>NW_024870853.1:6215376-6897168 GCF_019054845.1 Dipodomys spectabilis | reverse complement strand
GAATCCAGCCCTCGTGCCTCAGCCTCATAGTTTGTGTGAGCACCATGGTAGCATTTATCTGATTTATCTCATCTCTTTCTCTCATTCTCTTGGTCAGTAGTCATTCAAAGCCATTCTCTAAAATGTTTTCTTTGTGTATCTCTCACCCCGCCTTCCTTACCAGTTAGAAGTAATCATTGCTCCCTCCACGATGGCACCATTGATTGGGGTTAAATTGGCAGGCACTTGGAAAAATGTCAAGGGGCTTACTTTCTTTGACATCAATATACATTCCAACCCTTTCTCATTCACAAAGTCATAGAATTACTGGGTTTACTGGGTTTTGTGCTCTGTCTACAATTGTGTGTGTATAGCCCTGAAGGTGATTTATTGGAGTGTGTGTGTGTGTGTGTGTGTGTGTGTGTGTGTGTGTGTGTTTTCAGGTTTTTCTGAGGACAGCCATTTGAAAGAGAGATAGTATTTGACACTGATCAAAGATAAACAGATTTGAGCTTTGGCCAGTTTTGTTATCTTGAGTCTAGTACTTTTGCTTTCTGCACTCACTTTAGTCAACTTGTATTTAAAATGGAACTAACACTTATTTTAAATAGGTTTTTTGGTGACCTGAAATAATGCATGACACAAGCCTGGTTCATATTAAATCCTGAAAGCCATAATCTGAAATTTGTGCATAGTTATGCATAACATAAAGTTTGTATTTTGTAATAAATGTGACTCACTGAGAGATTGCCTTATTTGGAAGCAAAGAAGCCAGAGAAAATCTTTTCTTTTTTCCCTAATCTTTGTTCTTTGTATACACTCTCAGGAGGAAGCTAAGGAAGTATAAGGGAAGTATTGCTCAGATTACAGCACAGTGAGCACATGGGAGTTCACAATCATCAGATCTTGTGCTTGAAAATTTCTGACATCATCTTGAAGGTGTCATTTTGATTGCTTGGGAGCCTCAGATTCTCTCTTTATAAACAAACCCCCAACTTTCAGGATTAGTGCACAATTCAGGCTTATAAAGAGATAGAAACAGGTCAGTATTATATATTATATATGTATATATATATGAATTGTGATTATATCTTCTGAATGAACGAAGGAATATAAAGTGTTGAATAAAATATATGTCCAGTGGTAGTCCAACCAAAGTCATTATCTTGAAGGCTGACTCTAAGTATAAAATAAAATCTCTCTTGCAATATGCATGGCACAGTTTAGATAATTGGTGTTGCTTCTTTTGGATATAGGAAAAAGAAAAAAATAACAAAAACCATGGATATAAAAACATACTTTTTAGAGAAAATAAAATGAAAAGAACTCTCTAATGTATTTAATAAACCACTCAGTGCTATGTGAAACAAGTTGAGAAAAAGCAGCATCCAAAGAGCAAAACAGTATTTAATAAAAGGAGAGAAACTCATTAAGGTTCTAGCTTAGCATCTTAGCTTAGCCTTTTTCTGCTCTGTGGGGCTCCAGCACTCTTGAGTGCATACGGGCCTATTTCGTTCAGATGATTTTCACTTATTAAAGGCAAAGTGCATATTGCATCATTGCTCAGTCTGGGCTACTTTTCAGGGATGAAAAGGTATCACCTGGATTCATATTCGCCTCAGTTTGAGTTCTGGTTTCTGGTTTCCCCATGTAGACTACTTACAAATTCAGATTGATGTCTTCATTTATTCAGCAGTCCTTCTGTTTGGTTCAATGTCTATGATGTCATGAATCTGCTTTTTTCTTTCACTCTTCTCTTTGTTAGTCCTAATTACCAAAAAGGCCCATTTTCACTGCATGAGTGACAAAAACATCATTTCACACATCACAAGACAACTTCTCAAAGGAGTCAGCTTATTTAGAACTAATGCTGAATACCAGAGGTCTAAAAGTCACATTATGTATTAAAATAAATATGTTAGCAGGATTGATCTGCTCTATGTAACTTGAGCACAGTTGTATTTTATACAGCTTTATTAGTTGCAGGGAATACTGGTAGTGGTTATTTTAGCTAATTAAATCCTAACTCTAACTCTAATCCCAGTCAGATTTGGAAGTGAACAGATAAGAAGAAAAAGGAACCTTTTCACACTGGTAGTGGGAATGTAAATTAGTGTAGTCACTAAGAAATCAGTATGAGCAGAAGCGCGCGCCAGTCCCTTGGATCTGTGTCTTGCTTTAACAGTGTTTGGACAGAACAGACCCAGGGACTCCTCCTTTCCACCACCAGCTGCCTCTCCACTCACCACCTCTGACCCTTATCTTCTCGCCCGTCGCCTGCTACCAGGACCAACCAACGCCATTTTTTTTCTGTGGTTAGCTCTGTATTGACCAGCCATGACCTCCCAGATTCGTCAGAATTACTCCACCGAGGTGGAGGCTGCCGTCAGCCGCCTGGTCAACTTGCATCTGCAGGCCTCCTACACCAACCTCTCTCTGGGCTGCTATTTCGATCTCGACTATGTGGCTCTGGAGGGCGTGGGCCATTTCTTCCCCGAGTTGGCGGGGGAGAAGCTGAGGGTGCCCAGCGCCTCCTGAAGATGCAGAACCAGGATGTGCAGAGACCTTCTCAGGATGAGGGGGGTAAAACCGTGAAAGTCATGGAAGCCGCCCTGGCCCTGGAGAAGAGCCTGAACCAAGCCGTTGTGGATCTTCATGCCTTGGGTTCTGCCCGCACAGACCCCCATCTCTGTGACCTCCTAGAAAACCACTTCCTGGATGAAGAGGTGAAGCTCATCAAAAGATGGGCGACCACTTAACCAACCTCCGCAGGCTGGCGGCCCCTCAGGCCCAGCTGGGCGAGTATCTCTTCGAATGACTCACACTCAAACATCACTAGAAAACTCCAGAGTCCAGCAGCCTTTGAGGGCCATCTCTGCCTCGCCAGATATCAGGGTTTCTGCCCGAGCTTCTGCCTCTAGCCATTGGGAAACTTCCTAACTAACCATCCTGGAGCCTTTCCCAAGCCTTGGACCAAATGAAAATAAAGCTTTTTGCAGCAAAAAAATAAATAAATAAGAAATCAGTATGGATATTCCTCAAAAAATGAAAAATGGAAAAACCATATAATTCTACTATATAATTTCTGGATATATACCCAAAGAGATCAAAGGCAAGTATCAATAATGATACCTGCACATCTACTGGATATCCAGTATTACCAAAAGAATTCTATATGACATGTCATAGAATCAGGTACCTATCAGAAGATGAACGTATAAAGTAAGATGTGGTGTATATGCACAATAAAATTGTATTTAGCCTTAAAGGATGATGAAATTATGTTCACAAGAGAATGAATGGAACTATAGGTCATCACATTAAGCAAAGTAACTCAGATTACAAAAGGCAAACTTCGGCTCAGGCCGAAATTGTTTGAGTAGAGACCCGGAAACACAACAAATCAAAGAAAGGTTGGACAAATGGGATTGCATAAGGTTGCAGAGCTTCTGCAGGGCAAATGACATAGCTAGCAAGATCAATAGAAAGCCCATGGATTGGGAGAAGATCTTTACTAGCCATACAACGGACAAGGGTCTCATATCTAAAATATACTTGGAACTCAAAAAATTAAACCACCCAACAAAAATCCTCAAAGAAACAACTGCCCAATAAGTAAGTGGGCGAAAGACTTGAAGAGAAGCTTCTCTGAAGAAGAAAGAAGGATGGCCAACAGACACATGAAGAAATGTTCAACATCCCTAGCCATAAAAGAAATGCAAATCAAAACAACATTGAGATATCACCTCACTCCAGTTAGAACAGCAAAAATCAAGAACTCTAACAACAACAGATGCTGGAGGGGATGTGGACAGAAAGGAACCTTACTTCATTGTTGGTGGGAATGTAAACTTGTTCAACCACTTTGGAAAGCAGTATGGAGGTTCCTCAAAAGACTTCACATAGAACTCCCCTATGACCCAGCAATCCCACTTTTGGGCATTTACCCTAATGTTTACAAAAAAGACCACACTAAAGCTACCAGCACAACTATGTTTATTGCAGCATTATTTACCATAGCTAAGATATGGAACCAACCCAGATGCCCCTCAGTAGATGAATGGATCAAGAAAATGTGGTATATATACACAATGGAATTCTATGCCTCCATCAGAAAGAATGACATTTCCCCATTTGTTAGGAAATGAAAAGGCTTGGAAAAAATTATATTAAGTGAAGTAAGCCAGGCCCAAAGAAACATAGGTCCCATGGTTTCCCTTATTTGCAATATCTAGTATAGGTATGAGTCAAGCGGAAAAAGTCAGATAATGTGATGTTAGGAAAACGAACCCTCAAATATGTATTTTAATGTTTTTGTTTCTTTCATGCATGTGTTTCTAACGCATTTATAAGATTATTTCTTTATTGCTTTGTATGTCCCTCCCCCACAGTGTAACCCCCGCTTTCACTATATTTGATGTCAGTATAACATGTGGAGGAGATGGGGACAAACAAGTCGTTTAAGGATTCAGGTGGACCTGTTGCAACAATGAGAAGTACATAATGTCATGTCAAAACCAGCTTTACAATGTCGGTGTGGGGAGGGGGGAGGGGGGTTATGATTGGATGGGGGGGAGGGAGAGGCTGGGAAGGGAGGTGAAGGGTAAACAAAGGAGGAGGCTGCAATGCTTGGTAAGAAATGTATGCATTATCCTGCCCATGTAATTGCAACCCCTCTGTACAGTATGTTCTCAAATAAAATAAAATAAAATTTTTTTAAAAAAAAATGAAAGCAAAAAAAAAGGCAAACTTCACATTTTTTGTCAAATTAAAAATCTGTATATAAAAAGTAAGGAATTTTTAGGCATAAGAAAAGGATCACCATGATGGAAGAAATGGACAAGAGAGGGATGAATATGATCAAGATATGTTATATACATGTGTGAAATTATCATGTGGAGGCCTACTATTTTGTGCAATTAACACACTAAAAATCATACATTTCCAGAAAAAGTCACTCAGCAGAAGACAGTGTGAATATACACTTTGGCAACCAATCTGTTGAACTCTAGGTCCTGTATGATTTGGAGCAACTTTCTGTACCTCTTTGAATTACAGTTTTCTTTTACATCCGTTCAATGGGAAGACACTTCTGCCAAGTGACTGGGAACACATATTTCAGTGCTAGACAAGCTTAATTCTGGACCCTCTTTCAGAGAACTTCTTACTTTGTGAAATTAAAAGTACTCTATGATGTCTCTATACTATTCAGAACAAGAGCATTAATAGATATAGAATGATTGGCACCAGAGTTACTAAATATATCAAGCACTACATAAATTAAACCACCTTTGTTACTACCTTCCTTCACATGATGTCATCAATGAAGATGAGTATAAAAAAGGTGGGCATACTATGGGACTTCCATTTCTTTGTAGTTTAATTTTACCATTCTATACTTCCAGGCTCAGAATCTGGAGTGTGTAGTATTCCATTTGTTGACTGAATGTCACATTGTTAAGGTTGAAAGAGGGAACATAAACTTAACATGAATGTTGGCTACAGGATTTACTTTTTAGATCTGGCCTATAGTTTGGTACTGCCTCAGTCATTTGCTGAAAAATCGTATCAGAAAACTTAGTGAAGTAAAGACTCCTGTCAATCTGGACAGGCTGACTAAAGTCTTCATGCCATGTCTGAAATCCATGGAGACAGTAAAGCACTCAAATTAAGGCATAGGTGCTCTATCACTATGAACAGCAGCATCCAAAGGCAATGTGCTAACAGAAAAGCAGAGATTTTCATTTCCCAGGAAAATAGAAATGTTTTCAGCAACTACAGAAACATCCTTGAGAACATTCCTTACTGCTGGAGTGACAGATGCACATGTTTTTGGTTCTAAGCTTTGCCTGTTATTTATCAAGTCAGTGTACCTTATGCTTGACAACAATTGATAATACTTTAATTGTACACTCTGGGACTATATACCAGGAAGAGAAGCACTTGCACTAAGGTCTTATTTTTTTCCTTCTCAGATTTTTACTTTCATCATGTAGTGAAGAAACATCATTAAAAGTGGAACAGAAAGGTATGCATTCAGGTGTCATGTAGGTCTCTCCCCAGAGAGGGCCAAATAGGTCACATAAAGAGAGATTATTTTTATCCTACATGTAGCAACTATACTGATTTTATTTTATTTCCAGATAACTGATTCGGGCAGTCAAATATAGCTTGAAAACAAGAGAAAGTTATTCGTTTTGTTACGTGTGACTAAATGGTTATGAGTAACAAAACAAACTTTCATACAAAGAAATGAGCTAGCTCAGCAGGGTGCTGGTGGCTCATGCTTGTAATCCTAGCTACTCAGGAGGCTGAGATCTGAGGATCACGATTCAAAGCCAGCCCGGGTAGGGAAGTCCGTTAGACTCTTATCTCCAATAAACTACCAGAAAACCGAAAGTGGCTCTGTGGCTCCAGTGGTAGAGCACTAGCCTTGAACTGAAGAGCTGAGGAAAAGCTCCCAGGCCGAGAGTTCAAGCCCCACGACAGACCCCCCAAAAAAATAAGCTAGCTCTAGCACTTGCTAGCTGTGTGATTTGACAAGTTTATTTCTGGACTTCAATAATTATATACATGACATATGTATATGTATATATACATGTCTGTATATAATATATTGGCATATTTATAATAATATATGCATATATAATGATATATTAATATACAATTGTAATGCATATGCATAAATGTATATATAAAGAGAAAGTTAAATGAGGGGGTGGTTTTATTAGAAAATCATAAGCAATATTCATAACACTTGCCAGTTTTTGAAGGATTTCATTGGTAATATAGAGCTGATAGCAACATCTATGTTCCTGGACCAGTCAACGTAAGTAAGAGACCTAGTAAGTGTAGGAGACAAGAGATTTGACTACGAGTGGTGATTCTGGAGACAGAAATCTTTCAAAATAGGTTTTGTCATACCCAAGTTTTCCACATGGCTTCATGATTCTCATGCTGAGTTAAACAGTCTTGTCTATTCACAGTGATACTGAGAAAGATGATAGCTAGAGCAGAGAAGAGCGAGGTACGTGTGTGTGTTTTGTGTAAGAGAGAAAGAAGAGACAGAGACAGAGACAGAGAGACAGTGTCAGATAAGGGCCAGAGTTGGATGGAGAAAGCCAGGCAAGGTGGTGAGAGAAGTTGAGAGTTAAGAGGGCACTAAGGCTCAAGAGCTGGGGATATATCTTTAATATGAAACTTGAATAGTGTAACAAGCTGTCTCTTGAACTGAATTAAATGCAATATATACCCTGATACCTATCCAATACTGGAGCTTTGATACAACAGTGACTGTTAGTTACCTTTCTAAGATCAGTTTCCTCATGGGTCAAATCAGTGGTAATACTTACCTTGCAGTTTATACCTAATACATGACATTCTATCTTATTCCTTGGCCTGCTGCTAATAGAGCCACAGGACTCCTTTCTTCATTAAAGCCAGTAATAGTAGTTTGTGTTTGTTTCTTCAGAAAAGTCTAGTGATGGATGGGCCACTGAATGTCCTCCAAGGCATGATAGCATAACTGAAATCCTGCACAATTCATAATTGAATTATTGGCCAAAGCAACTTCCCACCAAGTGCTTTTCTTGCCCTGGAGAAAAGTCTTTCTCACTGTCACTTTTTTCTTTCTTTGAATTTTTCCTAGCATAATTCTAAACATTTTCAATCATTTCTGCATCAGTAATCCCAATGGTCTACAGGCACCTCCTATTCAACCCTGTTTTCCTCTATCTCATTTGCACTGCTTACTGAAAGGGTATAAAGGAGAAGCCACCTGCCCCATCATTTCAGGAACTTGTGCTCAGCTGCACAGGTTGGGGAGGGGGGCGGGAGACACTGGCACCAAAGTCACCCATTATTCTCCAAAGGACCTGGGCACATCTGCTGACTCACATCATCCCACAATTCCTCAAATGCTTTATTTTTCAAATAGCTTCCTTTAAATAGTATTCTAGTCATGAACAATATTCATAATTGAATTTTTAATAGCACTGGAATGGAAAATCCTACAGGATGCTTCCTACATGATGACTTGGCAGGTCTTGAATTTTCATGTACAGACCAGTGCAGTGGAAAGAGCATTTAAGGAGGAGGCAAAAACAAATTGTCTAATCTTGGCACTGCTGCTGAGTGGTTGAATGACACTGGGAAAATCCTTTAACCTCCCAGAGTCCCATATTGCCTTTCTGTAAAATGAAGGAGGAAAAACTTAGTCTTGCCCATCTGAAAGAGTAGGTGCTTTGAGATTTAAAGGGAGATTCAAATTGATATAGTTTGCAGCCACTTGAAAGCTTTCATACTTACTAGGCTTTCTAACCCATAATGTGGCATGGCTTACTCCTTAACTTTGTTCAAGGCTGTGCTCAAATGAAACTTCCTGGACCACCTATAATAATATAGTACTATCCATGTCCATCTTCTTATATTCCTATATTACTTTACCCTACTTATTTTTCTCTTCCTTGTGTTTAGCCCTATCAGATAAAATATGTTTATTGGTTTCCATGCTAGAATGTCCTAGAAATATGATGGGGTGTTTTTCTAATCATCTATCTCTAAGACCGACTACAGTGCTTGGCACATTATAGAGCTTCAATTAATATTGCTTGAAAGATCCATAAATGCAAGTTCTGATGCTTCTAATTGAGTATGTTTTTTCTTTCATTGGAGTCCTTGTGGCCATACTTATTGTACCTTTCTATCAGTAGGCTTCGTAGTTTCCTTTGCTTTATTATTGTTTTCATTATAGTAACTCCTATCTGTAGAGCACCAGTTTCCTTATTTGTAAAATCCTTTCCTATATATTCTCTTAATCTTTATCACAGTTTTATCAGATAGAACAAGCAGCAGCCTAGGTTACATAGTGAATTCAAGGGTAGCCTAATCTAGGAGGAAGGTGGGGGAGGGACGAACAAGGAGAACAAGGGAAAGGGTAACAATGTTTGACAAAAAAAAAATGTACTCATTGTTTTACTCATGTAACTGTAAAGCATCTTTACAATAAAATAAAAATTTTTAAAAGAGAATGTCTTAAAGGAGAGGTAGGGGGAGGAGAAAAGAGGAAGAGGAGGAGAGGGAGAATAGGAAGAGAAGGGGGGCTTAGAATTTAAGTCTGGATTCAGTAAGACTTAAATTCAGTAAGATGGCATAAAAATATCACTTGGCATTTATGGCTCCCAAGAAAGGGCAATCCCTTTGTTCAAGTACTATATGCTAGTAGTTGTGAAAAAAACTATTAAAAAAAAGAGAAAGGGATTCTGTTTTATTTATTTGGATGCCATTCCTAGTCCCTAATATGTGGACTCATCGATGCATAAGAGATACTTATTTTCTGAAGGCATGACTAAGTCATGCATTTAATAGAGTTTTATATTCATCTATTCCCACTTAAGTATGAAGAAGTTGGGACTGTAGAAGGGTTCTGAGCTGGGCCATGTGGGCCCATAAGAATGGAAATAGACATTTCCTGAAACATTTGCAATCTGGGCAAATTGGACAGATGAAAAGAAGGCTCAGTTCCAAATGCTGGGAAAGTTGTGGCAGATGTATCATTCAGATAGGGAGAAAGTGAGAAGAGTGGCCAGAGGTAGAATGTGGATAGCACTGAGGGAATGAGAGAATCCATAGGGACAAGAACAGAGGCACTCCATTTGTTAGGAAATGGAAAGGCTTGGAAAAAATTATATTAAGTGAAGTAAGCCAAACCCAAAGAAACATAGGTCCCATGGTTTCCCTTATTTGCAATATCTAGTATAGGTATGAGTCAAGCGGAAAAAGTCAGAGAATGTGATGTTAGGAAAACGAACCCTCAAATATGTATTTTAATGTTTTTGTTTCTTTCATGCATGTGTTTCTAACGCATTTATAAGATTATTTCTTGGTTGCTTTGTATGTCCCTCCCCCACAGTGTAACCCCCGCTTTCACTATATTTGATGTCAGTATAACATGTGGAGGAGATGGGGACAAACAAGTCGTTTAAGGATTCAGGTGGACCTGTTGCAACAATGAGAAGTACAAAATGTCATGTCAAAACCAGCTTTACAATGTCGGAGGGGGGGGAGGGGGGTTATGATTGGGGGGGGGGAGGCTGGGAAGGGAGGTGAAGGGTAAACAAAGGAGGAGGCTGCAATGCTTGGTAAGAAATGTATGCATTATCCTGCCCATGTAATTGTAACCCCTCTGTACAGTATGTTCTCAAATAAAATAAAATAAAAAAAAAAAAAAAAAAAAAGAACAGGGGCACTGAGGGAAGATGTTAGAGTGAATATAGAATTGGCTTTGCTGCTACATTCGCTTTGCTTCTACAATAGTATATATGCTTACATGTTCTGACAGTATGAATGCATTGGTACCCATGTACAGGACTGAGATATTACAGATATTTAGATACTTTAGAAAATGATCCTGCTAGTTGAATTAGTGAGCAATACCATAGGACAGAAACACAGGGAAAATTTATATTTTCTTTGAGTTAAAGTATCTGGCAATCAGCTACTTTGTTATACTCAGGTAAGCCTATCAGTCTGCAGTAAGCTTTCAGCAAGATACAAAATAATAGAAAGATAAAATGACTCTCCATGCAATTCTTCTGGAAGTTGTAGACTGATTATGCTTTCCAATTGTGAGAGGTTTTGATTTATGGGAGCTAGCAATGTGAACCCATGAGACAAATTGCTAACCTGTTCTTATATTGCTTGAATGTAATACAAGATATTTTCAATGTTTTTGATCAGAGCATTCAATGAGTTCTTAAGATGTGTGTTTGCGTTCGCTTGGGAGGTCTCTGGGGAAGAGATTATATAGAAGCAGAGTTCATCTGAAAGTGAGATTTTTTTTTTCCCTAACGATTAGAGCAATGCACAAACAGAATAATTTTCTTTGAGAGGAGGTGAGTTTCCTGACTCTAGAAAGTAGTCAAGAAGTGCTGAATTATTACAATGAAATTTTTTAAATGTGTTCTATGTAGCTCTCTAATGTGGATGCATATTTTACAATGCTTCATTGTTCACTAAAATACTTGACCTTCTGAAATAGCACTGGTCAGAGTTAGCAAACATTCGGTCTTTTCGTAAGCAAAAGTTTGGATTATACTGCTCTGTCCTACGCACTTTGTCACTAGTTCAGAATCAGACAGAGCACTGAACTAAGTGATGATGACTCACAGAATAGTCTGAGCCTTGGAAGCATTCGCTACAAGACTTTGAGCAAATCTTTTCTCTGGTTAAGGTTTCAGTGTTTCCCCACCTAGAAAATGAAAAGGTTGTATTCAGTTAAAAGTCACTTTCTTTAATTCTCTTAAATGCCATGAATACTTGTTTTTCTAGTATAACTAATTTTAAGTGTAGAGTTTATTAGTAGTAAGTGTATTTACATTGTTGTATAATGTTTCCATATTCATTTCTGAAAAATCTATCTATCTATATCTATTTATCTATCTATCTCAACATTCCTTTTCCCTAGACCTCCTTCCATAATTATCATTTTAATTCTTGTTTCTATGAATTTAACTTTTTAGATATATTAGTGAAATAATATAGTCTATGTCTTTCTATGACTGTTTTTTTTCACTTACAAAAGTATTTATGAACTTAAGTTGCATTCATGTTGTAATGTAACAAGATTTCCTTCCTTTTTAAAGGATGACCATTTTATTAGTCCCATCCATCCATCCATCCATCCACAGACATTTTGAATCATGTGATGATGGACACGAGTGTGCAAATATCTCCTCATGACCACACTTTCAATACTTAGAATGTATACCTAGAAATGATATGGCTAGATTATATGACAACTCTATTTTACATTTTAATAACTTGCATATTAAACAGGTACATCATTAGACAGCCACAAATAATTCATCAAATTCTATTTTCTCTTTCCAATACTTACAGTTTCTGTGGGTTTTGTGTATGTTTGTACATGCATGTGCTGATCCTGGGATTTGAACTCAGAGCCTAGGCTCTGCCTCTTAGCTTTTTCACTCAATATTGGTGCTCTACCACTTGAGCCAATGCTCCACCTTCGCTTTTTGTTGGTTACTGGGAGATAAGAGCCTCAGACTTTCCTGCTTAAACTGGCTTCAAACCTTGATCTTCAGAATTGCAGCCTCCTCAGTAGCTAAGATTGCAGGTATGAGCCACCAGCACCTGCTCCTTTTAAAAATAATAGTTATAATAATAAAAATCACTTGCCCATTTTTAATTGAGTTATTTGATTTTAATTGTTAAAGTTCAGAAGTTCTTTATATATTCTGTATATTAACCCTTAGCAGATACATAATTTGCAATTTTTTTTCTAATTCTATTGCTTGCCTTATATTCAAGAGAGGTTTATATCATCCCTTTCATCTATATTTTTTGGTTTCTTATATTATTGGTGTCAGATAGGCAAAGTCATTATCAGTTCCAATGTTATGATTTGCCATAAATTTTCTTCTAAAACTTCTTTTTATATGCGTTATGAATAGGATTTTAATCCATTTTATGATAATTTTTATACCTGAAGTATATATTTGTCCTCATTGTTTTGCATGTAGATATCCTTTGCAGTTGAATTAACTGCACCTTCCCCAGTTAGTGATCCGACATGCTAGTCAAATGACATATATATATATATGCAAACTATCTACATTACATATGTATACCATATATACATATGTACACATGGATGAAGACTTATTTATGATCTACTTGTCTGTCTAGAACAGAATCACAAATTTTTTGTTATTGTAAGTTTGTGATCTATTGACTTCAAGAAATGTGAGTCAACAACTTTATTATACTTAACAAATTACTACTTGCAGTCCTTAGAGAGTACCAAAGAATTTTAAAAATTAGTTTTGTTTCTGCCCCAAAGAAGACAGAAACAAAAGGAGAGAGGGAGGATGACAGAAAGAGAAAGTGAGAGAAAGAGAGAGATAAAGAGAAAAATGGTGAGAGACAGAAATATTTCCAAGAATGCCATGTGGAGTTTGATAGTGATTGACTTGAGTAGTATGGACTTCTTTACAATACTGTTCTGTTACATGACCATGTAGTGTTTTTCCAGTTATTTAAATATTCTTTAATTTCTTTCAGCAGCATTTTGCACTTTCCAGTATATAAATCTTTTTATCTCTTCAATTAGGCTTAATCTTCAGTATTTTGTTCATTTTTCATATTATTGTAAGTATGATTATTCTTACTTCCCACTTTGAATTGTTCATTATTTGCTTAGGGATATATATATATGATATTAATTTTATATTTTAGAACTTTGTTAATTCATTTATTCTTTTTTTAATTTAATTTTATTTTTTTGTGAACATACTGTACAGAGGGGTTACAATTACATGGGCAGGATAATGCGTATATTTCTTATCAAGCATTGCAGCCTCCTCCTTTGTTTACCCTTCACATCCCTTCCCTACCTCCCCCCTACCCCACCATCACCCAATCCTCCCCCCTCTCCCCCTTCCCTCCCCCACCAACGTTGTAAAGCTCATTTTTGACATGACCTTATACTTCTCATTGTTGCAACAGGTCCACCTGTACCCTTAAATGACTTGTTTTTCCCCATCTCCTCCACAAGTTATACTGACATCAAATATAGTGAAAGCAGGGGTTATACTGTGGGGGAGGGACATACAAAGCAACAAAGAGATAATCTTATAAATGCGTTAGAAACTAATGCATGAAATAAAAAAAGCATTAAAATACAAATCTAAAGGTTCATTTTCCTAACATCACATTATCTGACCTTTTCCGCTTGACTCATACATATACTAGATATTGCAAATAAGGGAAACCATGGGGCCTATGTTTCTTTGGGCCTGGCTCATTTATTCTTTTATTAGTTCAAAAACACTGTATGTGTCAGTGGAGGTGTATAATCTTTAGGAGTTTTGATATGTAAGATCATCACTTTATTTAGAAACAGATTTTCCCTACTCTGCTCCAATATGGATGTATGTCTTCAGTCTCTTTTTTTTTCACTAATTGTTTGGCCTAGGACTTTATACTATGGAAAATTCAAATGAAACATAGTACATACTTACCTTATGCTTTCCTTGTACTGGACCTTAGAGGAGAAATATTTTAGTCTTTACCCATTGAGTACAATGTTACCATGTTGGTTGGACTTTTCATTTCTTTGACTTTATTATGGTGAGACACTTCTGGTTTTCTTAGTGTTTCGATCTGAAACAGTGTTGAATCTTAACAAATTCTTTTTGACATTGAGATTATCATGTAGTTTTTGTCCTTTATTCTGCTAATATGATGTATTACATAGATGTATATTTTATATATTCAACCTCAATTACATTACAGATATTCATTCCACTTAGCCATAATGTATGGTTCTAATACACTATTAGATTTGTTTTGGTAGCTGTTGAGACATTTTGCATTTATATTCATCAAGAATATAATGTCTTCATCTAGCTCTGATAAAACATAGATTATGCCAGGTGTTGGTGGTTCACGCCTGTAATCCTGGCTACTCAGGAGGCTGAGATCTGAGGATCATGGCTCAAAGCCAGCCTGGGCAGGAAAGAACATGAGACTCTTATCTAAAATAAAACCAACAGAAAACCAGAAGTGGTGCTGTAGTTCAAGTGGTAGAGCTGAAGAGCTGAGGAACAGCGTCCAGGCCCAGAGTTCAAGCCCCATGACCGACCCCCTCCCCCACAAAAAAACATAGATTAATGCTAGGAATACACAATAAACATAAAATAAACATAACATAAGTTGCCTCTTCTCTACAGTTTTTGGATGAGTTTCAGGATGATTGATATTAAGTCTAACTTTTCAATAGAATTTTCAAATGAGGCTATCAGATCCTATGCTTTGCTTTATTTAAAGGATTTTAATTATGGATTCAATCTTCCTGTTATTGGTTCTTAAATTTGATAATTTCTTTTTAATCATTCAGGCTTTAGTATATAGTGTGTTTCTGGTAATTTATCCATTGCTTATAGGTATTTAATTTGTTGGCATACAGTTGTTCAGAGTATTCTTTGATAGCCCTTTGTTTCTATCTTATCAGTGTAATGTCACCTCGTTTATTTCTATTTTAGCTATTTGAATCTCCCTCCTTCCCTCCCTCCCTCCCTCCCTGCTTCCCTTCCTCCCTCCCTCTCTCTCTCTCTCTCTCTCTCTGTGTCTCTCTCTTTCTCCATCCTTACTGTATGTAGCTAAGGGGTGGAAATTTTGTTAATATTTTTAAAAATCCTAGCCAGTTGATCAAGCTTAGGCAAAAAGTTCACAAGACTCCATCTTAATGGAATAAGTTGGATGTGGTTATGACTTTTTGACTTGTTATTAAAATAACTAGTACAAACAAATAACTCTAGTGATAGAGCACCTGATTAGTATGAACAAAGAAGCCCGGTTCTTTGTTTCCCATTTCACTTTTCTCTGTCATGTTTACTATTTGCTTTCTTTTGCTGACTGTGAGTATAGTTTGCTCTTTTACTAACTTCTTAAGTTATAAACTCAGAGTGCCAACTTGAGACATAGTTCTCTTTTGATACACACATGTGAAGAAATAAACCTTCCTATTAGACCGTTTTTTAAAAAAAAAAACAAAAAAACAAAAAAAAACATACCGTGTTAGCCAGATGCCCATAGCTCACACCTGTAATTCCTAGCTACTCAGGAGGCTGAGATCTAAGGATCGCAGTTCAAAGCCAGTCCAGATAGGAAAGTTTGTGACACACTTATCTCCAATTAATCACCAGAAAACCAGAAGTGGTGCTTTGGCTCAAGTGGTAGAACACTTGCCTTGAGCTGAAGAGCTCAGATACAGCAACTAGGCCGAGAGTTCAAGCCCCACAATTGACAAAAAATAAAATCAGACAGTCTTTTTTTGATTGTAGGGCCTGAACTCTGGGCTTGGGCACTGTCCCTCAGCTCTTCAGCTCAAGGCTAGCACTCTACCACTTGAGCCACAGCGCCACTTCTGGCTTTTTCTGCTTATGTGGTACTGAGGAATCGAACCCAGGGTCTCATGATCATGCAAGGCAAGCACTCTACCACTGAGTCTCCGTCTCAGCCCACAGTTATTTCTTCATTTATTTGTCCAAGTATCTTCGAATTTCTCTTGCGACTTCTTTATTCTGTTGGTTTTTTAAAACTCTGTTTTACCAGTTTTCCTTGTGGTATTGATTCCTACTATTACTGTTATAATAGAAAAATAATTCACAGTTTAATATTCTTAAATATTTTAATAACTCATTTTGTGATCTACTATATAGTATATCATAGAGAATATTCTGTGAGTACTTGGATAAAATGTATACTTAGCTATTTGGAGTAAAATTTTCTCTAATTGAAGTTCAATTGGTCTACAGTATTGTGAAAGTCCTATATTTTTCAATGTTTTTTTCTTTTCTTTTTTGTGGGTCGTGGGGGCTGAACTCTGGGTCTGGGTGCTGTCCCCCAGCTCTTCAGCTCAAGGCTAGCATCCTATCACTTGAGCCACTGCGCCACTTCCGGTGCTTTCTGCTTATGTGATGCTGAGGAATCAAACCCAGGGCCTCATGCATGGGAGGCAAGCACTCTACCACTGAGCCACCTTCCCAGCCCTCAATGTTTTTTTTCTTTCTGATTGTACTATCCATAATTAAAGAGGAGTATTACTATTACTGTAATGCTGATGATTTTTTTCTTTAAATCTATAAAAGGTTGCTTTTATATTTAGAAACTTTTGGTGCATAAGTAGTTATATTTGTGATATTTTTTAAGTACTGAGATTTGAATGTAAAACCTCAGATTTGTTAAGCAGGCAATCTGCTACTTGATCCATTTCTCTAGTCTCTATTGCCCTGGGTACTTTCCAAATAAGGTAATATTTTTTTTTTCTCATGCCTGGCTAGAACTGTGATCCTCTTATTTATATGCCTCATATATACCTGGAAAGATACACCACTGTGCCCAGATTTTATTTGTTGAGATAGGATTGCCTTTTTCGCCCAGACAAGCTTTCTTTTCATTTATTTATTTATTTATTTTTGTGCCAATCCTGGAGCTTGAACTTAAGACCTACATGCCTTCCCTGAACTTTTGCTCAAGGATAATGCTCTGTTACTTGAGCCAACAACTCTACTTCTCACTTTTTGGTAGTTAATTGGATGTAAGAGTCTCACAAACTTTGCTGCCTGGGCTAGTTTCAAACCATGATCTTCAGATCTCGGCTTCCTAAAGTAGCTAAGATTACAGATGTGAATTGCAATACTCAGCTTTATCTTATGTATGTGTGTACTGGACTGGAACTAAGGGTCTGGGCACTGTTCCTGAGATTTTTTGCTCAAGGCTAAAACTCTAGGATTTGTATCACAGCTCCACTTCTGGCTTTTTGGTGGTTAATTGGAGATAAAAGTCTCATGTACTTTTCTGCCCTGCCTGCCTTCAGATCTCATCCTCAGATCTGTGTGTGTGTGTGTGTGTGTGTGTGTGTGTGTGTGTGTGTGTGTGTGTATTACTAGAGACTGAACCCAGGATCTCTTGCATGTTGTGGAAATCCTGTAGTACTGAACTACACCACTACTTCTGTTTTCATTTGTTTGTTTTGAAACAAGTCTCCTTATGCTTTCCCAAACTGTCCTCAAATTCATGACCCTCTTGTCTCTGCCTCCCAAGTAGCTGCAATTATTGGAGAGAGCTACCAAAATTAACCTTGAATTAACTGTATGGTCATTGGGATAGCTACATAGATAAGTGACAGAATAAGGAAAATAGTCTATATAGGTATGACAAACTTCATTTTGACAAAGTGATGAAATCTTGCTAGAGGAATTTGATTCACACAGGGAGCAATATTATCAAGCATAAATCATAGTAAAATGTTTTTATATATGACATTGAAAACATGTTCTAATAAAAAGAAGATAATAAAATTGATCTGATTAAAAATACAATGTTGAATAGGCAAGGTACTCATTACCTTGCTCATGTAACTGTAACCCCTTTGTACAACATTTTCACAATAAAAAATGTACAAAATACAACTTACTCCTCTACAAAGATATTGAGGATGAAAAGAAAAATTTTAACTATATTAAAATATTTCACTTATTTTATAGGAATTCACATAAAAAATTAATAAATCACAGTTAAATAAAAATACATAAATAGATGTTTTACTGAAGAAAATATACAGCTGGAAAATAGATTTTGTTTTGTTTTGGTTTTTTTATTGTGAAAATACTGTACAGAGGGGTTACAATTACATGGGCAAGAAAATGAGTACATTTCTTATCAAGCATTGTAGCCTCCTCCTTTGTTTCCCCTTCCCATCCCTTCCCATCCTCCCCCTGCCCCCCCCCACCCAATCCTTCTCCACCCCCCCCCCCACACCAAAGTTGTAAAGTTCGTTTCCCACATAATGACTTGAACATCTCATTGTTGCAATGGGTCCACCTGTATCCCTATTTAAACGAAGTATTTTTCCCCTTCCCCTCCACAAATTATACCTACATCAAATACAGTGAAAGCAGGGGTTATACTGTGGGGGAGGGACATACAAAGCAACAAAGAAATAATCTTATAAATGTGTTAGAAAAAAATCACATGAAAGAAAAAAAAACATTTGAATACATATCTTAGGGTTCATTTCCCTAACATCATCTTATCTGACCTTTTCTGCTTGACTCAGACATATACTAGATATTGCAAATAAGGGAAACCATGGGACTTATGTTTCTTTGGGCCTGGCTTACTTCACTTAATATAGTTTTTTCCAAGCCTTTCCATTTCCTAACAAATGGGGCAATGTCATTCTTTCTGATGGAGGCACAGAATTCCATTGTGTATATATACCACATTTTCTTGATCCATTCATCTACTGAGGGGCATCTGGGTTGGTTCCATATCTTAGCTATAGTAAATAATGCTGCAATAAATATAGTCGTGCTGGTAGCTTCAGTGTGGTCTTGTTTGTGAACATTAGGGTAAATGCCCAAAAGTGGGATTGCTGGGTCATAGGGGAGCTCTATGTGGAGTCTTTTGAGGAACCTCCATACTGTTTTACAAAGTGGTTGAGCAAGTTTACACTCCCACCAACAATACAGTAGGGTTCCCTTCTGCCCATATCCCCTCCAGCATCTGTTATTATTAGAGTTCTTGATTATAGCCATTCTAACTGGGGTGAGGTGGTATTTCAATGTTGTTTTGATTTGCATTTCTTTTATGGCTAGGGAGGTTGAGCATTTCTTCATGTGTCTATTGGCCATCCTTCTTTCTTCTTCAGAGAAGTTTCTCTTTAAGTCTTTAGCCCACTTATTTATTGGGCAGCTATTTCTTTGAAGATTTCAGACCACAAGGGAATAAAATTAGAACTCAACACCAAAAGCCACCAAAGAAAGTCCTGTAACACATGGAGGCTGAACAACACACTGCTGAATCATGAGTGGGTCATGGAAGAGATTAGAAAAGAAATTCAAATGTTCATGATATTCAACAGAAATGAGCACACAAATTACCAGCTCTTCTGGGACACAGCAAAGGCAATACTCAAGGGCAAGTTTATAGCTCTGAGTTCCTACATCAACAAATTGGAGAGATCTGAAACCAACAATTTAATGAGACATCTGAACCTCCTTGAAAAAGAGCAGCAACATAGACCCCAATCCAATAGATGGAAAGAAATAATTAAAATTAAATCAGAATTAAATGAACTAGAATCCAAAAACACTATAGAAAGAATCAACAAAAAAAGAGTTGGTTCTTCGAAAAAATTAACAAAATTGACAGACCCTTAGCAAATCTGATCAGAAAAAGAAGAGAACACACCCAAATAAATAAACTCAGAGATGAGAATGGAAACATCACCACAGAAACAACCAAGATTCAGAACATTATAAGGGAATACTTCTCAATACTTTATGTTTTGTTTTTAATGGTAGCCTGAAGCTCTCATTCACTGATGATTGGAATATAAATTAATAGAGCCACTATAAAAAATGGTATAGATGGTCCTAATAAGAATAGATTTACTATCTGATCCATCTATTCCACTTTTGGGTATATATCCACAGATAATGAAAAATTCATATCAAAAGGATATTGGCAAAGTTGTGTTTATTGAAGCACTAGTCACACTAAGATATTGCACCAACTTAGCTGTCTATCAGTTGAAACTAGATAAACGAAATGTAGACAATATATACAGTGGAATATTACTCAGCCACAAAATGATGATATTCTGTTATTTTTGGCTATCTGATTGGAAGTTGAAGACAGTAAATAGAATAAGCTAGACATTCTAGGAAAACCTTTCTCATCTGTGTATGGAAGCAAGTTGATCTCATAGAAGATAAATGGAGAGTAGTAATTTCTAGAGGCTAGGAAGAGTAGGTGAAGGGGAATAGAAGAAGGATGGATAACAGATATTAGAGTCTAGTTATAGGAGAAATGAGTTTTTGTTCTACATCACAATATGGTGACAATTTCACAGAAATTTAATGTGTATTTAAGAAAAAATTAGAAGTGACAAGCTCTAATACAAAGAAATGATCAATAGATAAGGAAATGGGAATGAATAATATTTATCATTATTTACCACTCCTATAGTATACATGATTTGAATTATTATCCTATACTTCCACAAGTGACAAATAAGCACATGAAATTAACTTAAACTTCACTAGCCATTAGAAAAATGTAAATTAAAATTACAATGAGATATCAGATGTCATTACAAACAGGTCAAAATAAATGTCATAAAAATAGTGCATAAGTTAACACTGTCAAGAGTACTAAGAAACTTGATTATTCACATCTTGCTGGTGGGAATGGGGAATGATACAGCTACTTGGATAAGCATTTAATAGTTTTATATAATACTAAGCAATACGTTTCTACACAAAGAAGTCATTGTATTCTTGTGAATTTTTTCCCAAGTGAAATGTATAGTTATGATCAATATTCATAACAGCTTTACTCATACTGGGCCTAAACTGAAAATAATCTTTGAACTGTGAATAATTAAATCATTTGTATTTTATCCTTAATGCATAATGTTATACTATTAAAGACTAAAATGTTTAAAATTTTTATGCAGAATATATATACAGAATCTCTAGAGCATTGTACTGATTGAAAAATTCAGTTCCAAGATGTTAATAATGAACAATTGCACTTATAGACCATCATTTTCTATTTAATTAGCTTACATTAATCATACAGAGTATATATCATTCTTAAACTGAGAAGATTCTAGAAATGGATAGCAGATTAGTGGTTGCCTGGGCTTATGGACAAAAGTGATGGTAGGAAGGAGGTTGACATGGTTCGAATAACTAAGGGATTGTAGAGCTATGGAATTGTTCTATATCATACTTGTAATTTGGATCACACACACACACACACACACACACACACACACACACACACACACACATATATGTGTATATATATTCATGTGGGAGAGAGAGAGAGAGAGAAAGCCCAGAAGCTCTCTTTCTTTCTCTCTCATATCTATCACATACACACAAAAAAGCCCTAGGAATGTTCAAATTGGTCAGGTCATTTAATTTGTTACAATATCCTAGTTCTGATGTGTTGGTAAAATTTTGGAAGGTGGTAACAATTGGGGGAAATTGCAAGAGTATACAAGAAAAAAAAAACATATGTTACTTTTTGCAAGTGAAGTGAACATGAAACTATTACAAAAATTTTTATTGTGTAAATGCAGTACAGAGGGGTTACAATTACATGAGCAAGGTAATGAGTACATTTCTTTTTTTTGGGGTCCGGTTGTGGGGCCTGAACTCTGGGCCTGAGCGCTGTCCCTCAGCTCCTCAGCTCAAGGCTAGTGCTCTACCACTTGAGCCACAGCACCACTTCCGGTTTTTTTCTTTTTGCTTATGTGGTGCTGAGGAATCGAACCCAGGGCCTCAGGCATGCAAGGCAAGCACTCTATCACTGAGCCAACTTCCCAGCCCCATGAATACATTTCTTATCAAGCATTGTTGCCTCCTACTTTGTTTCCCCTTTCCATCCCTTTCCCGCCCCCCTGCCCCCCCCCGTCCCCCCCCCCCCAAAGCTGTAAAGTTCATTTTTCAACATAAGGTATTGTACATCTCATTGTTGCAGTGGGTCCACCTGTATCCCTATTTAAACAATTTGTTTTCCCCTCCACAAATTATACCAACATCAAATACAGTGAAAACAGGGGATATACCGTAGGGGAGGGACATACAAAGCAACAAAAAAATCATCTTATAAATATGTTAGAAACAATAGCAAGAAAGAAAAAAACATTTGAGTCCTTATCTTGGGGTTCATTTCATCTAATATCAACTTATCTGACTGTTTCTGCTTGTCTCAGACATACACTAGTTATTGCAAATTTTTTTTTTGGGGGGTCCGGTCGTGGGGCCTGAACTCTGGGCCTGGGCGCTGTCCCTCAGCTCTTCAGCTCAAGGCTAGAGCTCTACCACTTGAGCCACAGCACCACTTCCGGCTTTTTTCTTTTTGCTTATGTGGTGCTGAGGAATCGAACCCAGGGCCTCAGGCATGCAAGGTAAGCACTCTACCACTGAGCCACCTTCCCAGCCCTGCAAATTTTTTATATAATTAAAATGATCTTAAAGATTATAAAAGTCATATAGTATAAAAACTGATTTATATATCAACACTTTAAAAAAGATTCATTTATGGAGACATAAACACATCACTGGTTGCCATAAAACAGAGATGATAAGGTGGTGAGTGCACCATGACGGGACAGTACTAGGGTTATGTTTTGGTTGGATGGAACAGTTATACCTTAATGGCAGTTTACATGAATCTACATACATGAAAAATTTGACATTATATCAATAAGGTATTCCTACATGTCCTCTGCAATTTTGTTGATCATCCTTTCAACCATTCTCTTGACTTCTTCATGTGGTATTTCATTGACTACTCTCAGTGCCTATTACAGTGGAAGTACTGGCTTTTGGAATAGTCATGTTGCTATTTATTTCATATTTATTTTGTTTTTTAATTGGGATTTGTGCATCTGAGGCCCAGTCATTGGTTGAAAGTTTTAATCATCTATAGTCTTTCAGTTGAAAAATTTCAATATTCTAAGGATATACTTCCCAGAGGTAGTTCTCAATAATTTCAAATCCTGCTCAGCAGTTCACCTCCATGTTAGGGTAGGATGTGGCAGAAATTCCAAAATATGGAGGGGCTGTATCCAGATTTTTCAGTCCCTCCTGACAGTAAATATATGTTTCCTAATGAGGACATTCAGATATGTCCTTTTAAGGCTATATATTATCATCAACTCCTTCTCTCTCTGTTTCTGTCTCTGGTTCTAGGCCACCATGAAGTGAGTTTGCTTTTCCTTCACTTCTTTATTTCCTCTCTGCTTTCTTTCTTTCCTTCTTGTTTCTGCCCACTATTTTGAAAGATGAATAGAGAATGTAGACATGAAGAACTCAGGGCTGTTAAGATCATTGAGGGTGGAACCTAGTGGGAAGAAGTAAGGTCATTGGGGGTATGACCTAGTGGAACGTAGTAAGTTCCTTGACAGCTTAAATTAGTGGGAGGAAATGAAGTTATTGAAGGCATGGCTTGCTCAGTGGAAGTTAGGTCTCTTGTAGGAAGCCAGGAAAAGTGAAAGGATTCCATTCATCCTGAACTAACCATGTCTACCACAAAAATAAATTGATTCAGAAATAGAATTATTACCATTAAGTATAATGTGGGCTGTAAGTTTGTCATATACAGCCTTTATTGTATTGAGGAATGTTCCATGGATTCCTAGTTTTTCCAGAGACTTCATCATAAAGGGCTGTTGGATCTTGTCAAATGCTTTTTATGCATCTATTGAGATAACCATGTGGTTCTTATCCTTGCTCTTGTTGAGGTGATGAATTATATTAATTGATTTGCATATATTGAACTAGTTTTGCATCCCTAAGATGAATCCTGTTTAATCATGATGTATGTTTTTTTGAATGAATTGTTGAAGTCGGTTGGTCAAAATTTTGTTGAGAAGTTTTGCATAGCTGTTCATCAAAGAAATGGGTCTATAGTTCTCTTTCTTTGATGAGTCCCTGCCTGGTTTTGGGATGAGGATTATGATGGCTTCATAGAAAGAGTTTGGTAGTGAAGTTTCTCTTTCAATTTCATTGAAGAGTTGGAGAAGTATTGGTGTGAGTTCTGCTTTGAAGGCCTTGTAGAATTCCACTGGAAATCCATCCGGTCCTGGGCTTTTCTTAGATGGGAGGTCTCTTATTGCTGTTTTTATTTCAATGCTTGATATGGGTCTGTTAAGTTGGTTTAACTTATCTTGGTTTAGTGTTGGCATGTCGATATTTGCTAGGAAATCGTCCATTTCTTCCAGGTTCTCAAACTTATTAGCATAAAGGGTTTAGAAATATCTCCTTATCATGTTCTGAATCTTGGTTGTTTCTCTGGTGATGTTTCCATTCTCATCTCTGTGTTTATTTGGGTGTGTTCTCTTCTTTTTCTGATAAGATTGGCTAAGGGTCTGTCAATTTTGTTAATTTTTTTTGAAGAACCAACTCTTTGTTTTGTTGATTCTTTCTATTTTTTTTTATTCTAATTCATTTAATTCGGATTTAATTTTAATTATTTCTTTCCGTCTACTGGATTGGGATTTAGTTTGCTGCTCTTTTTCAAAGAGGTTCAGATGTCTCATTAAATTGTTGGTTTCAGATTTCTCCAATTTGTTGATGTAGGAACTCAGATCTATAAACTTGGCTCTGAATACTGCCTTTGCTGTGTCCCAGATAAAGACTTAAAGAGAAACTTCCCTGAAGAGGAAATAAGAATGGCCAATAAACACATGAAGAAATGCTCAACCTCACTAGCCATAAAAGAAATGCAAATCAAAACAACATTGAGATACTACCTCACCCAAGTTAGAATGGCTATAATCAAGAACTCTAATAACAACAGATGTTGGAGAGGATATGGCCAAAAGGGAACCCTATTGCATTGTTGGTGGGAGTGTAAACTTGTTCAACCACTTTGGAAAGTAGTATGGAGGTTTCTCAAAAGACTCCACATAGAGCTCCCCTATGACCCAGCAATCCCACTTTTGGACATTTACCCAAATGATCACAAACAAGACCATTCTAAAACTACCAGCACAAGTATGTTTATTGCAGCATTATTCACCATAGCTAAGATATGGAACCAACCCAGATGCCCCTCAGTAGATGAATGGATCAAGAAAATGTGGTATATATACACAATGGAATTCTATGCCTCCATCAGAAAGAATGACATTGCCCCATTTGTTTGGAAATGGAAAGACTTGGAAAAAATTATATTAAGCGAAGTAAGCCAGGCCCAAAGAAACATAGGTCTCATGTTTTCCCTTAATTGCAATAACTAGTATATATCTGAGACAAGTAGGAATGGTCAGATAAGATGATGTTAGGTGAAATGCACTCCAAATTAAGGACACAAGTGGTTTTTACTTTCTTGCTATTGTTTCTAACATATTTATAAGGTACCATGTGATTTTTTTTGTTGCTTTGTATGTCCCTCCCCCATGGTGTTACCCCTAATTTCACTATATTTGATGTTGGTACAATTTGGGGAGCGGAAAGGAAAAAACAAATTGTTTAAATAGGGATGTAGATTGACCCATTGCAGCAATGAGATGTACACGACACTATGTCTAAAAATGAACTTTACAATTTAGGTGGGGGGGGGGGGTGGGAGGGGTGAGGAGTGGGAGGGGGAATGGAGTTGTTGAGATGGGAGGGCAGGGATGGTAGGGGAAAAACAAAGGAGGAGGCAACAATGCTTGATAAGAAATGTACTCCTTACCTTGCTCATGTGATTGTAATCCCTCTGTCCAAAAAAAGAAAAAAATAAATAGAAACATTGCAGATGTAATTATTCCCCAAGAGATAGGATACCCCAGAAAGTGGAAGGTCCTTCCTCTGGCATCCTCCAGCTCCTTGGGCCCCCGTACTTCAACACAGACAAAAGCTCATGACATATTCCCACTATGACCTTCAAACTCCCTACTTACAAGAGCTGGTGTGGCCTCCAACGACTGTGCCTTTCATTGTCTCACCTTACTGCTACTTAGTTGTATTAAACAAGTCTATATTAAATATCCCTCATTTCCAATTACCTCTTATGGTCATCTTCCACCCAGAAACTGTCACAGTGTTTGAAGATTTCCTGAACCACTATTATTACTTGTTTTCAAATCCCACAAGTATCTTAATATTAATAGGCCCTATCTCAAGGTGGAAACTTGCTCTACTTATTTTCACTTGAAGATAACCTTTCATATAGGAGCAACCAAGGGCTTTTGAAATCTCCACACTAGGTTCAAAATTCATAGGAAGTATGGATGTACTGTGCAGCTAAAATTGTCAATCTGTTTACAGGACCATCTGTCATAGCTTTTGGTTGTATCTTCTGCCTTCTCTCCCTTACTAGGGAGTCAGGAATGGAGCTTGGACCTCAATTTTGCTTTTATCTTTTGCCTTTTTGTTTATCCATGTGTTCCAGTCCTGAAACCAGTTGTCATAAGTCCTCATGTTCTTTCTTTCTTTAGAATGTAGTCTGCCCATGGCTGGGAAGTTGGCTTAGTGATAGGGTGCTTGCCTCACATGCACAAGGTCCTGGGTTCAATTCCTCAGCATCTCATAAGCAGAAAAAAGCTGGAAGTGGCGCTGTGACTCAAGTGGTAGAGAGCTAGCTTTATGCTGAAGAGCTGAGGGACAGTGCCCAGGCCTAGAGTTCAGCCTCCATGACTGACAAAAAATACAAATAAGTAGAATATAGTCTGTCCTTTATTACCCTGATTATTCTTTTTGTGCTAATAATGGGGCTTGAATTTGGGCCTCGGCATGGTTCCTGAACTTTTGTGATTTAGGCGAGTGCTCTACTACTTGAGCCCCAGCTCTCCTGGCCTTTTGGAGTTTGGAGATGAGTCTCACAGATATCTCAGGTTAGTATGACTTTGAACCATGATCCTCATATCTTAGCTTCTTGAGTAGCTTGGATTATAGAGATGAGCCAGAAGTTCCTGGTAAGATACTACTTTTTGAGAGTACGGGGGTTTAAATTCAGGGTCTTGACCTTATTATACAGGTACTCTATCATTTGAGCCATGCCTCCAGCCCATATAGGACATATAGGAATACCTTATTGACATAAGGTTAATTTTTTCATGTATGTAGATCCATTTAACCACTACTGCCATTAAGACACAACTATTCCATCAGCCAAAACATAACCGTAGAGCTGTCCCATCATGGTTACACTTACCCTCTTATTATCTCTTTTTTATGGCAACCAGTAATGTGTTTGTCTCCATAAATAAGTATCTTAAGAGGTGTGGTTATATAAATGTGTTCATACTTCTTAATGCAGAGTATTAACATATGAAGATATTTAATGGAGACAGAATTAAATGGGAAGTCATTAATTTTTGCTATGAAAAATTCGTAAGTGGTAAACCATTGATAAATAGTACTTAGCTTCCAATCAATGCAACACAGAACTTAAAAAATGGCAAAACCTCCCATGCTCCTGGATTGGAAAGATTAACATCGTGAAAATGGCAATACTTCCCAAGGCTATCTACAAATTTAACGCGATACCTATCAAAATTCCAAGCTCATTCTTCAAGGAAATAGAAGAGGCAATCCAAAAACTCATATGGAACAATAAAAAACCCCGAATAGCAAAAACGCTCCTCAACGGAAAGAACACTGCTGGAGGAATATCAATACCAAATTTCAAACTCTACTATAAAGCCATAGTAATCAAAACAGCTTGGTATTGGCATAAGAACAGACCTCAGGACCAATGGAATAGAATTGAAAACCCAGAAATGAACCTACAGACCTATAGCCATCTAATCTTCGATAAGGGAGCTAAAACAATAGAATGGAAGAAAGACAGCCTCTTCAGTAAATGGTGCTGGCAAAATTGGTTAACTACATGTAGAAAACTAAAGCTAGATCCTTATATATCACCCTGCACCAGAATCAACTCCAAATGGATCAAAGACCTTGAACTCAAAGCAGACACTCTGAGAACATTACAGGATGGAATAGGAGAAACCCTAGGTCTCCCTGGCTCCGGCCGAAATTTTCTGAATAGAGACCCGGAAACACAACAAATCAAAGAAAGGTTGGACAAATGGGATTGCACAAAGTTGCAGAGCTTCTGCATGGCAAGGGACATAGCTAGCAAGATCAATAGAAAGCCCACGGATTGGGAGAAGACCTTTACTAGCCATACAACGGACAAGGGTCTCATATCTAAAATATACTTGGAACTCAAAAAATTAAATCCCCCAACAACAAATCCTCAAAGAAACAACTGCCCAATAAATAAGTGGGCTAAAGACTTAAAGAGAAACTTCTCTGAAGAAGAAAGAAGGATGGCCAATAGACACATGAAGAAATGCTCAACATCCCTAGCCATAAAAGAAATGCAAATCAAAACAACATTGAGATATCACCTCACTCCAGTTAGAATGGCAAAAATCAAGAACTCTAACAACAGATGCTGGAGGGGATGTGGACAGAAGGGAACCTTACTTCATTGTTGGTGGGAGTGTAAACTTGTTCAACCACTTTGGAAAGCAGTATGGAGGTTCCTCAAAAGACTTCACATAGAACTCCCCTATGACCCAGCAATCCCACTTTTGGGCATTTACCCTAATGTTTACAAACAAGACCACACTAAAGCTACCAGCACAACTATGTTTATTGCAGCATTATTTACCATAGCTAAGATATGGAACCAACCCAGATGCCCCTCAGTAGATGAATGGATCAAGAAAATGTGGTATATATACACAATGGAATTCTATGCCTCCATCAGAAAGAATGACATTGCCCCATTGGTTAGGAAATGGAAAGGCTTGGAAAAAATTATATTAAGTGAAGTAAGCCAGGCCCAAAGAAACATAGGTCCCATGGTTTCCCTTATTTGCAATATCTAGTATAGGTATGAGTCAAGCGGAAAAGGTCAGATAATGTGATGTTAGGAAAACGAACCCTTAAATATGTATTTTAATGTTTTTGTTTCTTTCATGCATGTGTTTCTAACGCATTTATAAGATTATTTCTTTGTTGCTTTGTATGTCCCTCCCCCACAGTATAACCGCTGCTTTCACTATATTTGATGTCAGTATAACTTGTGGAGGAGATGGGGAAAAACAAGTCGTTTAAGGATACAGGTGGACCTGGTGCAACAATGAGAAGTACAAGTTGTCATGTCCAAAACAAGCTTTACAACGTCGGTGCTGGGGGGGGGGTGCGGGAAGGATTGGGACTGGGGGGGGAGGGGGAAGCTGGTAAGGGATGTGAAGGGTCAACAAAGGAGGAGGCTGCAATGCTTGGTAAGAAATGTATGCATTATCCTGCCCATGTAATTGTAACCCCTCTGTACAGTATGTTCACAAATAAAATAAATAAATGAATAAATAAAAAAATACAAACACCAATGTGCTATGCTGAAATGTAAAAGTTTAAGCACCTTTTTTGAAAAACTGGTGTTATAAAATCAAAATGGATGAAATAAAGGTGAAGTGAACTTAAAAACGTTAATGAAGCTCCAAAAAAAAAAAAAGAATTTGGCTCATTTAGCAGAAAATCTTTTACACTTTACAAATAATTTCATTGATTAGTCCACTATCTAGCCATACAAGCCTGAGTTGCTGAAACTGAAAATGACATCAGTGTTCTCATGTCTATATATGAGAAAGGACTGTGTATATTACTTTACTTACCCTTCTATTAGAATAGAGTCTTAATTCCTGCTTCTGCTTAACAACAGCCAAGAAATAAGCTGTTTACTTACACATAAGGTAGCTTTTCTCTTAATAAAGCAGTATTGACTCTTAGGCTTTCTTGTTTTCAGCTGAAAGCAGTCTTTTTATGACTTTTATATACAGACCTTGACGCTATAGCCTAAGACCATACAGGATATATCTAGTCTTTCTTTGCCTTCGGATAATCCTACAGATGTTTAAAGACAAAGACTCAGTGAGTCTTTTCATTTGTAATTCAAAACCTTCTCATCATGTTAGAGCTGTAATCTCTTTAAAGAGTTTCTAGTTAACATGGAATAACTTGAAATTCATAAAGAACTATTTCAAGATCACATAGATGATGGTAACTTCTTTAGACAAAATTAACATAATTTCCTTCAATAAATCTCTTATCTCAGTCCAGAAAACCTATAAAATATGTCACAGGCAAATAAATACCTTTTCTAAGCACTGGAGGGCGTGCAGGTAGAGGAAGGTATGATGTCTGTGGTTTGTAACGCAGTAATGAGAAAAAAAAGAGCTATAATCACAACTGAGCCCAGCACAATTCCAAATAAAGCATATTCCACACTAAAATCTTAAATAAACATCTATGGAAGCAGTGGGAGAATGGACGGAAATATCACTGAAGCATTGCAGAGAGCTTCTCAGGGATTAAATTGTATATTAGGTAACAAAAGAGTATGTATGAAGAACATTCCATGCACATGCAACCAATTGTTTTGTGGGGTGGGGGTGGGGTTTTGGGTGCTGCCCTGAGTTTCTTTTTTTTTCTCAAAGCTAGCATTCCACCACTTTGAGCCACAGCTCTACTTCTGGCATTTTGGTGGTTAATTGGCATCTCATAATCTTCCTAGGCTGGCTTTGAACTATGATCCTCAGATCTCTGCCTCCTGAGTAGCTAGGTTTACAGGCATGAGCCAACAGTACCCAGCTAAAAATTTCTGAAGTGTGAGCAATTATAGAAGGAATATTGAGATAAAACAGTATAGCATTTTTTCCCAAACTTCTTTACCACTTCTTGCCCATGGTCTCTTTGTGTCTTAATCTAGACATGTTTCAACAAATTTGAATTGGAAGGAATGAGGATCCTTTGATGGATTTTTATTGAAGAATAGTAATTTAGATGTATGTGGCAAACTGATGATAAAAGGAAATGGGGGAGATAATGATCAGGACATGAACAATAGAGTTGAAGAAGTGAATACTATCTATCTATAATCAATATGTAGGAAACAGGCTGGTAGAGCGAAAGTGAAGAAAAACATCTTCAAAATTTTTCTATCTAGTTATCAATCATTCAAAGAGGAGTATTGAAGTCTTTAACCATATCAGTGATACTCCTTGCAATGTCATTCAGTTTGGTTATGTTGCACTGTGTTGTTTAGTGTACACACATTTAGATTGCTCTGTCATTTGAAAGACCCATCCATAATCATTACATAATGTCTCTCTTGGTCACTATTTTGATATGTTAACTTAGTGTTGTTTTCTGTTGCTTCTGGTTTATATTGTGATTCTCTGGTTTTTAGTATAATGACTGATTTTTCATTGAAATCTGTATGGTTATGATAATATAGGACTATGGGTACTATTTTATTTAATTTTTTTCTAGCAGCTCTCTTGCTATTGCCAAGTTCAAGTGGAAGTTGGAACTATCCAGGTAGCTTCTGTTAGTACCTAACGAGAAATATCTTTGTTAGTGTTGGGTAGAAGTAAGATAACAAAATTTTAATGATTTCTACTGACACTATAGAGACACAAGGGTATCTTATAACATCCTTGTGGGAAAGAAAGTCCTAGCTCTCACATTGTTTTTTCTGACCATGAAAACAGTGTTAATGTGCTTTTTTATTTTAAATCATTTCCTCCTTTTACTAATTGCTATTTTTTTAATTTCTTTTTTTATTGTGAAAATACCATACAGAGGGGTTACAATTACATGGGCAAGGTAATGAGTACATTTCTTATCAAGCATTGTTGCCCCCTCCTTTGTTTCCCCTTCTCATCCCTTCCCATCTCCTCCCCCCTCCCCCCGCCAACCCCTCCCTACCTTCCTCACCTCCTTCCTCACCTCCAACCCCACCTCTTACCAAAGTTGTAAAGTTCCTTTAAAGAAGGATGGCCAACAGATACATGAACAAATGCTCAACCTTCCTAGCCATAAAAGAAATGTAAATCAAATGCACGTCTTTAAAACTTGCAAAACAGGGATATCTATGCATTTTTCCATGTATCTTTTCCTAGTGGGAGCAGGAACAGGGAGGGTTTTTTTGGCGTTTGGATGGAGTAAAGCAATGATTGAAAGGTTTATCCTTAGACATCTCAACTGCTTCATTGATTAGAGAGAACCTTAGTTAGGGCTGTTTTAATGGCACTTCTGAGTTTCTGGGTTGTTAATTCATATTCTTTAGTTACATTTGTTGGACATGCTAGGCAAAGACAAACATTCCTTGTCATTCCTTGGGTCCTAAGGACTTCAACTGGTTTACCTTCTTTTTGTCTTTGAGAATCTTCTAAAGTTTGTTTTATTATAATATCCATGATTTTTGGCTATAGTTCAAAAGAGTAATGAAGATATCCATCCTTCTGAAAGTAAAAGCTAAACTTAAATTTTCTTTAAATTCACTAATTAGCTGATTAAATAATTTAATAATTGTTCACATAGTTTAGAACCAAAAAAGTAAATGAAGAGTTTTCTATCACTTATAGTCTACACTTCATAGTCTTTTGAAGGCACAGATACTCTCTGTTACCAGAGATGTTTTATGTCTACATAGTAAATACATATGTACTTATGTAAAAGCATGCATACAGATATCCCTCCATATATTTCCCAGTTTAAATACAAACAGCAGACTACACAGCTAATTATGAATCTTACTTCCTTTTAAAAATTAAAAGTATAGCAATATACACTTGAGATAATTGTCTTCCATCATTACATGGCAGTCCATAGTCTCAACATATTTATTGTGTGGATGAACCATAATATATTTAGGCAGTCTCTCTTATTGGTGGATATTGCAATCATGTTATTACAAATAATTTTTAATGAATAATCTTGTGGCTATATCATTTTGCATATGTTTAGGTTTGTGGTGGGATAAAAGATATATAAAATTTGTATTTTGATAGATACTGCAAAGTTGCCTCTAGACAAAATGTACAATTTACATTCCTGCCAGCAGTGTATTAAAATCTCAGTCATTGCTTAGATATACTTTGTAACTTTCTTGAGAATGGTCTGTTTACATTTTGTTTGGATAATTTTATTCTCCTATCTCTTAGGTTCACATATTAATATTTTTGTGGAACTTTAAAATATTTTAATTCAGTATATGAAGGAATTAACACCTCTAGGTTATGTCAAGGAAAATGCAATTGACTTTCTGATGATTAGCTACTTGAAAATTCCCTTGTCACACCTTAGAATTAGGTCTTCTTTAGTCATTCCCAAATGGTAGATTCCCTTGTCATGAGGAGATGGATGGCCATTGCAGCACCTGCCCATAACAGATACATCCCTCTTCATCAGATTACATACAAATAGGGAATATTCTAAAAATAACCAATCAGGGGGTGAGGCTTGAAGCCAGATACCCATAACGAACAATGGAAAATCCTACTCCTCCTCACCCAGCATTTAAAGTAGATTTAGTAAAATATAAGTTGAAATCACTCATTATTTAAACACTTTGTCATTTATAAGCTATAACATCAACTTTACACTTTGCATAACCAAAGTATGTGAGAAGCCTCCATGTTTTCTTCCCAAGTGTAAAGGATTCTTCTAAGCTGGGAATATGGCTTAGTAGTAGAGTGCTTGCCTAGCATACATGAAGCCGTGGGTTTGATTCCTCAGTACCACAAAAGCAGAAAAAGCCGGAAGTCACACTATGGCTCACATGGTAGAGTTCTAACCTTGAGCAAAAGAATCTCAGAGACAGTGTCCAGGCCCTAAGTTCAAGCCCCAGGACTGGCAAAAAAATAAAATAAAATAAAGAATTCCTCTTGGTTAGTCTCTCAGATCACTTCCTAGAGTCATCCATTGTGGTCGTGTTAAAGATCAAAGCTCTTACTGTCTCTAGGATCTCTAGCATCCTAAAACAGCTTTGAACACTTAAGTCTCCTTGCTACTGATTCCTTACTATTAAAATGAGCCAAGTGTGGAACACTTCTTTTGGATTGTCTCACTGAATCCATACAAGAATTTGAGATAATTATTAATGACTATGATAGGAAAAACAAGAATTAGAAAAATTAAGTTAGATAAATTGCAAGTGTGAGGGTTTGTCAGAGATTTTATTATAATGAACTAAAAACATTGCATTTTATTCACAGCTTTTATTCATTTACAATAACTATGTTAGAGTGCTATCAAAGGAAATTTTAATAGGAAAAGAACACATAATCTTACTACTCAGAGTAATTTTTCTTTTCTGTCTGTTCTCTTCTTTAATCTTCTGTTTTTAACACCAGGCTAGGGTTGGGGTGGGGGGAGTTTTCATTAGAAAATGCTGCCCAATAATTTGGGCAATGTCATTCTTTCTGATGGAGGCATAGAATTCTATTGTGTATATATACCACATTTTCTTGATCCATTCATCTACTGAGGGGCATCTGGGTTGGTTCCATATCTTAGCTATGGTAAATAATGCTGCAATAAACATAGTTGTGTTGGTAGCTTTAGTTGGTCTTGTTTGTGATCATTTGGGTAAATGCCCAAAAGTGGGATTGCTGGGTCATAGGGAAGTCTTTTGAGGAATGTCCATACTACTTTCCAAAGTGGTTGAACAAGTTTACACTCCCACCAACAATGCAGTAAGGTTCCCTCCTGTCCACATCCCCTCCAACATCTGTTGATATTAGAGTTCTTGATTATAGCCATTCTAACTGGGGTGAGGTGGTATCTCAATGTTGCTTTGATTTGCATTTCTTTTATGGCTAGAGAGGTTGAGCATTTCTTCATGTGTCTATTGGCCATCCTTCTTTCCTCTTCAGAGACGTTTCTCTTTAAGTCTTTAGCCCACTTATTTATTGGGCAGTTATTTCTTTGAGGATTTGTTGTTGGGGGATTTAATTTTTTGAGTTCCAGGTATATTTTAGATATGAAACCCTTGTCGGTTGTATGGCTAGTGAAGATCTTCTCCCAATCTGTGGGCTTTCTATTGATCTTGCCCAAAGAAACATAGACCCCATGGTTTCCCTTATTTGTAAAAACTAGTATATGTCTGAGACAAGCAGAAAAGGTCATATAAGTTGATGTTAGTTGAAATGAACCCCAAGATAAGTATTCAATTTTTTTTACTTTCATGCGATTGTTTCTAACTTATTTATAAGATGATTTCTTTGTTGCTTTGTATGTCCCTCCCCCACGATATAACCCCTGCTTTCACTGTATTTGATGTTGGTATAATTTGTGGAGGGGAAGGGAAAAAACAAATTTTTAAATAGGGATACAGGTAGACCCATTGCAACAATGAGATGTACAAGTCGTTATGTTGAAAAATGAACTTTAGAACTTTGGCGGAGGGGGGGGATATGGGTGGGGAGGGGCAGGATATGGGAAGGGATAGGAAGGGGAAACAAAGGAGGAGGCTACAATGCTTAATAAGAAATGTACTTATTATCTTGCCCAGGTAATTGTAACTCCTCTGTACGGTATTTTCATAATAATAATAATAAAAAAAAAGAAAATGCTGCCCAAGGCAAATGGTTAAAAAATCTACATTGTTACAATATTTGTAGGCTTAATGGAATGGAGCCAGATGAATGTAAATAAAAATGTAGGAAAACATAATTTTAAAACTATAAAATAAATGATACAGTGGTATCAGTAAACAAATGATGACCTACTCTGTGTACCTACAGTATTGTGGTGGGTACTAGGGCTATAAAAAAAGAATAGTATAAACATAGTTGTGCTGGTAGCTTTAGTATGGTCTTGTTTGTGATGGAACCAATCCAGATGCCCCTCAGTAGATGAATGGATCAAGAAAGTGTGGTATATATACACAAATTCTATGTCTCCATCAGAAAGAATGACATTGACCCATTTGTTAGGAAAAAGAAAGACAGAAAAAATTATAATAAGTGAAGTAAGCCAAGCCCAAAGAAACATAGGTCCCATGGTTTCCATTATTTGCAATAACTAGTATATGTCTGAGTCAAGCAGAAAAGGTCAAATAAGTTGATGTTAGGGGAATGAACCCCAAGGTACATATTCAAATTTTTTTGTTTATTTTTCCTTTCATGCAATTGTTTCTAACATATTTATAAGATGATTTCTTTGTTGCTTTGTATATTCCTCCCCCACAGTATAATCCATGCTTTCACAGTATTTGATGTTGGTATAATTTGTGGAGGGGGAGGGAAAAAACAAGTCGTTTAACTAGGGATATAGATGGACACATTGTAACAATGAGATCTACAAGTTGTTATGTCAAAAAACAAACTGAACAACTTTGGTGGGGGGGTGGGGGGAGGATCAGGTGCGGGGAGGGGGGAGTATGGGAAGGGATGGGAAGGGGAAACAAAGAGGAAGCAACAATACTTGATAAGAAATGTACTCGTTATCTTGCCCATGTAATTGTAACTCCTCTGTACGGTATTCTCACAATAAAATATATATATATTAAAAGGAGAAAAAGGAAAAAAAATGAAATAAATGATTTCCTGTTAATATTTAAATAAAAAATAGTATAAGACCTCTGCTTCACATTTGGTGAGAGAGATATGTTCCTCAGTAAGAAGAATAGTAAAATCAAAAAGTGTTTTATTTGAATAATGGGCAGAGTATAAGAGAAAAAAAGGAGGGTAATTGATAACATGCTGAATTTTTTATCAGTAGGGTTCATAGGACACTGTTCTCAGACAATATTCTGTCCCTTTGGTACAACAATTATCTGGCCATATTAGAGTGAGAGTCATTTGAAATTTTTGGTGTCTTCTAATAACACAATAACACACACACATATAGTTGTACCACTTGATCTCACTTAAGAAATGAACTTGATAGAACACATACTTCCTATGCCTCAGCTCAGCCTTTAGACTGTGCTTATCATCCTAAACATGTATATTGATATATTTTGTCCTTCTTTTCTGTTTTTCTTTTATTTGACATATTACCATCTAACCTGTAGTAATATTTACTCACTTTTGTGCATATGGTCTACAAGGGCAGTGTTCTACATTCTAATGTCATATATAATATTGATATTGATTTTATACTTAATAAATATTTAGTGAGTAAACAAATCTCTTACTAAGATACAAATTGTAAGAAGATGGAGAGCTTTATGTTTGCTTTGCTTTCTTCTGTATTTCCAGTGCCTAGAAGAGAGTAACACAGGCTATGTTTACAGTAGGTAATTGTTTGATGAATGAACAAATCTATTTTTTAATATCTAAAGTTCTGATGATTGAGTGTTTAATATGTAAGCATAAAACATTCTAATAATTGAATATGACTTCGTTTCTTAGAAAACAACACTATTATACAAGTTCTATTGCTCATATCTCAATGATTGGTGACTAAATCCTAAGGCACTAGGGAAGTTAGGAAACTTGTCAAGTGGTGATCATAGTGAAAATGATTAAATGGAAACCTCAAAAAATCTTTAGAAAATAAAACTAGTAAGAATGCTGGAAAAAAATGTCAAAATAAGAACTGTCATAACTCAAGGTATTAAAAAATGTTTGGAAAAATGTGAGAGATATTTATTCATAAAAAGTGACTAAATATGAATTTGTTCACAATGTTTTCTCCTCAGCAATGTGGTATCCTTGGAAATCAATAGGCATTCAATAATGCTAAAAATCAGTAACCTGACATTGAATGGGTTAGAAGAGCTTCCAAAGCACCATTTTCAGAAAAATGTAAGTTCATGTGTTTGGAAGTTTCATGAAAAACTGTACCTGACTCAGTGTTGCAATGCAAGCTACCCTTTATACTTGGGGTGTTTGGTGAAAAAGAAACAGTGTCAATTGTTTAACACTGAAAGTCTATAAGGTAATAGATGGAACAACCAAGAAGCTAACCATATCACTTCCAAATAAAAGCTGGACAATTAGATCTTCATATGAGACTTTATAAAGCTCCAGTATGTTACTGGAAATTTAGAAAGCATGTACATGCATAAGGATATGTCTATGGTTCCTGCTATGTATATCTGAAAAAGACCTTATCTCCTAACCTCTGGCTGGCTCTGTGGCTCTGAGCAAGTAGGAATTAAAGCTAAGATAGATTATTCAACAGCATGCTGTGTCATTGAGGGCAAGTTAAAAATTACCACAGATCCCTCTTTAAAAGCAAGGGCACTAATGTATTCAAGGCATTTAAGGAAATATTGTTTGATCTTTAGTAAATCACTAAATGAACTGAGTAGACATTTCAGTGGAAACACAGCCTATTTGTGAGACAGGTAAAATTACCCAATTCTTCCCTAAAGTATTTGACTAAAAATTAGCTCTGTTAAATATTGTAAAAAGCACTGTAAAATAGCTTGTAAGATATCCTGTATCCAGACCCTATGTTAAATATTGGAGATGTAAAAATAAATAAATAAATAATAAAAATAAATAAAAGCGGGGGGGTGGGGAGATGGAAGGGCAGAGATGGTAAGGGAAAACAAAGGAGGAGGCAACAATGCTTGATAAGAAATGTACTCATTACCCTGCTCATGTAATTGTAACCCCTCTGTACAGTATTTTCACAATAAAAAACTTATTAATGATAAAAATAAATAAAAGCACTGTTAAAGACCAAAAAAGAGTATAAGCTCAGGAAAGTTGCTCAATAAACTAACAACAATATCAAAATAACCAAAGCAATAATAAACTAGGAATGAGGGAGGATCTGATTTTCACAGTTATAAATTTTTGTGGTGAACATAGATACAAAATTCATAAATGAAATACTTGCAAACCAAATTAAAAACACATTAAGAAGATAATACACCATGATCAAGTTAGCTTCATTGCAGGAATCCAAGGCTTGTTCATCATATGCAAATCTATAAATGTAATAGAGCAGATAAACAGAAACAAAACAAGTAGTGCATAATCATATCAATAGATGCTGGAAAGGGCTTTGATAAAATCTAACATCCCTTTGTGATAAAAGCCTCAAAGAAAACACAGAATAGAAGTTTTATATCTCAATATAATAACATTACACTGAATGAGGAAAAGTTGAAATTATTTCCTTGAAAATCAGGAATTCTTAGCCAGAGCAATAAGGCAAGAAAAAGAATAAACAAAAGAGATATGAATAGGAAATGAAGAAGCCAAACTTTCCATGCTGAAAGTCAATAGGATCCCATAATTAAAAGGTATAAAAATTCCACATGAATATGCTTAGGTCTAATAAAAATATTTTCAGCAAGGTGTCATGGTACAAAACCAATATGCAAAAATCAGTATGTTTCCTCTGCAGCAATAATTAAATTGCTGAAAAATCAAGAAAACAATCACATCCAAATAGGCTAAAATTTAAAATAGTAAGGCTTAAGTTCAACCAAAGTTGCTAAAAGCTCTTATAATGAAAACTATAAAATATTGAAAAAAGAAATTATAGGGGAATTTGTTAGGAAATGGAAAGACTTGGAAGAAATTATATTAAGTGAAGTAAGCCCTGCCCAAAGAAACATAGGTCCCATGGTTTCCCTCGTTTGCAATAACTAGTATATGTCTAGGGTAAGCAGAAAATCTAAAAAGCTATGTACATGTGACCATATAAGATGATGCTAAGTGAAATGAACCCCAACATATGGATACAAGTGGTTTTATCCTTCTCGGTGGTGTTTTTAATGTATTTATAATGTACCATGTGATACATTTGTTTCTTTTGTACGTTCTTCCCCCATGGTATACTCCTTGTTTTCACTGTATTTGATTCCAGTGCCCTGCATCTTGTATATACATTTTTCTAATTTGGGGAGGAGAAGAGAAATAACAAAATGCTGAAACAAGGATACAGGTTGACCCATTGTAACAATGAGATGTACAAGACATTATGTTGAGAACAAACTTTACAACTTCAGAGGAAGAAGGGAGGAGTTGGGGAGGTGAGGATGGAAGGGATAGTAGGGGAAAAACAAAGGAGGAGGTAACAATGCTCGATAGGAAAAGTACTCATTACCCTACTCATGTAACTGTAACCCCTCTGTACAGTATTTTTACAATAAAATATGTGTGGAAAAAAGAAATTATAGGGGAAATGAGAAGATGAAAAGACCTCTTAAGTTCATGGATTGGCAGTATAAATATTAAAATGATCATCTTACCAAAAATGATAAACAAATTCAGTGACATCCCCATCAAAATTTCAATAACATTCTTCATAGTAGAGAAGTCCTAAAATTCAGACAAAAACACAGAAGATCCCAAATAGCGAAGGCTACCATAAGCAGTAAGAGTAATGTTGGGGACATCATAATGCCTCACTTCAAACTATATTACAGGACCATAGTAACATAACAATTTAATACTGGTACAAATACATAGACATAGGTCAATTGAATAGAATGCAAGACCCAGAAATAAGCTCAAGTAAGTACTGCTGTCATCAACAACACAAACTGGAGGAAAAAAAACAGCCTTTTTAACAAGTGGTGCTGAGAAAATTGGATTATTTCCTTTTAGATCACTATATACAAAACAACTCAAAATAGATCAAAAGCATTGGTATAAAATCAGAAATAACTGGTGAATAACATGTGAGAAAATTGAAGATACAGGTATGGACAGGAACTTTACCAACAGGATTCTAGTATCTCAGTAAGTCAGAGTAGAATTGATCATGAGATAGTATAAAATTTAAAAAGCATGTTTACAGTAAGTAAAACAATACAATGGAAAACAACATGGAGGTTCCTCAGCGAAACTGAATATAATATTTTTAGTGTTTTTATAGGATAAACATGCTAGTGGCACATCTATTTTTATCTAAGATCAGTTTCATAGCATCATTTTGTTTAGTAAAGAAGTGTTGTTTAAAGTTCTTTTGCATTTCAATAATTTTTAAATCCCAGTTGCTATTTTACTGGCCTACGATATTTCTTAGGAAAAGTTAGATGTAAGTCCTATTGAGGGTTCCTGAAAAGGGATGAGTTACTTCTCTCTCCTTTTAAGATTTTCTCCTTAGATTTTTGTCTCTAAATAGTTGGATATGATATATCTAGGTATGAGCCTCTTTGATTTTATCATGTTTCTATTTTGTTTTGAACAATGGATATAGAGTAAATTCTCAGCAAAATTTAAAAAGTCTTCAATTATTGCTTTTTTCTTCCAGCTTTATTATATGAAACTGACAAAATTATGTGATCAAGCTGTACAGTGTGATAGTTTGATAGATGTATATGAGTGTTCAAGTGTGTATATATATATGTGTGTTAAGAATAGTTCTACTCTTACCCATTTTTAATTAAGTAATCTTGTAGTATTAACTATAGTCATAATATGCACTCGATCTTCAATTCTGTGTGTGTATGTGTGTGTGTGTGTGTGTCTGCTGGTCCTGGGGCTTGAACTCAGGGCCTGGGCACTGTCTCTGGGTTTCTTTCCCTCCCTCCCTTCTTTCCTTCCTTCCTTCCTTCCTTCCTTCCTTCCTTCCTTCCTTCCTTAACACATTACATTATTTACTTCAAATATTATAGCAAGCAAACCTTTAAAAAGTCACCAATATAATCAGATACAATTTTATAAAGACTGAGGTATTAGTATATTTTTAGTCTTTTCCATTGATATGAACCACTGTGATTCTTAACAAGTGAAAAATCATTGCTTCATTATTTTCTGAAACTTTAAACTGCACTGAAATATAGCATATACATATTAATGCTTCATTTTAAACATACAATTTAGAACTCAGAATTATATGCAATAAATATATTAAATGCATTAAAATTATAAAAATATATGCAATTGTTTATCCATTATTAAAATAAAGATATGGATATGTCCATTGTCTCAAAAAGACTATCTTTCCTTTGAGGTTCTTTTGCTCAAGGCTAGTGATCTATCACTTGAACCACAGCCCCTCTTCCACTTTTATGGCGATTAATTGGAAATAAGACTTGTACAGACCTTCTTGATCAGGTTGGCTTAAAACCACAGTTCCCTGATTTCGGCCTCTTGAGTAGTCAGGATTATAGGCATGAGCCATTGGCACCTCTTTCTTCAAAACTCTTTGATGGTTGTAACATAGTTTGTGCCCTTTGAATAAGCATTATTTATATAAAAACTATTGTTTGAAGATCTGCTTCTTTTTTCATTTTTCTCTTTTGTACCTCACTCTTGGTAAGCTGTACTATATTTAAATCATTGGTTTAAATTTTCAAGCCTGTCATTGAATAACGCTAGTGAATTTTCATTTCATATTTTTTAACTTTTTTTGTCAGTCTTGGGGTTTGAACTTTGGGCCTGGGCACTGTTCCTGGGCTCCTTCTGCTCAAGTCTAGTGCTCTATCACTCAAGAAGGTAAGATTACAGGCGTGAACCAGCAGACCAACTTATTTTTTACTTTAAAAATTTTTTATTGCTATTATGAAGGTGATGTACAGAATAGTTATAGTTACATATGTAATGTAAAGAGTACATTTATTTTTTGGCAATGTCACACCTTCCTTCACTGTCTCTCAATTTTTCCTTCCCATACCCACCCCCAGGTTGTACATTTTTTATTTTTTAATGCCAGAAATTTCATAATCTATATATTTTATAATCCATATATCTACATAATCTATATATTTTATAATCTATATACGTTAGTGATTTTTTTCTATTTAGTGAAACTTAATGGTCTATTTAATTCACATTTTTACACATAGGGTTTTTTTTACTTATCTGACTATATCTTAAAGTGTTTTTTAGTATAAGCAAAATCTTAGCTTTTGTATTTCTTGGGGGAAAGGTTACATAGCAAACACTTGTCTTTTCCTATGCATATTTGATAGATCACAGCCTCCTGAGTAGTTAGGATTTACAGGCATGAGCCAGCAGTGCACAATTCAAGTAGAGGATTACAGGTATGAGCCACCAGTGACCAGCTTTGAAATCACATATGTGGTGTGCATTACATTGGATATACTGAAATATGGGCTTTGATCCTAGATATGTTACTTGATCCAAGTGGCAGACATTGTATAGTTCATATCTTATACACCACTCTATCACACTTAAAACTTTCCAGATGAATACCTTAGTGCTGAACTTAGTGACATGATAGGGTTTGAGAGGAATCCTTCTTTTAATTGGTACAAGTATTATTATCTTGAAAACTGTGACAAAATGCACATAAAATAAAATTTGTCATCTTAATCATTCTTAACTATATAGTTTAGTAGTGTTAAGTGCATTCATACTAATATGAAAACAATCTCCCGTGACTTTTCAACTTGCTAAATTTCTAAGCATTAGCAGCAAAAGCAAGGATCAGCAAATGAAATTACTTCAAATTAAAAGACATCTGTACAGCAAAGGAAACAATAAGTAGAACTAAAAAGCAAACAAACAGAATGGGAGAAAATCTATGCAAACTATTATCTGGTAAATGAATTATGTCCAGAATTTATAAGTAATTTAATATCAAAGAGACAAAGAATCCAATTAAAAATGGGCTAAAGACCTGAATAGATAGTTCCCCAAGGAAGACATATAAAAGGCTAACAGATATATGACAAAATTTTCAATACCACTAGTCATCAGGGAAATGCAAATTAAAACCACTTAATCCCAATAAGAATGGCTATTATCAAAAAGATGAAAATTTTAAAAATTCTGGCAAGAATATGGAGAAAAGGGAGCTCTTATCCACTATGGGTAGGAATGTCAATTAGTAGAGTCATTATAGAAAACATTATAAAAGTTCTCTCCCCAAAATTAAAAATTGAAGTACTGTTTCATACATCAATCCCACTATTGGGTATATATAAACCCAAAGGAAATGAAGTCAGCATGGAGAAGGGACAGCTTCACCTCCCATGTTGATTGTAATACTAGTCACAACAGCCAGCAGATGAAATTAGTCAGATATACAAAGACATGATTACATGAACTTACTTGTATAGAATATTAAAAAAAAAACTTGCCTAATAGAAGTTGAGATTAAAGCAGTAGTTACCAAAGAATGGGCTGAATAATGAAAAGAGGAAATACAAAGAGGTTGGCCAATAGGTACAAATGTTACTGGTAGCTATGAGGAGTAAATCCTGCCATTCTATGACACCATACAGTGAATAATGACTGTAGATGTTGAAATAGAAGGAGCTGGACTCTGGACTCTGGTAGCAATTGCCTGTAATACTAGCTTGTCAGGAGGCTGAGATCTGAGGATTGCAGTTAGAAGCAAGATTGGGCAGAAAAGTTCATTAAGCATCTTCTCTCTAATACCGAAAAGTTGAGAATGGAGTTGTGGCTCAAGTGGCAGAGCACCAACCTTGAGTGGAAATGAAAAAGCTAAGGGACTGGCACAAAATAGAACAGAAGATTAGATTGTACCTAGGGCAATGAAATTGTAAAAGTTAACAAAGTTCAACAAAGCAAAACCAGGAAACAGGTACTGGAAAGGAGTGATGTGGAGTCAAGGGAGAAAAGGCAGACAAATGAAGAGGAGAATAGGGGGAAATGTAGTTAAGAATTCAACATATATTTACAAATTAAGAAGAATGTTGGACAGGGTGGATAAGGCGGAAATGGGTGAGAATGTTAGAAGAGGTGACATTGATCAAGATATATTGTATTCATAAACTGCTTTATTAATGGCAACTCATTGTACTTAAAGATAACAACAAAAAAGAACATGTCAGGCATACTGATATGTACCTATAATTCCAGCTCCATGGGAGAACTAAACATGTTTTCATTATATTATTTAAATGAACACTTTTTCTTAGTAAAAGTGTTATACTACCAAAAAGAAATTATGAAGTTTAAGCTAATGGATATGTTAATTATTCTTATTTGGTACTTACCCAATTTATGCATGAATAAAATATTATAGTGTCTCTAGGGACCAGTGGCTCACATCTGCAATCCTAGCTTTTCAGGAGGCTGAGATCTGAGGATCCCAGTGCAAAGCCCACCAGAGCATGAAAGTCCGTGAAACTCCTCTCCAATTAACTACCAAAAAACCCCCAAAACAACAGAAGTGGAGCTGTGACTCAAGGGGCAGAATGCTAGCCTTGAGGAAAAAAGCTCATGAAATCACCCAGGCCCTGCAAGCTCCAGGACTGGCACAAATCAATTAGGATGTACAAAAACATGTAAAATATTGTGTGAATAAAAACAAAAAATATTGTGTTAATCAAAATAAAATCCATATTTCCCCATTCTTTCATGTTCTAAAAATCGATTCACTTTATTCTACTTTCTGAATCTATGAATTCAGTGTCGTTCATCTTGTGTAAGTGAGATCATACAATAAATGTTCTTTTGTCTAGGTTATTAGCTTTAACATAATATCTTTAAGGATCACCCACATTGTTGCTTATGTTACAGAATTTTGTTCATTTTCAAGTCCACTTAAAATTACAGTGTACTTATAGGTCACATTTAATTTATTTATTTATTCATCTGCAGATACATACATCTTTCTACTTCTTGGCTATTGTGAATAATACTGCCATATACATAGATGTACAATATCTATTTGAACCTCTGATTCCAAGTATTTTGAGTAAATATCTTGAAGTGGAATTGATGGGTGAGATGGTAATTCTATTTTTTCATTTTTTCCTTATTTTCACTGTATACTTTAAGGTGTAAAATTATCTTTATGAAATTACTACTTTTGTGATTCTTTTTAATGTCAATAGATCTTCTTTGGGATGGTTGGTCATTACAGAATGGTAAGGACTATTTTTTTTTCATTTTGCTCCTCATTTAATCCAACTAACGACTTATTCAATAGCATAAGAAGAAAGTAAAGAAAATTCCCAATGGTGGGAAAAGAAAGTGAAATGATTAGGCACCCTCAAAGTGGCAGGAAAAATATAGTGAGAGGCTTATTGCATATCCAGAATGCCTTACAAAATACCCCCAAATTTTCATCATACAATAGGAAAATTACTCACCCCACTAACAATCAAGAAAATCTCAGCTCAAATGAGAAAAGACAATGAAGAGGTGTAGACAGTGATGTGACAGAAATGTGAATAATCTGACAAAGTTTCTTAGACAGCTTTGCTAAAAATACTTCAACCAACCAGGTGCTAGCGGCTCACATCTGTAATCCTAACTACTCAGGAGGCTGAGATCTGAGGATCACGGTTCAAAGACAGCCTGGGAAGGAAAGTCCATGAAACTCTTATAGCCAATAAACCACTAAAAAACCGGAAGTGGCTCTGTGGCTCAAGTGGTAGAGCGCTAGCCTTGAGCTGAAGAGCGCAAGGACAGTGCCCAAGCCCAGAGTTCAAGTCCCACGACCTAAAAAGAAAATTACATATCTTGAAACAAAGAGGAAAAACAATAGAAAATTCCACAAGTAACAAGTCATGATAGAATCAAACAAAATTTAGAAAATGAAGCAAAAAAAAATCCAATGTATATTCTACTAAATTAAGAAGAGAGAGGATAGTTGTGGTAAAAGAAGGATGGGTGAGAATGTTGAAAGGAGTGATGTTAGCCCAGTGGGCACCCTTTCCATAGCTTAGCACTCTCCTCCCTCTTTCCACAGCTTGGCATGCTCCCTTACTAGGCAATACTAGGCCCATTTAGTAAAGACAGTAAATAATCAGACTCCAATCCCTCTTTATCTTGAGATGGCATCCTCTGGAGCAGCTGTCACCAAATAAGGCAACAAGAGCCCTGTAGAGAGACCTTCGAGTCTGCAGGGTCCCTTATCTACTGCTTGGGCAGCAGCCATAAATCCTAATCTGCCATGATGAAGCCCCTGTCCTCACATCCACACCAGGATCTCCACCTCCTAGTCCCTTCTAGCCCCTCCTAGCTCAGTAGATTATATAGGTCACCTCCGACAATAGCAGGCACTGCTTCTCACTCTTCTCTTGTGAGAAGGGGTCTTGCTGGTCCCTTTACTGGCAATGAGCGTTTTCTTTGTTCTTTGAACCTGGATGTCTGTGTGGTTTTCTGGCGAAATCTAATATACTCTATCAGGTGACATTGACCAAGATATTGTTTATCTATAAACTGCATTGATAAATGTCAACTCCTTTGTACAATTACGTGGAGAAACTTTAAGAAAAGACAAAAAAAGAGATTTGTAGAACTAAAAAGTAAAATAGTTATAAAATTCCTTAATAATAATTTAATCTTAGAGAGGAGTTCACATAGGATAGAATGTTATCTTGATATAAAATCAACAGAAATATACTATTGCTAAAACACAATGTTATAGCTAATAATATAGGTAAAATAGACTGGATGAAAAATACCAAAATACCAAGAACTCATGGAAAAACAACAAAAGATCCAATATCTGTATCATCTGAATTCTGGAAAGAGAAAGCAAGGTTTAGGTTGATTGAATAACAATTAATCGATGATTCTCAAACTCTGGCAAAAGACATAAACTTACTCAAGAAGCTAAGTGAACACTAAATAAGATAAAGCTAAAGAAATTAATTTTGAAGCACATTACAACTAAGCATTTGAAACATAATGACAAGGGAAAAATTCTTGATAGCTGCTGGAGAGAAATGATTCAGTACATAGAGTGGAATACTCACTCACTTGAGGGGAATTTGTCATCAGAAGCCATAGAATTCAGAAGAAAAAGGAATAATATTTCCCAAGTATTAAAAAATGGGTATAACCTTCAACTGCAAATTGAATGATATGAGAAACCATCCTTGAAGATGAAAATGGAAATAAAGTTATTTGAAGAAGGAAAGGAAAACAAAATATTTGATATTAGCAAATCTATTTTAAAATAATGATTAATAGGTTATCTTCAAACACAAAATAATTTGAAAAGAACTCTTGAAGAATCCAAAAGGAGGAACAACAGACAAACCTTAAATATTGGTAGGCACAAGAGATAACCTATTATATCAATCCCATCCCCACATGAATTTTATAATTAATATTTGACTATTTGAACAAAAATTAGAAACCATCAATGTCACTTGATATTCAGAACAAGGAAGATAAATGTAGCAAAATGGAATTAAGTTGTTTCATATCTAACTCAAAATGTTGATAATATCAGACTATGGTAAGTTACATATGTATGTAGAAATGATTAATCACTAAGAAAATTATCTAAAGTGATGCAATTAAGTCATATTAAATTAGAAGTGGGAAACTTAAACAAATATATGGAAACTAAATGACACACCATTGAACAAAACAGTGGGCAAAGAAGAAAATGAAAGAAAAATTAAAAATATCTTTGGGTGAATAAAAATGGAGTACAACTTACCAAAATATGTGGGATTAGTAAGAATAATACTTAGGTGGAGTTTTTAAATTTACATATAATATTTGTCCTTATTTATAAGGTACAGTATTATATATCAATACATGTATAAACAATAAAAATATAGCAAAAAATGCCTGAATTAGGAAAGAAGATAGATCAATGATAACTTATCTTTGTTCCTCAATAAACTAAAACATTAGGCACAAATTAAATTCATAGTTGGCAAAGCAATACAAGTAATAGAGAAAAAACCAAATAGGAAACAAAAATTATAGAGAAAATTACAGAGGGGGGCTGGGAAGGTGGCTCAGTGGTAGAGCACTTGCCTTGCATGCATGAGGCCCTGGGTTCGATTCCTCAGCACCACATAAGCAAAAAGAAAAAGGCCAGAAGTGGCGCTGTGGTTCAAGTGGTAGAGCGCTAGCCTTGAGCTGAAGGGCTGAGAGACAGCGCCCAGGCCCAGAGTTCAGGCCCCACGACCGGACCCTCCCTAAAAAAAAAGAAAATTCAAGAGGGAAACAAGGGGAAAACATTAAAATAGATGCTGTAGAAATAAAAGAAATCAGATATGAAAGTGTGGCTCAAGTGGTAAAACACCATCCTTGAATGTAAAAGACAAGAAAGAGCTGGAGGCCTGAGTTCAAGCATTAGTACTAAGAAGTGGGAAAGAAAGATAAAGAGGAAGAGAGAAACAGAGAGACAGTGACAGACAAAGGGAGACACACAATCATAAGGAAATAAAAAGGATCATATGGGAATGTTAAGAACTATTATATATCAATAAATTGAATAATCTAGAAGAAATAAATATACTACAAAAATGAAACCTACAAGGTTTGATTAAAAAAATAAAGTAGAAATCCTAAAGAAATCTACAGCAAAAAGTTGCAGTAATACTAAAAATAATCTCCCAATAATCAAAAGCACAGGACCAGTATTTAATATTTTCAAAAATAGTAGAATAAATACTTCCACTCATTCTATGATGAAAATATAATCCTATACCAAAATGAGACAATGTAACCAATATTGATGTAAATATTGTTACAAATTTCAACAAATATTAACAGAAAAAGATACATATGTATATATAATGAAATTTATATTCACATGTAAATAAAGCAGTGTAATAATCACATTAGCAGAATGAATGATTCATATTACACAGTCATCTTGATAGTTATAAAGAATTTAACTAGGTAAACAGATTTTCATATTAAAAACAATATGATAAAGACTACAGATGACAAGCCAATAACTAACAACACAATTAATGTTGAAAAATATAGGAGCAAGACAATGTCTCTTACTCTCATTTCTTCTATTCAATACAGTACTGGTGAAAGAAATGTCCATATCTCATGCCATTGGCATGGTTGCATATATAGAAAACCCTAAGTATTTCACAGGAAAATTGTTACAGCTAGCAAATCAATTCACTAATGTGCAGGTGTAACATTAGCATACAAAATCAGTAGCATTTCCTCATTGCAATAATGATTTCTCCAAAAACACAAAGAAAATGATCCCATTTATGTCAGCATGAAAAATACTTCAGAGCACATTTAAACAAGGTGAAATGTCTGAACACTGAAAACTATAAAACACCAATTAAAGTAATTAAGAAGACACAAATAAAGCAATACATATATTCATGAAGGGATTATTTCTCAAAGCACTGTACATATTCAATACAGTAATCAAAATTCCAATGTAATTCTTTCACAGAAACATAAAACACAATCCTAAATTTAATATCTAATGAATATTATCTGGGCATGTAGGTCAGTGTTAGAATACTTGCCAAGTGGAACCTTGAAAAGGTCTAGGTTCCATCCATGACATAATAAAAAAAATGTTTCACTCATATTAAAATTCCATATTTTCTTTATTGTTGTTTTGAACTTTGAGTATAGAGTTGAACTACTTAATGGTGTCCCCGTTTGTAGCATATTATCATCATTGATTCTTGTATTGATTGTCTTTTTATTTTTGTTGCTTGTATTGTTATTGACTCTTTTCCTGACTCCTGCTTTCATTCTTCACCTAACCACAAACTATTTTTCAAAGCGTTTTATTGAATATCTTATTTACATGTACTTTTGAAAAACAACAATAATAATTTTAGTTCTTTTTTATTGTGAAAATATTGTACAGAGGGGTTACAATTACATGAGCAAGATAATGAGTACATTTCTTATCAAGCATTGTAGTCTCCTCCTTTGTTTCCCCTTCCCATCCCAACCTCCCCTCACCCTCCTACCTAACCCTCCTCCCCCCCCCCCCCCGACCAAAGTTGTAAAGTTCGTTTTCGACATACCACTTGTATGTCTCATTGTTGCAATGGGTCCATCTGTATCTCTATTTAAACGATTTGTTTTTCCACTTCCCCTAGAATCAACTCCAAATGGATCAAAGACCTCGGGAGTCAAAGCAGACACTCTGAAAACATTACAGGATGGAATAGGAGAAACCCTAGGTCTCCTTGGCACAGGCCGAAATTTTCTTAATAGAGACCCAGAAACACAACAAATCAAAGAAAGGTTGGACAAATGGGATTGCATGAAATTGCAGAGCTTCTGCATGGCAAAGGACATAGCTAGCATGATCAATGGAAAGCCCATGGAAAGGGAGAAGATCTTCACTAGCCTTACAACAGACAAGGGTTTCATATTTAAAATACACCTGGAACTCAAAAAATTAAATCCCTCAACAACAAATCCTCAAAGAAACAACTGCCCAATAAATAAGTGGGCTAAAGACTTAACGAGAAACTTCTCTGAAGAAGAAAGAAGGATGGCCAATAGACACATGAAGAAATGCTCAACCTCCCTAGCAATAAAAGAAATGCAAATCAAAACAACATTGAGATACCACCTCACCCTAGTTATAATGGCTATAATCAAGAACTCTAATAACAACAGATGCTGGAGGGGATGTGGACAGAAGGGAACCTTACTTCATTGTTGGAGGGAGTGTAAACTTGTTCAACCACTTTGGAAAGTAGTATGGAGGTTCCTCAAGATGTAACTAAATCCTAATCTTAAAGCGGGAAATAGGTTGGATAGAATGATAGTACAGAGAGAGGGAAATAAAGAAGAAAGAGAAAGAAAAAAAGCACAAGAAGAAATAGAAAAACAAAAATTAAAAAGTGCAACACTTAAAAATTATGCAAATTTGAAAACAATATTCAGAGAAGAATGTGGATAGAATAAGAGAAGGGGAGGGATAGAAAGGAGATGTGAAAAACTTAAAAACAAAAATGCTTAAAATATTATATAGGTATAAAGAGGTAGTACTGCTATAAGGAATTTAAGTCTAAGAGGTTTTAAATTGAGTAATAAATTTCTGGATTAAGTGTGTATACAATGGAGGTTAAGGTCTAATAATCGACTACGGGTATATCTGAGCATGAGCAGAACAGCAATTAAGCCATGCAAAGAAGAATGAAAGAGAAGAGAAAGTGAAAAGAATGAGAAGGAAAGAAAAAAAGGATCAAATGGTCAGTAGAGCTAAACAAAAACAATTTTTTAAAAGAAAAAAGAGAAAAAAGTACACACACATATACCCTTAAAATAAAAATTATAAGAGGAAGAAAAAAAGTTAATAGAAATAAAAAAAAATTTTTAAGTAAAAAATTAAAAAAAAAATTTTAGACAAAAAATTTTTTCCAATCAAGGAGCATGGGAGGTTTTGCCATTTTCTAAGTTCTGTTTTGATTGCCTTTTTCAAGATTTTAAAGTTTTCATCATAGAGATCCTTCACTTCTTTGGGTAAGTTAATTCCTAGGTATTTTATTTTTTGTGGGGCTATTACAAATGGAGTTGCTTTCCTAATTTCAGCCACACTTTTCTCATTGTTGGCATACAGAAAAGCCATTGATTTGGGGGGGTTAATTTTATAACCTGCTACTTTGCCAAAGTTTTGAATCAGCTTGAGTAATTTGGGAGTGGAGTCTATGGGATTCTTTAAATACAGGATCATGTCATCTGCAAAGAGGGAGAGTTTTATTTCTTCTTTCCCTATTTGGATCCCCTTTATGTTTGCATCTTCTCTTATTGCTGTAGCTAGGCATTCTAATACTAGATTGAAGAGAAGTGGAGAGAGTGGGCATCCTTGTCTTGTTCCTGAGTTAAGAGGAAATGGCTTTAGTTTTTCACCATTGAGTATAATGCTGGCTGTAGGTTTGTCATATACAGCCTTTATTGTATTGAGGAATGTTCCATGGATTCCTAATTTTTCCAAAACCTTCACCATAAAGGGGTGTTGGATCTTGTCAAATGCTTTTTCTGGGTCTACTGAGATAACCATGTGGTTCTTATTCTTGCTCCTGTTGATGTGATGAATAATATTAATTGATTTGCGTATATTGAACCAGCTTTGCATCCCTGAAATGAATCCTGTTTGATCGTGGTGTATGATTTTTGGATGAATTGTTGAAGTCGGTTGGCCAAAATTTTGTTGAGAAGTTTTGCGTCAATGTTCATCAAAGAAATGGGTCTATAGTTCTCTTTCTTTGATGAGTCCCTGCCTGGTTTTGGGATGAGGGTTATGATGGCTTCATAGAATGTGTTCAGTACTGAACTTTCTCTTTCAATTTCATTGAAGAGTTGGAGGAGTATTGGTGTGAGCTCTGCTTTGAAGGCCTTGTAAAATTCCGCTGTAAAACCATCTGGTCCTGGACTTTTCTTAGCTGGGAGGTCTCTTATTGCTGTTTCTATTTCAATGCTTGATATGAGCCTGTTAAGATGGTTTAACTCATCTTGGTTTAGTTTTGGCATGTCAATATTTGCTAGGAAAAGGTCCATTTCTGTCAAGTTCTCAAACTTATTAGCATAAAGTTTTGAGAAGTATTCCCTTATAATGTTCTGAATCTCAGTAGTTTCCGTGGTGATGTTTCCATTCTCATCTCTGAGTTTATTAATTTGGGTGTGTTCTCTTCTTTTTCTGATGATTTGTTAAGGGTCTGTCAATTTTGTTAATTTTTTTGAAGAACCAACTCTTTGTTTTGTTGATACTTTCTATAGTTTTTTGGATTCTAATTCATTTAATTCTGATTTAATTTTAATTATTTCTTTCCATCTACTGGATTGGGGTTTATCTTGCTGCTCTTTTTCAAGGAGGTTAAGATGTCTCATTAAATTGTTGGTTTCAGATCTCTCCAATTTGTTGATGTAGGAACTCAGATCTATAAACTTGCCTCTGAGTACTGCCTTTGCTGTGTCCCAGAGGAGCTGGTAATTTGTGTGTTCATTTTTGTTGAATATCATGAACATTTGAATTTCCTTTCTATTCTCTTCCATGACCCACTGGTAATTCAACTTGAAAAAGGAAATCATAACAGAACTTAGAAAGTGGCAAAAACTCCCATGCTCCTGGATTGGAAAGATCAACAACGTGAAAATGGCAATACTTCCCAAGGCTATCTACAAATTCAACGCGATACCTATCAAACTTCCAACCTCATTCTTCAAGGAAGTAGAAGAGGCAATCCGAAAATTCATATGGAACAGTAAAAGACCCCGAATAGCAAAAACGCTCCTCAACGGAAAGAACACTGCTAGAAGAATATCAATACCAAATTTCAAACTCTACTATAAAGCCATAGTAATCAAAACTGCTTGGTACTGGCATAAGAACAGACCTCAAGACCAATGGAATAGAATTGAAAACCCAGAAATGAACCTACAGACCTATAGCCATCTAATCTTTGATAAGGGAGATAAAAAAAGAGAATGGAAGCAAGACAACCTCTTCAGTAAACGATGCTGGAAAAATTGGTTAACTACTTGCAGAAAACTAAAGCTAGATCCTTATATATCACCCTGCACCAGAATCAACTCCAAATGGATCAAAGACCTCGGGAGTCAAAGCAGACACTCTGAAAACATTACAGGATGGAATAGGAGAAACCCTAGGTCTCCTTGGCTCCAGCCGAAATTTTCTGAATAGAGACCCCAAAACACAACAAATCAAAGAAAGGTTGGACAAATGGGATTGCATGAAGTTGCAGAGCTTCTGCATGGCAAAGGACATAGCTAGCAAGATCAATAGAAAGCCCACAGATTGGGAGAAGATCTTCACTAGCCATACAACAGACAAGGGTCTCATATCTAAAATATACTTGGAACTCAAAAAATTAAATCCCCTAACAACAAATCCTCAAAGAAACAACTGCCCAATAAATAAGTGGGCTAAAGACTTAAAGAGAAACTTCTCTGAAGAAGAAAGAAGGATGGCCAATAGACACATGAAGAAATGCTCAACCTCCCTAGCCATAAAAGAAATTCAAAACAACATTGAGATACCACCTCACCCCAGTTAGAATGGCAAAAATCAAGAACTCTAACAACAACAGATGCTGGAGGGGATGTGGGCACAAGGGAACCTTACTGCATTGTTGGTGGGAGTGTAAATTTGTTCAACCACTTTGGAAAGCAGTATGGAGGTTCCTCAAAAGACTTCACATAGAGCTCCCCTATGACTCAGCAATCCCACTTTTGGGCATTTACCCAAATGTTTACAAACAAGACCACACTAAATCTACCAGCACAACTATGTTTATTGCAGCATTATTTACCATAGCTAAGATATAAAGCCAACCCAGATGCCCCTCAGTAGATGAATGGATCAAGAAAATGTGGTATATATACACAATGGAATTCTATGCCTCCATCAGAAAGAATGACATTGCCCCATTTGTAAAGAAATGGAAAGACTTGGAAAAAATTATATTAAGTGAAGTAAGCCAAGCCCAAAGAAACATAGGTCCCATGGTTTCCCTTATTTGCAGTATCTAGTATATGTATGAGTCAAGCAGAAAAGTTCAGATAATATAATGTTTGGAAAATGAACCCTTAGATATGTATTTTAATGTTTTTTTCATGCATTTGTTTCTAACGCATTTATAAGATTATTTCTTTGTTGCTTTGTATGTCCCTCTCCCATAGTATAACCCCTGCTTTCACTATATTTGATGTGGGTATAATTTGTGGAGGAGATGGGGGAAAACAAGTCCAGTATAACCCCTGCTTTCACTATATTTGATGTGGGTATAATTTGTGGAGTAGTTGGGGGAAAAACAAGTCGTTGAAGGATACAGGTGGTCCTGTTGCAACAATGAGAAGTACAAGTTGTCATGTCGAAAACGAACTTTACAACTTTGGTGGGGGGGGGGAGGGAGAGGGAATTGGGGGACGGAGGCTGGGAATGTATGTGAGGGATAAACAAAGGAGGAGGTTGCAATGCTTGATAAGAAATGTACTCATTATCTTGCCCATGTAATTGTAACCCCTTTGTACAGTATGTTCACAAAAAATTTAAAAAAAAAAGAAAAAAAATTTTTTATAAAATATATATAAAAGGGGGGGGGGATGGGAATATCCTGTGTCTCCCTTGTGTCCAGTAACCAGTCTCTTGTTGTAGTCTCTGGTTTGCTTGTTGTGTTTGATTTTCCTGTGGCTTGGATGGTTTCTTAAGTCAGTTTGTTTGGGCAGGCAGAAAAATACTCTGCTTTACCTACGATTTTGTGATCCTCCTCCCAAGCTAGTTCAATGGGAGGGAGATCTGCTTTGAATATCACAAAAGAGGGAGATGGCTGTTTCCTCTAGCTTGGAGATGCTGTGATGAGGCTAGGTTGTGGGTAGGGTTGAGGCCTTTCAGCACACAGTAGCTTTTCCCTGAGGAGCTAGCTTCTGAGAAACTCACAGAGCCCAGCCTGGAGCCATTCTCAGGGTTTATGTTTACTGAATTTCAATTGATTGTCATGGCTGCTGTAGGGAGGGGCAGCCTCTGGCTCTGTTTACCCAGTGAAGAAAGCCATTCCTGGGGCTGGTGGCCAGAGCTGGGTGACTTTTCACTGGGTGGAGCTGAGCCTGGCAAGTCAGGTTAGGTCCTGTGACCTGTTAAATGACTTTTGTTTTCTTCCAAGGCCTGAGTTGGAGCTAGCTGCTCCTCCAGTCCTTTGTCAGTATCAAAGATGGAGATCTCCGATAGTGGAGGGTGGGGAGGAGTGGCCTTCCCTCCTCTGCTCCTGAGAAGGAGTGAGGATATCAAGCTTCTACTCACACCAGAGTTTTGGTTCCTGGGTCGTCTCTGGTCTCTAAACTGCAGAATGAAGATGTCTGCTCCTTGTCAGTTCTTGCTGGTGTTGAGTAGAATCTGCTGACCCGCTGCGTCTGGTGCCTTTGTCCTGGACTCTCTGTGTTGCAGGTATGGTGGCTGCTGGCAAGTGCTCAGATCTGTCTCCTTGCCTGGATTTTCCCTCTCTGGCCTAACTCTTTGTACTGTGATGGCACACGGTGTGATTCTCTGGCTTAGGACTGTTCACTGGAGCACTAAAACTGCTTTCTATGCGAGATTTTGTTTAGCCTCCAGCTTTTCCTCTGCCATCTTCCCGGAATCTAATTTTAGTTCTATTCTGAACTAAAGTGTAGCTTAGTACAGTAAAAATCAGTTTTCAGATGTGCAATTCAAGGGATTATTTGCATTTGTATAAATTTACATAACTAGTGTGTACTCATATACACATCATATACATGTGTACGTACAATATGCATAAATATGTGCATATGTGTTATTTTTAGTACCTCAGACATATTCCTTGTGGTTTCTAAAATCACAGATCATCTATGTATCTGTTTACTTTGTATCTTAATGGCTTTGATTAGTCATATGAGACAATGTTATCTGTTGCTATTGTGTACATCAGTAATTTGAGCCTGAGAGAAATGAAATAACTTGTCCAAGATCTCTGCATTTCCCCATGAAATACAGTTTAAATGATATGAGGAGAAAATGGCAGAGAGAGAGAGAGAGAGAGACAGAGACAGAGACAGAGACAGAGAGACAGAGAGAGACAGAGAGGGACAGAGAAATATAAAGAAGTAAAGAGAGATTAAAGAGAATTCTAAGTGAGGGAAATGGAAAAAGTAGAAGAAAGGTGAGTAAAAAAACAGAAAATGAAAGGATGGGACTGGAATAGAAACAAGAAAGTAACAAGTTAAATTTTAATCAAACTATTGAGGTATCTTTGATTGTAGTTCCATGATCATATACTTCTTCGAGCTGCTAATCTAGTGAATTTACAAATGTTGCTATTCAGGGAGTGGGATAGGCCGTCCCAATCAATATTATAAAGTATAGCCATGAAGAAGAGTAATCACCGGAGGAGGATGTTAAAGAAAGAAGAGATTCAGAGGAAGAGAGCAGCTTCAGATTATAGAGCCAGGCAGAGAGATTGAGTGAGAAGTAATGATTAAGACACACAAAGAAAGAAAAAGAGAAAGACAAAGATAATACAGGTCTCCTATCCACTACTCAGTTACAGTGGATTCCGTGATCTTTTCAAGGGTGGGTATTCCAAGAATTGTAAATTTGCATAGTTGTCTTCAGGTTGCTAGATCAGCCTTCCCACATAAGAAAGAAATCTAAATCTAGATTCAGGAAGTACCTTAGATGCTAGTTAGGAAATTGACTAATCCCTTTACCCAATATATCTGGAGTACCAACACATATAGGATAATTTTGAGAAAATTCATCCCAATAAAAATCCCCCAGAGCACCTCTAAGACAATGCAATGCAATGTTAAGAGCAGGAAGAGCAGTCATTTCAGTTTCCACCTTACCTGCTACTTATAAGCAAGCTATATGTCCCTCAGTTTTCCCATCTGCAAAGTGGAAACCTTGTTTTTGAGAAGCCAACAGATTAATAGGAAACTGTTTTTCAAATGAAATCTAAAACATACATTGACCTACTTTTAATACTTCCTTTTCTTATTTAGTCATTCAGAATAAACCTAATTTTTCACTGTCCGTGAGGTTTCACATGATGGGGCTAATGTAAATATATTATGACCCTTTGGGAAAATATTTCTTCAACCCCACATATCCAAATCTGCCTCAGGGCTCTGCCTCATTCTACTTTAAAACAGTTCCAAGCTCTTGATAATGCCAACCAAATCCTTGCTACACACTCCCACACATAATCTAAGCTTTAGATCCCTCAGACAAAGTAATAGAGTAGTGAGACTTTTGTTTTATCATTTTTCGTAGTTCATGGAAATTGTACAAGATAAATGAGTTCCAAATGATCTAAATTTAATATAGTAGATGAAAGAAGGGAGGAAAATGCTAGCCCTGGAGTGGAACACAGAGGCAAGGAATTTCAGACTCTTCACATAATATAACTGTGATTTAATCTAGTTCTGAATTATACTCATTTTCCTCCATGCTGGATGAATCACTCTGTGCTGAAGCTGAGCCTTTTGATCTTGTTCTGAATGCAGAGAAAATGGTCCTAGCACCTTTAAATCTCCACTTCCAAGAAAGAGAAGGCAAGGAGAACAATGTGAACATTAGTGGGAGAGCATTTCACACACAAGGAAAAGTGTGAAGAAAAGAGGATGTTGGCAACAAAATGAGAATTGATCTAAGATGAAGAGAGACAGAGACATCAGTTCAGTTTCTGAGAACAAGTGAGCTGCAGGGAGGCAGATATCTTAAGTGGTCTTGGTCGCATCCCCTTCCAACCCATACCTCTTCTGCAAAGACAATTTGAATAATTGAATTAGTTTATTTAAGCTAATTAATACTAGCAATAATTAGAACCACAGCATTGGGAATAATATAATCTGTCTAAAATACAGGATGACAAAACTGTTTTGAGGTTTGGGACTGTTATTTACCACGTTCCTTATTGAGAAGATGAAGAAATTGAGATCAAGAGCTTCTCAGAGTCAGTGGACTTGCCAACGTAGGATGAATGCCTTCCTTAAATTCAGATTGGGGCTCTCCACACTAAATATTCATGCCATCCAATTTCCTCTAGAAATGTCTAAAAGAGGGGGTGAAGTGATCATGAATCTGCAAACCAGATAACTTCAACCTAGAATGTAACTGTTACAAAATTTGTTCATTCATCAAACTTTCCTTTTCTTTTTTGTTTCTTTTCTTTCTTTCCTTTCTTTGTTCCTTCCTTCCTTTCTTCCTTCCTTCGTTCCTTCGTTCCTTCCTTTGTTCCTTCCTTGCTTGCTTCCTTCCTTCCTCTTTCTTTCTCTCTCTCTTTCTTTCTCTCTTTCTTTCTCTTTTCTTTCTCTCTTTCTTTCTCTCTTTCTTTCTCTCTTTCTTTCTCTCTTTCTTTCTTTCTTTCTTTCTTTCTTTCTTTCTTTCTTTCTTTCTTTCTTTCTTTCTTTCTTTCTTTCTTTCTTTCTTTCTTTCTCTCTCTCTCTCTCTCTCTCTCTCTCTTTCTTTCTTTCTTTCTTTCTCTCTCTCTTTCTTTCTTTCTTACTGGTGCTAAATACTGAGGCTTGAACTCAGTGCCTCATGCTCTTGATTAACTTGAGTCATAGTTCTACTTCAATCATTTAGGTGGTTAATTGGAAGTGAGGGTCTTAGCAACTTTTCTGCCTGGGAAGATGTTTGAACCAGGATCTTCAGCTCTCAGACTCTTGAGTAGCTAGGATTACAGTCATGTGCCACTGGCAACCAGCTCATTGATTCTTTTCTTTGTGTATGTACCAGTGCTAGAGCTTGAACTCAGTTCTCATTCAAGGCTTCCTCACTCAAGGCTGGCACTCTACCACTTGAGTCATAGCTCCACCTATGGCTTTTTGCTGGTTAATTTGAATAAAAGTCTCAGGTATATTCTTGACCAAGGCTAGCTTCAAACCACAGTCCTCAGATCTCAGCCTTCTGTGTAAATCAATTCTTTTTATAGGAATTATTACTTGTTTAACACTCATATTGCATTTATTATGAGCCTGTGTGATGCTGTCATTTGCTGAATATTTCCAGCTAGACAAATACTAAATATCCTCTATGAAGATAATAGATAAATATTTTGTATATAGTTTTAAATACTGGAAGATTAGAAATTTATATTCATAATTTTAACATGTGATAAAATATGAGTCTAGATATTAAAAGAAAAATGCAAATGCCCTAATGCAACAAAGTCATCTTCTGGGGAAATTTTACAGAAGAAGAGATATTTAAACTCATCTTTGAAGAGTCACTGGAATTTGGTCACATGAATTTTAGTGAGAGAATGTTACACACATGAGGAAAGATGGCAACAGAAATATATTGATGTACCTGATTCATGTAACTATAACCGCTCTGTATATACAAAACAATAAGATAGGTAGATAGATAGATAGATAGATAGATAGAACCGGTTGGAAGTCCAGAGTAATGATGAGTAATTCTGTTACAGTGGTTTGATTAGGACATGAGAAGAAGGAAAAAATTAGATTGGAAAGTTTTCCAGGAAAGAGTCTGATATAACAGTATCTTAGCTTAGGGTTACCCAGAAGTAGACCGTAAAACAAGCAAACTACTGTCAATACTTTATTTGGAAAGTGAACTCAGAAAACTATCAGAAAAGTAGGAAATATCAGACAGAGGAAAGGAAGAAAGCAAGTACAAGTTGTGTAACCAAGCAAATTATCACTGTGGACAACTAGTGTTTATTCTCACTGGGCAACTATGAAAGGTCATGTAGCATTTGTACATAAGAGTTGTCTCACTGTAGGGGTGAGATATCTTGGGTAGTTCCTATCAATTGTGAGCAGAAAGAGCTTCAGTGGCAAGAGAAATCCTATTCTCTCTCAGCAGAAAGCTTTAGAGCTTTATGGCAAAGCTGAATATCACTACCATACAGAAGGCATCTACCTCACAGAGCTGGGAAGAAGGATGTGAAGCACCTATGACAAAACTTAACAATGTACCCAATATTTCCTATCTTAAAGAAAAGAATTCTGTGGCTCAGAGAAAGGAAGAGACCAATGGAGAGTTATACAGCAAGTTGGTGGCAGAGAAATCATACATATCATTCTTACTATTCCATTCAATATACAGAATTTTCCACATGGGAGAGAGAATGATAAAATGTTGGGGAACAGCGCCCAAGCCCAGAGTTCATAGTGAGGATTAGGTAGTGGTAATTTCTAAACTTCTTGGTAGACCATTTTTAAAATAAGTTTTTTATTGTAAAAATACTGTACAGAGAGGTTGCAGTTACATGAGGAAGGTAATGAGTACATTCCCTATCAAGCATTGTTGCTTCCACCTTTGTTTTTTTCTTACCATCCCTTCCCTTTTACCTCTACAACTACACTCCCCCACCACCTTCCTAAATTGTAAGGTTTGTTTGTCAACATAGTGTCTTGTACATATCATTGTTACAATGGGTGAACCTGTATCCCTATTGAAACATTTTGTTTTTTCCCTTCCCCTCCCCAAATTAGACCAACATCAAATACAGTGAAAACAGGGGTTATACCATGGGGAGGAACATACAAACCAACAAAAAAATCACATGGTATATTATAAATACGTTAGAAACAATGGCAAGAAAGAAAGAAAAACGCTTGTGTCCCTATCGTGGGGTTCATTTCGGTTAACACCATCTTATCTGGTCATATGATCTTTTCTGCTTGTCCCAGACATATACTAGTTATTGCAAATACCATCTCAAAGTAGCAAGATTTTTTTGTTGGTTTGGTTTGTAAAATATTTCTTCTTGATGAGAGTTTTGGAAAATATTAATGCTCAAATTATAACTGGGGTCTATGTTTTGTTTTATACCGTAATTGGAAGAGTTTCATTAGAACTAACAGGGTGAAGTAAGCCAAAGGAGTGAACAGTATGTATAAAACCATGGGATTTCATGTTTTAAAAATATTGTGGAGCCAAGCGTTGTCTCACTTGTAATCCCAGCTACTTGGGAAAGGCAAGAAAGATACTTAAGATTTCAAAAACAACCTAGCCAAAGTCAATGGAAGTCTATTTCACGCACACACACACACACACACACACACACACACACACACACACACACACACACACACACACGAAAGATTAAAAAACAGAAACAAAAAAGGATCTTACAGAAGGCATCTTACAATTACTTTATTTTAGAAATGAATAAACTAAATCTACAGAAATGAATTGGCTTGCCCTAGAGTCACAAAACTAATTTGCAACAGAGTTATGAATCGGAGTAACTCAGTTTCAAAGCTGACAGGAGACATAGGGGACTTCAGGTCCCATTCTTCAGCTACAATTGCCATCAAGACATTGATAAACTTCTGATCCCACAGCTCAAGGGAAAGGGCAGTCAATGATAGCACATACTATTTATTTTCAGCCCTGTAAGAAAGATACTTTTTGTACCGAGCTGAAATATATTTTACTCTGATTTCTGCCTCATGGCCATGTCTTTCTCAGAGAGTCACACACACTCTCCACTGGTCCATCTGAAGTGCTATGACAATCCTTCAGAAACTATGTAACTTCAATATTTTCTGTAGGCCAAATCTATCTCCTTAGACTTTTCCTCATGGGATCTGGATTTCAACACCCTCAATAGGCTTTGCATTCTTGTTGTTTAGAACAAATTGACGAATGCCTGTAGCTTTCTTTTTTGTGTATCCACTGCTATTAAGGCTTGAAGTCTGAGCCTCAGGCTCTTGCTTGGCTCTTTGACTCAAAGCTGGTGCTCTACTTCTTGAAACACAACTCTACTCCTGTCTTTTTGCTGGTTAATTGTAGATAAGTAACTCTAACTTCTCTGGCCAGATTGAATTTGAACTTTAATTCTCAGATTTCAACCTCCTGAAGAATGAAGATTACAGATGTGAGTCAAGCCTCTGAGGCTTTGGTTAGTATGTGGAGTTCAGAGATCTGAACAACCCAGAAAAGAATGACAATCTCCTTTTATTCTTTCTATATTTGAGACTTTTAGTGATGTAACTGGACAACTACATTCATTTAGGATCTGACACATCCACTGAAAACTTACTGTGCTATTTTCTTGGCTAATGATCTCTCTACATTATCTGAGAAGCAGCTGTATCTCAACTGGAAGAAACCTTTGCAGTCAGCAACTCTAATTCTCATGTTCCAGTCAAATACTGAAGGTCACAGTCAATCATTCACACAACTAAATTTTGGGAGACAAGATTCTCCTTCACTAAGTCAGGATCATCCAACACCATGTCTCCTCATAAGTCTTCACTCACTTCTCTGCCATTCTAGGGTCCCAGGCTCTACAATACTTTTTCACACATAACTAGAGTCCATTTATCTCATAAGGATCTCTTCTGCTTCTGTGCATTTTTCGAAGACAAAGATGTCACAATATTTCAGTGACTATATCATGCATGGCATAGGGTCTAAACAAGTGCTCAACATATATGTTGTTAAATCCAATTTGTTAGAAAGAAAATCCCCAGGAAGAGGAGAAAGCAAATAAAGTAATATACTTGACAGCTTAGCAGGGGCATGGAAAGCCCTCTAGTCCCCATGTGTGAACTGCAAACAGATATTTTTCTCCTAAATTCTGCAGTAGTTACTTAAGTTGTACCACTCTGGAGGCGACAGTGTGTGTGTGGGGTGAGGGATTGAGGAGGTTATTGGATTTTTGGGGTCAGTTCTCATAACTGCCAACTACGGTGTTCTAACTTTATAGTTTTACATATTTTTTTCAGTAATTCAACCAAAGGTAAACAGGCTTGAGGGTATTGACTCACACTAATCAAACTCACAGGCAATCAATCAATAAACCCAAACCTATTTTATTCATTTATCCTGATAAGCGTAGCTATTAAGGTGTCTGGAATACATACAGTCCCTACAGCACTGTCTACTTAGAAAACCAAATTACTATTGGAAGATAGTTTGGTGAACAAACACAATTGTAAAGTTTTAAGAGCTTTTAGAAGCTATTTACCAACTTTTAAACAATTTCCTCTGTTACGTCTTTTCCAAGACAATGATCAGCCTCTGCTTATGTACATCCAGGGATGGGGAGCTTGGTAGTAAACCAGTCTTGTAAAGATAGTCTATTGAATTCACCAGTAGCATCATTGACATAATGCTCTTTTATCATCCAAGAAATGGCAGCCCTTATGTCTTTCAATGAATTTTCTGGACACAGATTTCATCCCTCATCTCACTCTGCTCAGTACCCTCTGGTTATGACAGTACATATGTATATTCTTTAAAGGGGAGCAGAGACGCACATTCTTCTGCTGAAGAAGAATGGAAATAAGTAGAATGTTCTCATAGGGTTTTCAGGGCTTCCTATTATGTTTGGACAGGTCTGTAGACCTCTATTCATGTTCTTTCTCTAACATATGTTCATCACAGATCCTTCTCCTTCCCAATATAGTAATTACCCTTTCCTGGATTATTGCTCATCTTCAGTCATTTACATATTAACACAATGTTCAATTTTTGTGTTGGAGAAGGCTTTAATACAGGGCCTTGTTATTGTCCCTGAGCTCTACCACATGAGGCACAGCTCCACTTCTGGTTTTTTGATAGTTTATTGAAGAAAAGTGTCACCTGGACTTTGCTACCTAGGCTGGCTTAGAACTAGATCCTCAGACCATAGACTCTTGAGTAACTAATGTTATTAGCATGAGCCACTGGTACCTGGCTTTCAACTTTTCATGTAATTTAAACCTTAAATTTAAGAAGTTTTTGTGGTCTTGCATAATTTATCATAGAGAATGCTCTATATACAAATGAGAATAGCTACTTATTGCAAGGAAATTTCTCTGTCTATTGCTACAGTTTAGTTTAAGTCTAATGTCTGTAAGAACATGTGTTATTGAAAATAGGTTTTGAAATTGCCTACTATAATTTTCTTGAAGTCAATCTCTTCCTACATATCTATTATTACTTGTTCTATGTGTTTATATATTTCCTTTATGGATTTATATTAGGTACATATATTATAAGTATTGTATCTTCTTTCTGAATTAAATCTTTTTATCAGTGTATAATGTCCTCTTGAAATATGTGTGTGTGTGTGTGTGTGCACATGTGCGCACACGCATGCTGGGCCTGAGGCTGGAACTCAGGGACTAGACACTATTATTGAGCTATTTTGATCAAGTGGTATTCTACCACTTGATCTACAGCTCCACTTCTGGCGTTATTGGAGTGCTTAATTGGAGATAAGAGTTTCATGTACTTTCTTGCTTTGGCTGGCTTTGAACCTTGATCCTCAGATCTCAGCCTCCTGAGTAGCTAAGATTACAGTCATGAGCCACCAGCTCCTAGTCTATGAAACTCTTTTTGTAATTTTTTTCTACTTTAAATCTAGTTTAAGTAAGTATACCTCTACATGTTCTCTTTCCGTTTCTGTTCACATAGCTTACCTATGTCCATTTCTTCACTGCTTATGTGTGCTTTTTGGTGAAAATAATAATTTGTAGAGAGAATATCATTTGGTCTTAAATTTTAATCCATTCAACAATTCTATGTCTTTTTGAAAAAAAAACATTTTATTAGTATCAATTGGTTTTGGAAGGGGGTTTTATTTGACCTGTCTATATTTGCATACAATGTACCTGGATCCCACTCATCCCTTTCATCACTCTCTCCCTTCCCCTTCCCAAATCAATCTCAAAAAGCTTTTTCCATTTCACTTTCATACATGTCCTTGAATACTTTGCCAGATTAACCCTCCTTCATTTTCTGTGTTCACATTCCCACAAGTAACCACATCCTAGATGGTGCCTGTTTTATATTCTTATGCATTTTTTCAGAAATGAGATTATTTCATTGGCATGGAAGTGCATTGAAATAGAGATGATCATGCTGATTGAGATAAGCCATGCTCAAAAGTCCCATATCACATGTTCCCACTCATTTGCTGAACCTTATATGATAGGAATAATAATAGTAATGAGACATGAACAGAAAAAGGAGACACTCTTGGGATGGAAGAAAAGGAGATGATCCTGAGGGGTGAAGATCCATGCTTGCTACACATGTGCATATGTGAATGTGTGTGTGTGTATATACACACACACATACAAAAAGGAAGCATATAGAAACCCACCAAACAACGAAAAATGGGGAGAGTAGAAATATAATGGAGTACTGAAACTGTTCAAGCTACACTATGCATATGTATGAAATTATCACAAAGAAATTCCCTCATGTATATGCTAATTCAAAAAGATAAAGTAAAAAAATAATAAGTGATTGGTTCTTGACTATTGATGTGGGATATCTTTGCATTTCTTTGTGTCTATTCATTACTTTCATCAGTGTTTTATAAATTTTATTGTGAAATAATTTACTTCACTAGTTATAGTTTTTCTTAGGTGTCTTATGCTTTTGTAAATATTGTAAATGAGATTTTTTTCTTAATTTCTCTTTCACATAATTATGTGCTCTGCATAACAATGGTACTGATTTACATATTTTAAATTTGGCTATTATAATTTACATGTTTATTTTAGCAAATTATTAACAAATTATTATAGATATTATTATTTTAATAGCCTCATTTTGTTTATCTTGGTACAAACAAATGATTCAGATATCACTGTGAGTACATTTCAAAATTCTCAATTTTATGGTGTACTTCTTTTTACCAGTGGACTCCACACATACAGATGCTATTATCCTACTATTTCAAAGAAGAACTTCTCTTAGAATTTCCTGTAAGAAAGATGTAATGATGAGCTGTCTTAGTTTTTGTTTGCCTGGGAAATATTTTTCATTGTTGTTGTTGTTGTTGTTGTTTAGGTCGGTCATGGGGCTTGAACTCTGGGCTTGGGCACTGTCCTTGCGATCTTCAGTTCAAGGCGAGCACTCTACCACTTGAGCTACAGCAGCACTTCTGGTTTTCTGGTGGTTTATTGGAGATAAGAGTCTCATGGAGGGACTGGGAAGATGGCTCAGTGGTAGAGTGCTTGCCTTGCATGCCTGAGGCCCTGGGTTCGATTCCTCAGCACCACATAAGCAAAAAGAAAAAAGCCGGAAGTAGCACTATGGCTCAAATGGTAGAGTGCTAGCCTTGAGCTGAAGAGCTCAACAACTGGACCCCAAAAAAAAAAAAAAAAGAGTCTCATGGACTCAGGCTGGCTTGGAACCGTGATCCTCAGATCTCAGCCTCTTGAGTAGCTAGGGTTACAGGCATGAGCCACCAGAGCCCAGCTATACTTAAATTTTTCATTAATGAAAGATAGCTTTTTGGATAGAGTATTGTCAATTGGCATTTTTTTAAATCCTTTTAGCACTTTGTGTCATTTTTTTCTGGACTATAAAATTTCTGCTGAAATAAGCTGTTACCCATATGAGAATTTTTCTATGTGATTTTTTTCTTTTCTCTTACTATTTTAAAGATTCTCTCTTGGTCTTTGTTTTTGACAGTCTAAGTCTTTAAGTTTGAACTGAATATGATAAAACACCATTAGATAAGAGTCTATCCTTTTGACTCTCTTCTCTTTCTTGAACTTTTTGAACACTTGAAGTTTTTGGTAGTGCTAAGAGTTGACCCCATCCCCTCATCCAAGCAAAGCAAGCAATCTACACCCCCAGAAATGGGGTTCAAAGGAGGAGAAGTGAGAAGAGCATGACCAACGATTACAAAACTTTAGTTATCTAAGATAACTGACTCCTGGAGATCTATAGCTAATACTAGGGTACTGATAACTAAACTTGTAAAAACTAACAAGCAAACAAAAACCTATGTTGTGTTGTTCCCATTAAAATAGTCCAAAAAACAACAAAAGATGCAGGAGACCATAGATCTGGCTTTTTTGTGGCAGTACTGAGGCTTGAACTCAGGGTCTGGACAACTGTCTATGAGCTTTTCCATTCAAAGCTAGCGCCCTATTGCTTGAACTAAAGCTCCACTTTTGGCTTTTTGCTGGATGACTGTACATTAGAATCTCAAAGACTTTCCTGCCTGGGCTGGTGTTGAACACCAGATTTTCAGATCTCAGCCCCCTGAGAATCTAGGAGTAGAGGTATAAGCCACCAGTACCCACTAGATCTAGCTTTTATAATGATGACAATATTGATTTCACAAGTACATATTTAACTCCAAACCCATTGAATAGTATTTATTATTTTTATCCAATTTATTTTATATACAAATTTGTATATAGGTTGTATACATTATTTTGTTTTTGGGTCCGGTAGTGGGGCCTGAATTCTGGGCCTGGGCACTGTCCCTCAGCTCTTCAGCTCAAGGCTAGCACTCTACCACTTGAGCCACAGCACCACTTCCGGCTTTCTTTCTTTCTTTTGCTTATGTGGTGCTGGGGAATCGAACCCAGGGCCTTGCAAGGCAAGCGCTCTACCACTGAGCCACCTTCTCAGCCCCGTATACATTATTTTGTACATTATTTTAAATAACAATTTTATCTCATTCAAATGGTGTAAAAATCTTTTATAAACAACATATAGTTGAAACTTAAAAAAAAATCATTCTACCAATCTATATCTCTCAATTGTAGAGTATTAAGTAAATTTTAAATAATCCCAAAAGTCCATGTAATAAAGGCTTCTCTGCAGTTTGTAGTGCTTTAGGAGGTGGTGGATCTTTTGGGAGGTGGGGCTTAATAGAAAGAAGTTAGGTCATTGGAAGTAACACCAGAGTTTCCTCCAGGGGTCCCTCCCAGTTTGTACAGTCAAGGACAAAACCTTTTTAGACTTCAGCTTGTCTTATTCTCTGTTCCCAAAATATATTAATCAGTGGGGGAGGCAAATAGAAATCTGCATTGGAAGACAGGAAGAATTCAGGAAGCTTTGAGGTCAGGACTTTCAGATTCTTCCCAGCTAGGAGTCTAGAAAAATTTAGCAATCCACTGAACCTTGTTTGAGAGCTTTCAGTCCTAATCAGAAGCAAATCACACAAATCAGAAAGGCAGTTACAAAGGCTGAGCAATATGCCACCCATGGGATCAAGCTCAGAGCTCTCTATTTCTGAGGTAATGGAGCTAGCTCCAGTTTTCATCATTAGAAGTTGATTTGTGTTATTTTATTATCATCTGTGTGTATATGTTTTAACAAAGGATATAATGTTATAATGATTGGGTGAATAAACTTCTAACAACTTTTCATTATTTAGTTTATATTGTATAATTTGCATTACTGATCATTCTGTTCCCCTTATTGGTTATTGCATTTTATATTTTTCTTAGAGTCAAAGAATTTTTTATTGGATTTCAAGCTGAATTTTGCCTTCCTGGATGCTGAATATTTTTTAACATTTTTTATTCCAAAGACAGTGTACAGAGGGGTTACAGTTACATGAGTAAGGTAATGAGTACATTTCCTCTTGAGCATTGTTACCCCTTCATTTGTTTTCCCCCAACCACCCCTTCCCTCCCCAACTCTTCCCTTCCCCCTGCCAGAGTTGTAGAGTTCGTTTTTAACACAGTGTCTTGTACATCTCATTGTTACAGTGGGTCAGCTTATATCCTTGTTATTTCCCTTTCCCTCCCCAAATTAGAAAAATGTATATACAAGATGCAAGGCATCAGAATCAAATACAGTGAAAACAAGGGCTATGCTTTGGGGGAAGAACATACAAAAGAAACACACAGAAGAACATACAAAAGAAATCACATAGTACATTATAAGTATATTAAAAACAACAGCAACAAAGATAAACACTCTTGTGTGTCTATCCTGGGGTTCATTTCACTTTGACCTTCTTATTTGTCTGGTAAGGTTATCCTAGACTAGTATACTAGTTATTGCAAATAAGGTAAATCGTGGGACCTGTGTTTTTTGGGTCTGGCTTACTTCACATAGTATAATTTTTTCCAAGGCTTTCCATTTCCTAACAAATGGGGCAGTGTCATTCTTCTTCATGGAGGTATAGAATTCATATATATATATATATATATATATATATATATATATATATATCACATTTTCTTGATGTGTTCATGTACTGAAGGTCATATGGATTGGTTTGATATCATGATATCTTAGCTATGGTAAATAATACTGCAGTAAACATACTTGTGCTGTAACTTTAGTATGGCCTTGTTTGTGATCATTTGGGTAAATGCTCAAAAGTGGGATTGTTGGGTAATAGGGGATCTCTATGTCTAGTCTTTTGAGGAACATCCATACTGCTCTCCAGAGTGGTTGAACAAGTTTACACTCCCACAAACAATGCAGTAGGATTCCCTTTTGACCTCATCTCCTCCAGCATCTATTGTTGTTATATTTCTTGATTATAGCTGTTCTAACTGAGGTGAAGTGTAATCTCTACTACAAAGCCATAGTGCTGGCACAAGAAGAGACCTCAGGACCAATGGAATAGAACTGAAGACCCAGAAATGAACCCAGAGACCTATAACCACCTAATCTTCAATAAGAGAGCTAAAAAAATAGATCTCCACTAGCCATACAATGGACAAGGATCTCATATCTAAAATATACCTGGAACTCAAAAAATTAAATTCCCCAACAACAAATCCTCAAAGAAACAACTGCTCAATAAATAAGTGGGCTAAAGACTTACAGAGAAACTTCTCTGAAGAAGAAAGAAAGATGGCCAATAGACACATGAAGAAATGTTTAACCTCTCTAGCCACAAAATCAAAACAGCATTGAGATACCACCTCACCCCGGTTAGAATGGCTATAATGAAGAACTCTAATAACAACAGATGCTAGAGGGGATGTGGACAGAAGGGAACCCTACTGTATTGTTGGTGGGAGTGTAAACTTGTTCAACCACTTTGGAGAGCATTTCTTCATGTGTCTATTGGCCATCCTTATTTCCTCTTCAGAGAAGTTTCTCTTTAAGTCTTTAGCCCATTTATTAATCGGGTGGTTGTTTCTTTGAGGATTTGTTCTGGGGGAGTTAATTTTTGAATTCTAAGTATATTTTTGATATGAGGCCCTTGTCCATTGTATGGCTAGTGAAGATCTCCCAATATTTGGGCTTTCTATTGATCTTGTATTCAAATACATATCCTTGTCTCTTGTTTTGTGAATTAAGTTACATGGAAGATAATTTGTGTCCTTTTGGTTTCCACTGTGTTAGGACAGAAGCAACACTATAATATTCAGTAAATTATCAAAGAAACTTAGCAGGACAAAAGGTTTACTTTGACACATTTTTTGGAGATTTCAGCCCCATATCAAGTGACTTCTGGTTAGTGTTTCTGGAAGTTTATCCAAGAGTAAAACTCTTATACAATAAACCAGGAATTCAGGTGAGAAACAAGAAAAGATAGGTTTCATAATCCTTTTTGAAGGGATATTGCCCAATGATCTTCCAGAAGGACACCATTTCCTAAAGGTTCATGGCACCTCCTACTAGTGTCATCCAGTAAACCAAGTTTTAACACATAAATATTGGTGAGCTATCCACTTGAAACTATAACTAGTGTGTAGTCTTCACCTAATTGTTCCTTATGAGAAAGGCAAGGTCCTTGTAGGCACCCTATCCAGTGCCTCACAAATCTTTTTTTTTTCAGACTAGTTGGTAAGAACAAGCATTATCCTGTACTCAGTGCATGGAATTTTGATGGGTAGCACATCTTTATCAGGATTTATTCTCTTTAATTTTCAAGAAGTATTCAGTCTTTATCCTTCGGTGATTTCCTACATGCATTTGCCTGTCAATATATTCAGCCAAAAACTTAAGAGGAGATATATTCTTTGCATATCTTAAGTTTTCTCTCCCTGAGTAGCTGCTTTTTTTCTACATTTTACCCTTTTATTCTCTTCAGGTTCTCAGCAATGTCTTCTCAAATTTGAGAGGATGGTAAGCACTGTCTGGGGCACTACCATCCTTGCATCACAGCCAGGAATTGAGCTTTGTGAACTAAGATGGGACTATAATTTGTTTGCTTTCTCTGAGTGAAAAATCTATTACCAAAAACCAGTGTATTGAAACCCTTCTTTCATACTTTCTTTTTGTTCATTGCTTCAGGAAAGAAAGTAAAATGACTCTGTCATTCCATTTTTGACCAGAAAATTACACTGTATATTTCTTTATTTAAAGTAACTACTTTATAATGATATTTATTTACATTGTAGTATAAATACAAAAAAGTGTTCAAAGTATCAAAGTCAAGTATGATGGTACATGCATATAATACATGAACTCATATGGCTGAGGAAGGAGAATTGAAAGTTCATTATCAGACTAAGTGAAATGATCCTTCACATTCATCCCAGGGGACCATGCAGAGGCAAGCAGGCACACAAGAAAGATTATTACAAGGTTCATTAGAGGAGCCATATTTTAGCACAAGGCATCCGTCCCTATTCAGGTAGCAGAAGGATCTTTTTGGCAACTGGGTAGGGGAGAGCATAATGGACTGGTTGGAGTACCAGTCAGTGGCTACTATAAATACAAATAACAGGTAACAAAGGCAAGATTGCAACTTTCTGTCCAGTTAGAAGGTAGACAGGAATGGACATTAGGTGGGCAAGCAACTATCTCTCTTGATCTGACATCCTAAATGGAGTCACCTTACACTTGCCCTTTTAAAATTAATGAGATCCAGGAGGTCAAGAGAAATAGTTGCCTTCTCCCCTAATGTCCATGCATGTCTACCTTTTAACTGGACAGAAAGTTACAGTCTTGCCTTTGTTACCTGCTATTTGTATTTATAATAGCCTCTGACTGATACTCCCAACCAGTCCATTATGCTCTCCCCTACCCAGTTGCCAAAAAGAATAGGAACAAATGTCATGTGCTCTCTTTTCAGAAAAATATAGCTCTTCTAATAAACCTTGTAATACTCTTTCTCATGTGCCTGCTTACCTCCATGTGGTCCCCTGGGATGGACATGAAGGATCCTTTCACTAAGTTATATAGTGACTTCTAGGCCAATATGAGCTATGAAGAAAAAGCAAAGCAAAATATTGAAGGCAAAATAAAAAAACTAAAATCTATCCCAGCAAGGCACCAGTCCCCTATGGTTTTAATCCTAGATACTCCAGGATGTTGAGATCTGATAATCACAGTTCAAAGCCAGCCTGGGTAGGAAGGGCTATGAGACCCTTATCTCAAATTAACCATAAAGTAACCAAAAGTGGAGCTGTGGCTCAATGGTAGAGTATTGGCCTTGAATAAAATTCTTAGGGGGCTGGGAATGTGGCTTAGTGTTAGAGTGCTTGCCTGTCATGCATGAAGCCCTAGGTTCAATTCCTTAGTACCATATAAACACAAAAAGCTGGAAGTGGTGCTGTGGCTCAAGTGATACAGTGCTAGCCTTAAGTAAAAGAAGCTCAGGAACAGTGCCCCAGGACTGGCAAAAAAAGTGTATCTGAGGGGCTGAGAATGTGGCTTAGTGGTAGAATGCTTGCATGAGGCCCTGCATTTGATTCTTTGCTGCCACATAAACAATAAATAAAAGAAATAAAAATTAAAAGAGAAAAAATTATTGCAAAAAAAGCATAATGACAGTTTCCAGGCCTTGAGTTCAAGCCTAAGGTCTGGCATATTTTTTTAAACTATCCCTCCCCCCAAAATAAAATCACAAAGTGCAATACTCTTTGAATTAGAAGCCTAAAAATGATTAAAGTGTATTTTAATATCTCCTAAATTGTTTATTATGGCGAAGTACAGCAAAAGCCACTCCAAAACATAGTGCAAGTTACAGGATAATAAGCAGAGGCTAATAAGTAACATTGGCCACGTCATTTTCATGTACGCTTAGATTATCTGAAATTATTTATTCAATAAATGTTTATTGAACCCTATTCCATACTCTGTTCTAGGAATATCAGTATCAACAAACCAATTCAAATTACTGCCTGTATTAATCTCATAGTCTACTGGAAGAAATGTACACCCATAAAAACAGTCCACAAGCTAATACAGGTTTGCAATTTTGATGACTGCTGTGAAGGAACAGAGTTCATGATACTGTAAGCATCTGTGAAGGGAGTCAGGGAAGGATTACGTAAAATGGTTGCCTTTGAGATGAAATTGAAAAAGTAGAATTCATTGTTTCAAGGAAGGAAATAAGAGTATATGAAATGATGTGATAGAACTTGTAGCAAATATGGATGCTAATTCCAGTGTTGGAGAAACACCCATCCCTAACTTAATTCATCAGGCGCAAATACACAAAAATGATGACAAAATGTAGCAAAAATGTTGGAAAATCATACCTTGAACACTAGCATCATCTTTGATTGTTTAAGGCATAAAAAGATTTAACAACTAGAGAATGAGAGGGAAAGAACGAATAGCTTACACTAAGCAAAAAGAAAGAAATGTGCATATCACCCAATGTGGAAGAAATAGCTGTATTGTCAAAGCTTATAGAATTCTCAAACTAGACCATGATGACAATTTGCCTTGTGAAGGATAAAATGTGTTTGTGACTTTAACTAAGTATCACAATCTCACAATACTGTGAAATTTATATAATCACTTAATCTCAATAAAAACATTATTTCAAAAAAACATTTATAGCCGGGCACTAGTGGCTCATGTCTGTAATCCTAGCCACTGAGGAGGCTGAGATCTGAGGATCATGGTTCAATAAGGCAGCCTGGGCAGGAAAGTCTGTGAGACTCTTATCCACAATAAACCAGTGAGAAAACTGGAAGTGGTTCTGTGGCTCAAGTCGTAGTTCACTATCCTTGAGCTGAATAGTTTAGGGACAGTGCCCAGACCCAGAGTTCAAGCCCCATGACTGACCAAAACAAAACAAAACAAAACAAAACAAAACAAACCTATATATTGCCTTTGCTTTTGAGTTTCAGAAATTAAAATTCAGCTCAAAAATATTGAAAGAATTTTTTTAAAGAATTCCACATGTCCCAGCTAGATAATACATTCGAAACCAGCGTTAACTGCAGGACATGAATTTAAATAGCACCTGGAGTACAGTGCCCAGATATAGCCAAAAGAGATATCATTTTTATGGTCATATGTAGAAATAAATTCTGAGGTCAATATCAAATTGAGCATTGTTGTACTTTTAACATTAATCAAAGAGCTTTCATAATAAAAGGTAAACTTGGAAAAAGTCCAACCACTATCAAAGGACCAAAAGGAACTTCAAGTGTAATATATTGGAACCTCCAGATGTACATGATGTAAAAGAAACCTGGGGTCTAATTTCACACTACTTACATGTTGGGGAAATGTCAAGCTAGAAAATTATCACCAAAAATGTGTCCTTATGCTAGTTAAACTGGTAGAAATTTGGCAGAGACAAGTTTCAAACTGTTTTACCAATTTTTTAATCTAGGGTTGTGAATCCCCACCGAAACTCCCACAGAAAGCAATCACCACTTCAGAAATTCTCACAGTAAAAAGTTGCATGAGAGAAGGAACTGATATGAAAGTAGGAAAATCTAAATTGAAGAATTCAACACACACAATTAGAGATCATAAAACATTATGAAACAATGTTTGGAAAGTATGTTTCAGATGGTTAAAGAGATTCAGGAAAATAATTATTTAAAGCATCAATACATAATTAGGGAAACAGAAGGAACAGCAGGAATCAGCAAGTACAGGAGCAAGATGGCTGACTACAGGTCCTAGATATATTATACTCCCTCATAAAAAGATCAAAACAGGAAAAATGACTTAGTCGTTTGTTTTTTTTTTTTTTAATTTTTTATTTATTTTTTTTTTATTTTTTGGGTCTGGTCATGGGGCCTGAACTCTGGGCATGGGCACTGTCCCTCAGCTCTTCAGCTCAAGGCTAGAGCTCTACCACTTGAGCCACAGTGCCACTTCCAGCATTTTTCTTTTAGCTTATGTGGTGCTGAGGAATCGAACTCAGGGCCTCAGGCATGCAAGGCAATCACTCTACCACTGAGCCACCTTCCCAGCCCTGACTTAGTCGTTTTAAGAGGGTATCTATATTATTTTCTCATGAGAGAAGAAAGTCCTTTGAAAGACCCAAAATTTATTTAAAGGTTGTAGAATTTTAAATCAGTGATGTATTAATCTCTTTGGGAATTGAGAATGCAAATCGTTACCAAACTGATCCAGGCTGGGCCCTGGTGACTCACATTTGCAACCCAGGAGACAGAAAGCCAGAGGATCATCTTTCTAAGCCAGCCTGGGAAGGAAAGTCCTGTAGATTCTGTCTCCAAAATAACTAACAAAAAGTTGAGTTGAGGGCATGGCTTAAGTAGTAAAGCACCAGCTGAACAAACAAGCCAAATGAGCTTAGGGCCCTGAGTTCAAGATCCCGAATTGGTGGAAACACACCCTCCCCTCTATTCCCCAAACAAAACCTGGTTCAGGAAGGGATTAAGTCATACAAGTACTTAAACCCAACAGACAATAATACAGGACTGACTGAGCTTGGCCAGAATCAAGTCAGTGTGTAAAACACACATGGGAATATAAAATTAACATATACATTACCTTACTCTTCGGTGTAGTACAGATAGCCTCTTAAAATGACTGTCATGTTTCTTGGAATAAGTACCTCTAACACTTTGAAAAATTAATATCCAAAGAAAGATCAAAATGGCATCATTATGAAAACTAGGGTGGAGGAGGAACATATTAATTGCAAAATTTTAAATTGTGACTGAGATTTCCTGCCCCTCAATTTTGTGGAAATAGGGCTCCTTAAAGCAAATGGTGAGCCAGGCGCCGGTGGCTCACGCCTATAATCCTAGCTACTCCGGAGGCTGAGATCTGACAATCGCGATTCAAAGCCAGTCTGGGCAGGAAAGTCTTTATGAGACTCTTATCTCCAATAAACCACTTGAAAACCGGAAGTGGTGCTGTGGCTCAAGTGGTAGAGCACTAGCCTTGAGCTGAAGAGCTGAGGGACAGCGCCCAGGCTCAGAGTTCAAGCCCCACGACCGACAAAAAAAAAAAAAAAAAGTGCAAGTGGCGAGCGCTGAGCGGTTTGGTCTTCGTTGGGATAGTATTGTCCCTTTGTTGGCAAACTGCAGCTCTTCACTGCAGCAGTATTGCGGTCCAAAAAACCAGAACTTCGGCTTTGGGTGAGAAAAAAATGGCCCGAACCAATTAGACCGCTTGTAAATCCCCTGGTGGGAAGGCCCCCCACCCTTCTCCCTCTTTCTCCCTCCCATTAGCAGCTGGCCACCCTGGCACTGTGGCTCTTCAAGAGATTTGTCATTATCAGAAATTTACTGAGCTTCTTTCTTTTTTGTTTTTTGGTCCAGTTGTGAGGCCTGAACTCTGGGATTGGGTGCTGTCCCTAAACTCTTCAGCTCAAGGCGAGCGCTCTACCACTTGAGCCACAGCCACAGCGCCACTTCCGGCTTTTTTCTTTTTGCTTATGTGGTGCTGAGGAATCGAACCCAGGGCCTCAGGCATGCAAGGCAAGCGCTCTACCACTGAGTCACCTCCCCAGCCCCTTACTGAGCTTCTTATGTGGAAGCTGACTCTCCAGAGGTTGGTGAGAAAGACCACCCAGGATTTAAAACCGACCCTAGGTTTCAGAGTGCTGCCATTCGTGCGCTTCAGGAAGTGAGTGAAGTGTTCCTGGTGGATGTATTTGAAGAGAACAATCTGTGTGTCATCCATGCCAAGAGAGTCACCATCGTGCCAAAAGACAGCCAGTTGGCTCGCCAGATATGGAGAAAGAGAGTTTAAGTGAAGGCAGTTATTATGATGTTTTGTAGCAAATTCTGTAAAATACTTCGGTTTAATTTGTGACTCTTTTATAAGAAATTGTTTATGCTATGTTGCATTTGTACTTAAGTCATCCCATTTTTCACTCAGGATGAATGGCAAAGTAACTGCTCACGGATCTCAGTGGTGCACACTGGGCTCAGGAGTGACAAGTTGCTAATAAGTAGAAGGGATGGGTGATACTTCTTGCTTCTCATGATGCATGTTTCTTTCTGTTAATGACTTGTTGGGTAGCTAGTATGGTACTAGAATTGATAACTGTGTACAGGGTCCTTTTTACAATAAACGGGTTATGACTTGGTTTTAAAAAAAAGACCAGAAGACTGGAGGAAGATGGCAGAGATCTAGCTGGGCTATATGTGAGCTCTCTCCAAGAAATCAGCTTTCTCAGTTCAGGGAATAATTCACTATGGGAAAAATCACACCAAGTGAGCCATTATAGTACAGAGATTCTGCCTAGCAAGAAAAAATTCAGACAGCTTGCACCGGAAGACACATTTCAGCACAAGGGGCTGCCAAGGCCGCCGGTGGCTGCCGTGTGACCAAACAGAGAAGACCGAAGCAATCAGCTGGAGACACAAGGCCGTATCTCTTTACCCACCTCCAACAGGAACTAGACTATCAAGAGTGGAATTCCGCATCCTACTGACCACTGGAGCAGATTGAAATGGGCCCAAAAGCCAAGGGAAACCGTGAGTATACCCACTCCTTCCCACAGAACAGCTCAGTGAAGGCATCCTTTGCCCCTCACCCTTTCTGCCACCAGAGAATGACACCATACTGGATACTGGCATAGACTCTGCCATAACAGCTAGCAGATAACTCAGGACACAAAAGCAGCAGGCACCGAAATCTTTCTTCTGGGCTAGGAATTGGTCCAGGGAGAGTTGGCACTGCTCAAGGGAAGGTTGCCCTGCCCAGAAGGGCAAATCAACCTTCTCTACCTGGTGAGCAGAGAGGCAACTACACCTCGTTGCAGGCAGCAAAGAAATTCCACCCATACCTCAGCTGAACTGGCAGCTCTGCTGATAGCACGATCTCATTAAAATTCATTAAAAATAATAAAAACTGGACAGGCTACAAAGGCCGAGGGAATAAATAAAGGGAATAGATAAATAAATAAAGGTGAATGGCCCAAAAAGTACTCCCCAATTTGGGAATAGCCACTGACTCCAGACAGACAAAAACCCCAACCACACCCAAACTCAGTCCCAGCAGCAATAAACTGCAGGCTCCAGCCACCTTTTCCTGGCAGCATAAAGAAAAAAAAAGCAGATCGTGCTTTTTAGTCTGGGAAGAAGGTTGCAAAGTCCCCAAGCCTGTAAAGGAGAACTTTTTTCTGCACACCCAAACAAGCTGAGTTGAGAAATCAACCAAGCAACAGGGAAAACCAACCACTACAAGCAAATCAAAGACGCCATCAAGGGACTGGAACGCAGACTTAGGGGAGACATAAGAGCCCCCAAATAAATAGAAGATACTTTTTTTCTTTTTCCTTTTTCCCCAATTATATTTTTTTTTATTTTTCCACTTTTTAAACTTCTTTATTTGTTTTTACTCCTTTTCCTCTTTATTTTTTGCAACTAGTTTAACTTTCTGTCACCTTTTTTCCTGTCAGTTTTTTTTATGTTTTTGTTTTTAGTTTTTTTTTCTTATTTTTTCTTTTTGCAACAATCCTGGTTGGTTTTTTTTTTTTTCCCCCTCCTCATTGCTATTCTTTTTAGAAATTGGATACACAGCTTATGGTGACCACTAGACTTCCTCCATAATTGTGTATAGACTTAATTCAAAGTATAAATTGATCACCCAATTCCCTACTGCACAATATCAGTATTCTTAATTTTAGTATTATTTCATACATACGTAATTGCTCTAATTTTTTATGTATATATATTTTTTCTTTCCTTTTTGTTCTGGTTTTAGGTTTTGTTTTTTTCTCCTTTTTTGTCTTTATCTTTTTTTGTTTTTGTTTAATTATTCTTATCTTTCTTATTTAACAATTAGGTGATAACTTTCCTCCCTCTGTTCCTTTCCTTTGCTACATCCTTCTAATCTGATTTTTCTCCTCCTGTATTTCATTGTATGCCTTAATCTTCCCAAATTACACTTCACCCATTCACAATTATTTCTTCTCGTTCATTCCTTCTTTGCTTTCTTTAATCTTTTGATCCCCAAGTGTGAAACATTGACCTAGACCATACCTGTAGTCAGTGAGACTGTGCCAAAGTGGTTCAGGATGTTATCCCTTCAGTCCAAACCACCCTAAACTTCAGAACAAAGCTACTCACTGAATACAGCTTTTTATTATCCCCACTTCTGAAACACAATACCCTCCCCTGACAAAGATAAGCAGAGATTTAAAAAAGGGAATACATATCTAAAACCAGTGCAAAGATACTTTCCAGGTGTGGAATTTGTCTTAAAACTTTGCTCAGTGGTGGTATTGGGCCTACTTACATATTCAATAGGGGAGAGAGAGAGAGTGAAATACCTATTTGGGTTATGAACCTCCAAACTCTTCACAACCACAGGGCTCTGAGTTGGTGCTTATCTTAAAATTGTGTGCTGGTGAAGAACTGGATACACTTTCATCTCCAAAAAAGGATAGATATAGAGAAAACACCTATCTTTGAGTGAGAACCTCTAAAGTCTGTGCAACTGAAGGACTTTGGGTTCAAGCTTGCCATAAAAGTGTGTTCTGGTAAGGAAGTGATATTTTCAATTCCAAAGAGGAGAAATAGAGTGAAAATACCCATTTTGAATGTGAACCTCCAATTCCTGTGTAACTACAGGGCTCTGAGTTGGGACACGCCTTAGAATTGTGATTTAGTGTGTAACTGATTTAATTATAATTCCCCAAAAGGTGAGACATTGTGAAAACTCCCATTGTTGATTTTAAACCCCCGAAGTCTGTGCTACTACCATGCTTTGAGTAAATGCTAGTCTTACATGTATGTTCTGGTATGTAATAGGATATAATCACACTTCCAAAAAGGTAAGATAGAGTGAAAATATCCATCATTGATTGTAAACTCCTAAACTCAAGTGCAACTGCAGAGTTCTGGGTAGATGCTTGTCTTAGAATTGTGCTCTGGTGTGTAATTATATATACCCTCACTCCCAAACAAGGTGAGATAGAGTAAAAATACCCATTATTAATTAATAACCCCCCAGAATCTGTGCAACTACAGGGCTCTGGGTTAGTACTTGTGTTATAGTGAATGATTGGATTTGATTTCATTCCCAAATGGGCAGAACAAGCCACAGAAACAGAAGAAAAATGGCAAGTCAAAGCATTTCAACTCCCACACAGGATAAATAGGCAACAGAAAAGTTGATTAAAAAAAATCCAAAAGATACCTCTGAACATACTTTAAAACACTACTAGTAAACATGCTGAATGAAAAAAATTGAAGGCCTACATAAGGCTATGTGTGAGCTTGATGAGGCAAACAAAAGATTAATAGATGAATTCATGGAATCCACATCAGAAAGCTGAATGAATTCCAGCAAAAGGAAAGGGATTCCAGTGAAGGTACAGCCACTCAACTAAGGGATTTGAGAGTGAACATGGAAAATCAAATCAAGGAGTCAAAGAGATCCATACAAGATCTAAAACAAAGCTCCAACAAAGAAATTAAAGCCATCAAATCTGAACAATTAGAAGGAAAGCAAATAAAAACAATGAAAGAATTGACAGCAGGTTAGACCATGCAGAAGGCCATATCTCTGGGATAGACAACAGCCTAGACATTATGGAGAAAGAACAGATAAGTATTCAAAACAAATCCAAAAAATATGATAGATCTATTCAGCATATAGAAGACACCATAAGAAAGCCTAATTCAAGGCTAATGTGTGTAGAAGAGAGCCTAGAAACAGAAGCCAAAGGTCTAGGAAATTTATTTAACAGAATCCTAGCAGAGAAGTTCCCAAACATGCAACAAGATAGGCCTATTCAGATACAAGAATCTTTAGAACCCCAAATGGACCAGACCAGAGTAAGACATCACACCGCCACATTGTAATACACACAGGATCAATAGAAATGAAGGAAAGGATCCCTAAAGCTGTCTTGGAGAAAAAAAAAAATCAATCACCTATAAAGGAAAACTAACCAGGATAAATACAGATTTCTCAGCAGAGGCCATGAAAACAAAAAGAGCCTGGAATGAAGTATGCCATGTCTTAAAGACAAACAATTATCTACATCTACCAAGAATAGTGTACCCAGCTAAACTCTCCTTCATAACTGAAGGAAAAATAAAAACCTTCCACAGCAAAGAAAAATTGAAGCACTATGTCTCCACCAAACCAGCATTACAAAAGATACTTAAAGATGTCCTATACATAGAGAACGAACTAGAACATGATGAAGGCAGAGAAACAGATAAACATAGGCAGAACCTAGGAGACACAGCATTGAAGAAGGCAGATAACATGACTGGAACTTCCAAACAACTCTCAATACTAATGGATTTAATTCTCCAATCAAACAATGTAGAATCTCTAGGTGGACCAAAGACCAGGATCAATATATATGCTCTCTTCAATAGATGCATCTTCCCCACAAGCATATTCTGAAAGTGAAAGGCTAGAATAAATTCTACCAAGCAAATGGCCCCCACAAACAGGCTGGATTAGCAATACTTATATCACATAATATAGACTTCAAATTGAAATTAGTGAGAAAAGATAAAGACAGACACTACATACTAATAGAAGAATCTCTCCTATAGGAGGATATAACAATTTCAAATATGTATTCATCAAATACCAGACCACCCAAAGAAAGTATTTTCCCTAAAATCACACATAGATCCAAAGACACTGATTGTTGGTAATTTTAGCACAACGTTTTCCCTGCTGGATAGATCAACTCAGCAAAAACTCAACAGAGAAACAGCAGATCTAAACAACTGCATAGACCAACTAGATTTAGACCTCTAGAATATTTCATCCATTAGTAACAGACTACACATTCTTCTCAGCAGCACATAGAACATCCTCCAAAATAGACCATATTTTAGGTCACAAAGCAAATCTGTCAAAATTCAAAAACATTGAAATTATGCCCTGTATTCTCTCAGACCATAATGGAATAAAACTAGAACTCAACACCAAATGCCACCAAAGAAAATCCTATAACACATGGAGGCTGATCAACACACAGTTGAACCACAAATGGGTCATTGAAGGGATTAGAAAGGAAATTCAAATATGCATGATATTTAACAAAAATTAACATACAAATTACCAGCTCCTCTGGGAAATGGCAAAGGCAGTACTCAGAAGAAAATTCATAGCTCTGAGTTCTTACATAAACAAATTGGGGATATCTGAAACCAACAATTAAATGAGACACCTAAAGCTCCTTGAAAAAGAGTAACAAGCCAAACCTGGATCCAGTACATGGAAAAAAAATTAAAACAGAATCAAATGAACTAGAGTCCAAAAAACCATAGAATTAATAAAACAAAGAGTTGGTTCTTGAAAAATTAACAAAACTGGCAGACCCTTAGCAAATCTTATTTAATAAAGAAGACAACACACCCAAATAAGCAAACTCTGAGAATGGAAACATCACCACACAAACAACCAAGATACAGAACATTATAAGGGGATATCTCTCAAACTTTTATTCTAATAAGTTTGAGAATCTGGATGAAATGGAAGAATTTCCAGCAAATATTGATATGCCCCAAACTAAACCAAAATGAGTCAAACCAACTTAACAGACCCACATCAAGCATAGAAATAGAAACAGCGGGGGGCTGCCGGAGCCACAGAGACACAGGGGGCTGCTTGCAGATCACCAGGTACCGGATTGCAGAACAGCGGATCGCCAGGAACAGAGAAACCTACCAGCCGGGAGTCTCCAGGAGGATCCCACCCCACCCATCACTCTCCACCGGAGCGGAGAGGCTCCATCCCGCCAAAGCCGCCCGGCACCAGCAGCGCCACAAAGGGACCTGTCCGCAGACCACCCGCCCAATCGCGATCGCAACGACCCGGCGGGGGGCCGCCCAACCCAGCCCGCAACCACCCCAACTGAACTCGGACTGCAACAACAACTGATGGACTGCAACAACAAATGACGACCTACAGGGTGAGTACCCATCAGGGGACAGGGAATCCATCAAGGGAGACCAGAGCTGGAGGGAATCCCCAGACCCTGACCTAGACTCCCTACCCCAACACCCGGACCACAGGACCCACTAAAACTGGGAACTGTTCGAGAGCTCCACCAGCCGGTGGAGCACACTCTGCTGGCCAGGCCAGAGCAAGAGCGCCCCTGGAAGGGAGCTTAAATGCTCAAGCCAGGAACAGTGCCCCTGGGTCAAGACTACCAACAGTAGAAGAAATTTGAACTGTGTCCTCCAGGCTGCATAACCAAGGTGGTATACACATTAGCACAGGCCTAACGAGCGTGCTCCAGGCTGGGGCCGGAACCAGGCCAGGGGACCGGGGCCTGAACAAAGCAAAAAGGGTCAGAAGTGGGGCTGTGGCTCAAATGGTAGGGTGCCAGCCCTGAGCTGAAGAGCTGAGGGACAGCACCCAAACCTAGAGTTCAAGCCCACAACCAGCCCAAAACAAACAAACAAAAACACATCAGGAGCCCATAGCAGACTCCGGTATTTGGGAGAGTGCATCCAGAGCATCTGATCTTCCCAAGAGCACCCGCAGGAGCAAACACAAGCAGTCTAGGCTGCTCAACCCTTCCAAAGGCGGGAATTGCTACAGCAGAGAGCTGAGAATCCTAAGTGAATAGCAGCTGGAAATAGGCTCCCAACAGAATCCAGATCAGGCACAGACTCTCTCTACCAATACAGAATCAGCAACCAAGCAAAGACAGACACACCAAAACAAGATTGAAGAGCAGTCTCCTGAACCCCCATGCGAAAATCACAGAGAAAAATCACAAGGTTTACCACTACCCAGGACAGCAAGCTCACCTCAAAAGCCAGCAGCCACGCAAGGGAGAGCCCCAGTGGGAGCAAAGCAGGAATGGAAGACAAAAACTACATCCAAGGGTTGCTGGAGGCAATGACTCAAGAAATAAAGCGAGAAATGGATCAGAAATTGAAAGAGCACAAGGATGAACTATCAAAAGATATACAGGATATCAAACAAAAATTGGATGCAAAAATAGAAGCTGCACAAACCTCAGTAAGAAGTGAGATAAACGCCAAATTAGAGGTAATGCATACTGATCTCACCTCATTGAGAGGTGAGATCAGTACTCTGAGAACCAACATTGAATCCATAAAGGGATCCATTTCCACCATGCAAACCACAATAGAAGCCACGGTCAACAGAGTGAATGAAATGGAAGGTAGAGTGTCAGATACAGAAGACAGAATACACCAACTGGACCAAAAAGTGACAGATATGGAAAAATCACTCAAATTAAACCAAAGGGAAATTCAAGAGCAAGCAGATAATGCTAAAAAATTTAACCTTCGCATAATCGGAGTGGACGAAGGTGAGGAATTCCAGAGCAAGGGAATGCAACACCTATTTAACAAGATAGTCAATGAAAATTTTCCCCACCTCAAAAACGACCATCTTAACTACATCACAAAAGCTTATCGAACACCCAACAAGCAAGACCCCAGGAGAAACACTTCTAGGCACATAATAGTAACAATGATGGATCTGAATAATAAGGAAACAATCCTGCATGCAGCAAAAATGAAGAAGGAGCTATACTACAACGGGAAAAAAATTAGAATCACTGCAGATCTCTCCACACAAACAATGAATGCAAGAAAAGCCTGGGAAAGCACCATACGAGCCCTGAGAGCCAATAACTGCCAACCCAGACTGATATACCCGGCAAAGCTAGCATTCACATTCGATGGAGAACTGAAAACTTTTAATAGCAAAGAAAAACTAAATGAATACATAAACATTAAGCCAGCATTACAAAGAATTCTAAGAGGGGGGACACAACCTGAAGAAAGCAACCAGGAACTGGGACCTGCCCCAAACAGGCATTACTCAAAGTCTAACTGAGCAAGCACAGGAGGAAAGGAAAGAAGAAAAACTTAGGAAAACGGAATGGCAGGGACAACAATGCATCTCTCTATACTTTCTCTTAATATAAATGGGCTGAATTCGCCAATTAAAAGAAAACGAACTGAGGACTGGATCAGAAAACAAGACCCATCCATCTGTTGCCTTCAGGAGACCCACCTCTCAGCCAAACATACAAACAAACTCAGAGTGAAGGGGTGGAAAAGGATCTACCAATCAAATTCCCCCAATAAGAAAGCAGGTGTAGCTATCCTGATATCTGACAAAATAAACTTTTCATTAAAATCAGTACAGAAAGACAAGGACGGACACTACATATTAATAAAGGGAACAATCCAAGAGGAGGATATAACCATCATCAACTTATATGCCCCAAATATTGGTGCACCCAGATATGTTAAACAAATGCTCTCAAACTTACAGAATAAAATAGATCCCAATACGATAATACTAGGAGACTTTAACACGCCACTCTCACCAAAGGACAGGTCTACCAACCAGAGGATTGGCAAAGAAGCTACCGAATTAAGTGAGGCCATACTTCAAGCGGAATTAACTGACATCTACCGAGTATTTCACCCTAAAACAACACAGTACACATTCTTCTCAGCAGCTCATGGAACTTTCACCAAAATAGACCATATCATAGTTCATTCAAGGAACTTAAGCAAATACAAAGGGATCGACATAATCCCCTGTATCCTATCTGACCACAGTGGAATCAAGCTAGCTCTCAATAACAAAGCATACCGCAGAAATTTCTCTAATACATGGAAATTGAACAGCACACTCCTTAACAAGGCCTGGGTAACAGAAGAGATCAGAGAAGAAATAAAGCATTTCCTAGAACTCAATGAAAATGAAAACACCTCACAAAGAAACTTGTGGGACACAGCAAAAGCAGTCCTGAGGGGCAAATTTATTGCCCTCAGTGCCCACATCAAGAGAATGGAGACAGACCAAGTAAATAATCTCATGTTGCAACTAAAACAGCTAGAAAAACAAGAAAAAATGGGACCTAAAGCTACTAGACGAAGCCAGATAACCAAATTGAGAGCAGAGATTAACCAATTAGAAAATCAGAAAACCATAACCAAAATAAACCAAACAAAAAGCTGGTTCTTTGAAAAAATAAACAAAATTGATGGCCCGTTGGCAAGATTAATTAAAAAAAGAAGAGAGGAAACCCATATTAATAGGATTAGGGATGCCATGGGAAACATCACAACACGTACCCAAGATATCCAAACAATTCTAACAGACTACTTTCAAAAGCTATACTCTCTAAAGGAAGAAAATCTGGCGGAAATGGATGCATTTTTAGAGAAATACAAGTTACCCAAACTGAGCAAAGAAGAAGTTAACCAATTAAATAAGCCAATATCCTATAATGAGATACAGGAAGCTATCAAAAGTCTTCCAACAAAAAAAAGCCCAGGACCAGATGGATTCACAGCAGAATTCTATAAGACCTTTAAAGAAGAACTAATACCCATACTCTTCAAGCTCTTCAGAGAAACAGAGAAGGAGGGAGCTATCCCAAACTCATTCTACGAAGCCAATATCACACTCATCCCCAAACCAGGCAAAGACCCAACCAAAAAGGAGAATTACAGGCCAATCTCCTTGATGAACACAGATGCAAAGATCCTTAACAAGATTCTAGCTAACAGAATCCAGAAACACATAAAAAAAATAATACACTATGATCAGGTAGGCTTCATCCCAGAGACACAGGGATGGTTTAACATACGTAAGTCAATAAATGTAATCCAGCATATCAACAGAGCCAAGGTCAAGAATCACATGATTATCGCCACAGATGCAGAAAAGGCCTTTGATAAAATTCAACATTCATTCATGCTAAAAGCTCTGGAGAAAATAGGAATAGAAGGAACATTTCTAAAAACAATAAAAGCCATTTATGACAGACCAATAGCCAATATTATACTTAATGGGGAAAAGCTACAACCAATCCTCCTAAAAACAGGAACAAGGCAAGGATGCCCACTGTCTCCACTCCTCTTCAACATAGTCCTAGAACCCTTAGCCAGGGCAATAAGGCAAGAAAAAGACATTAAAGGGATCCGCATAGGGAAAGAAGAAGTTAAACTATCCCTTTTTGCAGACGACATGATACTATACCTCCACGATCCCAAAAACTCCATCCCCAAACTTTTAGAAATCATAAGTCACTTCGGCAAAATAGCAGGATACAAAATAAACCCACAAAAATCAGTTGCCTTCCTATACACTGATAACGCACAGGAAGAGAGGGAAATAAAGGGAGCAACCCCATTCACAATAACCTCCCAAAAAATAAAATATTTAGGAATTAACCTAACCAAAGATGTAAAAGAACTATTTAATGAGAACTATAAAAAGTTAAAGAAAGAAATTGCAGAAGACACTAGGAAATGGAAAGACCTCCCATGCTCCTGGATAGGCCGACTTAATATAGTAAAGATGGTGATACTTCCAAAACTAATATACAAATTCAATGCAATTCCTATTAAAATCCCAATGACGTACATCACTGAAATACAGAAAACAGTCCAAAAATTTATATGGAACAACAAAAGACCTAGAATAGCCAAAACAATTCTAGGGGATAAAGACAATATGGGAGGGCTATCCATGCCGAACTTCAAACTCTACTACAGAGCTATAATAACAAAGACAGCATGGTACTGGCACAAAAACAGACCCGAAGACCAATGGAACAGAATAGAAGATCCAGATATAAATCCACAGGCCTACAGCCAGCTGATATTCGACAAAGGAGCCAAAGACATACAATGGAAGAAACACAGCCTCTTCAACCGCTGGTGCTGGGAAAACTGGGCAGCCACATGCAGAAAACTAAAAGTGGACCACAGCCTATCACCATGCACCAACATCAACTCAAAATGGATTAAAGACCTTAACATTAAACCTGAATCTCTGAAACTACTGCAGGACAGAGTAGGAGAGACACTTGAACTAATAGGCACAGGAAGGAACTTCCTGAACAGAGTCCCAGGGTCACAACAAGTTGGAGAGAGACTCGACAAATGGGACTACCTTAAAATAAAAAGCTTCTGCACAGCTAAATCTATCGCAACTAAGCTAGAAAGACAACCAACTAATTGGGAAAAAATATTTACCAGCAATATATCAGACAAGGGGTTAACATCCTGTATATACAGGGAACTCAAGAAACTAATCCCTCCCAAACCTAACAAACCAATTACTAAAGAGGGACTTCTCAAATGAAGAAATAAAAATGGCAAAGAAACACATGAGGAAATGTTCATCATCCCTGGTGGTGAAGGAAATGCAAATAAAGACAACCCTGAGATACCACCTTACCCCAGTCAGAATGTCCCACATCCACAAATCAGCCAACGACAAATGCTGGAGGGGATGTGGAGAAAGAGGAACCCTATTACACTGCTGGTGGGAATGTACACTTATACAACCACTTTGGAAAGCAGTCTGGAGGGTCCTTAGAAAGCTAAAGATTGACCTCCCTTACGACCCAGTCATACCACTTCTAGGCATCTACCCTGAACAACAGGAACCAATATACAAGGACACGTGCACCTCCATGTTTATTGCAGCACTGTTCGCAATAGCTAGGATATGGAAACAACCTAGGTGCCCCACCACAGATGAATGGATCCAAAAATTGTGGTATCTATACACAATGGAATATTATGCAGCCATTAGAAATGACAAAATAATGGCATTTGCAGGGAAATGGATGGAGCTAGAAGGAATCATGTTGAGCGAGGTAAGCCAAGAACGAAGAGACAAACGGTACATGGTCTCCCTCATAAGTGGATGCTAAATCCAAAAGGTTAGGTGATACGACAAAACTAACAGGACTTAAGAAACAAAGAACTCCCGCTCATCTGGTTGAACCACTACTAAATATCCTCATGCTGCTGATCACAAATATGGTATATAACATGTGAACACTGTTATATATTACAGACTGTGGTAGACAATTTGCTCCAGGGAAGTTAGAATGAACTTGTGACTTTGAAATTATGTAATCATTTAATCACAATCAAAAAAAAAAAAAAAAAAAAAAAAAAAAGAACCTCGGGGAAGGGAGGGAGTGAGGGAATGGTAGGGGGAAAACAATGGAGGGGGTAACAATGTTCAAGAGGAAGTGTACTCATAACCTCACTCATGTAACTGTAACCCTCTGTATAGTAGCTTTACAATAAAAAAAAAAAAAAGAAATAGAAACAGCAATAAGAGACCTTGAAAAGCTCAGGACCAGATGGGTTCACTGCTGAATTCTCCAAGGCCTTCAAAGCATAACTCACACCAATACTCCTCCAACTCTCCAATGATACTAAAAATGAAAGTTCACTACCAAACTCCTTCTATGAAGCCATCATAACCCTCATCCCAAAAACCAGACAGGGACTCATCAAAGAAAAAAAAAACTATAGACTTATTTCTTTGTGAACATCAATGCAAAACTTCTCAACAAAATTTTGGCAAATCGAGTTCAACAAGTCATCAAAAAAATCATACATCATGAACAAACAGGATTCATTCTAGGGATGCAAAGCTAGTTCAACATATGCAAATAAATTAATGTAATACATCACATCAACAAGAGCAAGGATAAGAACCACATGATTATCTCAATAGATGCTGAAAAAGCATTTAAGATCCAATACCCCTTTATGATGAAACCTCTGGAGAAACTGGGAATCCAGGGAACATTTCTCAATACACTAAAGGCTGTGTATGACAAACCTACCTACATACTTAATGGCGAAAAGCTAAAGTCATTTCCTCTAAAGTCAGGAATGAGACAAATATGTCCACTCTCTCCACTCCTCTTCAATTTAGTATTAGAATGCCTAGCTAGAGCAATAAGACCAGATGCAAACATAGAGGAGATCCAAATAGGGAAAGATGAAGTAAAACTCTCTCTCTTTGCAGATGACATGATCTTGTATTTAAAGCACCCATGGACTCAATTCCCAAGTTACTCGAGCTGATTCAAAACTTTGGCAAAGTAGCAGGGTACAAAATTAACCCTCAAAAATCAATGGCTTTCCTGTATGCCAATAATGAGAAGAATGCAGCTGAAATCAGGAAAGAAACTCCTTTTGTAATAGCACACAAAAAATAAAATACCTAGGAATAAACTTAACTAAGAAATGGAGGACCTCTATGATGAAATTTTAAAAACCTGTAAAAGGAAATCAAAGCAGAACTAAGGAAGTAGAAAAACCTCCCATGCTCCTGGATAGGGAGGATTAATATCATGAAAATGGCAATACCGCTAAAGGCTATCTACAAATTTAGTGCAATACCCATCAATATACCAAGTTCATTCTTCAATGAAATAGAAGAAACAATCCAAAAATCCATATGAAACAATAAAAGACCCAAATAGCAAAAATAATCCTTAGCAGAAATAGCAGTGCTGGAAAAATAACAATACCAGACTTCAAACTCACTAGAAAGACATAGTATTCAAAACAGCTTGGTACTGGCAAAAGAACAGACCTGAAGATCAATGGAATAGAAACGAAGACTCAGACCTATAGCCACCTAATCTTCGATAAGGGAGCCAAAAAACAGAATGGAAGAAAGAGTCTCTTAAGTAAATGGTGCTGACAAAATTGGTTAAACACCTGTAGAAAACTAAAATTAGATCTGTATATATCACCCTGCACCAGAATCAACTCCAAATGGATCAAAGACCTCGAAGTCAAAGCAGACACCCTGAAAACATTACAGGAAGGAGTAGGAGAAACTTTAGGGCTGCTTGTCACAGGGCAACATTTTCTTAATTAATATCCAGAAACACAACAAATCAAAGAAAGGTTGGACAGATAGGATTGCATGAAATTGCAAAGTTTCTGCATGGCAAAGGACATAGCTAGCAAGATCAATAGAAAGCCCACAGAATGGGAGAAGATCTTCACTAACTATACAACAGACAAGGGCTTCTAAAATATACTTAGAACTCAAAAAATTCAATCCCCCAACAACAAATCCTCAAAGAAACAACTGCCCCATCAACTAGTGTGCTAAAGACTTAAAGAGGAACTTCTTTGAAGAGGAAATAAGAATGGCCAATAGACACATGAAGAAATGCTCAACTTCTCTGACCATAAAAGAAATTCAAATCAAAACAACATTGAGATACCACCTCACCCCAGTTAGAATGGCTATAATCGAGAACTCTAATAACAACAGATGTTGGAGGGGATGTGGACAGAAGGGAACCTTATTGCATTTTTAGTGGGAGGGTAAACTTGTTCAGCCACTTTGTAAAGTAGTATGGAGGTTCCTAAAAAGACTCCACATAGAGCTCCCCTAAGACCCAGCAATTCCACTTTTGGGCAATTACCCAAATGATCACAAACAAGGCCATACTAAAGCTACCAGCACAACTATGTTTATTGCAGCATTATTTACCGTAGCTAAGATACAGAACCAACCCAGATGCCCCTCGGTAGATGAATGGATAAGGAAAATGTGGCATATATACACAATGGAATTCTATGCCTCCATCAGAAAGAATGACATCGCCCCATTTGTTAGGAAATGGAAAGATTTGGAGAAAATCATATTAAGTGAAGTAAGCCAGGCCCAAAGAAACATAGGTCCCATGGTTTCCCTTATTTGCAATAACTAGTATATGTCTGAGACAAACAGAAACAGTCAGATAAGTTGATGTTAGGTGAAATGAACCCCAAGTTAAGTATTCAAATGTTTTTTCTTTCATGCGATTGTTTCTAACATATTTATAAGGTGATTTCTTTGTTGCTTTGTATGCCCCCCCCCACGGTCTAACCCCTGTTTTCAGTCTATTTGATGTTGGTATATTTTGTGGAGGGGAGGGGCAAAAACAAATTGTTTAAATAGGGATATAGGTGGACCCATTGCAACAATGAGATGTACAAGATGTTATGTCTAAAAACGAACTTTACAACTTGGGGGGGGGGGTGGTGGGAAGCTCTGGGAAGGTGAAACAAAGGAGGAGGCAGCAATGCTTGATAAGAAATGTACTCATTACCTTGCCCATGTAATTGTAACCCCTCTTGTACAGTATTTTCACAATTAAAAAAAACTACCAGCACAACTATGCTTATTGCAACATTATTCACCATAGTTAAGATATGGAACCAACCCAGATGGCACTCAGTAAATGAGTGGGTCAAGAAAATGTGGTGTATATATACAATGGAATTTTATGCTTTCATCAGAAAGAATGACATTGTTCCATATGTTAGGAAATGGAAAGACTTGGGAAAAAATCATATTAAATGAAATTACCCAGTCCCAAAGAAATTTAAATCCCGAGGTTTCCCTTATTTAAAATACTTAGTATACATATAGAATAATATTATCAGGTGAACAGAAAAGTTCAAAATCCATTTACATATGACCATATAAGATGATGCTAAGTGCAATGAACCCCAAGATATGGACACAAGATGTCTGTCTTTATTGTTATTGTTTTAAATGTACCATGTGATTTTATTTTTTGTTTCCTTTGTATGTTATTTCCCCTATGGCATATCCCCTGTTGTTACTGTACTTGATTTTGGTACATTGCATCTAGTATATACATTTGTCTAATCTGGGGAGGGGTAGGGAACTAACAAAATACTGAAACAAGGACACAGGATGACCCATTGCAACAAGGATATCCACAGGACAGTTTATTGGAAACGAACTTTACAACTTTAGGGAGGGAAGAGGAAGGGATGAAGGAAGGAGGGAGAAATGGGGGGGGGTGGGGAGGAGTATGGGAGGTGAGGAAGGGAAAGAAGAGTCAGACAACAAAAAGGAAGGTAAGGGGTAACAATGATGGACAAATAATATACTCATTGCCTTACTCATGTAACTGTAACCCCTCTGTACAGCATCTTTACAATAAAATTGAAAAATGGACCAAAAACAAGCTGGGAACTGATGACTCATGTCTGTAATTCTAGCTACTTAGCATGCTGACATTTGAGGATCACGGTTTAAAGCCATCCCAGGCAGAAAAGTTCATGAGACTCTTATCTCCAATGACTAGAAAAAAAAGTCAAAAGTAGAGATGTGGCTCAAGTGGTATAGTGCCAGCCTTGTGCAACAAAGCTAAAAAACAAAGCCGTAAATTCAAGCCCTAGTACCAGTGTCTGCATGCACCTTCCACTCCAACCCCATACCAAAACAAAGAAACAAATAAGTAACTACTTTCATTGGGAGTATTTGAAAGAGAGTGCTGGAGTACTATGAGGCTGAAATGAAGAAGCTGTGGAACGTGAAGACCCAAGATGGTATTGTTAAGAAGTTAACAATGTTGGTGGCTCAGACCTGTAATCCTAGCTACTCAGGAGGCTGAGATCTGAGGATTGCAGTTCAAAGCCAGCCTGGGCAGAAAAGTCCTGATGAGACTCTTATCTTCAATTAACCTTCCAAAAACCTGAAGTGGCACTGTGGCTCAAGATGTAGAGTGCTAGCATTGAGTAAAAGAGGCTCACATGCAGTGTCCAGGCCCTGAGTTTGAGCCCCACAACTGACAAAATAAAAAGGCAACAATGCACCTTGTTTTTACTCATAACAAGAAAACAGTAAATGATTTTTCCCTGCAGATCCCATGAACATATGAGACACCAGGAATTTTTTGGTCTGCTGAAAAATCCTGAAGCTCTTATGAAATGAATTGTGCTAGCTGGGTGACCATGGCTCACACCTGTAATCCTAGCTACTCAGGAGGCTGAGAATTGAAGATCATGGTTCAATGCCAGCCAGGGCAGGGAAGTCCAAAACTCTTATCTCCAATTAACCACCAGAAAGCTGGAAGCGGTGGTGTGGTTCAAGTGATAGAGCACTGTCAGCTGAGAGATAGTGCCTAGACCCAGAGTTCAAGCCCCACAACTGCCAAAGAAAAGAACTGTGCCATGAATATAGGTGCTACCAAGGAGTATTCATCACTACTCCTCTAAGAAGAGTAACCAGTCTATGTGATGCAATCTCATCCAACCTTCCTTTGGAATGTTGACTTACATTCCCTTGGAAACATGCCTAGAAGAGGTATTGTATGTTCATATAATATCTATATTTGGTTTTTTAAGGACCGTCTATACGAACTGAACTAATTTCTATTGCAACTAAAAGTTCACAGGGAGTTCTTTTTCCCATGTCTTTTTGAGAATTTGTTGTTTGTTTTTTGATGATGAACATTTTGACTGGGGTGAGATGGAATCTATGTGTTGTGATAATTTTGCGTGGTCAGGAATGTTGACTACTTCTTAGTGAGTTTATTTGCCACTTGTACTTGTTTTAATAACTTTTCAATTCATTGACCATTTATTCATTAGATTATTTGTTCTTTTAGTGTTTAATTTGTTGAGCTCCTTATATATTCTGAATGTTAATCTCTTGTCTGATGAACATCTGTCATAGATTTTTCCCATTCTGTAAGATGTCTCTTTACTCAGATAATTTTCTTCCCTGAGCAGAAACTGATGCAATCCCATTGGTCAATTTTTGCTCTTATTTCCTGAGATATTAGAATTCTATTAATTCTTCTTCAGACTGACCATGAATTCATTCCCTAACTAAGTTGTTTCTTCTAATTAGGTCTCCTGCTTTTTGCATTTTGAGTATTGAGGTTATAGGGATTCCCTGCTACACTTGAAAACAAAGTTTTAAAGAAGGACTAACTCCAATACTTTTCAAATTATTCTCTAGAGTTGAAAGGTAAAGAACTCTTCCAAACTCAATCAATGAGTTTAGTATGACACTGAAATCAACAATCAAGGAAGGTGTCAGAAACACAACAAAATAATTATAGAATAATGTCCCTGGAAAACATAATCTCCACAAAATAGTAGCAGATGGAATCTAGCATAACATTAAAATGATCATTAGTCATTATCAAATGGACTTTATCCTAGGATGCAAGGATCATCCAATACAAGTGAACTGATAATTGCAAACAATTACATCAATAAAATAGAGGATAAAATATGTATGATCATGAAAATAGATACATAAATTTAAAATATCAAATATAAATTTGTCATATATAACCTTTATCATGTTGAGGATATATTCTTCCTATTTTTATTCTTCAGAGCTTTTATTACAGAGGAGTTTCAAAATTTGTTAAAAATTTCATCTTCATCTATTGAAATGATCGTGTATTTTTATCTGTGATTCTGCTTACATGTTTCATTATAATATTTGATTTGTGTACATTGAACTATCCTGCATTCTTGGAATGAAACTAATTTGATTATAGTGTATAATTTTTCTAATGTATTATTAGATGTTTTATTAAAAATTTGTATGTTCATCAAGAAGATTGAGTCTATAAATTTATTTCCATGTTTCCTCATCATCTGGTTTTGGTATTGGGCTAATCCTAGCTTGGAGAAATTTGTTTAGTGTCAGTCCTTACATTTGTAGTTTGTGGATAGTTTGAAGAACATTGGTGTTACTTCTTTAATTGTCCAATAGAATTCAGTAGTGTGGGGCTGGGAAGGTGGCTCAGTGGTAGAGCGCTTGCCTTGCATGCATGAGGCCCTGGGTTCGATTCCTCAGCACCACATAAGCAAAAAGAAAAAAAAGCCAGAAGTGGTGCTGTGACTCAAGTGGTAGAGCACTAGCCTTGAGCTGAAGAGCTGAGGGACAGAGCCCAGGCCCAGAGTTCAGGCCCACGACCGAACCAAAAAAAAAAAAAAAAGAATTCAGTAGTGAGTCCTGGGTTTTTCTTTGTTGGGTGATTCTTATTACTGATTCAATCTCTTTACATATATAGACTTGCTTAAGGCCAAATTTATCTAGAAATATGAAATTTCTAAGATTTCTTAAAGATTTTCCCATTAATATAAGTATAGATTTTCAATGCATTCATTTCTTAATGATATTTTAGATTTCACTTGTATTTGTTGTTGTGGACCTATTTCCATATATATTTATTGAGTCATTTCACTCGTTAAGTCAGAATAACTAAGAGTTTGTCAATTTTAATTATCTGTTTTGAAGAATCAGCTGTGGGTATGTAATGCATATAAAGGAATACATTACTTCTTGATTTTCCAGTTTGTTGGAGTACACATTTTTTCAAAATATTTCCTAATGATCTTTTAAATTTAACATCAGTTGGGACACCCCTTTTTCACCTGTGATTTTTTTTTATTATTTTGAGTCTTTCCTCTTCTTTTGGTTAGATTGGAAAAAGGTGTGTCAATCTTATCTTTATGAAGAACCAATCTTTCCATATTTATTTAATGTATTGTTCATTTGGTCCATTTTTATTAATTCTTGCCTTAATTTTTATTAGGTCTTATAATCAACTGGTTTGGGGGTTGTGTTATTTTCCATCTTTAAAAAGAACTTCAAGGTAGGTGCTAATGGCTCTAGTCTGTAATCCTACTCAGTAGTCTGAGCTCTGAGGATCACAGTTTGAAGCCAATCTGTGAGACTCTAATCTCCACTTAACCACAAAAAGATGGAAGTGGAGCTGTGTCTCAAGTTGTTACAAACTAGGCTTGATCACAGAAGCTCAGGGATAGGTGACCAGGCCCAGAGTTCAAGCCCTGGGACCAGCAAAAAATAAGCTTTAGGTATATCATTAGGCTGTTTACTTGGAGGTTTCTCTGATTTTCATTATAGGACTTCTTGTAGCTGGGTCCCAAAGATTCTGTTAGGTTGGTTTATATTTGAATCTGGAAAATTTAAGATCCATTTCTAATCTTATTGATGATATACTGATCATTCAAAATTCTGTCATTCAGGAAATGATGCTGTGGCTCAAGTGGTAGAGCACTCGCCTTGAGATGAAGAGCTGAGGGATAGTGCCGAAGCCCAAAGTTCAAGCCCCACGACTGACAAAAAAATTCTGTTGTTCAATCTTCAAATGTTTGAATAATTTTATATTTTTCCTTGCTATTGATTTCTAATTTTATTCTATTCTCACCTGTCATGATACAGGGAACCAATCCAATTTTTTTGTACTTGTTAAGACTTGCTTTATGGCTTAAGATATAATCTATTTTGGAGAAAATTCCCTGGGTTTCTGAGATAAATGTGTAATCTGCTTCAGGGTAAAGTATACTCTGCTGATGTCTCATATGTCTATTTAATTAAAACATTTTTTAATTATAACCACTATTCTACAGCCTACTTATAAAGAAAAAGAAGCTAATTTAGGTCAGTTTTGGAGGTTGAAAGTCCAAATGGCATGACACAGGCTCTGGAGTCTGGCATGTCCTTGTGATAGATAGCAAATGCTGGAAGACAAGTGGAGGGATGATTACATTTTGCATCAGAAAGCAGAGAGCTGAATGGAATTGGTGTGCCCATATTGTAACAACCCTCTCATGAGAAGTAGCCTAATTCATTTTGAAGGCAAAGTCCTCAGTAACCAAAGGTTCCATAAAATTCCCCAAGGTATCAAACCTTGAGGGATAGTCAAATGACATCTGTAACAGAGCATTATGCAAATTAATTTATAGAATAAAAGCAACTCCCATCCAAATAGCAATGACATTCTTATAGATGGGGAAAGAAATTATAAAATTTGTATATAAACACAGAAGATCACAAATTACCAATGCAATCTTGATCAAAAATCAGTGAAGCTGAAGGTATCACAATATCTGACTACAAAACACAGTACAAAACTATGCTAAATACAACTGAATGGTGCTAGCACATAAACCAATGTAACTGAATAATGAACCCAGAAAGAAATGTGTACATATATTTCATGCTGGTTGATAACAAAGGCATTAAATATGCATTGACGTAGTCGAGCACCAATGGCTCATGCCTGTAATCCTAGTTACTCAGGAGCCTATGGCTCATGCTTGTAATCCTAGTTACTCAGGAACCTAAGATCAAGGTGCAAAGTCACCTCCCAAAAAGGCAGAAGCAGAGCTGTAGAGTTCCAATGATAGAGTACAAACCTTGAGGCTAAGGATAGAGTCCAGACTCTGAGTTCAGGTTCCAGTACTGGTGTGCACACACATACAAAGACATTGAAGAAAGGATTACTTTTTCAGATAACTGGTTCTGGGAAAACCAGACATCCCTATGCAGAAAAAAGAAAGAAGATTCCTTACTTTTCACCATAGACAAAAATCAACTCAAATATGGACCAAAGACTTAAATTTATAACCTGGAACTAGGAAATTACTACAAGAAAGCATAGAAGAAACATGTCAAGTTATACAATACATTTTGTTTGGACTCCCAAATCACAGAAACAAAAGAAAAATTAAAGAAAGGCATTATATTAAACTAAGAAGTTTATACGTATTAAAATAAAAAATTAACTGAGTGAAGACACCTTACAGAATGGGAACAGATATTTTAAATTGTTTATTGAACAAGGGATTAATATTTAGAGTACATAGGGTATTCAACTGCAAATATCCAAGAAAGTGGGCAAATTTTATGAATTTCTCAAAAGAAGATATACAATTGCCAGTAAGTATATGAAAAGTATTCAGCATCATTATTTATGCAAGACATGAAAATTAACACTTCAAAAAGAAATCATTTCACCCAAGTTAGAATAGCTACAATGTATGATTCAAGTACATTATATGCATGTAGTCATACTCATAATTGAGTACTTTGTACTCAATATATGCTAATAGAAGTCATAATTATTAAAATATTTAAGTTAAAATATAAAAGATAGCTGAGCATCAGTGGTTCATACATGCAATACTAGCTATTCAGGAAGCTTAGATCCATCCATTTATCTCGATTCAAAGCTAGCCTACACAAGGAAGTCCAGGAGACTCTATTTTTGAAAAAATTTAAAATTTTTATTGTAAAAGTGATGTACAGAGGGGTTACAGTTACTTAAGTCAGGTATTGAGTACATTTATTTTTTAACAGTTTCACCCTCATTATCTCCAAGCTTTTTCCCTCCCCCACTCAAGTTATATAGTTCATTTCCAACATAGTGTCTAGTGAGTATCACTGCTGAATTAATTCATCCTTTGTCCCACCATTTCTGTGCTTCTCTCCAATTAACTACCAAAAAGACAGAAGTGGAGGTGTGGCTCAAATGGTAGAACACTAGTCTTGAGCACAAAAGCATAAGGACAGTGGCCAGGCCCAGACCAGGAATGGCAAAATTATAGATGGATAGATAGATGAATAGATAGATAGGTAGAAAATTCTGATGGTGATATGTACAAATAGATGTTCTTATAAAACTTTTAGTGGAAATACAAATAAACACAGCCAATATTTTCAAAAGTAAAAAGAGATCTACCATGTGATAATTGTACTCCCATGTTTACGTTAGCTCTATTCACTATAGCTAAGATATGTAATAAAAATGTCATTCACTGAGTAATTAATAGACAAAGAAAATGCAGTACATACATTATTCAGCCACAAAACAATGAAATCTTGTTATCTGTGGCAATTTGCTAAAAGGAGTCAGGCACTTAAAGGCAAATAGTATGTGTTTTCCTCATATATGGAAGTGAGAAAGTTACATGAGCTGAGCATAGAATTATATAGTCTATGAAAGCTAAGAAGGGTAGAGGAGAGGGAATATGAAGGGATGTTGGATAATATGTACCAAAAGGTATTTAGATGAAAGAATGTTCTAATAAATGCACTACAGTACAGAGAGTAATGGAGTTCAAATTGTATTTAAGAGTTCCCAACATATAGAAATAATAAATTTTAGGGAAATAGAAATTGTATTTATTCTGATTTGATCATTACATATTTCATATGTGAATCAAATGGCCACATTGTATCCCATAAACGTAATTATTACATGTCAAATAAAATAAAAGATAAATAAAATTACAAAAATTGGTATATAACATTTTAAAAAAGAAACTAAGTAAATGGCTTGATTGCAGAGTGGATAGTTAAAGGAAGAAGTAAATACAAGGAAGATAGCAACTCTGACATATGTGTCCAACAGGAATTCCAGAAGAGAATAGGCAAAAGACAATATATAATAACATGTGTATGAAATTTTTCATATGAAAAAATATATGTTTAAAATTGAAGAAGTATACCAAGTACTTATCCAGGAAAACAAAACACAACAAAAACATGTGATTGCAGTAGTCAGTTTACCATCATTGTGGCAGAATACCTGAGATAGTAAACTTAAAAAGAGAAAAATGTTCTGGACACTGGTAGCTTACATTTGCACTCCTAGAGCAACATGAGAAGCTGAGATTAGGAAAATGATAAAGCTAGAGGTGTTGGCTCAAGTGGGAGAGTGCCAGCTGAGCAAGCAAGCCTAGGGAGCATGAAATCAGTACTACAAAACAAAGCTTATTGGCAAATTAGATAGCTTCAATAGTGCTTCTCTGAGAACATTCTTCCCTCTTGGTTAGCACCAAAACAAATTTGGTGGGAAAAAAAATCACCGGATGCATCCCTAAATTCCCTTCAGTGTCAAATATCTGATGACATTTTCAAGTACAGTAGTGTTGCTTATTTAAAATAATACGTTTTCATCTAGGTGCTAGAGGATCATGCCTATAAACCCTAGCTACTCAGGAAGTTAAAATCTAAAGGATCACAGTTCAAGACCATCTTAGGAAGAAAAATTTGTGAGATTCCAGCTCTAAAATAACCAGAATAAAGCTGGAGTGGAGTTGTGACTCAAGTGGTAGAGCATCAGTAAGCATGAGGACCTGAGTTCAAACACCTTTACATACATGCATGTATATATATAGTTACATTACATATGTATTATACATTATACATGCATATATACTATATATTATGTATACAGTATATATAGTTACATTATATATATATATGTACATATATATATATATATTTAGTTTTAGAACTTTCAGTATATGATTGGTTGGCCTTATGGCTTCGGAACTATGTTAGCAGTACAGCAAAGTAGAAGATCATGATACAGAGTATGTTATGAAGGACTGTTAGTCATCTCATGTTAATCTGAAAGCAAAGGGAGAAAGAAAGGGACCAGGTCTAAATAGGCCTAAATATCCCCCTTCAAGGGTTGACTCTCAATTACTAAACTTCAATTATTCCATTATACCCTGCTCCCTAATGGTTTCACAACCTCCCAATAGTGCTTACATACTGATATCCAGTTCTTTTAACACATGACCTCTAGAAGACACTTAAAATTCAAGCCATAATATAATGTATATCTTGAAACCTTGAACTGAAATCGAGCTATGACTTCTACAGAGAATATTCTAACATTACCTTGCTTTCATACTTACATAATCACCATCTACTTCTCTTCCTCATTGGCGCTTACTACTTATGTGATCTTAGCTAGATAATTTCACATTCATTTTCTTTTTTAATTCTTTTCAACAAAACTTTGGATAATGTTATAAGTATTGCACAAATGATAAGATTAATGAGTCACATAAGGGCACACATATTCTGAGTGCATAAACAGTCATTTCTAGCCAGCTTATTTCAATTCCAAGTTCAACTTATTCTCTGTTGCATTTAAATTACATGTGTAGTGAGAACAAAGAGGCTGTTCTTAGGAGAGGATCACAAAGCCTCAATAGCTATGTGCATATGATCATATAAAATAATGCGTATCAAAATGAACTGCAAGAAATGGAAAAAGAGGGTTTTTTATTTTACTTTTTGTAGTTATTTTATTTATTTTGTTTTTCCTGTTTTGTCTATGTTTTTGATTTCTGTACCATTTGTCTAGTATGCAAGTTTATCTGATTTGGGGAGGGGAAGTGAAAGCACAGAAATGGTGGAACAAATGGTGAAAAATTCTGCAATGATACACACTGGACACTATGTTGGAAATAAACTATATAACTTTGGGGGGAATAGGGTCAAAGGGAATAAACTGGGAGAAAATGAGGAAAGAGGTGACACTATTCAAAAATAAATGTACTCATTATCTAACTTATGTAGCTGTAACTCCTCTGTACATCAACTTTACAATAAAAATTAAAATAAATGAATAAATAACCTGTGTAAAGACACTCACTAGATGTTGCTTGAAACTTACAAAACCTATCAACACATTTGAGCTGTCATTGAATTCTTCTGTGACTTGATTAAAGGACTCCAGAAAAAAATTATGCTATGTAACCTTCAGAACACTCCCTATCTCTAGATTCCTGGGGGTACTCATCTGTTAGATGGGAAAATAACATATACATCTCATGGTTGTTCTAGGAAGTCACTGACAAAACTCAGGCAAAACAAATAGCCTGGTGTCTGCAGTAGAGTCAGTACTTTGTAAGGTTATTTTTCTTTTTCCCTAACTTCCCATCTAGACACACCTTTAAAACTAGAGAAAAATTGAATCAATTGAACATGAAAAAACTGATCAATAGAGAGGCTTCAAATTGAAGCTACATTTTAAGGGCCCTCTTAAGTAGAAGAGAGGTTAGTGAATGAGCCACTCTATCATCAAGATAATGTCAATGTACTGCAAGGTATGCTTTCAACTATGACACAGCAATGTTCTCATTAATAGTTGCACAGGAACCACCAGAGGAAAGCGCACAGGAGAATGCTGCTTTTTGACACGACTTGGAGACCAGTGGTACTCACTAATGTTAAGATGAAAACCAACCTCATCTTTTCTAATTTGGCTCCTGACTCTTGAAAGTGAAGGTCTGGAAGCTAATTATTACTGAGTAAACAAATGCTATGCAGGTGTTTTTTCTTCTTTTCTTTTTCTTTTTTTTCAGTCATAGAGCATGAACTCAATGCCTGGACACTCTATCTGAGCTCTTTGCTCAAGGATAGTGCTCTACCATTTTAAGACACAGTGACATTTCTGGTTTTCTAATCATTTATTGGAGATAAGAATCTTACGGACTTTCCTGCCTGGGCTGGCTTTAAACCCCAATCTTCAGATCTCAGCTTCCTGAGAAGCTAGGATTATAAGTGTGAGACACCAGCGCCCAGCTAAGGTTATGTATTTTTATGTACTATTTCCTCTACTAATTATCACAATTAGTCTGTGAGTTAGATAATATGTGTATTTTATGTGTTAGGAGAATAAAGGTTAGAAAAAATAAGTCTAGTCTCATTAAGATAGAAAATGACTACGGCAGTTGCATGGTGTAAAAACTGGTAGAGCAAGATAACTCACTGTTAATGTCTAGAAAAGTTGGTTCCTCATTTCTGCAGATTGGCTTGTTTAAGATTTAATTTGATGTTAGTGGCTCACTCCTGTAACCCTAGTTACTCAAGAGGCTGAAATCTGAGGATAGTGGTTTGAAGCCAACCCTAGGCAGAAATGTCTGTGAGAACCTTATTTCCAATTAATCAAGAAAATATCGTACTAGAGCTGTGGCTTAAATGGAACAGAGCTAGCCTTGAGTGAAAAAGCTAAGGGGTAGTACCCAAGACCTGAGTTTAAGCCCCCATTCTTTCACTAAAACATAAGATTTGTATTGTGAATAATTGTAAGAAAAATAATTGTCATGATCAGTACTGTTTTTGCAATAGCTTGGCTGCTTTGGTGATAAGAAACTCTGAACATATTAAGAGCTCTTTGCCCTTGAGGAGGTAACAATAATCAATAGGAAATGTACTCATTACCTTAATTAAGTAACTGTAACCACTCTGTACAGCATCTTTACAATAAAATAAAATTTAAAAAAAGATTTCTAACCCAATAGCAAGAAAATGTTGTCAATATAGAGTCTATTTAGAGCTTGATGTTCCCACAGTTTGCTCTCTGTATTGTGTCCTAAACTCAAACTTCCACTTGGGATAGAAGAGCCTTCCATAGATCAATCCATCTTCAAGAACTTGAAGAAATTTCAGTATTGTTGAGGGAAAATATCATGCAAAGTTTTAAACACTCAGGTTTCCACAAAGGAAAGTATTTAGGCCATCTCAGATTGGAACAGGTAGGTGAACCATGTGATATCATGGCCCTCAGGGCCCATTTGTATCTTAAGAAACATATGAAAGAGTGATTCAGCAGCTGCAGAAAGATTTTTGTTTCAGGAGAATATATGGAAACAGGTGAAAGATATTAAACTTCTATACAAAAAATGTTACAGAAGTACATGGATTGGAAACTAAGCACAGTCCTGAGGTACAGAGTTGGTTCAAAATAAAAAATTGAACCATACATAGGGGGAGATGTCTAGCCTCATAACAATAGACAGTAACTACATAAATCCTCTTTCCTCTGAGTGCCAATAACATTTTTTTTGTTGTGAGTTTGTGGTCTAGTAGGGGGAGACAGATGCTTGAAGAAATAGTTACCATACTTTTTGATAAGTTATTACACCAGCTGGGTGCCAGGGGCTCATGCTTATAATTGTAACTACTCAGGATCCTGAGATCTGAGGATCATGATTTGAAGCTAGCCTGGGCAGAAAAGTCAGAAAAACTCATCTCTAATTAACTATCAACAAGTTGGAAGTGGAGCTGTGGCTCAAATGGTAGAATACCAACTTTGAACAAAAAAAATGTAAAGGACAGTGCCCAAGCCATGAGTTCAAGCAATACTTTCAGCATAAAAAAAGAAAAAACGATTACTTTTACTACGCATTGTACAGCGAAATACTCTGTCCTCAGTAGATTATATTGTGATTTGTGGAAAGAGACAATAATATTCTAGCAAAAACTGTGGAACAGTGTCTGGTGATGACAAACCTAAGGCTATTATGCTGTATTCTGTAAATAATGAGAAAGCTATCATAGTATTTTATGTATGAGGATAAAGTCATGGATAGAGAATTGTTTTCATAATGTTCTCTGCCATGATTTAAAGTGTAAATTTCAAGGAAAAGTAACAAAGAGAATATTATAGGCAATCGATAATGAACACCTAAATTTTGGCATTGTCAGTGGATATGGAAAAAGGAAAGAGAGATGTGATATTTCACAGGCCAGATTATCAGACACTAATGACACCATATGTATAGAAGGGTAGGTGAAGGGAAGAAGAAGAAAGAAAAAGGCAAGAGAGGGAAGGGGAGGAAAGAGAAAATAGGGAAGAAAAAATAAATAGCTTCACACAGTACATTAAAAGCAAAAACAGGGGCTGGGAAGGTGGCTCAGTGGTAGAGTGCTTGCCTTGCATGCATGAGGCCCTGGGTTCAATTCCTCAGCACCACATAAGCAAACAGAAAAAAAGCCAGAAGTAGCACTGTGGCTCAAGTGGTAGAGTGCTAGCCTTCAGCTGAGGAGCTGAGGGACAGTCCCCAGGCCCAGAGTCCAGGCCCCATGACTGGACCCAAAAAATAAATATTAAAAGCAAAAACAAAAAAATCTCTTGTTTCCATATATCTTGGAGTTCATTTCAATTAGCATCATTTTATGTGGTCATATGTACATAGCGATTGAGCTATTGTGATCCTCTGCTAGGATTATCTTAGAGATATACTAATTATTATAAATGAGGGAAACCATGGAGCCTCTGTGTGACGTCATTTCTTTTTTCTTTCATTTTTTTCCTTTGGTTTAACCCTATTATTACTGTTTTTTTTTTTTATTTTGGCACCCTGTGTCTTGTGTACAAACTTATCTGCTTTGGGGAAGACAGGGAATAATAAAATGCTGAGACAAAGGACAAAGGTGAACTAATGCAACAGCAATACTCACAAGATGCTATGTTTGAAATTAACTTTACAACATGGGTGGGAGAGGAGTTGAGGGGAGTAGGAGACAATGAGGGGAGGGGTAACAATGTTTGACAAGAAATGTACTCATTATCTTACTTATGTAACTGTAACCCCTCTCTACATCACCTTTACAATAAAATAAAAATTAAAAAGAAAGATAATGAGGAGGAGAGAAGAGGAAGGACAGGGGAAGGAAGGGAAGGAGTGAGTAAGGCAAGGAAGGAGAGAGAAGGGAAGAGAAGAGAATTTGGAAAGAAAGGAAAGGAAAGGAGAAATAAGGAAAGGAAAGTCGGAAAGGAAAGAAAGAAGAGGGAAGAAAAGGAGAGGAAGGGAGAGGAAAACAAAAGGACAGGCTGAGAAGAGTAGAGGAACAAGTCTTCATGAGTATGAGTCTGTGATCCATTAGGAGGGCAAAATGACATCGCATCCAAATTGGATGGAACCCTTGTTAGAAAATTTGCATCTAGGAAGAGTACTTACTTAAGTAGTCAACAAAAGCAATGGAAAGAATCCCATTTAGGAATAGGACTTGAAGCCAGAACTGAAATCTAGTCTGAACCCTAATCCTCACTTGCTTTGTGACCTTGTGCAAGTTCATGCCCTTTGTGTAACCTCAGTCTTTCCACTTTCTCTGTAATGTATTATTGCAGAGGTCTATTGAAGCATTGCTTTTAAACAGATTTATTATCACCCCATATAAAAACATTTTTTCCTGGTTCTACTCTTGTTTTTCTTACCCAAACCTACTAAGATATTTCTTTTACTACAATCTTCTGAGTCTCCATCAGTTCAAAGTGGCCCCAAATAACCTCATTCTGTGAGAAGATATGCCCCAGCCTGCCAGATCTGCATGGTAGAATACATTACTCATTTGTGTTCCATGGCTAACATTGTAAAAATCTATTAAAGAAGGAATGTAAATCAATAAGTAACTTTATTGAACTGCCTCCTGGTCCTTACAGCAAGCCAAATTTCTAGATGAATGATGCATAAAAGATTTCTGCTCTTTAGAAGCTGAGCAAAGAGGAAGAAAGGTGGATAGTACGTAATAGATGTGTTGTAAACCAAAGGAAAACCACAGCTGTTCTTGGTTAATTTCAGGGAATATTAATACAGGATAAGAAGAATGAAAAGAAATAAAAGGAAAAGGTAAGAAGTAAAAATTCCAAGCACCAGTGGCTCACATCTGCAATTTCAGCTATTCACTTGGCTGGAATCCAGAGGATCATTGTTCAAAGCCAGCTGAGGCAGAAAAATTCTCCAGAGCTTGTCTCTAAAATATACAGTAAAAAACAGACAGGAAGTGTGGTTGCAGTGCTAGGGTGCCAGCTGAGCAAGCCAGCCAAGTAAGCAAGCTGAGCAAGTGCAAGACCCTGATGTCAAATCCCAGTGCTAGCAAAACGGAAAAAAAAAAAAGGATAAAAGCAAATGAACCTTGGGAAGGGTTAAAAAAGAATAATGAAGGGCAACATTTAGAATCAATCTTACTATAGGAGATTGTCTTGTTATAATGCAAGTAGCACCAAGATAAGGACTCAAATGTTTATTGCTTTGTATGTCCCTCCTCCACGGTATAACCCCTGTTTTCACTCTATTCGATGTTGGTATACTTTGTGGAGGGGAAGGGAAAAAACAAATTGTTTAAATAGGGATACAGGTGGACCTATTGCAACAATGAGATGTACAAGATGTTACGTTGAAAAACGAACTTTACAACTTTGGTATGGCAGGGATGGGGGAGGGAATGCGAGGGATGGGAAGGGATGGGAAGGGAAAACAAAGGAGGAGGCAAAAATGCTTGATAAGAAATTACCTTGCCTATGTAATTGTAACCCCTCTGTATGGTATTTTCACAATTAAAAAAAAGCAGAAGAAGGCAATATTCAAATCTAGGACCCAAATTCAGGAGAGATACCAGGAAGAATGTCAATTTAAGAAATTTTCCACCTGGACACATGAAGAAATGCTCAACCTCCCTAGCCATAAAAGAAATGCAAATCAAAACAACGTTGAGATACCACCTCACTCCTGTTAGAATGGCTAAAATCAAGAACTCTAATAACAACAGATACTGGAGGGGATGTGAGCACAAGGGAGCCTTACTGCATTGTTGGTGGGAGTGTAAACTTTTCAACCACTTTGGAAAGCAGTATGGAGGTTCCTAAAAAGACTCCACATAGAGCTCCCCTATGACCCAGCAATCCCACTTTTGGACATTTACCCAACTGTTTACAAACAAGATCACACTAAAGCTGTCAGCACGACTATGTTTATTGCAGCATTATTTACTATAGCTAAGATATGGAACCAACCCAGATGCCCCTCAGTAGATGAATGGATCAAGAAAATGTGTTATCTATACACAATGGAATTCTATGCCTCCCTCAGAAAGAACGACATTGCCCCATTTGTTAGGAAATGGAAAGGCATGGAAAAAAATTATATTAAGTGAAGTAAGCCAGGCCCAAAGAAACATAGGTCTCATGGTTTCCCTTATTTGCAATATCTAGTATATGTCTGAGTCAAGCAGAAAAGGTCAGATAAGTTGATATTAGGGAAATGAACCCTAAGATATGTATTCAAATGTTTTTTTTTCTTTCGTGCGATTGTTTCTAACACATTTATAAGATTATTTCTTTGTTGCTTTGTATGTCCCTCCCCCACAGTATAACCCCTGCTTTCACTGTATTTGATGGTATAATTTGTAGAGAGGAAGAGAAAAACAAATCGTTTAAATAGGGATACAGGTGGACCCATTGCAACAATGAGATGTACAAGTCGTTATGTCAAAAACGAACTTTACAACTTTGGTGCGGGTGGGGGGGGATTAGGTGGTGGTGAGGGGGAAGGATGGGATGGGAAGGGGAAACACAAGAGAAGGCTACAATGCTTGATAAGAAATGTACTCATTATGTTGCCCATGTAAGTGTAACCCCTCTGTACAGTATTTTCACAATAAAAAAAAGAAATTTTCCACCTGGTTAATGGTTTCTTGAAACACAGAAAGGAACTATTGCAGAAGTGATATTTTCCTGCTGAGATTGTCCGTGGCACTATTTCTGTTCTTGTTCTCTTAAGGCTGTCAAATCAATGAACTGGTTACATAAATTCACATCAACCACTGTTCTTGTTTAATGTAGAAGAAAACACTAAATTAAACTAACAAAAGTTCCCCCACCTTATTTTTGGATTCCTACCAAGTCTGAATTAGTGTCCCCTTAGATGCAGGTGTAAAACAAAAATTGTCATGAGTCTTACAGAAATGATTCTGCCACATAGAAATAGAACTTGCTTTTACTCATGGCTCCTGGCAAAGCCAGAAAAGTGGAGTGCAAATGAAGTGGTATTAGCTAGAATCTCCCTGGGTGCTGCCCTGATCCTCTCAATGCCATAGATCTGCCATTGGTGATCAAGATAGTGGTTACTTGATCTATGAATGAATTTTTATGGGTGTTCTGCTAATAAGGTGAAGGGGCATTTGTTCGTATCTAAAGACTGCAGACAGCAATGGAGAAATCTACTCCCAGAAAGTTATGGTTGCCAAGTCTATTGCCAATATGGTAAAAATTCTTTTAGATCAGTGAATAAAATGTTGGTGGATGATACAGGCATAATCATTACTAATGATGAGGAAATCATCCTAAAGTTACTATAAGTCAAACATTGTACAGCTAGAAGCTCTTTGTGAGTTGGTTGATCTGTAAGACAAATGAATTGGGGATGTAACTGCTTCGTTGGTTACTATTGTGGCAAATGAGCTAATTAATTAGAAATATCCATCCTGCAACAGTTATTAGTGACTATTGACTTGCAAGGAAGCAGTGTTTATATCAGTAAAAAACTAATTATTAACATGAATGAGTTTGGATGGGATTGGCTGACTGGTGTTTGGAAATCATTGGAAAGGATGGTAGTTTCTTCCTCAATATGGTGGTATACATTGTACTTTGTATTAAATACAGAGATACAAAAGGCCAGATTCACTACTCTGTCAATTCTATTAATGGAATGACAACCCATGGGAGAAGTTAGACTGAGAGTAACCCTCTCAGTGAATAAAGCATGAGACTGTGTGGTGGGATCTCACTATGTGCCCTAGAGAATAATTCATGTAAAATTGCTTGCACTGATTTCATCTGCAGAAAACAAAAATAATTCTTGGTATAGATATGGTTTTTACAGACCCTTAAAACACAGACCAATTTAGACAAAGTTAATCAAGTGTTTCCAGAGAGATAATTCACAAAATTCTGGCAACTACTGTCATTATTATTCTAACCATTTGGTAGAATTTATGATATGTGTCTGAAATATTTTGTAGACAATTGCAGTTAGAAGATCTACAAAGTGCCCTTCTGTACTAACTATTCTGTGAATTCTGATCAGCTTAGAAGGTGCAAAAGCCTTTTGAAGATACAATCAAGGGAAAAGCAGAAGTGGTGGCATAGCACAAAATTTGTAAGGATGAAATGATCTTAACCAGAATACTAAGGTTTGGACATTCAATCAAATATCTTATACAGGCCAAAGAATTTCATGTGTGGTTAGATACTTTTTATATGATATGATGCTCTTTCTGAAGTGAAGAATATTTTGAAGTCAAAATCCATGGCTCCAGTGGGAATGCAGGAAAGTCATCCCTTTCCATGTGGTTTAGCAAATGCATATAGTCCTGAGATTTCAGATTGCAAAATCTCTTCTTGTTATTTCTAGTACAATAGCAGTCAATTATGTCCAAGATTTTTACAGATTTTTGCTGTAAAGTTAGGACATTTTCATAAGGAACTTCAAATAAACCCAATACATTAGTTGAAAAAAGGAATTGATTTTTATTTGATCAATGATAGCTCATAAGACAGCAATGAAGAATACTGAACCAATCACAATGAAAATTAAAAGTTTAAAATTTGCAACAAAAGCTATGATTACCATTTGCAACTTGATGGTTAAAAGACCATCACCAAATAATCTGCAGAAAGTGATGAGGATAAACATAGAGGTTATGAAGGCATAATTCTCTCTTGAGATCTCAGTGAATGATCTGATTTTTCCTTTATTTATTATACTATTAGATGTTCTTGTTTTTTACTTTGAGTATTGCATATGAAAATAAAGAAAGCTGTTTAAAAACTATAGTATGTTAAAGAAGGAATATACATGTGAGAATGGCTTACTATAAGGGGAATTTTTCTGAGGCAAGAACTTGCTATGTTGACCAGTATGGCCTAGAACTAGATTTGTTATATAATCCAGTGTGGCTTCAAATTCAAGATCCTCTTGTTTTAGTTTCATGAGTGTTGGGATTACAGGCACATGTCACCATTCCTGGATAGAAAGGGCATTTTGTATAACTCTTACTTTGTGCTTTTAATAAAAAAGTTACTGAACAGATTTTATTTTGAAAAGAATAAAATGAAATGACAATCATTTTACAATGAAAATAGAATTAAGAGCAGCGGCTCACACCTGAAATTCCAGCTACTTAGGAGGAGGAGAACAGAAAGATTGATGTTTGAAGTAAGTAGGGGCAAAAAGTTATCTCAACAAATAAGCTTTGTGTTGTAATTCACACATGCAGTCCCACTTATGATGAATGCATAAATAGAAATATCTTGGTTCAAGGGCTTCCCAGGCAAAACATGAGACCCTACCTGTAAAAGCAACTAAATCAAAAAGGGTAGGGTCACTCCAGTGGACAATATTTGCCTAGCAAGTGCAAAACACTGAGCTGAAACCTCATTACTTTCAAAAGGAAAAAAAAGTGAAGATACAATATTTCCAAGGTATAGAGAAAGGAACAAACAAAAACAAGGACAGTGATTGGATAATGTAAGTCATCATCATATATGTAATGGAAGAAAGCTTTGCCAAGTATGAAAATTAAAAGAGATCAATTAGAATTAAGAAAATAAGTAAAGGGGACCCACTCAAAAATAAATGAAGCTATTAAAAGATTTAAATTAAGAATAAAGAATAAACAAAATAATACAAACACCGAAGTGAAGAACTAAGTAGTTATGTACCAAGTGTCTAGTAATGCTGTTTGAACGCTTTTCTTATTTAGGAAGCTCTTTATGGCTTATGCTTCCAATACCTTTTCCTCTAGTTAATTTTGACATAGGGTCTCAATTTTTGCTCAAGCAAGCCTGTGTTCTATGACATTAAATATCACAGGACAAGGCATCCAAGGAGTTGTAAGCGGAAAACTATGAGTAAAGAATTCTTCAAATATTCATTACTACTTATGAGGACATCAGAAATAATTTAAGTCAAAAGTGGTTAAGAATGGTGTAACAATGCTCAATAGGAAATGGACTTATTACCTTGCTCATGTAACTGCAACCCTTCTGTACAGTATCTTTACAATAAAAATTTATATTAAGAAAAAAAAGAATGGTGTTCTATAGCTGAATGCTGGTGGCTCACAACTTGTGCATGACTTAGGAGGCTGAGATATAAGGAATGAAGTTCAAAGCCATTCCAGGCAGTAAGGTCCATGAGACTCATCTCCAATTCTGCAACAAAAATCCAGAAGTGGAACTTTGGTTCAAATGGTAGAATTCTAGCCTTGAACACAATAGCTCAGGGACAATGCTGAGGCCATGGGTTCAAGCCGTAGGGTTGGTGTGAGTATCATTGTTTCAATGGATCATCCTGTGTCCTTATTTCAGCATTTTGTTATTCCCTTTCCCCTCCCCAAATTAGCTAAGTATATATACAATATGCTCATTTAAGTTTCTCTGGGTGTGTGCATAGACATGAGGTTGTTGGATCACATGGTAATTTAATTCTCTATTTTTAGAAGATCTGTTCAGAACCACTATTTTATTTTTCAAAATGGCTGTACTAGTTTACATTCCCTTTGACAGTGGTTACAGGACAGTCTTTCCCCCACATCCTTTACAGCACTTATATCATTTGTCTTTTTGATAATAACCTCATACTAACAAGGGTGAATTAATATTTCAATGTTGTTTTCCTTTGCAACTTTCTGATACTTAGAGAAGTTGAACATTTTTTTTTCATGTATCTCTTGACCATTTGTATCTCTTCTTTTGAGAAATGTTATTTTCAGCGGCTTGTCTTTTGAGAAATGTCTGCTTATTTTAAAATCAGATTATTGTTTTCCTGTTATTGAGTTGTTTGAGCTACTTACATGTTTTGGATATTAGGTCCTTATCAGATGTTTGTTTTGAAAATATTTTCTTCTCATCTGTAGGCTGTCTCTTCATGCTATTGTTTCTTTTCTGTGAAGAAAGGTTTAAGCTTGATGTAATCTTGCTTATCTGTTTTTGTTTTTGTAGTCTATGCTTATAAAGTTTCACACAAGAATGCATTTTCCAGACCAATGTCACTGAACTTTCCCACTATGCCTTCTTCTAGAAACATTACAATTTCAAGTCATTAATCCACTTTCAGTGGATTTCACATAGTGTGAGATAAGAGTCCAATTTCATTCCTGTGCATGTAGATATTCAGTTTCTCCAATATCATTTATTTTAAAAGACTGTCCTTTCTCTACTCTTTTCTCAGCACCTTTGCCAAAAATCAATTGACTGTGAAGAAGGTTTATTTTTTTGTTCATTTAAGCATTTTTCAAAATATCTAAGATAAGAAAGTAGACTGTTTTTACCAGTGAGTAAAGTGAGTAAATGACTAAAGAAAATGATGTACATCCATGCATGTGCAAACACGTATACACATATGAGGGAGAGAGACACACATATACAAAGACTGATAGAGCAAATGGAATATTTATTCAACCTGAGAAAAGCATTGATTCTTATATGTGACAGTATGGATACAACTGGGGACCTTATATTAAGTGAAACAAGCCAAGGATAGCTTGGGCACTGATGGCTCACACTTGTAATCCTACCTACTCAGAAAACAGATCTGAGGATCGTTGTTCAAATTCAAGCCTGATCAGGAAAGTCTCTGAGAGTCATATCTCCAATTACACATCAAAAAAACCAGAAGTGAAGCAGTGGTTCCAAGTGGCAGAGTTCTTTCCTTGAGCACAAAAGTTAAGGGATAACACCCAGGCCCTGAGTTTAAGCCCTGGGACAGGCACAAGCACACAAAGTAGAAGTATATGGCCTTATCTATACACAGAATCTAAATAAGCCAATGTTCTAGAAACATGGACTCAAAAGAGAAAGGTCAAATGGAAAAGGGAAGAGTACAAAACTTTAAACAGGAAAACATTGTCGTAATCAACTATTGCAATGCAGTATGTTCAGTTATAATACATATTTCTCAAAATTGTAAAATAATATCATTTTAACATTTTCATTGCACACAAATGCAAACTGACAGGATGAATTATGTTAATTAGTTCATTAAATCATTCTATAATGCATAGATAGATAAAACTTCATATTGTGCTCAATAAAGATGTATGATTATTACCTGCTAATTATAAACATAGAAAAAGAAAAGAAAGAAGGAATAACGGAAGGAAAGAAGGAAAGATGGAAGGGATAGCAAGCCCTATGATTGTTGTTGCCTACTTCCCAACGAGATAATGTAGTCTATAGTACAGTCAATCCACATTGAGAAAATGAATTTTCTCTAATTGGAATTTTCTGTGTACTTTCCTTCCTTTAATGTATTCACTGTGTGATTCTGGTGTTTAGGTGTGCAGAAGAGTGCATGACATCTTATAGCACATAGGATATTACCTATACAATACTGATTTTTACCTAAGCTTATGGCCTCAAATGATCTTAATGTGTACAATTCAGTATCATCTCTATCACAAAACTTCCTATGATAGAGAAATTGCTTTCACCATCTCATTATACAGCTCTACCTGGAAGGCTAATAGAACCTTACTATCTACATAGTCCACACTGACCTAATCCTCACCTCTTGTCATATCTACTGTTCACTAAAATCAATACCAACTCTTCCTCCACTTTCTTTAATCTCAGTTTCTAGGTGGCCAAAATTCAAAATTTAAATTCATTATAGATTCTTTCCCCTTCTTTTACCTATCTTTCTAAAACTAAAATTTGTCTTTTTTGCCCTATTCCATCCACAATCCTTCATTTTCTTTTGTTTTGCTTAGTGAATTTTTTAGCTTAATATATCTTTGCTCAATGTTTATGCATGGATAGATTGGTGCTTGAATGAATGAATGATCATAAGATTAAATTTTATGATTCAATGTAATGTTTTGTGGACTTTCTGCACCCATGGAAGAAAGTTGAAGTGCACTATGATTCCTTCTGCAATTTCCATTCAACTTGAAAATTTCCATCGGGAACTTAACGCTGACAATGCCATTATGCATATTTCCTTTTCTGGCCAAAATGTGCTTTGAAGGTGGAGATGCTCATTGTAAGATTGTATATGAGGGGGAAACAGGGAAAATGGCGGAGGATCAGCTGTGGGCTGAATGAGCTCTCTTGAAGAAGCCAGTTTTTTCCAGTGGAAAAATCCTGATGCTACTGGGTGGATTATTTTGTAGATGTCTGTAAAGTCTGGCTGGTCTAAGGAGTTGTTCAGATCCAAGGTTTCTCTCTTGAGATTTTGCTGGGTTGATCTATCCAACAGGGAGAATTGTTAATGTGTGTTAAAGTTCCCAACAATTAATGTCTTTAGAGAATTTAGGGAAATTAGTGTTGCTTGGATAAAATTGGGCCCTCCGTTATTTGGTGAATAGATATTCAGAATTTTTATGTACTTCTGTAGGAGAGATCCCTATATTAGTATATAATGTCCTTTATCTCTTCTCACTAATTTTAATTTGAAGCCTATTTTATCTGATGTTAGGATTGCAACTTTGACCTGTTTATTGGGGCTGTTTGCTTGGTAGATTTTGTTCCAGCCTTTCACTTTCAGAATATGTTTGTCTTTGTGGGCAAGGTGTGTCTCTTGAAGGCAGCAGATAGAAGAGTCTTGCTTTTTGATTCAACTAGGCAATTTGTCACTTAATTTGAGAGTTCAATTCACTGATATTGAGAGTTAGGATTGAGATGTTTTTGGTAGTTCCTGCCATGTTAATCAGTTTCTTAGGGCCGGTGCCTACTAGGTTCTTCCTATGATACTCTTCTTATAAGTTTGGGGACCGTTTCTTAGCCTTTATCGTTCTCAGCAGCACACAGAGCATTCTCCAAAATAGACCACATTTTAGGTCACAAAGCAAATTTGTCCAAATTCAGAAACATTGAAATTATGACCTGCATTCTTTCAGACCACAAGGGAATAAAATTAGAACTCTACACTAAAAGTCACCAAATAAAATCCTATAACACATGGAGGCTGAACAACACACTGTTGAATCACCAGTGGGTCATGGAAGAGCTTAGAATGGAAATTAAAAGGTTCATGGTATTCAACAAAAATTAAAACACAAATTACCAGCTCCTCTGGAACACAACAAAAGCAGTACTCAGAGAAAAGTTTATAGCTCTATATACCTGCATAAACAAATTGGGGATATCTGAAACCAACAATTTAATGAGGCACCTGAAGCTCCTTTGAAAAGAGCAACAAGCCAAATGCCAATCTAGTATATGGAAAAAATAAATAAAATTAAATCAGAAGTAAATGAATTAGAGTCTACTGAGGGGCATCTGGGTTGGTTCCACATCTTAGCTATGGTAAATATTGCTGCAATAAACATAGGTGTGCTGGTAGTTTTAGTATGGCCTTATTTGTGATTATTTAGGTGAATGTCCAAAAGTGGGATTGTTGGGTCATAGGGGAGCTCTATATGGAGTCTTTTGAGGAACCTCCATACTGCTTTCCAAAGTGGTTGAACAAGTTTACACTCCAACCAACAATACAGTAGGGTTCCCTTCTGTCCACATCCCTTCCAGCATCTGTTGTTATTAGAGTTCTTGATTCTAGCCATTCGGACTGGGGTGAGGTGGAATCTCAATGTTGTTTTCATTTGAATTTCTTTTATGACTAGAGAGTTTGAGCATTTCTTCACATGTCTATTGGCCATTCTTATTTCCTCTTCAGAGAATTTTCTCTTTCAGTCTTTTACCCACATATTTATTGGGCAGTTATTTCTTTGAAGATTTGTTGTTTGGAGGATTTAATGTTTGCCTCAATCAGAAAGAATGACATCACCCCATTTGTTCGGAAATGGAAAGACTTGGAAAAAATTATATTAAGTGAAGTAAGCCAGGCCCAAAGAAACATAGGTCCCATGGTTTCCCTTATTTGAAATAACTAGTATATATGTCTGGGACAAGCTGAAAAGGTCAAAAGCTATGTACATATGACCAGATAAAATGATGTTAAGCGAAATGAACCCCAAGATAGGGACACAATGTTTTTTTCTTCCTTGCTATTGTTTCTAACATATTTATAATGTACCATGTGAATATTTGTTGCTTTGTATATTCCCCCCCCCCCCCATGGTATAAACCCAGTTTTCACTGTATTTAATGCTGGTGCCCTGCATCTTGTATATACACTTCTCTAATTTGGGGAGGGAAGGGATGGTATGGGGAAACAAAGGAGGAGGCAACAATGCTTGATAAGAAATGTACTCACTATCTTGCCCATGTAATTGTAACCTCTCTGTATGGTATTTTCACAATAAAAAATAATAATAGTGAGATAATATATTTACTATAAATTTGAATAAAGTTTGAAAGATTGATGAGCACTTTTTAGAATGTGGAATGTTCACATATTAAGTTTTGATAAAGTGAATTGTTCCAGCATTTTCTAGTCTCTGGACAATATTTATATGTTTTCATATTTATAATACTTAAACTTTAATGTGATTCTATGCTTATATTTCATTTTTGTATATAAAAAGCATACATATTTGCCCCAGAATTCACATTCAAAGAATGGGAAATAACTCACACACCTATCAAGAATTATTTAATTATTACATACATATTTTAAAAAGTATTACAGAAATGAGCTATATATTATATATTCTATCTTGGAAAGATTCTGCATACATTAAAAATAAAGAAAAATCACCCATCAACATGTATATCACTACCCATGAGTTCTAAAATAATACAGTATGTTTTATAATTTATCTGTCTATGAAAAAGTGAAGACTCAGTTTATAGAAAACATTATCAAATTATTATTGTGATTAACTCAGTAGAGAAGGCAGAAATCTATAGTAACTATGTAGAGAATTGTGATTCGTTTGTAATTTTAGAATTTTTTGCAACAAGAACACACTCTTATCTTTATAAATTCAATAGTCTCATAAATCTAACCACAGGAATAATCAATTAAAGCAGCTGATGCAACAGCAATTCTGATGTGGATTTGCAAGAACTCTCTCCTACCAGATGACCCAGGGATTCAGGCTGCTTCCAACACATAGTTCCACAATCTCAACTCTTAAAATGTATCTTAGATTTCTTTTAAATTCTTATAATTATATATACTAGTGTTTTCCATCACATTCTTGAAGTTTTTGATCAATATTTATTCAAATATTCTTCATGTCCCTCTCTCTCTGTCTTCCTATATACTTTCTATATGTATATTCACATGGCTGTCTCAGTCTTTTATTTTTTCTTTATGTTGCTCAAATTGAATAATATAATTTGACCTATTGTCGATTCCACTGATTATTGTGTGCATGTGTGCATGCATGCGTGTGTGTGTGTGTGTGTGTGTGTGTGTGTGTGTGTGTGTGCATGTATGCCAGAATTGGGATTTTGAACTCAGAGCCTTGCTCTTGTCTGGCATTTTTGCTCAAGCCTAGTGCTCAACCACTTGAACAACACCTCAAAATCTTTGCTTGTTAATTGGAGATCAGAGTTGTATGGACTTTGCTTTCTGGGCTGGTTTCAAACCAGGGTCTCCTCAGATCTCAGCCTCCTGAGTATCTAGTATTACAAGTATGGGTCACTGGCACCAAGAAATTCTTATGTACCAGTTCAACTTTGCAGTTAAGGCATTCTGGTCACAATTTTCCATTTTATTTATTATATTTTTATTGCAAGATGTGTGTGTGTGTGTGTTTGTGTATGTGTGTGTGTGTGTGTGTGTGTGTGTGTGTGTGTGTGTGTGAGGGGAAGAGTCTTACTGTGAAGCTCAGGCTGATCTTGAACTCATAATCCTCTTGCGTCAACCTCTGATGTGTTGGGATTATAAGTGCATACCATATCCTTTAATTCTATATATTTTATTTCTTTAATATATTTGAGATACCTCACTTGCAAAGTGAGCTTTCTGAAGTGAGACCTGCACATTGATATTTATTTTTACACTGCTCATAATAATCAGGTTATGAAATCAGCTTGCGTGCCAGTCAGAAGAATGGGTAAAGAGAATGTGGTACATATGCACAATGTACTGCTCTTCAGCCATATAGATGAATGAAATCAGATGATTTTCAGGAAAAAAGATGAAACTAGAGACCATCATATTAAGTAAAATAAGCAAGTCTCAGAATGACAGATTTTCATGTTTTTGTTTACATGTGGATTTTAAACACCCAAAATAATATATCATGATTACAAAGAGAGGACTGTTCATGAGGGCAACCATCAAGATCAGGGAGGGTATCATAGGGGTGAATATTATAAAAGTACATTCATTTTTCGACCTACCTATTATCTCTCTTTATGTGTATGCATATATGTATGATATATATATATGTATATATGAAAATAGCACAATGAAACTGAGTAAAAGCTGTTTAAGAGGAAGAGGGAAGAGAGATGACATAGATGTAGCGAATTTGGTTAAAATGCATTATATGCATGTAGTAATATCAAATAAACCCCCTTTGTACACTACATTTATACCAGTAATTTTAGTGTGATGTTTCACCAGATATTGTTATGGATGTATGCAATTCCAGCTACTAGGAAGGCTGAGGCTGGGGGTTTAAGTTTCAGCCAGCCTGAGGCAAGTTGTGAGACCCTGTCTCAAGTTTTAAAATGCATTTATACACAAACAAACTAACTAAAGGGGTTATACTTGGGGGAGGAATCCAAAAGCATAACTTCTCTGAACAACTTATGTACTGTTTATCAAATCAAATACCAGGCATTGGATACATTTTTTTGAGGGGAGAACACAGGATGAAGAGCAAATGTAGTCGTAATTAATGTACACTATGTACTTTGAATTGCATGAACTATTAAGTAGTTTACTTTGTAAAAATGAACTTTGCAACTTATGGGTAGGACTGGGTTGGGGAAAATGGGAGAGAACAAAAGAAGGGGTGACACTGTCCAAGAAGCACTGTACTCATAACCTGATATACGGAATTGTAATCCCTTTATACAACTACTTAATAATAATTTAAAAGACACATTGAAATGAACAGTCTTTTGATTGGAAAGTTCTACAATACGTAAAATGAATCTATAGTATGAAGTCAGAAAAGTGTTTACCATTAGGAGAGGTAGTGACTGGAAGCAAGCACAGAGGCACTTCTGCAGATGGATAGTGTCCTATTTTTTGTGTGCATATAACTTTATGTAGTTGTGTCCAGTCTGTGGGAACTCATCAAACTGAACACTGATGTTTCATGTATTTTTTGGATTTGTATAACACATTTAATTTGATTTAAAGGTTTTGGAAACTCCATTGCAACAATGAGATGTACAGGTCGTTATGTCAAAAACGAACTTGACAACTTTGGTGCGGCGGGGGTGGGGGGGAGGGTTGGGTGGGGGGGGGGGATGATGGGATGGGAAGGAGAAACAAAGGAGGAGGCTACAATGCTTGATAAGAAATGTACTCATTATCTTGCCCATGTAATTGTAACCCCTCTGTACAGTATTTTCACCAAAAAAAGGGAAACAAAAGGTTTTGGAAACTATCTGCAACGTTTCTGTACAGAGATCATTACTGTTAACATGTCAAGACAATCCAGACTAGGACCATGTTAGAATCTCTAGGCTTCTGTTTGAGGAAATATATGCCACACAGTATATAAACGTTGTAATTTGCTCTTTCAGAAATTTTATAGCAAGAATATGTTTCCTTATCTGTAAAACAAACCCATATAATTGTAAACAATGGCTGCACACTATTTTAACTTACCATTTCTTAAATTCTGTTAAGCTTCATGTGACTGTTAAAAGACACATGTGAAGGACTATGGTCAAACCTTTTGTACAGTTAATATATGCTAAAAGGGAAACAGATGAGTGATAAGAAAGTAAAACAGACTTTTGCAGGGCAGGTATGAGTGGAAAGGTTGAGGACCAATAGAGAGAATGAATGAGGCTGAATATGGTCAAAGTAGTATATATGCACATATGAAAATAAAAAATGAAATGTGTTAAAAATGTTTTAATAAGGGGAAATAAAGGAGGAATATGGAGGAGGTCAGTTTGATTGGAGTATATCATATACATTTGTGGAAATGTTACAATGAATTCCCCCGTGTACAGGTAACATGCCAATAAAATTGTTTTTAAATGCCCTATTTGAGGATATTTGAGTTGTCTGCAATTACATATTAGTATTGATAATAGTTCTTGGCAACTGGGATTGCACGTCTTCTTTATAAAGTAGGAAGTCAATTTAACACATAATTTTAGCAAGAATACTATTCTTAGTAAAGAAACAGCTTCTAGATAAGCTCTTGAGGTTCCATTTCCAAGCAGACTGTGTACCTAATTCTCTCCCATTGGCTGTTCTACAAATACCACTATTTGCACATAGTCAAATAATTAACATAAAATCCTAAAATTAGAATGGCCATATCATTGCATATGTAACGCTATATGATATATTGGCAAATTTACATTTCCTCTAAGAGTTTCACTCTACCCTAACAAACATTATATATGACATGTAAATGTTTCTTAAATTCCTAAGTGGAAAAAGATTCCTTGGTTTCTATTATCTCTAAATAATAAGTGGTTTTTGTACAAGGGAATTTCATGCCAGTTAATATGCCAGTTAACATGCCAGTTTTTGAGTACAGTATATCTTGATCAATGGCCCCCTCCCATCATTCCTCAGCATTATCCAACCTCCACATCCCCTCAACTTACCTGGTTCCATTTTCATATATGACTACTGAATATTATGACTGTATTTGCCCACCTTCTTCTCTCCATTCACCTGTTAATTAAAATGTTTAATACTGAGATTGAATGTTGTCTTGGTTCCTGATGCCACAAAAATATCTTAAGCTAAATACTTTATAAACAAGAGAAATTTATGTCTCATGGTTTTGGAGGTATAGAAGTCCAAGATCAATATACTGGCTAATGTGATGTATGGTAAAGGCTCGTTCTACCCTTCATTACTGTTCTTAATAGCAGAAAGTGAGAAATTTTAAAAAAAAAAGACTAATTATATTTGTGAAGGCTCTCTCCTGATCCCTTAATCACCTCTTTTAAAAGTTGCAGCTCACAACATTATTATATTTTTGATGTGGTGTGGTGTGGTGTGTGTGTGTGTGTGTGTGTGTGTGTGTGTGTGTGTGTGTGTGTGTGTGTGTGTGTGTGTGTGTGTGCTGGTACTGGGGCTTGAACTCAGGATCTGAATGCTATTCTTTAGTTATTTTGTTCAAAACTGGCTCTCTACCATTTCAGCCACATTTCTACCTATGGCTTTTTGCAGATTAATTAAAGATGAGTGTCATGGGCTCTTCTGTTTGGGCTGGCTTTTAACCTTGATCCTCAGATGTCAGCCTCCTGATTAGGTAGGATTACAGGCATGAGCCACGAGTACCCAAATACGTTGAAGTTTGGCCTATGAAATTTGGGAAATACATTCAAACTACAGCTAGCATACTTCTTTGTTTTTTCATTTATGCCTCTTTTCCAGAGAATTATCTAACCACGTACTTAACATGGAGCTGTTGTTTGGTTTGCCCAAGCATATATGGAAAAGAATTGATATATGTTGAATATAGCATGTATGTTGCTGATCATTTTCCTCGCATTTTCATTGCAGCATTACTTATGTAAATGTGGGAGCACTTAGATGTTTATGCATCAGTATTTCTCCTTACGTTTTCTGCCTTTAGCACTTGATTTTAAAAACATTTTCATGTTGTGATAAATATCCAAATATTTTTTCAAGACTATTTTGAGCTTTCATATTGCACATATAAACACTTAATTCAGCTCATCTTTATTCTGCTATTTAGCTAAGAACGCTAATTTTATATTTCCCACATTATTAACCAATTGTTTCCACCCTAGCTGTTGTATTATTTATCTTACATCTGACCTTTAAATTGCCACTTTTAATGATATACCAAATTTAATTTTGAGTCGTGGAGGTGGGGAGGGAAGGAATGGCAGGGGAACAACAAAGGAAGAGGTAACAATGCTCGATAGGAAATGTACTCATTACCTTGCTTATGTAACTGTAACCCCCTCTATACTGTATTTTTACAATTAAAAATGTATTTTAAAAGTCTAATTCTGACTTCAGCAATCAATCTATTTTACCTTGTGTCAGTATTAAGTAGTGTTCAACCATCATAGAGCTAAAATTTTAAGTTGGGTGCTGATGGCTCATGCCTGAAAACTTAGCTACTTAGGAAGCCAAGGATGAGAACAAAACTCAGCAATACCAGCATAAAACTGGAGTGCAAAAAAGGCCCACACTTCTATGGACTGCCTTGTTCTTTTTTCATTCTTTCTTTCTTCCTTCCTTCCTTCCGCAACAGTGCCACTTACAATTTTCTAGTGATTAATAGAAAATAAGGGTCTCACAGACTTTCCCGTCTGGGCTATCATTGAACAGTGATCATCATATCTCAGCCTTCTGAGTAGCTAGAATTACAGTCATACAGTTGTATAAAGGGCTTTCAATATTTTTACTTTTTAAATTTTATTGTGAAGATGATGTACAGAGGGATTACAGTTACATGAGTAAGGTAATGAGTACATTACTTGTCAATCATTGTTATCCCTTCCTTTGTTGTTCTCCCACTATCCCTTCCCTCCCCTACTTCCCATGCTCCGCCCCCCCAACCCCATTCTCCCCCTCCCAAAGTTGTAAAGTTCATTTCCAATATACTGTCTTGTGGGTATCATTGTTTCAATGGGTCATCCTGTGTCCTTGTTTCAGCTTTTTTTTGTTGTTATTTCCCTTCCCCTCCCCAGATTAGAAAAATGTATATACAAGATGCAGGGTACCAAAATCATATACAGTGACAACAGGGGATATTCCATAGGGGGAAGAACATACAAAGGAAACAAAAAAAATCACATAGTACATTTAAAACAATAACAATAAAGACAGACCTCTTGTGTCATATTTTGGGGTTCATTTCATTTAGCATCATCTTATATGGACATATGTACATAGATTTTGAGCTTTTCAGCTCATCTGATAAGATTATCCTATATGTATACTAAGTACTGCATGCAAATAAGGGAAACCTTGGGGCCTAAATTTCTTTTGGACTGGCTTATTTCACTTAATATGATTTTTCCAAGTCTTTCCATTTCCTAACAAATGGGCTGTGTCATTCTTTCTGATGGAAGCATAGAATTCCATTTTATATATATATATATATATATATATATATATATCACATTTTCTTTACCCATTCATCTATTGAGGGGCATCTGGGTTGGTTCCATATCTTAGCTATGGTGAATAATGCTGCAATAAACATAGTTGTGCTGGTAGCTTTAATATGGTCTTGTTTGTTTTCATTTGGGTAAATGCCCAAAAGTAGGATTGCTGGTCACAGGGGAGTTCTATATGTAGTCTTTTGAGGAATCTCCATACTGCTTTCCAGAGTGGTTGAACAAGTTTACACTCCCACCAACAATGCAGTAGGGTTCCCTTTTGGCCACATCCCCTCCAGCATCTGTTGTTATTAGATTTTATTTTATTTATTTTTTATTAAATAATTTTTATTGTGAAAATACTGTACAGAGGGATTACAGTTACAAGAGCAAGGTAATGAGTACATTTCTTATCCAGCATTGTTGCCTCCTCCTTTGTTTTTCCCCTACCATCCTGTTCCTCCCACCTTCCCAACTACACTCCCCACCCTCCACCTACCTCCTTCCCCGCTCCTATAAAGTTCGTTTTTCGACATAGTGTCTTGTACATCTCATTCTAACTCGGGTGAGGTGGAATCTCAATGTTGTTTTGATTTATATTTCTTTTATGGCCAGAGAAGTTGAGCATTTCTTCATGTGTCTATTGGCCATTCTTATTTCCTCTTCAGAGAAGTGTTATAGCCCACTTATTAATCAGGTGGTTGTTTCTTTGAGGATTTGTTTTGGGGGATTTAATTTTCTGAGTTCTAAGTATATTTTAGATATGAAGCTTTTGTCCATTGTATGGCTAGTGAAAATTTCCTCCCAGTCCATGGGCTTTCTATTGATCTTACTAGCTATGTCCTTTGCCATGCAGAAGCTCTACAGTTTCATGCAATCTCATTTTTCCAACCTTTCTTTGATTTGTTGTGATTCAGGGTTTTATTAATAAAATGCTGGCCTATGCCAAGGAGCCCTAGCATTTTTCCTATTCCTTCCTGTAATGTTTTCAAGGCTTTCAATTTTACAAGTCACATTATGAATACAATATATCTTGATCAATGTCACCACTTTTATTGTTCTCTGTCCTTTGCTATTCAATATCTATCCTCAAGTTAGGTACTTTAGTTTTTGCATAATCTATGCTGAATATTATCACTGTATTTGCACACCCTCTTTACCTCCATGGATTCCTCCCCTAAGAATATTGTCCTTTAGTCAATTTGTTTGTGTTTATGTTATGATGTATATTTGTATTTAAATCTAATTTCCACATATGAGAAAAACATGTATCATTTGTCCCTCTGAACTTTATTTCATTTAATGTAATTTCTCTCAATCCATGTATTTCTCTGTGAATGACATATTATTATTCTTTCTGTAGATGAGTGTAATTCTATTGTATATATAAACCATAGTTTCTTGATCCACTCATTGTTGTCAGGTATTTTGGCTGTTTCAATAGTTTGGCTACATTGAATAGTGCAGCAATGTACATGATGTGCAAATGTTTACACTGTATCCTCACTTGTAATATTCTGGGTAGATGCTCAGAAAGAGGTATCACTGAATTATAAGGTAGTTCTGTTCAGTTACTTGAGCAATCTCTACATAACATTCCAGAGTCTTTGCACTAGTTTACATTCCTCCTAACAGTGTATAGGGGTCCTTTTTCCCACACCTTCTTTCCAACATTAGTTATTTGTATTCTTAATGATGAACAATAATACTGAGATGAGAGATGGGATCTCAATTTTAGTGGGATTTGCATTTCCTTTATGCCTGGACATTTCCCCATGAGCTTATTGCCATTCTTGCTTCTTCTGATGTCTTTGTTTAGCTCACTGAGGTATTGATTTATCGGGGTGGGGGAAGGTATTTTGTGAGATCTTTGTATATTGTGGATATTAGACTAGTAGACTAGTGAGGAGTTTTAAGCTAAACTCATGGCCCAAGAACATTGGGAACAGTCACAGGTGATTATAGATGTAAAAGACGACAGGCTGAGGCCATGTTCATTTCCTTGATACTGGGCTCTTTTAGAGTTTCTGTCCCCTGGTAGAACTGGAATTATAATCTGTAGGGTCTTCCCAGTGTTGGGTTTAACCAGTTGATCATTAAGTTGCAGAGCAAAGTCTTTTGCTTATTACCTTATTCTACTCCCAACAAATGGATGGGAAGGGAGCCACTTGTACTCTTAAACTTGTACTAAGATGGGTCACATCCCACTAGGCTCTAGATTTCTGAATGAGGACAGCTCAGTTGTAGACATTCCTCTTTAAGCAACTACATGGTGAGAGACATGCTAAAAAGTTAAAAGATGGAGGTAGAGAAAGTTTCTTGGCCAATCCAGCTGATTCTATGTTAGGGTCCCTCTTAGTCTCACAGCCACAGACTTGTACACTGTTTAAAGGGAGGGCTAAGTGGACTTCTGACCCTCTCCAAAATTGAAACAAGTCTTGTATCACTGGCATACAGGTGTCAGCCTGGTACCAGGGTTGGCTTAAAGTCTCCATTTGTGAACTATGGTTGTATGGGTCTTTCAGTTTCTACTTGCTATTAGGTCTCACCAATGCAGCTCCAGGTTCTAAAACAGAGAGTGGAAGCAGTTAGCTGCCTGGTTTATCAGGTCCTATGACTCAATCTGTGCTGATTAGTAGGCAGTAGGATTCACAGAGCTCTGCCAAAAATTAGGTTTTACGATGTTAAGCCTGCCCCTGGGTTTCAAGTTTAAGGCATGGACTTATTTCTCCTTTTCTTTCCTAGTTGGAAGCACCTATTTCTATTCTGGCCTACTTATATTTGGTAGAAGGGTGAAACAAACATCTCTGTCTTATTCAATATGTGTTTTCATTTTATTTTATTAAATGCAGGCACTGTGGTCACCCTTGACCTTTTTTTAGTTCTTATGTTGGTAGTTTGGTGTTTGAAATAACTGTTCAACTTGCTGTGAGTGTGGGAATGACACCAGAAATCGAGTCCCCTGAACTCAACACCAGTTCACAAATAATGAGAACAAGGTTTTGGAGAAATACAAGCAAAGGTTTCTTAATTTTGTAAAATGATTGCTCTGATAAGAAAAAAAAAAATATATATATATATACAATAGTCTAGTCTGAGAAGAAAAAAGCTTTTCTCCAGCATTTTGAGGACTTCTGCACTGTTTTCATAGTGGCATTACTAATTTATATTCTCACTGTGTACAAGGGGGTCTATTCTCTCCGTCCCTTTCATAATGTTAGTTATCTTTTTTCTTTTTTTACATTTATGTTCACATCATTGACAAAGGGGCCCTACAATGCTCACCCTTTCCAGCATTTTCCCTCCCTCTGGAGGGAGATGGATTTTTTACAAATAAAAGTAAATCACCATCAGCTTCTCGATACATGTGCTGAGGCATGACTTCAGACTATAGAATGGCCTTGAGTCTGCTCATTTTCAAATGTACTGGTTTTCATCTCCAGGGTTGTATTTCTTGCTCTGCTGAATGTTCCTATGCTAGAGAGTTAAGGAGAGGAGCATAGTGAACTTGCCTGGAGCTGTAAAGATATTCTAGAGCTCCCTCACTTGGGGAAATGGAGGATAGAGGGTAGGACTATAAGAATGAAAAAGAAAAATGACTTTTCATACCCTGAATAACTGAAAGCATGTTTGCAGTAAAGCGAATTTGTTATTGGCTACTGCTTACCTACAATTGTGAGGATATTTAGGAGTGTGATCAAATTACAGTACTACAATTACTGGAAGATCTTAGCCACCATCTGGCACAGCCTTCTCTCCCTTATTTCTTAAATGACCTCAAGAGTTTGAGGTGAGATCTCTTATCTAATGTATAAAATTTATGTTTGGGATTTTTTTCTTATTTCACTTTTGTCAGACTTGCTGAAGGTTGATCAATTTTACTTATCTTTCTAAATAATCAGTTTTATGCTTCATTGGCTTTCTCTGTTATTTTTCTATTTTTAAAAATATCAATGGTTTTTAGTCACATGCTTGTAAAGTATTTTCCTTTGGATTTATTTTTCTGTTCTAAACAGATCCTTGACATAGTCCATAACCTGAAATCCTCTTGTATTTCTAATATAGACATTTAGTACTATCAATTTGATCAGCATACTCTTCATATTATATACTTGGTAAGTTGATCTCATTAGCTCTGTTTGCTTTATATTCATTTCCATGACATTTTTTTTGTAAAGGTGATGTACAAAGGGGTTACCGTTGTATGTGAGGTAATGAGTACATTCCTTTTTGAATACTGTCACCCCTCCCTTATTTTCTCCAGGTTTTTTCCCTCCTGGCACCCCTCTATCTAAGTTCATTTCCGACATAGTGTCTAGTGAGTATCACTGCTAAATTAGTTAACCCTTTGTTGCACCATTTTATCTGTTTTTAAACTTTCTTTGAAACGACTTTTACCTATGGAATACTTAGAGATGCATTCCTTAATTTCCAATTTTCACAGATTTTCTGGTTTCTTGCTATAGTTTTACATTAGGTCACATTATAATTAGAGAATATATTCTACATGATTTTAGTTCTTTTGAATCTTCTGGGGTTTGTTTCTTAGAAAATAGTATTGTCCAGCTTATTGTTTCATTGACTCTGTAGAATATATATTTTGCTGCTGTTGATTTGATTGTTCTATTTATGGCAAACAAAACTTGTTAGTTCATCATGTTATTCAGATCTCTTGTATCTTTTCTTTTCTGTCTGTTCCTTCCACCTGTTTCTGAGTGAGAGTGCTGACATTTTCAACTAGAGTTTTAGATTTTATACTTGCTTATTTTTGTTTTCAGCTCTATAATTGTTAGGCACATGAATTTTGGGGCTCTGTTGTTGGTACAGACATAACTAGGATATTTATGCTCCTCTTGGATTAACCTTTGTAAATCATTATGCAACATCCCTGAAGCCCAAGGTGGTTCTGTGGCTCAGGTGGCAAAGCACTAACCTTGAGCACAAAAGCTCAAGGACGGTGCCTAGGCCCTGAATTCAAGCCCCAAGACCAGCACAAAAAAGAGTGATAGGGATATAACTCAGTGGAAGAATATTTGCCTGGCACAGAAACCTGACCTCAATCCCACTATAGCTAAATAAATGAGAAAGACAGAAAAAGGAAATAGAAAACAAACTATACTTATATGTGTTCAAAACACACTTCTGTAGAAAAAAAACACAAATTTTCAAATTTCAGTCCTGGAGAACATAAAACAACTGATAACCAATAACTATGGAATAAACTGAAATCAGTGTAAACATATACTCTCGAAATAGATACTGGGTTCATGCAATTTCTCAGAAGATAATTTAACAGGATATTTTGAGTTATGATAGAGTAACAACTCTAAATGTCAGTGGCTTACTGCACTGAAGCTTAATAATTTTCAAAACTAAAAGGAAGTTTTGATTGGTTGTGCATAACTATAGCTCATCTCTAACTTCCTCATTGCTTTGCTTGTAGAAGAGAGAATACATATTCATACCAGAGCTATAGAGTGGTTCTTAAAGTTTCTGTATGAACAAGGTGTTTGTCACTTCTGGTCTCATAGTATTGGTCAAAGAAAAGCATTTGGCCAAGCTTGACTCAATAAGGTAAGGGAATATACACACCCCACAGAGAGGCACTGTAAGTTCAACATCAAAGGGTGAGACATAATCCTTTTACAACGAAGGGAGCAAATAATTAGTAACAATAAATCAATCTACCCTGAGACATAAAAGAAAATCTGATTAGATGAAGAGTCCTAACATGCTGCTAACAAAAATTCAATCTTGTAGGGATGTCAGTTCTCCCCCAATTACTTTATAAATTCAATGCTATAGCAATCAAAATCTCAGTGGGGAATTTTCAAACCTACAAAATGATTCTAAAGCTAATCTGAAAGAACAGGTGGGTGATATTAGGTAAAAAATGTTGATAAAAAAGTAAGTGTGAATTTGTAATATCAGATGTTAAAATATTGTATAACAACAAAATAATTAAGCTTGCAGGTGAAACTAGTAATCTAAATGACACATATATTCTCTCCCCAATCTCCAAATATGCTGAAATAACAGAATCAGCATTTGAATATAAAAGGACATTCAAGTGGCACCAACAATTGAAATGAATAACTGAAAATTTCTGACAAGGATCTTAAAATATCCATGATTTAAAAATTGCTTTGGGGAGTTCCGGGAAGATGGCGGAGGAGAAGCTGGAATCTGAACAAGCTCTCGCATAGAAAGCAGTTTTAGAGTTCCAGTGAACAGTCCTAAGCCAGAGAACCACACCAAGGGTGCCATCACAGGACAGAGATTAGTCAAGAGAGGGGAAGCCAAGGCAAGGAGACACATCTGAGCGCTTGCCAGCAACCGCCGCGGCAGCGGCAGGGTCGCGGCAGCCACTGCCGCTGCGGTCATACCTAAGACACAGACAGTCCGGGACGAAGGAGCCAGACGCAGTGGACGAGCGGATTCTACTCAACACTAGCAAGAACCGACAAGAAGCGGACATCTTCATCCTGCAGTTTGCAGACCAGAGACGACCCAGGATCCAAGACTCGGCGTGAGTAGAAGCCTGATGTCCTCACTCCTTCTCAGGGAGCAGAGGAGGGAAGGCAACCCCTCCCCCCCAGCACCGGTGATCTCCATATTGGATACCGACAAAGCTCCGAGGAGCTGCCAGCTCCAGCTCAGGCCTTGGAATAAAACGAGTCATTTAGCAGGTCACAAGAACTTAACGGCGAAGTGACCTCACAGACTCAGTTCCATCCAGGGAAAAGTCACCCAGCTCAGGCGCCAGCCATTGGAGTGGCTCTCCTCACTGGGTAACCAGAGCTAGAGGCTGCCCCCCCCTCTAGCAGCCTCCACAATCAATTGAAAAACAGAAACCCTGAGAATGGCTCCAGGCTGGGCTCTGTGAGTTTTTTCACAAAATAGCCCCAGGGAAAAGCTACTGTTTGTTGAAAGGCCTCAACTCTACCCAGAACCTAGCCTCATCACTGCATCCCCCTCTTTTGTGATTCTCAAAACAGATCTGCCTCCCAATAAACTAACCTGGGAAGGGGATCTCAAAATCTTGGGTAAAGCAGAGCATTTTTCTGCCTGTTTGAACAAACTGACTTAAGAAACCAATCAAGCCACAGGACCTCAAGCTGACCAGAGACTCCAACAAGAGGCTGGTTACAGAAAAAAGGGAGATACAGGATTCTTCCCAGCCCTCCCCCCCTTATATATATAAAAAATGTTTCTTCCTTTTCTAAAACTTTTATTAATCTTTAATTTTTGCCTCTTTTGAAAAAATAATTGTTTTCCAGTAACTTTTTTTTTCCTCTAATAATTTTTATTTTAGGAATACGTGAATGTGCATTTTCCTTTCTTTTGTTGTCTTCTTTCTCTTTTTCTTTCTTTCTTAATTATCTTTTTGTTTTTTGTCTAGCTCTACTGAACTTCTGATCTTTTCTTCTCACTTTCCTATCCATTTCATCTTTTCCTCTCTTTTGTTCTTCTTTATGTGACTTAACTCTTGTCCTGCACATCCTCAGATAAACCCGTAGTTAACTAGTAGACCCTATCCCCCATTGTGTACACACTTAATCCACAAATTTATTACTCAATTCAAAACCTCTGAGACTTAAATTCCTTAATAGCAGTACTACCTCTTTATACCTATATAATATTTTAAGCATTTTTTTAAGTTTTTCACATCTCCTCTATGTCCCTCCCCTTCTCTCAATATATTCACATTCCTCTCTAAATAGATGGTCTTTTAATCTCTATAATAACATTAATTTTTACGTTTCTATATTTTTTTCTGGTCTCTTTTCATTCCCCTTTCCCTTTCTTCTTTTCCTCTCTCTCTCTACTTGCATCCTACCCAACCTATTTCCTGCATTGTGATTAGGACATAGTTAACTCTCCCTGTGCCTCCGCACACCAATCTATCCCTATTTTTTACCTACATCTCTCCCTAACCCTAATAATTTCTGGTTTTCCAAATTCTTCTCTGCGGTTCGAAGTCCATTAACATATAGTTGTTTGATGTTGAATAGATGTATCTGTTGAACTAGATTGTATCTGTAGACTATTGACTGTACAAATGCAAACTTTGGTTGATGGTTGCCTTAAGATAGTGTTCTAGCACAAAACGTGCTATCTTCATCTCAAATGGGCAGAGTAAGCCGGAAAAACACAAGAAAAATGGCAAATTCGGGTATCTCAATTCCCAATCTTGATAATCAGGGGTCAGAACAGATAATGACTAATCCAGAGGAGAGTTCCCAAATAGCTCTACAAACACTACTGGCAAACATGATAAATGAGAAGTCTGACAACTTACAAAGGACTCTGTATGAGCGTGATAGGGAGAGAGAGGAGGCATCCCAGAAGTTTATACAGGAATATCATAAGCGTGAGGAAGCTACTCAAAAACTGATACAGGATTTGCGTGAACAACTTGAGAATACTCAAAGAGAAAGGGAGGAATGGCGTGAGCAGGCTGAGAACACTCAAAGAGAACTGCAGGAATCCCACGAACGGTAGGAAAGAGAACTGCAGGAATCCCACAAACGGGAGGAAGCTAATCAAAGAGTAATTCAGGAGTTGAGAGACCAGGTAGAGAACACACAAAGATCACTAAAGGCATTCATGGAATCCATTAACAAAGAGCTGAAGGAAGTCAGGGAGACCACAAAGGGAATGCTGAATGGAACCCAACAGAAGGAATGGGAGTCCAAAGAAACCATAACCAATCAATTAAGTGATTTGAGAACAAACACTGAACACCAAATTAAGGAAGTAAAGAAATTCATACAAGACCTAAAACAGAGCTTCAACAAAGAACTTGAAGCCATCAAAGCTGACCAATTAGAAGGAAAAGAGATAAAAAACAAAGTAGAGAGTCTTGACAGCAGGTTAGACCATGCAGAAGATCGAATCTCAGGGATTGAAGACAGCCTAGATATTATAGAGAAAGAACATACAACCATCCAAGACAAGTCCAAGAAGTATGATAGATCTATCCAACACCTGGAAGACACCATCAGAAGGCCTAATCTAAGGATAATGGGTGTAGAGGAACACCTAGAAACAGAAGTTAATGGTCTAGGAAATTTGTTTAACAGGATCTTAGCAGAGAACTTCCCAAACATACAAAAAGATAGGCCTATTCAGATACAAGAGGCTTTTAGAACCCCAAATAGACCAGACCAGAATAGAACATCCCACCGTCACATTATAATCCACACAGGATCAACTCAGACCAAGGAAAAGATCCTTAAAGCTGTCAAGGAGAAAAGGTTAATCACCTATAAAGGGAAACCAATTAGAATCACCTCAGATTTCTCAGCAGAGACAATCAAAGCAAGAAGAGCCTGGAATGATGTATGCCATGCCCTAAAAACAAACAACTATCAACCAAGAATACTGTACCCAGCTAAACTCTCCTTCATAACTGAAGGCCAAATAAAAACCTTCCATAGCAAAGAAAAATTGAAACAATACATCTCCACCAAACCAGCCCTACAAAAGATTCTTAAAGATGTCCTACACATAGAAAACCATCAAGACCGCAATAAAGGCCAAGAAACTGCACCCAAACTGAGAATCCAAGAACCATAGGAAGAACCCAGTTTTTGCAGCCCCCAAGAAGGTAGATAACATGGCAAGAACTCCCAAATACCTCTCAGTCCTATCTCTTAACGTTAACGGACTGAACTCTCCAATTAAGAGACATAGACTGTCTAGTTGGATTAAAAAACAAGACCCTTCTATCTGCTGCCTGCAGGAGTCACATCTTGCCCGTAAAAACAAACACATTTTCAATGTTAAAGGCTGGAACAAAATCTACCAAGCAAACGGCCCCCATAAACAGGCGGGAGTTGCAATCCTAATATCAGATGAAATAGACTTCAAATTAAAATTCGTGAGAAGAGATAAAGAAGGTCGCTACATACAAATTAAAGGATCTCTCCTTCAGGAGGATATTACAATTCTAAATATCTATTCGCCAAACAATGGAGCACCCAAATTTATCAAAGGAACACTACTTTCCCTCAAATCCCATATAGATCCAAAGACATTAATTGTTGAGGATTTTAACACACCACTCTCCCCACTAGATAGATCAACTCGGCAAAAACTCAACAGAGAAACGGCAGATCTAAACAGCTGCATAGATCAACTAGACTTAACAGACATCTACCGAACATTTCACCCAGCAGCATCAGAATACACGTTTTTCTCTGCAGCACATGGAACGTTCTAAAATAGACCACATTTTAGGCCACAAAGCAAACTTGTCTAAATTCAGAAACATTGAAGTTATACCTTGCATCCTCTCTGACCACAAGGGAATAAAATTAGAACTCAACACCAAAAGCCACCAAAGAAAGTCCGGTATCATATGGAGGCTGAACAACACACTGCTGAATCATGAGTGGGTCATGGAAGAGATTAGAAAGGAAATTAAAATGTTCATGCTATTCAACGAAAATGAACACACAAATTACCAGGTCCTCTGGGACACAGCAACGGCAGTACTCAGAGGCAAGTTTATAGCTCTGAGCTCCTACAACAACAAATTGGAGAGATCTGAAACTAACAATTTAATGACACATCTAAACCTCCTTGAAAAAGAGCAGCAAGATAAACCCCAATCCAGTAGACAGAAAGAAATAATCAAAATTAAATCAGAACTAAATGAATTAGAATCCAAAAAAACTATAGAAAGAATCAACAAAACAAAGAGTTGGTTCTTCGAAAAACTTAACAAAATTGACAGACCCTTAGCAAATCTTATCAGAAAAAGAAGAGAACACACCCAAATTAATAAACTCAGAGATGAGAATGGAAACATCACCACGGAAACAACCAAGATTCAGAACATTATAAGGGAATACTTCTCAAAACTTTATGCTAATAAGTTTGAGAACTTGACAGAAATGGACCTCTTCCTAGCAAATACTGACATGCTAAAACTAAACCAAGATGAGTTAAACTATCTTAACAGGCCCATATCAAGCATTGAAATAGAAACAGCAATAAGAGACCTCCCAGCTAAGAAAAGTCCAGGACCAGATGGTTTTTCAGCGGAATTTTACAAGGCCTTCAAAGCAGAGCTCACACCAATTCTCCTCCAACTCTTCAATGAAATTGAAAGAGAAAGCTCACTACCGAACACATTCTATGAAGCCATCATAACCCTCATCCCAAAACCAGGCAGGGACTCATCAAAGAAAGAGAACTATAGACCCATTTCTTTGATGAACATTGATGCAAAACTTCTCAACAAAATTTTGGCCAATCGACTTCAACAATTCATCCAAAAAATCATACACCACGATCAAACAGGATTCATTTCAGGGATGCAAAGCTGGTTCAATATACGCAAATCAATTAATATTATTCATCACATCAACAGGAGCAAGAATAAGAACCACATGGTTATCTCAATAGACGCAGAAAAAGCATTCGACAAGATCCAACACCCCTTTATGATGAAGGTTTTGGAAAAATTAGGAATCCATGGAACATTCCTCAATACAATAAAGGCTGTATATGACAAACCTACAGCCAGCATTATACTCAATGGTGAAAAACTAAAGCCATTTCCTCTTAACTCAGGAACAAGACAAGGATGCCCACTCTCTCCACTTCTCTTCAATCTAGTATTAGAATGCCTAGCTACAGCAATAAGACAAGATGCAAACATAAAGGGGATCCAAATAGGGAAAGAAGAAATAAAACTCTCCCTCTTTGCAGATGACATGATCTTGTATTTAAAGAATCCCATAGACTCCACTCCCAAATTACTCAAGCTGATTCAAAACTTTGGCAAAGTAGCAGGTTATAAAATTAACCCCCCCAAATCAATGGCTTTTCTGTATGCCAACAATGAGAAAAGTGTGGCTGAAATTAGGAAAGCAACTCCATTTGTAATAGCCCCACAAAAAATAAAACACCTAGGAATTAACTTAACTAAAGAAGTGAAGGACCTCTATGATGAAAACTTTAAAATCTTGAAAAAGGAAATCAACACAGAACTTAAAAAATGGCAAAACCTCCCATGCTCCTGGATTGGAAAGATTAACATCGTGAAAATGGCAATACTTCCCAAGGCTATCTACAAATTCAACGCGATACCTATCACAATTCCAAGCTCATTCTTCAAGGAAGTAGAAGAGGCAATCCAAAAATTCATATGGAACAATAAAAGACCCCGAATAGCAAAAACGCTCCTCAACGGAAAGAACACTGCTAGAGGAGTATCAATACCAAATTTCAAACTCTACTATAAAGCCATAGTAATCAAAACAGCTTGGTATTGGCATAAGAACAGACCTCAGGACCAATGGAATAGAATTGAAAACCCAGAAATGAACCTACAGACCTATAGCCATCAAATCTTCGATAAGGGAGCTAAAACAATACAATGGAAGAAAGACAGCCTCTTCAGTAAATGGTGCTGGCAAAACTGGTTAACTACATGTAGAAAACTAAAGCTAGATCATTATATATCACCCTGCACCAGAATCAACTCCAAATGGATCAAAGACCTTGAACTCCAAGCAGACACTCTGAAAACACTACAGGATGGAATAGGAGAAACCCTAGGTCTCCTTGGCTCAGGCCGAAATTTTCTGAATAGAGACCCCGAAACACAACAAATCAAAGAAAGGTTGGACAAATGGGATTGCATAAAGTTGCAGAGCTTCTGCAGGGCAAATGACATAGCTAGCAAGATCAATAGAAAGCCCACGGATTGAGAGAAGATCTTTACTAGCCATACAATGGACAAGGGTCTCATATCTAAAATATACTTGGAACTCAAAAATTTAAATCCCCCACCAACAAATCCTCAAAAGAACAACTGTCCAATAAACAAGTGGGCGAAAGATTTAAAGAGAAACTTCTCTGAAGAAGAAAGAAGGATGGCCAATAGACACATGAAAAATGTTCAACATCCCTAGCCATAAAAGAAATGCAAATCAAAACAACATTGAGATATCACCTCACTCCAGTTAGAACAGCAAAAATCAAGAACTCTAACAACAACAGATGCTGGAGGGGATGTGGACAGAAAGGAACCTTACTTCATTGTTGGTGGGAATGTAAACTTGTTCAACCACTTTGGAAAGCAGTATGGAGGTTCCTCAAAAGACTTCACATAGAGCTCCCCTATGACCCAGCAATCCCACTTTTGGGCATTTACCCTAATGTTTACAAACAAGACCACACTAAAGCTACCAGCACAACTATGTTTATTGCAGCATTATTTACCATAGCTAAGATCTGGAACCAACCCAGATGCCCCTCAGTAGATGAATGGATCAAGAAAATGTGGTATATATACACAATGGAATTCTATGCCTCCATCAGAAAGAATGACATTGCCCCATTTGTTAGGAAATGGAAAGGCTTGGAAAAAATTATATTAAGTGAAGTAAGCCAGGCCCAAAGAAACATAGGTCCCATGGTTTCCCTTATTTGCAATATCTAGTATAGGTATGAGTCAAGCGGAAAAGGTCAGATAATGTGATGTTAGGAAAACGAACCCTTAAATATGTATTTTAATGGTTTTTTTCTTTCATTCATGTGTTTCTAACGCATTTATAAGATTATTTCTTTGTTGCTTTGTATGTCCCTCCCCCACAGTGTAACCCCCGCTTTCACTATATTTGATGTCAGTATAACATGTGGAGGAGATGGGGACAAACAAGTCGTTTAAGGATTCAGGTGGACCTGTTGCAACAATGAGAAGTGCAAAATGTCATGTCAAAAACGAGCTTTACAATGTCCGTGGGGGAGGGGAAGGGGGGAAAGGATTGGGTGGGGGGGGCGGGGGGAGGCTGAGATGGGAGGTGAAGGGTAAACAAAGGAGGAGGCTGCAATGCTTGGTAAGAAATGTATGCATTATCCTGCCCATGTAATTGTGACCCCTCTGTACAGTATGTTCTCAAATAAAATTAAATTAAATTAAAAAAATAAAAAATAAAATAAAATAAAAAAATGCTTTGGCCTGGGAAGGTAGCTCAGTGGTAGAGCACTTGCCTTGCATGCTCGAGGCCCTGGATTCAATTCCTCAGCACCACATAAGCAAAAAGAAAAAAGCTGGATGTGGCGCTGTAGCTCAAGTGGTAGAGTGCTAGCCTTGAGCTGAAGAGCTGAGGGATAGCGCCCAGACCCAGAGTTCAGGCCCCACGACCGGACCCCCCCCCCAAAAAAAAGCTTAAATATACTCAGGGACAGTGCCTAAGCCCTTAATTTTGCCTCAGTGGCTCAGAATGGCTGATCATCTCTCCATGCCACCCCCACCCCCACCCCAGTTCTCAAGATGACTTCCAGAGTCCACCACCATCTCCTAGGTGAGAAACTAAGCCCCACATCTGAAATCAGTGCTTCCAAGTGAGATGGAGCAGGGTTTTGATCTGGGCCACCAGCACCCTTGAGCAAACACCAGATATTTTCACACTTGCCCAAACCAGTCAGTTTACCCAGTTTGAGGGCAAAATGGCTGATCTGGCTCATTAGGATGGGTGAAAAGAAGAGGTGTCACCAAAGGATAGCATGGAAAGGACACTGCTGTAGGTGGGACAGACCTACTGATTGGCAGACCTTAGCATCTAGGCCCACTCAGAGCAGAAAACCATGGGGTTCACTGCCCTGGGATGTTTCACCTCCAATGACTCCTTTGGGGAGTCAACTGAGATGGTGCCCACATTGGAGCTACAGACCGGCCTTTTGACCACAGAGATGTGACTTAAAATAGAAATACTCACACACTCACCTGCTGCCCCACAAAATGTCCCTGTATTGGTTAACAGGAAAAAAAATTCTTTACTTACAGAATGCATGTCTTTTGTGTTAAGAAACCAAAGAGAAATAAAAAGAACACTCCTAAAAATGCTTAAAGTACAAATTTTCTCCAAAATAAATGCAAATGATAGAAAATATAATCACAATATATTATTAATTTAAAATAATCCAGTGTTCCCATACCAAAAGGTATGGATTATATAAAGACCTTACTATATTTAGTAATGGATATTTTTTGGCAGTATTTGATCTTTATTCTTGCTAGAGAAGAATTCTACCACTTATGACATTCCTCAAACCCTTTGATTTGGGTTTGTTTTTCAGTAGGCTCTCCTGATTTTTTTTGTTGGGGGGGCCAAGGCTGGCGCTGGATCATGATCCTCCTACTTTTGCCTCCTGAGTTGAATAATATGCCACCATGAAAAAAAATCACTGGAAAGTTCCGTTTTTAAGAAGAAATGGCAGAGGAATGATTCAATGAAATTGAGGACAGAACAATAGAATGTATTCAATGTAAACAGCAAAGAAAATAAAGAATAAATGAACAAAGATTCAAGGTACCAAAGGATAAAAATCACAAGAATAGCATTCATAACTTTGTAGTTTCAGAATGAAAATGGAAATAATTCAAGGCTAGACAGCTTTTGAATGAAAAATACTTAAATTTGAAAACAATAGGCTTAAGAGGCAGAGAGAAATCCATATAAATTGAACCCTGAAGAAATCCACATAAGGGTACAACATAATTAGACTTCTGAGCACTAACTATAAAAAAATCTTTGAGGGCAACCAGAGAAAAATAATGCATTGCTTATTGAGCAACATCAATATGAATGAAAGTTGATTTCTTTTCTGATAAAATGGAGGCCACAAAGAAATAATCTTATAAATGTGTTAGAATTTCTTTGTTGCTTTGTATGTCCCTGCCCCACGGTATAACCCCTGCTTTCATTGTATTTGATGTTGTTATAATTTGTGGAGGGGAAGGGAAAAAACAAATCGTTTAAATAGAGATACAAGTGGACTCATTGCAACAATGAGACGTACAAGTCTTTATGTCGAAAATGAACTTTTGGTTGGGGGGAGGAGGGTTGGGTGGGGGGGTGGGGGGAGGATGGAATGGGAAGAGGAAACAAAGGAGGAGGCTACAATGCTTGATAAGAAATGTACTCACTATCTTGCCCATGTAATTGTAACCCCTCTGTACAGTATTTTCACAACAATAAAAAACTGTACAGTATTTTCACAATAATAAAAAAAAAACTCAAACAAAATGGAGGCCACAAGAAGGTGTTAAAATATTTTTTTAATTTTTATTTATTTTTTATTGTGAAAATACTGTACAGAGGAGTTACAATTACATGGGCAAGATAATGAGTACATTTCTTATCAAGCATTGTAGTCTCCCCCTTTGTTTCCCCTTCCCATCCCTTCCCATCCTCCCTCCCTCCCCCGCCAACCTCCCCGCCCTCCCCACCAAAGTTGTAAAGTTCGTTTTCTACATAACGACTTGTACTTCTCATTGTTGCAACGGGTCCACCTGTATCCTTATTTAAACGACTTGTTTTTCCCCTTCCTATCGACAAATTATACCATCAAATACAGTGAAAGCAGGGGTTATACTGTGGGGGAGGGACATACAAAGCAACAAAGAAATAATCTTATAAATGCGTTAGAAACAATCGCATGAAAGAAAAAAAACATTTGAATACATATCTTAGGGTTCATTTCCCTAACATCACCTTATCTGATCTTTTCTGCTTGACTCAGACATATACTAGATATTGCGAATAAAGGAAACCATGGGACCTATGTTTCTTTGGGCTTGGCTTACTTCACTTAATATAATTTTTTCCAAGCCTTTCCATTTCCTAACAATGGGGAACAATTGACCTCAAATTCTGTATTCAGTGAACATATGCTTCAGGGACTGGAAATTATATATAGACATTCTCAGAGGAAGGAAGACAAACAATCTGATATAAATAGACCTATTTTTAATTGTTAATGTTAAGGATTTGTATAAATTCAGGTAATGAGTGCACTTGGACAGTGTCATCCCTTCCTTCATTCTTCCCTATTTTCACCCTAGATCCTTGCTCTCAAGTTATAGCATTCATTTTTACATAATGTATAATGAATATAATAAATGCATTTATTCACCTCTCCTCCTTCCACTTCAACAGCAACAACAAAAAACTTAAAACAAAAACAACACCAACAAAAATTTTTCCATTTCCTGAATTTCATTTTGATAAATAGTTCTTTAGATGTTCAGATGAAGTATACTTTTGGGTTGCTTCCCTAAGTATATCCTCCTTTAATCTATTTTTCATGTAAATGCATAGGGCCCTATATAAGTTATTATGTCCAGTTGTATTTTAGATCTAGCCTCCACATATGTGAGAAAATATATGTCATTTTTCTCGCTGACCTTGGCTTACATCGCTTAACATGATTTGTTCTAGGTCTATCCATTTCCCTGCAAATGGTGCTTTCTAATATTATACTTTCATCTTCTTATGCTTTCTAATGGATGAGTGAAATTTCACTGTGTGTATGTATCACATTTTTAATCTATTATAGGACATCTGGGCTCTTTCCACAACTTAGTTATTGTGAATAGTGAAGCAATGAAAATAGATGTGCAAATGTCCTTAATGTATCCTGGCCTGTGATGTTCTGGATAGATGCCCAAGAGTAGGGTGGTTCTATGTTCATTTTGAAAATTTTCCAAATTGCCTTTCAGAGTGGTTGTATTAGTTTACATTCCCACCAACAGTGCAATAGAGTTCTTTTTTCCCCACATCCCCACCAGGATTTGTTATTGCTCAAATTCTTTTTAAATTTTTTAATTGTTATTATAAAGGAGATACACAGAGTGGTTATAGCTATGTAAGTACATTTCTTTTTGGACAATGTCACCCCTTCCTTCACTCTCTCCCAGTTTTTCCCTTACATCCCACCCAAAAGTTGTATAGTACATTTTTGACATAGTTTCCAGTGAGTATCACTGCTGCATTTATTCGCCATTTGTCCCACCATCCTGCCCCCTTGCACTCAAAATACAGATAAATGAACAAAGACAACAACAAAAGAAAACAAATACAATTCCTCAATATAATAAAGGCTGTATATGAGAAACCTACAGCCAGCATTATACTTAATGGTGAATAGTTAAAATCATTTACTCTAAAATTAAGAACAAGTGTGTTCACTTTCTCCATTCTTCTTCAATATAGTATGGGAACTCCTAGCTAGAGAATAAGGCAAGAGATGAACATAAAGAGGATCCAAATAGGGAAAGAAGCAGTAAAACTCCCTCTTTGTAGATTACATGATCCTGTATTTAAAGAACCCCATAGGATGTGGAGAAAGAAGAACCCTACTGCACTGCTGGTGAGAATGTAAATTTAGTACAACCACTTTGGAAAGCAGTCTGGAGATTCCTCAGAAAATTAAACATAGACCTTCCCTACAACACAGCCATACCACTCCTAGGCATCTACCCTGAACAACAGGAACCAGGACACAAGAACACATGCACCTCCATGCTCATTGCTGCACTGTTCACAATAGCCAAGATATGGAAACAACCCAGTTGTCCCACTAGAGATGAATAGATTCAAAAATTGTAATACCTATATACAATGGAATATTACATAGCTGCTAGAAAGGACAAAATAATGGCATTCGCAGTGAAATGGGTGGAACTAGGAAAACCATCTTGAGCAAAATAAGCCAAGATCAGAGAAACAAATGGTGCATGGTATCCCTGATATGCAGATGTTAAATTCAAAATATAAGATATGACAAAATAAACAGGACTCAAGAAACAAAGGACTTCTTCTTATTTTGTCATATCATTTTTTGTTGACTCTATGTTCTTGACCCCACATATGGTATATACATGTGCACATAAGAGGGAAGCTAGGAGGAGGTCACAGAATCAGAGGAAAATGGGTGAAAGAAAGACCTACACTGTTGAAAGCAGTAGATTCTATTTACTGAGAGTTGATAAAATTATAAAAATAATGCACAGATGGTAATCAAAAATAAGTAGTTTATAACTGGGTGCTGGTGGCTCATGCTTGTAACCCTAGCTACTCAGGAGGCTGAGATCTGAGGATCACAGTTTAAAGCCAGCCTGGGCAGAAAAGGCTGTGGCACTCTTATCTCCAATAAACTTCTAGAAAATCAGAAGTGGCACTGTGGCTGAAGCGGTAGAGTGCTCGCCTCGAGCTGAAGAGTGCAGGGACAGCACCCAAGCTCAGAGTTCAAGCCCCACAACTGACAAAAAAGTAGTTTAAGAAGTTAGATATTCCTTAGTGTTTTATGAAGAATGTACATTCTTACTTCCTTCATAGTACCTTAATTCACATTTTTCACAAAATAGACTAATAACATTTCATAAAACAAATTTGAATTTTACAATTATAATATTATACTAAGAAGAAAATGTCAAAAGGAGGTCTTGTATACATTTCCCTTATTCTCTTCTTTGTCTACCTCTTTTCCCTTTGATACCATCCTACTCCTTTCAAGTATCCTCTTCTTGGTGTTTCATTTTGCTTAAGTGTGATTTTGGCAAGAAAAAAGAACCCCATAGATTACTCTCCCAAACTACTTGAGCTGATCCAAAACTTTGACAAAGTAGCATGGTATTAACCCACAAAAATCAGTAGCTTTTCTGTCTGCCAACAAGAAGGGTAATGCTGAAATCAGGACCACAACTCCTTTTGGAATAGCCTCAAGAAAAGTACCTCAGAATTAACTTAACCAAAGGTATGAAGGACTTCTATGATGAAAACTTTAAAAAACCTGAAAAAGGAAATTAAAGAAGATTTAAGGAAGTAGAAAAATTTCCTATAGTCCTGGATTGGAAGGATTAACATTGTGAAAATGGCAATACTGCCCAAAGCTATCTAAAAATTCAATGCAATACCCCAAATCCCAACAACATTCTTCAACGAAATAGAAGTAATCCAAAAGCTCACATGGAATAAGAGAAGACCCCGAATAGCAAAAACAGTCTTTAGCAGGAAGGACTATTACAAAGCCGTAGTTATTAAGAAAACAAAAACAAACAAAACAACAAAAAAAAAAAAGCCAGCTTGACACTGGTACAGAAAGGGGCCTAAGGACCAGTGGAATACAGCTGAAGACTCTATCGAGTGAACTCCTAGATCTATAGTCACCTAATCTTTGGTAAAGAGAGCCAAAAACACAGCATGTAAGAAAAACATCCTCTTCAACAAAAGGTGCTGGCAGAATTGGCTATACACAAGTAGAAAACTGAAGCTAGATAGTTATATATCACTCTGAACCATAATCAAGTCCAAATGGACCAAAGACCTTGAGGGAAAAGCAGACACCCTGAAAATATTACAGAAAAGGATAAGGAAAACACTAGGGTTCCATAACACAAGTAGAATCTTCCTAAGTAAAGATCCAGAAGCACAATAAATCAAAGAAAGGTTGGATACATGGGGTTGAACCAAACTGAAATGTTTTTGCATGGCAAAGACAAAGCTAGCAAGAAAAACAGAAAGCCCATGGATTTGGAAAAGATCTTTACTAGCTATGCCTCAGACAAGGGCCTCATATTTAAAATATATTTAGAGCTCCGAAAATTAAATCCCCCAAAACAAATTCTCAATGAATCAATAACCCCATTAATAACTGGGCCAAAGACTTAGAGACTCCTCTGTAGAAGAAATAAGAATGGCTGATGAACACATGAAAATATGTTCAACATCTCTGTCCATAAAAGAAATGTAAATCAAAACCACATTAAGATTCTACCTCACCCCAGTTAGAATGGCAATTATCAAGAAAATAAACAATAGTAGATATTGGTTGGGATATGGCCAAAATGAAATACTATCACATTGTTGGTGGGAATGTAAATTTGTTCAATGACTCTGGAAAGTACTATGGAGATTCCTCAGAAGACTAAACATAGAGCTTTCCTATGATCCAGCAATCCCACTCCTGGGCATTTATCCAAATGTCCGCAAACCAGCCTGCACTAAACCACCAGCACAACTATGCTCATTGCAGCATTATTTACCATAAGATATGCAATCAACTTAGATGCCCCTCAGTGGAAAAATGGATCAAGGAAACGTGATATATATACACACTAGAATTCTATGCTTCCATTAGAAAGAATGACATGGCCCCTTTTGTAAGAAAATGGAAAGACTTCGAAAAGTTATATTAATTGAAGTAAGCCAGACCCCGAAACATAGACTGCATGATTTCCCTCATTGGTAGTAACTAGAATATATCCATAAAGCTAGAAGTTAGTCCAATGGATAGTAAAAGACAAATAATTACACTTGGAAATGACTAATTATCAGCATTTTAAGCATTCACACATTGAGAACAAAGGAGGATAGTCTTATGAGAGGAGCACAATGGCTCAATAGATATGATGCTTATCGAAATGAACTCCAAGAAATGGAAAGAAGAGAGTAGTTATTGTATTGTTTTCAGTTATTTCTTTTTTCTTTTTTTGATTTATTCCCTTTTGTCACTGTTTTTTATTTCTGTAACCTTTGTCTTCTATATAAGTTTATCTGATTTGGGGAGAGGAAAGGGAATCACAGAAATGGTGGGACAAAAGGTGAACCAATTAAGAAGTGATACTCAGTAGACACTTTTAGAAATGAACTTTACAATTGGGTGGGGTGAGTTAGGAGGGGAAAAGTGGGAGAAAATGAGGAAGGGGTTAACACTGTTCAAAAGGAAACATACTCATTATCTGATGTAACTGTTACTCCTCTGTAAATCATCTTTACAATAAAATTTAAATTTAAAAATTAGAAAACAAAAGCAGCAACAAAAACAAAAGTCATTTCCATTTCCTGGATTTCATTTTGATAAATATTATTTTATATTATCAGATTCACATAGCAATTGTGCCTTTATGTTCTTCTCCTAAGAATATCCTCCTTTGAGCTCACTGTGTGTGAATGTCTAGAGTCCTGAGTGATTTATCATGTACCCATGAACTATTTTTTTACAATTTAGTGTGTTTACCTATAGATTTTTAGGCACATAGCTGCCACAGATGAGGGACACAATACAACCTGTTTCCCTGTGTCTGGCTTACTTTGTTTAAGATAATTTGCTTGTCTTTCCATTTCATTATGAATGGGGCTATGTCATTCTTTCTGATCAATGTGTAGAATTGAGTAGAATTCCATTGTGCATATATATATTATACACACACACACACACACACACACACACACACACACACACACACACACACACACACACACACACACACATATATATCACATTTTCTTAATCCATTCATCCCCTGAGGGGCATTTGGGCTGATTCCATATCTTGCTTATGGTAAATAATGCTACAGTGCACAAAGTTGTGCTGGTAGGTTAAGTGTGGCCATGTTAGTGTTCAAATTCTTGATGTTAGTCAATTTAAGTGAAACGAGATAGAATCTCGGTCATTTTAATTTGCATTTTCTTTATGGTGAGAGGTTTAGAACATTCCTCATGTGTTTACTTGTCATTCTTACTTCTTCAGAGAAGTCATTCTTAAGCTCATTTTCCATTTATTGACTAGCTTATTAATTTGGGGGGGTTAATTTCTTGAGCTTCTTGTATATTTTGGACATTAGGCCCTTTTCAGATGTCTTGCTGGTAAAGAGCTTCTCTTAGTCTACTGCCTGTCTTTCTAGTTTAGTTAAGTATGTCCTTTGCCATGTAGAAATTTTTAGTTTGATGTAATCTACTTGTTAAGTGTCTCTCTTATTTGCTGTTCCTCAGATGCTCCAAAATTTCCTCCTATGTCTATAAATTCTAATGTTTCTCCTCCTCCATCTTGTAGTAGTTTCAGAGTTTCAGGTCTGGTGTGGAAGTTTTTGATCCATGTTGAGTTGATATTGATGTGATGACAAACTGGGATCCAATTTTAGTTTTCTACTTAGTTATTTCCATTTTTCCCAACATCAATTATTTAAGAGGCTCTGTTTTTTCCAACATATATTTTTGGCTCCTTTGTGAAATATCAAATGACAGTACATATATGGCTTCATTTCTAATCTGTTTCACTGATCTTCAGGCTGTACTGTTTTGTGACAGTACCAAGCTGTTTTTGTTATTGTGCTTCTGTAGTGTAGCATTTGTTCAATAATGGTAAAGGAAGTTATTTAAATGGACATAAAGCAAAAAAAAATGGAAAGTTTCAAAACTTAAAAAGCAAGAGCCATGGAGCAAAAGTAATTCAGGCTTTTCAAATTCTCACTGCTTTTTAAAATTTATACATGAAATTTCAAGGAAAAATTACCATACATTTATTACATACAGAAGAAATGCATGAAAATTAGCTGCCTGCCATTGGCTCATCCCTGTAATTGTAGATACTCAAAAGACTGAGATCTGAGGATTGCAGTTAAAAGCCAGCCTGGGCAGAAAAGTCCTTGAGACACTTATCCAATTAACTTGCAAAAATCCAGAAGTGGAAATGTGGCTCACTTGATAAAGCACTGGTCTTGGGCAAAAAACTAACATATAATATTCAGGACCTGACTTTAAGCCTTGGGACCAGCACATACACAAACAAAATAATAAAGAAATGGATGAAAATTATGCTGTAAAATTAGGGGATAGATGCACTTAAGTAGAAGATAACTATTCAGAAAGTTTTATTAAACTATATATAAGTAAAGAAGAATTCTATCAAATATTGAAGTTCCCACAGAAAATCAAGAAAAGAGAAACAAGGAACCAAGAAACAGTGAACCAATAGACTGAGAAAAAGACATGACACACTCAAGAATATATAAACAATTTTTGTGAATGTAAGTGATCCAAATACTAAAGGAAAATAGCACAGAAAATAAAATAGCAGAGGGAGGGATGGGCAAAGGTAGTAGTTTATGAGTGTTGATGTGATTGAAATACTTCAAGCACATTTGCAAAAATAGAAAAATGAAGGCTGCTTTACTTGCTTTTAAAGGAAAAAGGGGAAGAATGATAGTGGGGTGCATTTGATCAAAGTGCATATATGCATATATGGAAAGTATGAAACTCCTTTGTGAAATTACTGAAAGATAATAAGATATAACAGTATGCTAGCTACAAGAAACAAATCTCAAATACAATAATGCAGGTTAGGTTAGTTTTCAGTAAAAGTACAGAAAAAGTTGTTTTGAAATATTTTCAGAATAGCAGATTAAAATCAGCAAACATGGTTCCCTCCATAAAAGCAATGAAAGAATGTGCAGAAGCTACAATACACCAGGGCAGCAGTGACTCACTGGATTTTCTAGTCACTCTGGAAATCTAGATCCAGAGGATTATGGTTCAAGTCTAGGCTGGCCAGAAAAAGTCCATGAGAGCTCATCTCCAAAAATAAGCAGTAAAGCCAACCCAGCATGGATGCTCATGTTTGCATTAAACACTACGATTATGCTGGCTTATTCCAGGGCAAGAGGGACATTGCAACCAATAAGTGTATTACAACATGTGAATAGAATCATAAAAAATACAACATACTTTCACAACAGAAGCTAGAAATAGAAGACATATATTTCAACATAAGGTCAACCTAATATTAAATGAGAAAAACTGAAATTATCTCTCCAACTTAAGAATGAGACAAGGGTTTCAACTCTTCTCTTACTTAATATAGCACTAGAATTCTTAGCCAGTGTCATACAACTAAAGAAAGAAATAAAAGGGATTCAAACAGGAAGTCCAATTATCCTTTTTTGCACATGATGCCAGCCTATGCCTAAAAGACCCTTAAAAATCCACCAAAAATTCTTAGATCTTATAAATCTGTTTAGAAAAAATACAAAATTAAATTAGAGACTTCTATGAGTGCACATAGAAAGAAATCTGAAGCCGGTTGCCAGTAGCTAAGACTGGTAATCCCAACTACTCAGGAGGCTGAGATCTGAGGGTCATAGTTCAAAGTCAGCCTGGGCAGAAAGTTCTATGAGACTTTTATTTTTGTCGGTCGTGGGGCTTGAACTCTGGGCTTGGGTGCTCTCCCTGTACTCTTCAGCTCAAGGTAAACACTCTACCACTTCAACCACAGTGGCACTTCCAGTTTTCTAGTGGTTTATTGGAGATAAGAGTCTCTCACGGCCTTTCCTGCCTGGGCTGGCTTTGAACCATTACCCTCAGATCTCAGCCTCCTGAATAGCCAGGATTTACATGCGCTAGCCACTGGTGCAAGGCCTACGAGACTTTTATCTCTAATTAACCACCAAAAAAGCCAAAAGTGGAGTTGTGGCTCAAGTGATGAAGGAAGGAAGGAAGGAAGGAAGGAAGGAAGGAAGGAAGGAAGGAAGGAAGGAAGGAAGGAAGGAAGGAAGAGAAGAAGGAAGGAAGGAAGGAAGGAAATAGGAAGAGGGAGGGATGGAGGAAGAAAGAAGAGAGGGAGGTGGGGAGGTGGGGAGGTGGGGAGGGAGGGACGGATGGAGGAAGGGAGGGAGGGTACAGAAACAAATGGCCAAAAACACAAGAAGAAATCTTAACATAAAGGAAATGCAAATAAAAAAGACCTTTAAATTTCATCTCACTCTGGTTAGAATAGCTATCATAATATCATCAGGAAACAAAAGAAATGCTGGTGAGGGTGTGGGGGCAGGGAGAACATTTATACCCATAGAGGGAACGTAAACTAGATATGTAACCACTATGGAAAATAAATATGGAGGTTTCTCAAAAAACTAAATATGGAATTACCATATGATTCTGCTGTATCACTCTTGGATATGTATCAGAATGAACGTAATTCAGGATACAATAAATACATTTACACACCATATTTATTGCAGCATTGTTCAAAATAGCCACGCCATGGAATCAGCCTAGTTGTACTTCAATTGATAAATGACTAAAGAAAAGGTAATATATGTCTGTATATATTTATAATATATATATATATATCCTATTATATAAAATACTATTAAATATAGATATATAATTTACAAATTCAATACATTTATTGTACATATATATATATATACATATACAATTGAATAGTAGTTATAAAGAAGAATGACATTATAGAATTTGCAGAAAATGCCATAATGAGCGGTGGGAATTATCATGTTAAGCAAAGTAAGCCATGTTTAGAAGGACAGAGGTAAATTTTAAAAAAAAAGAATAGAGAGATACAGGTCACATATTTCTATCATGCAGAATTTAGACCTAAAGATATCTATTGTATATATTCATATATATGTATATATATGTATATGTGTATACATATGTACAGACCTGTAATAGAAGTTTAGCCAGTTTCTATTTTTGTCTCTCCTGTCTCATTTTTCCCTTCAAAACTTAATTTTACTTTTGTTAATTTTTTGTTGTTGTTGTTGGTCATGGGGCTTGAACTCTGGGCCTGGATACTGTCCCTGAGCTCTTCAGCTCAAGTTGAGTGCTCTACCACTTGAGCAACAGTGCCATTTCCAGTTTTCTGGTGGTTAATCGGAGGTAAGACTCTCACAGACTTTCCTGCCTGACCTGGCTTTGAACTGCCAACCTCAGATCTCAGCCTCCTGAATAGCTAGGATTACAGGCATGAGCCACTGGTGCCTGGCACTTTTGTTAATTTTTAAATTCTCAGTTTATTCTAAAATATTTTGCCTTTTTTATTCTATTGTTAGTTGTATTGTTTTTGAATTGATTACTACTGCAAATTATATGTGTGTTTTTTTCTGTACTCAGGTTTGAATTCAGGGCCTCATGCTTTGCTATCTAGGCAGGCTCCCTACCTCTGAGTCACTTCATTATAATTTTCTTTCTTTTTTTTCTGAGTAGAGTAGGAGATCAATCTGGGTACTTTGAATACTTTGCCACTGAACTACATCCACAGCCCAGTTCCAAGAAATTGCACCTTACTCCAGCCATAACAGTCCCACTCAAATGCTGTGAGATGCTTCAAGTTAAATAACAGAAGAGCTAAAATCTGTTGCCAACAATCCATGCCAAGTACTCCCAACAGGAGTTAGAGGTGTGAAGTTCTGCCTCTGTACATTTGATCTACAGCAATGGTAGAGTAATAACACAACGGTTGTGTACATCATACATATGAGAGACCTCAGTATAAATGGGCCCCATACTCTTGCAGATAATAAGCTATTTTCAAAACTGAAGGATTAACCATGAAAGGTGCACCATGTTTTCTCCACTGTCTACAACACACTTGTCTGATCTACCAGAGGGACTCTACTGGTGTGAGACTTACCAAGAAAGGAAGTCTTATAGACTCTGATATATACTGTGTCAAAACCCACCAATCACAGCCAGACAAGTTACAGGAAAACAACACTAGTAAATCTATTTGTATGATGCACCTTATCAAGTTGATCTTAAGATTAGCTACCTTACATGTTTCTATAGGTCGCCGTTATTTCATTTTCAAAGCAACAATACTAGTCTGGCACCAGTAGCTCACACTTGTAATCCTGGCTACTCAGAAGGTTGAGATCTGAGGATTGCAGCACAAAGACAGACTGGGAAGAAAACTCTGTGAGAATCTTATCTCCAACTAAGCACTAGAAAGCTGCAAGTAGAAGTATAGGCTCAAGTGGTAGAGCATTAGCCTTGAATGCATAAAGGTTAGGGACAGCACCCAAACCCTGAGTTCAAGCCCCAAGACAGGCACCAAAAAAGGCAATACTACATCCCATCTATCTCACATGAACTTATATGGGTATGTTAATTTCCTAAGGCTTTTTATACCAAGTTATCACAAATTTCTTAGCTCAAAAGAACATAATTTATTGTTTTATATTGGATTTAGGATCCATCAAAATCTTTAATTACATATATGAAGTTCTTTATTATAAATAAGTTAAAATCCCTATATTCTGTGTCTTAGGATGAAGATATTCATTTTAGATTTTACTATCTAGGCCACTATAAAAAACTAAATGGGAACATTCATACAATGCTGAGCATAGAACATTAAATATACATTTCTACACTTTTCTTTTCCTCAGACCCAAACTGACTTCTGAGTCATCTATGAAATAGATGTTAATTATAACTGTAATTACAAGTTAAGAATTTAGGCTCTCTAGCCAGATTTCTGGGTTCAAATTCCTGATTACTTGCTCATTAGATGCTTGATCTTTGGTAAATTACTTTAAACTCTAAGTCTTAGTTTCTCAGTTGCAGAAGGAAGAAAACAATACTTACTTTCCTCATAGCAATTTTATGAAAATTTATTGAGTTAATATATGTAAAGTGTTCAGCATACAGAGAAGCATATGCTAAACACTCAGTACAATAAAGATATACTGCTATGTAACAAATTAACACAAACTTAGTGGCTTGAAACCACGTCAAATATGTTACATCACAATTTCATGAGCCAAGATTCCAGGCAAGGTTTTAGCTGTGTTCTCTGCTCAAGGTCTTACAAAACAATTGTTAGTGCTGCAGTCTCATATGCTCAGTGTCCTTTTCTTCCTAAGAGCTGAAGAAATCTTGGAAAATTTATTTTTCCAAGATCGACAAGAATCTTTGACCACTAAAAGACCTATGTTTTATTTGAAAGGATTCTCACTTGATTAGGTCAGATCCAGTCAAAATAATCTTCATTTTAATTAACTCCAAGTTAAGCTAATTTGGAATTTTAATTGCAGCTGAAAAATTCCTTCACCTTTGTTATGTAATGTAACTTAATAATATCAAGGACAGCTGTCATGTTCATGTGTCTTATCCACATTCAAGAGAAGAAAATACAGGGGACATGCAATATAAGCCAAAGTATAATGATTTAGGGCCATTTTATACTTTTGTCCACAAAACCCAGTAAATGTTAAGGCATTTTTGTGGTTGCAATAGATTCCTGTTTGATTTCACTTTGGAAGGAGATGGTTATTTTTCAGGACTGGAGACCAAAGCTTACAAAGCCACGGAAAGGTCACCTGAAGTTTGTGCCCACTAGATATTTAATTTAATTGTAAGTCAAAAATTGGAACACATTCATTGGCTAATGAAGAACCACATTATGACTTATGTTTATAGGCTTAAAAGCTTTTTTAGAAAAAATATGGAACAATTAATGGAACAATTTGTAACTCAAAAACAAAATGGTCAAAGATGTTAGAAGTTAGCATGCTTTATGTTAAATTCATTCCTTCCAGCAGATTATGAAAGCCTGAATGGGTAGGTGGGAGACTAAGCCATGTAATATATTTCTCTTTCTCCCCTTTCTCCTCCCCCTTCTTCTCTCTCACTCCCCCTCTGTTTCTCTATTGCAAGCTTCCTTGCTTGCTTTGTGTGACTCTTGTCTCTACATCTTTACTTCGTTATCCTAATTCACTCATTTTGTTCTTCCTCTTTCTTCTCCTTTGCCTTGTCTGTGACTGTAAATCTTTTATGCTCACCTTTCTTCCTCTTTTGTCCTCTTTCATTGCTTTCCTTCCTCTGCTTCTATTTTCTTGTAGTCTTTCTCATCTTTTATCTTCTCTCCTAACTTCCTTGCATAGACTCTCTGTTCTTTCAGTTTTTGATATCCGAACACTTTGCTTGTTTTTACTCATCTGTTCTCTTTTGCTAGCAAGCTTTTGGGCTTGCCCCCACCTTTCAGGCCTTCTCAGTTGTCCTACTGGGCTGATGAGAGCCTTATGTTCCCTCCTTGCAATATCTGGGGAATTATTTACTTTTCTCAGCCTAAATGGGTACGAAGCTAGGTTCCCTGCCTTGAACTCCTTTCCCAAACAACAGTGGTTCCATTTGGCTCTATGAAACTAGGGATGCTGTGAGCAGAGGTTAATAATAGGAATATTCAGTAGGCAGTAATAGCAGTCATTCAAATTGTTCCACTAGAATCCCTTGTGATTTATTAAGATTACATGCATCAGCTGCACAGTTACAGTTCCTGAGGGCCTAAAGAATACCAATGAAGAATACATTCCCTGCACCTATCAATATAATTATCACATTATCCTGAAATGAAAATTTTGAAATGTTGCCAGAATATTTATTTGTAATTTCCAAGTGTTTCTCCCTACCACCAACACTTTACCCTGCATTATTCAGTAGTTTTCTATTTCTTTATATTTGTTTTCTTTAGGGTGTTTCGGAGTTGAGCAGACAGCTCTCCTACATATAATACCAGCTGAATAGTGATGACAGCGGATCAATGCTCACATTTAGAAAGATACATCAGCCTACAATTTTTATGAGAGGGCTCCATGTTCCAAACAGAAAGACACTGAAAGACCAGCTTTCTGTTTGGCCAGCATGAAAAGAGGGAGTACCAAGAGATGAAAATGGAATGTAAGAAGCCCGCAGAAGCTGAGGACAAGGTGAGGGCAAGGTCTTTTTCACCTTTTTTTGAGAAGCAAAGTGATTAAGAATCAGTCTGCCATGGCATTATAGTTATATAGAGAGCAAGGTGCAAATTAAATAGAGAAGATGAGCATAGCCATGCAGAATACATATTAATTCATCAAGAAATATACCAACATTTTACTGGTACTTATTTTTGAGGGGTGGAGATAGAGATGACAATTATTTTCCTGTTTATACGCCTCGAATTTTTAGATTTGTGTCATTGAGAATATAGTTTATAACCAATGTTGGGTGGATTTCTTACAAAGGAAATCATAAAAAGGACAAGTCGTTGCTCTGCAAAGAAATTGTCTGCAGGCCTCCTTGGAACTGAGATATCTGTGGGCTCCTCAGGGAAGCGTTAGCCATGAAGGTATACTATAAACTTCTTGAATGGGAAATATGGGACAAGCTTGAAACTGGTGTTAAATGAGTATAGCCAATTCAATAGCTATCAAATGATTTCTTGATAATAACTTCTTTTTTAGTAATAAAATGTACACGTGGGAAAGCACTGGCTTGTCATTTACTATATGTGAAATGACTACTTTATTGTGTCTGGCAAGAGTAGATATAACTTAAAAAGCAAAGTAGGAAGGTAGAAAATTTCAATTTATTCAACAGCATGGAGGGCAGAAGGCAGTAGGAGACTAATTTAATTGTTTATTTTTTATGTACCAGGCACTGAACCTGGTAGTCTTTTTCAAAGCACTTCATCTAATCTTCATAACCAGCCTGTATAGTAAATATAATTACTATTCTAATTTATAAATGAAATCTCTTTTTTCAAAGCTATTAAGCTTGGAAATTGCAAAGTTCTTACCATAACTCTAAGTATTCATATGTTCCACTTGAAACTCTGGCCATGTTGTCCCCAGAAAGAAAGAGTTTGTTTAGAGTCATGGAGTGGTCAATAGCCTCTTATACAGCATGAAAGAAATTAACTTGTGTCCACAATGTCCGATCAGTGAAGACTGACTCTTGTTAATAAGTGTGCTGACTGATGAAAAAATAACTTAAACTGAATGCACTCACTTCCCCTTACCCCCATAGTCATATCTTAGAACTGTCTGGCTGAATCATCTCTCCTCCCCTTTCTTGTGAGCTAACACATTCTGCAAAGGTATGGAGAAGATAGTCTGAGACACAGACACTGTGCTTGAAACCTCGAAACCCTTTACTGAAGATAAGATTGCTTTCCCATGGCTGGGAAGGTGGCTCAGTGGTAGAGTGCTTGCCTTGCATGCCAGAGGCCCTGGGTTCAATTCCTCAGCACCACATAAGCAAAAAGAAAAAAGCTAGAAGTGGCGCTGTGGCTCAAGTGGTAGAGCTCTAGCCTTGAGCTGAAGAGCTGAGGGACAGTGCCCAGGCCCAGAGTTCAGGCCCCACGACCGGACCCAAAAAAAAAAAAAAAAAGATTGCTTTCCCACCAGACCTCCATCTTTCACTGCTTCCATCTTCCCTGTCTGACTTTACTTTTTCTGCCTAATATATAAAGGGACCCTAGTTGTAAGAGGGGTCAGGGTGTACCATTTCCCTTCAACTGGGCTGAAGGAGACTTGCTTGCCCTTCCCTGGTTTTCAGTATGAATAAAACTTGTTGGACTATTGAGTTCGCCTTTCATCTTTTTTTCTTTTCTTACATTGAGTTAAAGAGACTTGTCATATCTACCAGAAGGACACTGTCTAGAATTTCTCTTTCTTTCGTGTGTGTGTGTGTGTGTGTGTGTGTGTGTGTGTGTGTGTGTGGTGGGGTTTGGATTGTGCTTGCTAGGAAAGCACTCTATTGCTGAGTCATGCCTCCATGTCCAAATATGAAGACATAAAAAGAAGGGCTTCAAAAATTGTCTTCCAGCTTTTTTTCCATGCAGATTGAACAACCTAGAGAGGCTAAGATATTTTCCTCACAAATTAAAAACTGTATTTTTTTAATTGTGAAAATACTATACAGAGGGGTTACAATTACATGGGCAAGATAATGAGTACATTTCTTATCAAGCATTGCAGCCTCCTCCTTTGTTTCCCCTTCCCATCCCTTCCCATCCTCCCCCTGCCCCCCACCCAATTCTCCTCCCCCCCCACCAAAGTTGTAAAGTTCGTTTTCGACATAACCACTTGTACATCTCATTGTTGCAATAGTGATTTAACTTCAATTTGTTTTATCTTACAGACCAGTGGTCATTCTTGGCAACCTTCAGGATAAGCCAGATACCCTCTTTCTTTTACACATCACTTACATACTTTGGTAACCTCTACAATGTAAATGATCTCCAAAAAGTGTCTTTAATGATTAGTCATATTAGTTATCATGAATTTCTACTTTATGTGCTTTTATTACTGAATAAAGTTTCATAACCCCTTTCTCTAATTTTCTTAAGAGACTCTGGAAATTTATTGTTATATTTCAGGTGTGAATTTTTCAAAGTAATGTTATATACATTTTCAGTATTCTTTCTTAAAAAATACCCAGAAAACTAATTCAACTGGCTCATGAATATATTTACTCATATAGTCAATCAGAATCACAGATGATCAAAAGTAAGTAAAACAAAGTGGCTCATGTCTATAATTCCAGCTACTCAGGAATAAATCGAAGAGCCTAGGATTTGAGGCCAGCCCAGGCAAAACATTAGCAAGATGTAATGTCAATCAGTAAATCTGGCCATGGTGGCAAGCACCTGTCATCCCACTTACTGTAAATAGGGGGATTAAGATCCATACTAGGCTAGCTCAGGCATGCAATGTGAGACTATCATGGGAAAACAACTAATGGAAAAAGTGTTGGGACATGACTTAAGTCTTAGGGCAACTTCCTAGTAATTATGAAGTCCAAAAATGAAACTTTAGCAGTATAAATTAGTAAATAAATAAATAGAAATTCTAACACCTCTATTTAAGTCAGACCACTGAAACATAGAAAGGTCATGTCTGGTCTGGAGTCACATATGGAGTTAGCGGTAGAAATTAAACTGAAACCTTAAATGTTATTACTGTTGCTACTAAATTTATGAATTAAAATGAATCTCAAACAGTCACAGATTTTCTTTAAGAAACAAGTCGTTTAAGGATACAGGTGGTCCCGTTGCAACAATGAGAAGTACAAGTTGTCATGTCGAAAACAAACTTTACAATTTTGGTGCGGGGGAAGGAGGGGGAGAATTGGGGGGGGGGCAGGGGGGGGAGGCTGGGAAGGGATGTGAAGGGTAAACAAAGGAGGAGGCTGCAATGCTTGATAAGAAATGTACTCCTTATCTTGCCCATGTAATTGTAACCCCTCTGTACAGTATGTTCACAAAAAATAAAAAGATGACTCATATATAGTTCTGTCAATGATTCATAGCTTAAAATTCTACTGGAGAAGTAGAGAAACCAAGATTATGACGAGGGATAGCTAGAATGACTGAAAGTTAATTGTACAGAGTAAGCACTGGCCTCTTGAACAACTGTAGTATTGCATTTCACAACTGTTCCCTGAATCTTGCCTTTAATCATTGTCTTAACAGTTGAAAAAGCCAAGTGCTGATGGCTCACACCTGTAATCTTAGCTACTCAGGAGGCTGAGATTTGAGTATTGAGGTTTGAAGCTAGCACGAACAGGAAAATCTATGAGACTCTTTTTCTGAGTAAAAAAGAAAAAGCCAGAAGTGTTGCTGTGGCTCAGGTGGTAAAACCCTAGCCTTGAGCAAAGAGAGGCTCAGGGGGAGAGTCTAGTCCCCGAGTTCAAGCCCAAGGACCAGCAAAAAGAAAGAACAAAAGAACAAAAGAAGGAAGGGAGGAAGGAAGGAAGGCATGAAAGAAGGAAGGAAGGAAGGAAGAGTTGAAACAAATATTTGACTTCTTCATATTCTGATTTTCTGTACTGGTACCATCCATGCCAATGGGGACTCTGGGTTCAGGAACAATCCCCTAATTTGATCTACTGCTAGGTACCCTGGTAGTTCAATATCAGTAGTAATTGACACTTCTCAAGGTGTCTTGAGAACAACAAAACCTATGTCAAGTCTGAGTGTGTCTGACAGCATCATCAATCACATCCAGACCACCATTCACAAGGGGAGAAGAAACAGTTTTGCTGTGTACTTCAGAAACAAATCCTCTCTAAGCTTAATGAGCTAGACAATAAATCTGATGCTTTCATCTATGTTCCTATCCGGTCACTACAATGCTCTTAAAAGTATATATTAATTCTATTATGCAGATAAGAAAACTAAAAAGTATTTTGTCATTATTGAAGCTATTTTGTGAGATATTCCTCCCAGATTCCCAAAAATTTGTTGTTTTTTAAAAAATGGTTTTATCTGTTTGGGGAGATTTTTCTATAACCCCTCCTGGGTTCAGAGATTTCTAGTTATCATTACGAGGTAATATGAACCCTGTTTGTGCTGATTGTATATTCTTCCTTCCCTTTTCTTCCTTGTTATTGAAATTATAGCCATAAAAGCTAGGAAATAAAAAGAGTTCTGGTTTGTAAGACATTTAGTAACTAGTACTCTTTTGGTTTAAATGGCAGTAACTTTCATATTACCAAGGAAGTAACAGAATTGAGAAGTGAGGATTGACTTCTATAACTCAAAAGTCCAACAGGTTTGGATTCATGAGGCTCAAATGTCATCAGGATTATGGTTTGTAAACTATCCGTTTCTGTTTTTAGGTTTTGTTTCATTTGTGTTGGCTTTCTTTTCAGTCAGTCTTCACATAGTGGTAAAGTTGGTCATCAGCACCTCCATAATTTCATAAAAGTCATTGGTCCTGGTAGAATTATCCAATGGACAATTATAAAACACTCCACTAAACAATAACAGAGTACACTTTTTCTTCAGCTATCTGCAAAACACTCACAAAGATAGCAGATATACAGGTCCATAAAACAAGCATGAACCTATTTTTAAAAATTAAAATTTTAAAGAGTATTTTCTAATGTAATGGAAAAATCTTGCAATCAATAAGAGAAAGACAACAACATTTGTATAGTAGCCAGCACATTTCTAAATAATCCATAGGTCAAAGATTGGGTCTTAAAGGAAATTGGAAAAATTCCTAGACTGAATTAAAAAGAAAATATAATATATCAAGACTTGAAGTAGAAAGCTGAAAGAAAAATTAGAGCAAAAATTCTACATTTAAAAAGAGGTAAGATCTCAGATCAATAACTTAAATTTTAATATAAGAAAATACAGAAGATAAAAAAGTCCAAAAATGATCACAAAAAGAAAACATTGTAGATAAGAATATAAATTACTTAATGAATTAATAAAATTGAAAAGAAAAAACATGCAAAAATAATGAAAGTTTCTTTTAAAATTATGAAATTAATATAAAAGTAGGAAACTAATATATCTAGCAAAAGTGACAAGAACAAACAAAAAGCTGCAAATCACCAAATATTATTAATGAAACATGGTTCATAACTAAAGATAAATTCTGCAACCATTGAAAGAATCATAATAGTGCTGGGTGCATGTCATGCATCTGTAATTTCAGTACTCAGGATGATGAGGCAGGAGGACCCAAATTTAATTCAAGCCTGTGCTACAAAATAACACTATCCCAGAAAGCTTTTTAAAAGCATCAACCCAGATGCTCCTCAATAGATGAATGGATCAAGAAAATGTGGTATATTTAGACAATGGGATTTTATGCTTCTATCAGAAAGAATGATATCGCCCCACTCATAAGGAAATAGAAAGGCATGGGAAAAATCATATTAAGTGAAGTAAGCCAGACCCAAAGAAATAAAGGCTGTATAGTTTCCCTCCTTTGTAATAATTAGTATATACCTAGGTTAGTCCTGACAGAGAATCATAATAGCTCAAGAGCTATGTACATATGACCACACAAAATGATGCTAACTAAAATGAACTCCAAGACATTGAAACAACAGGTCTTTTTTTTTTTTCAGTTGTCAACCTTGATGTCACCAATGTACTGTATCTAGTCTTTCTTCTTATTTTATTTCATTTTTCTTTTTCCACTGGTTTATCCCCGGCAATCTCTGTCTTTGAGTCTAGTACCTTCCATCTTGTATATTTACCTGATTGGGAGAAAGGAAGGGAAATAACAAAATGCTGAAAGAAATTTAAAAAATGACCCATTACAACAATGATACTCATGAGACACTAGGTCAAAAATGAACATTACAACTTCATGGGGGGGGAAGAGTTGGGGGTAAGTAAGGGATAATGGGAGAACAACAATGGAATGGGAAATAATGACCAACGAGAAATGTACCATATTCATGTAAATGTAAAAAAAAGTAAAATTTTTAAAAAGCATCAAAAATTGTTGTGAGCTTTATATATAAACTTAAAATACTGAATCATCCTCACTCAAAGACAAGGCAAATATTTCAATCTCTTTTTTAAAAATTTACTTTATTGTAAAGATGCTGTACAGAGGGGTTACAGTAAGGCAATGAGTATATTTCTTGTCGAAATTCTGCCCCTATTAAGGCAAAGAAAAATGTAATTAAAGGACACAGAGATTAAAAAGGAAAGAACAAATCTGTTCTCATTTTCAAATGACATGATGGAATGAAGGTCTATACAAAATTCCCTTCTAGAATCATTACATAAGTTCAATAAAACCTTAAGATACAAAAATCAATCATATTTCTATTTACTGGAAAAATTCATTTTGGAAGCCAAAATTAATAGAATGATGGCATTTATAATCGCTTTTAGCTTTACACGTGGGTATAAACCAAACATGAAGAGGCTCAATATACCAAAAATTATTAAGTAAATGTATATATGCATATATGAAGCATAAAACTCTAAATGTGTAAGTATAAAAATTTTCATGGGAAAAAAATCCTATGGGATGTGAATCTTCACAGTAACACTGTAGACTTGACACCAAAAGTCTGACCCATCAAAGAAAAATTTGACAAACTAGACCAACATTAAATAAAAATAGCCACAACAATAAAATAGTCTTTAAAGATCCTGTGTAAAGATAGTGAGTACACTGGGGGGAAATACTTGCATACTTCATATCTCACGAAAGACTTGTACCTGGAATATGCAAAGTGCATTAAAATTCAAATATAAAGAACAAACAATCCAATGAAAAAATACATAAAAAGATATTTCATGAAATAGTTCTTCACTGAAAATGGCAAATAAGCACATAAATATCTGTTAGAGAAGTGCAATTAAATTCACAAAGAGATATCACTGCTGAGCTGCTAAGATGGCTAATTTTTTTTTTAATGACAACCTTAATGTTGGTAATAATGTGTAGTAACTACACCTCTCATATTAGAGATACAGTACTGGTACAGATAGATATCCATAAGAAAAGTCTAGTGTATCCTTAATAATCTTACTTAGCATTTAATAGCAGTTAATATCTTACTTAGCATTTAATCCAGACAAACTAAAATTTACATATACACAGAATCTTGTATGTGAATTTTCACAACAATTTTACTCATAATAGAAAAATACTACAAAATCCCTCAGGTGTACTTTAATAATCATATTGTTAAGCAGACTGAGACAGCACACTCAGACTTTAGAGCACTACTAGAAAATAAAAGAAAAGAATGAGTTGTCAATACATAAAATAACTTGAATGAATTAAAAGAAAATTATGCTGACTGAAAAAGCCACTCTGAAAAGATGACATACTATATATAATCATTCATTCCATTTATATGATATTCTGGAAATAAAGAAATAAACTTTGAAATGGAGAAACTATTCTAGGGTTAAAATTGTAGATTTGAGATTGGTGGAGGTTTTCATTGGGTAAAGCTTAAAAATAATTAGGAAGGATGTTTGACGTTTTTGGATTACTCTGTGTCTCCATTGCATCAATGTTTATTGGGATTATTCTGTATTATCCAATGCATCAATGTCTTGTTCCTGGTTAGAACAATACAAAGTTTTCCCTTTCAGGGAGACTGAATAAAAAATCCATAATTATTTCTCTGTGTATTTCTTACAGCTGCATGTGAATCTATGAATCTCAAAATAAAAATGTTTAATAAAAGAATATTTTAGATCCTAGAGATAAAAAGAAGCCTTTCTTCCAATTACTTTGAGTAATATACCAGAGAAGAATAGAAATGCTTATGTTCATGGATAATGTTGCTCTGATTGAACAGCCTGTGTCACACTGCCATTTTATGGGGAAGAATATGATATCATGAGATAGCCACACCAAATGAGACAGAGAAAATTTCTCAAAAAAACAAAACATATTCAACATAAAACTGTAAAAAGAAATCAAGCACTCTACAGTAACAGCAATGAATCAAAGGTATGTGTAGAAAAAGCCCATAGTACCAAGTCTCAACAAGCAGACATACTTATATGCAACAGTGAGCTAATCTATTGGTTGAAGTAAAGATTTCAAGAATGGCCAGTCACCAGTGACTCTTGCCTACAATATTAGCTACATAGGAGGCTGAGATCTGAGGATTGAGGTTCAAAGCCAGCCCAAACAGGAAAAGCCTGAGAGATTCTTAACCCCAATTAACCAGTAAAAAAATCAGGACTGAAGGGTAGGTCAGGTGGTAGAGTGCTAGCCTTAAGCAAAAACTTATAAAAAAGAATGGAAGGCCCTGAGTTCAAATCCAAGTATGGACACACACACACACACACACACACACACAGAGAGAGAGAGAGAGAGAGAGAGAGAGAGAGAGAGAGAGAGAGAGATTTCAGTGATGGTGATCACCAATGCTTGGAGGGTACATCAAGGAAGATGCAAATAATATTTTTCTCCCTTTTTAGCTTGTTTCTCTCAAGGTGCAACATATTTCAGAGAATGAGCAAGAACATGGCATTCACCAAAACTAAAGATTTACTCAGTACTTCTTCTATGGTCCTCTGAATTACAATTTGAGGCAAATAGTCTACAAATCATTTGTGTCTGGAGGCACATCAGGTCCTCAGTGATGATAATGTATAATGTATAAAGTTTAAGTTACCCAAGTCTGGGGCACTCATAGAGAAATTTTAGATTCTTATAAAATGGGAGATGTGTTTTTATAAAATACAGGTCTATGCACCTAGTGTACCTGTTCAATGGCACCTCAAAATACTAGTTGTGGGGCTGGGAAGGTGGCTCAGTGGTAGAGCACTTGCCTTGCATGCTCGAGGCCCTGGGTTGGATTCCTCAGCACCACATAAGCAAAAAGAAAAAAGCCGGAAGTGGTGCTGTGGCTCAAGTGGTAGAGCGCTAGCCTTCAGCTGAAGAGCTGAGGGACAGCGCCCGGGCCCAGAGATCAGGCCCCACTACCGGACCCCCCCCAAAAAAAATACTAGTTGTATCAGTTCTAGAGAAACTAAAAGATAGGCCTAAACCAGGTGTGTATAATGGAACTAGAAAAGAACAGTACTGGAGCTTGGAGTGAAAAAAAGCACCCTATTCTTGGGTCATGGACTGGGGTTTGATAAGGTAGCTCTATGGATTTGGTAATATCTGGCTTTAGTAGTATTTAGTAAAGATAAAGAGTTTCTAGGATATTCTGAGGTCAAAATCATTTCAATACTAAGAGAAAAGGAGAACTAAATTAATTGGGATGCATAAGCAGGCTGATCAAAGATTTCAGGGCTGGATATAGTAGATATTTCCAGATAGGTGACCTCAGATGATGAAATTTAAGTCATGAATTTTCTCATATTATTCCAGTACCTTTATCCAGAAGTATATTCCAAAAATTCAAGTATAGATCAGAATCTGAATAACTGTAGGAAAAGGATGGAAACAAATTTTTATTGTAAAAATACTGTACAGAGGAGTAACAGTTACATGAGTAAGGTAATGAGTACATTTCCTATCAAGCATTGCTATACCTCCTTTGTTTTACCCCTACCATCCCTTCCCTCCCGACCTGCCCAACTCCTCCCTTCTTCACTCAAAGTTGTATAGTTCGTTTTCAATGTAGTGTCTTGTACATCTCATTGTTGCAATGGGTCATCCTGTAACCTTATTTCAGCATTTTGTTATTTCCCTCCACCTCTCTAAATTAGAAAAATTCATATAGAAGATTCAGGGCACCAGAATCAAATACAGTGAAAACAGCGTCACCACATTATTCAAAGAAATAGAAGAAGCAATCCAAAAATTCACATGGAACAATAAAAGACCCAGAATAGCAAAAACAATGCTTAGCAGAAAGAACAGTGATGGAGGAATATCAATACCAAATTGCAAACACTACTACAAAGCCATGGTAATCAAAACAGCTTGGTACTGGCACAAGAACAGAACTGAGGACCAATGGAATAGAACTGAAGACACAGAAGTGAACCCACATACCTATAGCCACCTAATCTTCAATAAAAATAGAATGGAAGAAAGACAGCCTCTTCAGTAAATGGTGCTGGCAAAATTGGATAAACACCTGTAGAAAACTAAAGCTAGATCCTTATATATCACCCTGCACCAGAATCAACTCCAAATGGATCAAAGACCTCGAGGTCAAAGTAGACACCCAGAAAACATTACAGGACGGAATAGGAGAAACCTTAGGTCTCCTTGGCACAGTCTCAAATTTTCTTAATAAAGACCCAGAAACATAACAAATTAAAGAAAGTTTGGAAAAGTGGCATTGCATGAAATTGCAGAGCTTCTGCATGGCAAAGGACATAGCTAGCAAGATCAGTAGAAAGCCCACTGATTGGGGAAGATCTTCACTAGCCATATAACAGACAAGGGTCTCATATCTAAAATATACTTGGAACTCAAAAAATTAAATCCCCCAACAACAGATCCTCAAAGAAACAACTGCCCGATTAACAAATGGACTAAAGACAAACATCTCTTTACAGTATTTTTACAATAAAAAATATATACAAAAATGCCAACTAAAAAAAGAAAACGTGCAATATATACACAATGGAATTCTATGCTTCCATAAGAAAGAATGATATCACCCCACTCATAAGGAAATGGAAAGACTTGGAAAAAAATCATATTAAGTGAAGTAACCTAGAGCCAGAGAAACATAAGCTCCTTGGTTTCCCTCATTTGCAATAATTATTATATGTCTAGGAATAGTCCTAGTAGAGGATCACAAAAGCTCAATATCTATGTACATATGGGTATATAAAATGATGCTAGCAGAAATGAACTCCAACATATGGGCACAAGAAGACATTTTGTTGCTGTTGTTTTTAATATACTGTATGAAGTTATTTCTTTTTCTTTTGTTTTTTCCCCTTTGATTTATCCCCTGTAGTCATTGTTTTTGATTCTGCTACCCTGTATCTTGTATATATGTTTATCTTATGTGGAGACAGGCAAGGGAAGAACAACATGGTAAAACAAAGGACAAAGAGTAAACCAATCTAATAGTGTTACTCTCAAGACACTATGTTGGAAATGAACTTTACAACTTGGGAAGGAAGGCAGTGGTGGGGGGAGGTGGGGAAGGAAAGTGGGAGAAAATGAGGGAGGGGGTAACAATGTTCTACAAGATATGTACTTATTACTTTACTTAGGTAACTGCAACCCCTCTATCCATTACCTTTACAATAAATTAAGTTAAACTAAAAAAGAAAATAGAGATTTGTTGGATCGCAGTTCAAGGCCATTCTGGGCAACCAATAATGCAGGCATAATGTCACTTGTCTAAAATTCAAGCTGTATGAGAGGATCACAGATAAGAGGATCACAGACTGACACCATCCCTGGACAAAAACACAAGTTCTTATCAAAATTTAATTAAAGCAAAAAAAAAGGATTAGGGGCATGCTTCGAGTGTTAAAACACTTTCTTGGCAAGCATAAGCCCTTGAGTTCAACCTCACTACTGCCAAAGGGAGAACAAATAATCTAATTATAATTGTACGAGTGAGTTGGCTAGATATTTCTCAAAAGTGTAAGTACAAATTGCTAATAAATAGATGAAGAAATTTTCAGTATACTTATCCTAAAGGAAACGCAAAGTCGTCAGGTGCTCAATCCTTAATCCTTGCTACTTGGAAGGTGAGGATTGGGGATTTGGGTTCAAAGCTAGCTCAGGCAAAAAGGAGTTTGAGATACTCCATTTCAACCAATGGCATGAGCCTGTCTTCCCTCCAACATGGGAAAGCAAAAGAAGGATCACAAGACAGCCCAGGAAAAAATTGTGACCTTAGCTTTAAAATAACCAATGTAAAAGCCATCTGGGGGCATGGCTTAAGTGTTAGAGCACCTGGCTAGCAAGTAAAAGACCTTGACTTTAATCTTAGTACTACCCCTCTGAAAAAAGATTTAAAAATCGAAACAGCACTCACCCATATCAGTGTTGCTATCATCAGCAAAACAATGCTAGCAAGAATGTGAGGACAAAGGAACTCATACACTATTTTTGAGAATGTGATTTAGTACATATGGAAATAAATATGAAGATTCTTCAGAAAACTACAAAAGAATTATATTTAACCCTGCTGTACCACTGGGCACATATCCAAAAGCATGTAACTCAACATACAATAGCGGAACCTATGCACCCAAGTTTATTGCAGTACTAGTCATAATATCCATAATTATCAGTGCCCAACAAGTGATAAAGGGATAAGAAAATGTGAAGTGAGTTTGAGTGTGTGTGTGGGAGGGTGCGCACAATGGAATATCATTTAGGCACAATTAAATTGTGTCATTTGTAGGAAAATGGACAGTACTAAAGATCATCATTTTAAATGATAATAAAAACAAATATCACATGGTTTCTCTCATATACAGAATCTAGAACTGAAAAAAGTGGCATGAATATAATGAGGGACATGTTTGAGAATAGAGAGAGGAAAGGGCAAAGCATGATGATGTGAGTGTGAATGTGATCAAATTAATTGATATTTGTGTATGAAAATAGAATAACAAAACCTATTAAAATTGGAAAACAGGGCAGCAGAATTAAAGAAAGTAATAGTAGAGGTGGTGAATTTGATCAAACTACATTATATGCATGTATAGAAATATCACAGCTAAACATTTTGTACAATTAGTAAATAAAGAAAATACTGTGAAAATATCATACAGAGGGGTTACAATGACATGGGCAAGGTAATGAGTACATTTCTTATCAAGCATTGTTGCCTCCTACTTTGTTTCCCTTTCCCATCCCTTCCCATCTCCCCCCTCCCCCCACCCCCCATCCCCACCCTCCGTGAACCAAAGTTGTAAAGTTCATTTTTCGACATAACGTCTTGTACATCTCATTGTTGCAATGGGTCCACCTGTATCCCTATTTAAACAATTTGTTCTTTCCCTTCCCCTCCACAAAGTATACCAACATCAAATAGAGTGAAAACAGGGGTTTTATCGTGGGGGAGGGACATACAAAGCAACAAAGAAATCATCTTATAAATGAGTTAGAAACATTCGCAAGAAAGAACAAACATTTGAATACTTACCTTGGGGTTCATTTCGCCTAACATCAACTTATCTGACCTTTTCTGCTTGTCTCAGACATATACTAGTAATTGCAAATAGGGGAAACCATTAATATAATTTTTTCAAAGTCTTTCCATTTCCTAACAAATGGGGCAATGTCATTCTTTCTGATGGAGGCATAGAATTCCATTGTGTACATATACCACATTTTCTTAATCCATTCATCTACAGAGGGGCATCTGTGTTGGTTCCATATCTTAGCTATGGTAAATAATGCTGCAGTAAACATAGTTGCACTGGTAGTCTTACTATGGTCTTGTCTGTGATCATTTGGGTAAATGCACAAAAGTGGGATTGCTAGGTCATAGGGAAGCTCTATGTGGAGTCTTTTGAGGAACCTCCATACTACTTTCCAAAGTGGTTGAACAAGTTTACACTCCCACCAACAATGCAATAAGGTTCCCTTGTGCCCACATCCCCTCCAGCATCTGTTGTTATTAGAGTTCTTGATTATAGCCATTCTAACTGGGGTGAGGTGGTATCTCAATGTTGTTTTGGTTTGCATTTCCTTTATGGCTAGAGAGGTTGAGCCTTTCTTCATGTGTCTATTGGCCATCCTTCTTTCCTCTTCAGAGAAGTTTCTCTTTTAAGTCTTTAGCCCACTTATTTATTGGGCAGTTGTTTCTTTGAGGATTTGTTGTTGGGGGATTTAATTTTTTGAGTTCCAGGTATATTTTAGATATGAGACCCTTGTCCGTTGTATAGCTAGTGAAGATCTTCTCCCAATCTGTGGGCTTTCTATTGTTCTTGCTATCTTTGTCCTTTGCCATGCAGAAGCTCTGCAATTTAATGCAATCACATTTGTCCAACCTTTCTTTGATTTGTCGTGTTTCGGGGTCTCTATTAAGAAAATTTCGGCCTGTGCCAAGGAGACCTAGGGTTTCTCCTATTCCATCCTGTAATGTTTTCAGAGTGTCTGCTTTGACTCTGAGGTCTGATCCATTTGGAGTTAATTCTGGTATGGTAATTTTTCTTACTTGCTTAAAGAATCAGAAGACTAAGCCATGCTACTGAGGAGGCTGAGATCTAAGGATTACAGTTTGAAGCCAGCCCAGGAAGGGAAACCTGTGAGACACATCTCCAATTGGATAGCAAAAAGACAGAAATGAGCTGTGGCTCAAATGGTAAAGCCTTGAGCAAAAAGCTAAGTGAAAGCATGAGTCCATGAGTTCAAGCCTTAGTACCGAAAAAAAATATTAGAAGACTAAATTGTATAGTTGTAATTGTAAAGCATGGAGATAAAATCCTGGGAAAGAAAGGCATCAATTCTGCAAAGGCCTGAATTCTGCCAAAATCTCTAGCTGAGCCTTGAATTATAAATTATAAGTAAAATGGGCAAGCTCTGAGCAATCTAACTAAACATAAAGGATCTACATAGTTTGCAATTGTTCTTCCTATAAGGGAGATCTTTTTTTTTTTTGTCGGTCTAGGGGCTTGAACTCTGGGCCTGAGTGCTGTCCCTCAGATCTTCAGCTCAAGGCTAGCACTCTACCACTTGAGCTACAGCAACATATCACATTTCCAGTTTTCTCGTGGTTTATTGGAGATAAGAGTTTCACGAACTTTCTTGCCTGGGCTGGCTTTGAACTGCGATCCTCGGATATCAGCCTCCTGAGTAGCTAGGATTACAAGCGTGAGCCACAGGACAGGCACCCGGCAAGGGAGATCATTTTTAATTGACTTCACTTAAGTTAACTGCTTACCTAAAACAAATGAACAATAACTGTGGTTTCCATTTTATGATGGAATCCAGATTCTCTGCAATCTATCTTTTCCAAAGTCCAAGAGACATTTCAAAATAACTTTGAGATATAAAGAACCAGAAACATGTAATGCATACTCAAGAAAGGATAACCAATAACAATGGATCTTGAGACGGCAGAAATACTGGGATTGGTAGGTTTTAAGAGATACTGAATAAAAACATGGTAACAATTATCAAAAATTCTAAAAATAAGCCAGGAATTGGTGGCTTACATTTGTAGGAGGCTGAGATCTGATACTGCCAACCTGAGCAGAAAAGTCCATGATACTCTTATCTCCAATTAACCACCAAACATCTGAAAGTGGAGTTGTGGCTCAAGTGGTAGAGTTCTAGCCTTGAGCAAAACAGCTCAGGAACAGTGCCCAAGCACTGAGTTCTAGCTCCAGGACTGGGTAAAGGGGGGACAAAAGAAGGCAAAATGAAAAGAAGTATTCCAAAAATAAAATTTATGTAAAATAAAAGATCCTCAGAATGATCAATAATAAGTAACCAATGTGCATAATTGTATCAAATCTATGTAAAAGGGATCAGCATGTAAGTCTGGAAACTCACTTACAGTACAAGAAAGATTGCATGGAAAATGGAGCTAGGACCTACAGCATCTATTTCTGCTATTATAATTCAAATGCTGATTGTTTCTCATCTAGAACATGCCATCTTAAAAATAATAATACTGTTTTTGATCACTATTTACTATACACAGCCTTCCCCATATACATGCCCTAAATGCATCTTCTATATTGATTCTACAATTATCTTTTAAAGCACAGTTTTAATTAGAAAGCCATTAATTTCAAGTGACAGAAACATTAATTTAGGTAAGAGAAGGAATCTTATTAAAAGGTACACATAATTACAGGAACAGGAAGAATATAAATGAGTCTCAAGTACAAGTAAGTCCAGAGACTTAAACACAAATAGAATTGTTTCTTTCTATTTCTCATTTCTGCATGCTGACTGTGTTATTTTAGACTAATATCCTTCCTGTAGACATAAAAACACCACCAGACTTTCCTGCACTGCATATTTCCAAGCTTTTCTATAAAAGCACAACAGACGGTTTTTGACCAAATTTATTAGAAAAACTCTTAGGAAATATTTCTGATTTCGTGTCCCTAAGATGCACACCATCACATCAATCAATCAAACCAATTTTGATCAGGAAAGAGGCATCCTATGATTAGAAATCTTCACTAGAACCTGGCAACTGTAAGGAGGAGAAACACTTCTCAATATGAGTGTATGATTTCCTTAGAAAAGAGATATGCACCACCTAGAGGAAATCAACAACAACAACATATGTTTACTCCATCAGGATTGCTATCCTCTCTATCCCAATCAGTGTCACCACCATATTTTATAAAATCAGAATCATGGGATTTGTTTTCCAGAAGGCTAGTCCTGTGTTTCACTTCTCACTTTCCCTTTTGCTGATAAAACTAAGGAGTGTGTTGTACTCTTCTGGCTCACACCTGTAATCCTAGCTACTCAGAAGGTTAAGATCTGAGAATCATGATTCAAAGCCAGCCCAGACAGCAAAGTCTGTGATTCTTTTTTTTAAAATTTATTGTGAAAATACCGTACAGAGGGGTTACAATTACATGGGCAAGGTAATGAGTACATTTCTTATCAAGCATTGTTGCCTCCTCCTTTGTTTCCCCTTCCCATCCCTTCCCATCTTCCCCCCTCCCCACCCCTCACCCTCCACACTCCCCACTCCCACGCCAAAGTTGTAAAGTTTCGTTTTTTGTTCTTCGACACACATCTCATTGTTGAAATGGGTCCACCTGTATCCCTATTTAAACAATTTATTTTTTCCCTTCCCCTCCACAATTCTTAATTAATCAGAAAAAAAGCTGAAATTGGTGCTGTGATTCAAGTTGTAGAGTGCCAGTCTTGATAAAAAGAAATGTTAAGGAACAGAGCCTAGACCCTGAGTTCAAGCTCAAGTTCTGGCACACACACGTGCACACACACACACACACACACACACACACACACACACACACACACACACACACACGCCCCATAGGACTTACAGCTGAACCTCCATCCTGTGCCACTCCAAAGACAATGGAGTAGTAAGCTAAAGTAACCCAATTTAGATTTTTCAAATGAAGGGGAAATTAGATTCTATGCTGCTACTTTGGATCACTGATAACTCAAAAGTGAACTTAATTCTAACTGGTTCCCCACATCTATTCAAGGCAACAAAATTAAACTCTCTGCTTATACTAGTTGGGGGACCCTCAACAAATGAGTTATTTCTGTATTTCAGTTTCTTCATACATAAAACTCTTTACTGGTTCCCATTACCCAGTAAAACAAAATTATTTACAAATCCCTATAATTATTAAGTACATATATGTCAGGGAGATAGTGGATGTGAGGTAGCCTCTGACTTGAAGGACTTTATTACTAAGCTTGGAAGGCAGATACATAAATGCTTATTGATAATTCAGTAAGTCCTCTGATAGAAATACAGAATAACAGGAGCATGAGACTAAGTTTGTTGGATGAAGTACTATGTAACTTCCTAACTTTTGACCCCAAATTCTTATCACAATGTCTGGTGCAATGTATAGCTTTAAAAAATACTGAGAACATAGCTAGATATTAGTTTTTCACACCTATAAATCCTAGTTTCTCAGGAAGCTGAGATCTGAGTGTCAAGGTTCAAAGCCATCCCAGGAAGGAAAGTTAGTGATACTCATCTCCATTTAACAGCAAAAAAGTAGAGCTATGGCTCAAGTAGCATAGCACCAGCCTTGAGCTAAAAAAACTAATGGGCAGCACCGAGGTCCTGACAGTACTGGCACACACAAAAACAGCAATAACATAATTCTCTCTGATTCTGTTTGTGAAATGTGTATTAAAAAATTCTATCACAAACCAAATAATAGACTTTAAGCATTTTACTGGTAACCTAGTTGGAGCATACCAACTGAAAATGGTTATATCAGACAATTAGATAAATTCAAACACTAAGAATATTAGATCATTTGAGTTACTATTAAGTTTTTATATGTAATTATTTTAAAAACAAGTAGTTCTTATTTTTAGAGATATTTACCAAGATATTTATGAAGTACATTCGGTGAGATCTGATATTTACCTCAGAATATTCCATAGGCATCAGACTTCTGGAATAGAGACAGGGTTTATTTGAATACAAAAGCAATTTTTGCATTAGTAATTGCAGAATCTGAGTTTTCAGAATGAGCCCATACATGTCATAAAGGCGTGATGAAATAATTATGTAAACTGGTTGATATAGAATATACCTCTCCTTAAAATTTCACTTCTCCCTCTCCATTTTATATTTATTTTAAGGCATGCCAAAATAAACAGCAAATCAGTGAAATAGGCGTTTAACACTAATCATTCTGAAGAACAGAAAACATTAGCACCATTTCTGTCCTGTAGTAATGACCATAGCTTGAATGGTAGACAGCTCTCAGAGAAGCCTGGGAGAAGCACTCCAGCCCTAACGGAAAGAAAGGGAGAGAACATGGATTGAAGCTGAGCAGAAAGGAGAGAGGAAATACGTCAATAAACTCTGAATTGAAAGAAGCTGGCTCATTCTAGTGTTTTCCGAACTGGTAGAATCTGTTCTGCAATACTGCCACCTGGTGGCTAACTACAATCACCTGTCCCTGTTTACCAAAGGGAGCATTTCCTCTGATCCTTCTGACGTGTGAATTTTCTAAAAGTAAAATGGACACACTTAGTGAAGTTTTCTGATTTATTCAAGCAACATTCATCACTCTACCCTTCCCACTATAAAGTGCCTTGTACTCTAATATTGTATGTCAATATGAATTAATTTAAACAACTTTCTTATATATCTAATCTAGAACACAGTCACTAAATTAAGGATGGCAAACAAATGGGCCATAAGAGACAGAAGTCATATAAATGCTGGAGCGGATACAAATGCTATTCACCCTGGTTTGATCAATTTATATCTACTAAATTTACCCACACAATATGTACTCACTCATATATGTTGACTAAAAAAGGAAAGAAAAAGAAAAGAAAGGGTGTTGGCCACAAACATTTAAGCAGAATTAAGTTAATATACTATTTAATGACAGCTTAGTATGTGCCAATAACTTTTCTGAATATATCAAACCTTTATGCATTAACTCAGTTAACCACTACGTCTCCAAGATAAGTAATAGTCTTATTCTCATTTTACCGATGATGGGAAAAAGTTTTGGGTGCCACAACCACACATCTAGGAAATATTACAGTCAGATTCAAGACACGTCTGCACCTAAGATTATGAACTAGATTAAAACAAGAAAACACTACATGTAACTCTCTTAGGAATGCTGTGGTCTGAAATATCTGTGTTCTGTCAAAATTCCTATGTTGATATCAAAATCCACGATGTAATGGTGTTTGGAGTGAAGCTTTTAGGAAGTAATATGTCATGACAACAAAGTCCTTGTAATTAAGATTAGTGTTTTTATTAAAGTAACCTCAGATTGCTAGTTAGCTCTTTCCTCCACAAGAGGGCCTAGTAAAAGCTCACAAGCCAAGAGGAATAAACAAGCCCTTACCAGCCACCCTATCTTCCAGTTCCTTGATCTTGAACCATTTTTTAAGCCATTACATTTGTGTTATTTTTGTTATAGAAGCCAGAGTGGATCTAGCACAATGAGTAATCACTAACTAAATAAAATCTTGTAGACCCAAACCTAAGGAGAGGATGAAGAATTCAGGTAGGTGAATTTCTTAAGAGATTGGGACTACAGTCCTCTGTTTCACTTTGCTTCTTGGGGTTCTCTACTTTCCGTCAATTTTTGCCTCTATTATAGCATTGCCCACCCCACCACTCAAAGATCTCACAAGTATCTGTCAGATATATCTTTCCAACATGATGCAGATCATCTCACATTTTTGAAAGAGTGAACAGAACAGAAATAAACAACCATTGCAGGATACTTTCAGAAATAATTTCCTTTCTGACCACAGCTATGTCATCAATAGATGTGTTAGCTGTTTTCATTTAGAATTGGGGCTGCACTCTTCTTCATACCCACATAAAAGAATAATGACTACCTTTCAGTGAGTACTTACTTTATATCAGGCATTGTGCTAAAACCCTATGAAAGCCTTTGTCCAATCTTGTAAGGTGGGTGAATATTCCCATTCCACAGATAAAGACTAGTAAAGCCTTGCCTGGCACCAGTGACTCACTCTTGTAAACCCAGCTGTTCAGGAGGTAGAGATCTAAAGATCATGGCTCAAAGCCAGTCCAGACAGAAAAATTCATGAAATGCTTACTGCCACTAAAAATCCAGAAATAGAACTGTGGCTCAAATGGTAGAATGCTAGCACAGAAGCTCATAGACAGTGCACAATCCCTGTGTTCAAGTCCCAGGACTGGCATAATAAGGCCAGAGACCTCAAACTTAAAGAAGTTTCTCATGATCACAGAGCTAATGAACAGAAAGCTAGGATTTCAGCCTAAGTAATTTGACACAAGAACAAAAACCTCGTTTCCATTCTCTCCCTTTTACATTTTTAAAATCTGTTTTTGTGCTTTATATTTTTCCCATGGTAGAGTCAGATCTAATCCCAGATATCTCACTAGCTTGTACTGAATTTAACTGCTCTGATTTACTACTTTTGTAGTAACTGCATAACTCTCATCCATCTTTGCAGATGAAAGAAATATCTCATACCTCCTACACAGAACTTTATCAATTCATTGGTTCATTCAACACATCTTTCTTTTTCTTCTTACAATATTTATTGTAAGCCAGGCCCAAAGAAACATAAGCCCACGGTTTCCCTTATTTGCAATAACTAGTATATGTCTGAGACAAGCAGAACGGTCAGATAAGTTGATGTTAGGTGAAATGAACCCTAAGATAAGGATTCAAATGTTTTTTTTTTCTTTCTTGCTATTGTTTCTAACATATTTATAAGATGATTTCTTAATTCCAACAATTTACTAATGAGAATGCAAAATAGAGTACCTGCAATCCAAAACAGTATAGCTTTCCTTTTCTTTTTCCTCCCTTCCTTCCTCCCTCCCTCCCTCCCTCCCACTCTCCCTCCCTCCTTCCCTCCCTCCCTTCCTTGCTTCCTTCCTTCCTTCCTTCGTTCCTTCCTTCCTCTTTCTTCTTTCTTTCTTTCTCTCTTTCATGCTAGACTTGGGGTTTGGACTCAGGGTCTAGGCTCTTTTCCTGACATTTATTTGCTCAAGGCTATTGTTCTACCACTTGACCCACAGCTCCATACCCATTTTGTTTGGTAGTTAATAGGAGATAAGAGTCTCATGGACAGTCCTACTTAGGCTGGCTTCAAACCATGATCCTCAGATTTCAGCCCCCTGAGTAGCTAGGATGACAGGTGTGAACCATCAGTCTACTCTTTCTTAATGCATTAAACATAGAATTATCATAGGAACCAGCTATTAATCTTGTTTATTTACATAACAATTGAGAACAGATGAATAAGAAAAAATAAGTATTTATGGTCATAGGATCATTTTACAATAGTCGAAGGTGGAATGTCCAATTGCTAAAGTGATAAAGAAAATTTGGTCTTTCTATACAGTGGAATATTATGCAATTTTATAAAATTCAATACTCATACATGCTACAACACAGAGGAACCCAGAAGAATCAAACTCATAGAGACTAAAGTTTTCTAGGGCTGAAGAAAAGGGACAATGAGAATGACTAGTAATACAGAGATTTTATTAAGTATCTTTAAGTAGTTGTACAAAGAAGTTTCAGTTTAACATGGCAGTTTATGTGTACCATATGTCGTGATAAATGTCACCCCTCAGGGTTATCTTTGGGAGTTACATTGATCAAGGAGGCAAATAGTAGTGATGATTTATGTTTGGCTAAAGACCATTATCAAAAATATGATTTTCAAATACTCTTCAATTCTGTAAGTTGTCTTTTTATTTCTTAATAGGATCATTTTATGCACAAAAGTTTTAAAATTTGATGAAGTTAAACTTCTTTTTTGTGGTTTTGTGTGTTAAATTATTGTCAAATTCAGTATCATGAAAATTTAGCCTTGACTTCTTGGTTTTATGGTTTGGCTTTAATATTTAGGTTATTGATCTACTTTGAGTTTGTTTTTATTGTGTATGGGGCAAGGTTGGCTTCCAACATCATCTTTTTTTTTTTTTCTTTTCTTTTTTTTTCTGTCGGTCGTGGGGCCGGAACTATGGGCCTGGGTGCTGTCCCTCAGTTCTTCAGCTCAAGGCTAGCACTCTACCACTTGAGCCATAGCACCACCTCCGGCTTTTTTCTTTTTGCTTCTGTGGTGCTGAGGAATCAAACTCAGGGTCTCAGGCATGCAAGGCAAGCACTCTACCACTGAGCCATCTTCCAACCCCCCCCCCCCCAACTTCATTCCCTTGATTGTGAATTTCTACCAACTCCTTCTGGCACTGTTTACTGAAGAAACTACAATTTCCTCATTGAATAATCTTGGCATCCTTTTTGAAATTTATGACCACAGCTGTAAAGTTTCATTGCAGACTCTCACTTTTATTCCATGTCTCTCCTTATGACATTAGAAACCAGTTTTGCTAAGTATAGCTTGGTGTTAAGTAAACATGAGAAAGTGAGGGTCCTTCAGTGTTTTTCTTTTTCAACAATACTTGGGCAATCAGGAGACTTTTACACACTCATGCTAATTTTAGGCTCCAATTTTTTACTTCAAAAAAAGGCCACTGGAATACTGATTGCATTGAGTCTGCAGATTGTTTTAGGTGATGTTGCCATTTTAACAACAATGAGTCTTCCAATTAGGAATATGGGATTTCTTTGCATTTCTTTATATATTTTCTATTTCTGTCAGCCATGTTTCATGTAGAACTTGAATATCCTTCATCTTTACTACGTTTTGTTTCATTAAATTTGATCAAGTTTAATTTATTAATTTCACTTTTGCTTTGTTAGTTGCTAGTATATAGAAATATTAATGATTTTTGTATGTTTGTCTTGTATTCTTTTTGTTGTTGTTGTTTTGTTTTAATAAATTGAAATCCCAGGCCTTGAAGTCACTGATAGCAGCATTTTTCTCCTTACTGTTGGGGGAGATGTGAGAGAGGGAGAGAGGGAGAGAGGAAATGAGGGAGGGAGGGATCATGAGAGAGAGAGAGAGAGAACTGTCTTGTATTCTTTATTTGAGCTGCGATTGTTTACTAGCACTTAATGATACTTTGAGGCAGATTGCTAGAACATAATGCATACTTGGACTTAAAATCTATGTTATGGGGCTCATGTATATATAAAATGATTTCTATTTTGAAGATTTATAATTTTGCATAATAATTTCATAATAAAAGTTGCTAAAGCCTACTTATTTAATAAAAATTCCAATATTATTTAACTATGATACGAAATATAGTGGCAGCAGAAGAAAAAGATAAATTAGAAATCAAGAAAATTACAAATTCTTGTGCAGAAAAGGATAATGTCATAACAAAGGGAGAATATTGTTGCAAAATATGTATCTAAAAAAAGATTGGCACCCTGATTATGCAAGTAACTACTATAATTCAACATTGGAAAAACAAATGCTACAGTTTTGAAAACAGGCAAAAGACCAGAACAGAATTTTTTTTCAAAGAAAAGATACACATGATGAGTAGGTACATAAAAAGCTGGTAAAAATTACTAGCCATTAGAGCAGTGAAAATAAAAATTACAATGACACACTACTTCACATTGATTAGGATAGCTATTAACAAAAAAAGCAAAAAGCAAAAACATGTTTGTTACATAATATAAATAATATTGTCAAGAATGTGAGGTCATTGACTCCTTCAGGTATTGTTGGACAGAATATGCAAAATGTTGCAATCACTCTCCAGAACAATCAGTTGATCAAAAAGTTCAACATAAAATTATCACATGATACAGCAATTCTATCTATAAGTATATATGCAAAAAATTAAAATTAGGAACTCATCCTGATAATGCTACCATGATATTCAAAACATTATTCACAATCACTAGGAAGTGAAATCAATGCAAATGGCCATTAACAGCTGGATGAGTAAAGAAAATGTTTTATATACATATAAGGGAGTATTAGTCACCTTTTTTATTAAAGAATGAAATTTTCACACATACTACAATATGAATCAGCAGTGAAGTTATTATATTAAATAAAATTACTTGAATGAGCCTAGAAATCATTATGCTAAATAAAATAAACTGGATACAGAATGACATTGTATGGTGCCACTCAGGTTGAGTGTTGAAAACAGGTAAATTCATGAAGACAGAAAGTAGAATAGGGGTTACCAGGGGTTGGAGGAGGGTGAGTTGTTGTTCAATGGATACAGTTTCTGTTTGAGATTATGAATAACTTCTATAAATAATATTTATTTTGTGTATTATGAATGTGATGCCTACAGGTTACATACTTTAAATAATTTAATGGTGACTTTATGTATGTATAATATAAAATGCATTTAACCACAATAAAAATATTATAGCTTATTTGCAAGAAAGCACAGAAAAGGTTCCTTCAGCAGAAATCTGATAATCTGGCCTCTTATGACACAAGACAGGTTGGAACAAATACAGCTATAGTAATAAGCTTTGCTTTAAAAAAAATAAAGTAGCAAGTTTATTAAAAGTGAAAATAGAGTATAGATTCTCCACAGAGAGGGGTCCAGGAGACAGGCGTCTAACAAAGTCCTCCAGAGAAATGGCCTTAGCTTTGTTTTTGTCTTAATTTTCTTCATCCTTTTATATCCTCAAACTGATACTTCTCCTAAGAAAAATCCCACAAAAATATTAAGTCAGTCTTTTGACAGCACATCACATTTCTATTTTATCAGGGTATTAATATAGAAGCTCAACAGGAATTGCCTTACGATCCTTAGCACTGCTCTTACAGACAGACAGGTGGAGCAAGAGATCAATGGAAAAGTACAAGAGCAGAAAGGACTGTTTTCATGTCTGTTTTTATTTTTCAATCCAACATGTCAGTTTGAGAGTAAAATGCATCTTGTAAAACGCTACCCCTTACTTGGGTTTGGGGCCTTCACTTTTCTGTATTTAGTGAATCTAGTAAACTTTGTCAAAGAACAAAATACCTAATTGTTAATGACAAATATAGAGATTGTCAAACCTGTTGCTGTCACATTTGTCATCTGGAAGTGCATGCATGCATTTTTACCTCTGTTTTTTCTTCTTTTAGTAAATATTTATTTACTAATAAATATTTATAATACACAAAATATTCATAATACACAAAATAAATATTATTTATAGAAGTTATTCATAATCTCAAACAGAAACTGTATCCATTGAACAACAACTCACCCTCCTCCAACCCCTGGTAACCCCTATTCTACTTTCTGTCTTCATGAATTTACCTGTTTTCAACACTCAACCTGAGTGCACTTACTGTGCATCAAGTATGGAAAATACAGCTATGAACAAAACATTAAAAAATCCTACCCTCGTAGGGAATACCTTCTTGTTTCCTTCTTTTCTTCTTATCCACCTAATGAATTGGGAGATTTAGATTCTAGACATAGCTTTTGTTATTGACTAGATAGATATCTGCTAATATATCTGAGCTCAGGTGTCATTTTGCAAAACCTGAAGATGAGTAACATATCCATCTTAGAGCCAAGTTCAAATCAATATGGTGTCTGCTCCCCAAAGACTCACAGACTAGTAGAAAAGCCAGATATGCACCCAGAAAACTGTCATACAAGTTTGAAGGCAATGAAAAGATGAAATGAAAAAAGAAGAAATAAAGATAATAAAGACAAGAAGATTATTTCTAGCTTGTGGACACCTAGAAAAATTCCACTGTTGTTGGGCCTTAGGTGTTGAGTCAGATTTGAGGTAATGTGCATGGATAAATAGTAGGCACCTCTCAAAGCAGAATATGCAGATGATTAAAAAGACCCAGTAATTGCTGGGAGCTGATGGCTCACATCTATAAACCTAACTACTGAAGAGACTGAGATATGAGGTTTGTGGTTCAAAGCTAGCCTGAATAGGAAAGTCTCTGAGACTTTTATCTCCAGTTAGCCACCAAAAAGCCAGAAATGAAAGTGTGGCTAAAGTGGTATAAAATTGAAATAAACTAATATTCATTTTGGATAGTTAACATTGAAAATACCAAATACTAAATTTGTATGTCTTTGTTTTTATTTTATTTTTATTGTCAAAGTGATATATGGAGGGGTTACAGTTACATAAGTAAGGTAATAAGTACATTCCTTGTCAAACATGTTAACTCTTCCATTTTTCTCCTGCTTTCCCTCCCCCCACCATCCCCAACCACAAGTTGTACAGATCCTTTCCAACATGTTGTCTTGTGTATATTGCTGTTGCATTGGTTCTTTGTCTCACCATTCTGTTGTTCCCCTTCCTTTCCATCATTCAAATAAATGTATATACAATACCAGGGTACCAAAATCAAATACAGTGACAACAGGGGATACACCATAGGGGGAAGATCAATTGAAAGTCCACGGATTGGGAGATTTTCAGTAGCCATACAACAGACAAGGGCCTCATATCTAAAATATACTTAGAACTCAAAAATTTAAATCCTCCAAAAAACAACTGCCCCATTAGTAAGTGGGCTAAAGACTTAAGGAGAGACTTCTCTGAAGAGGAAATAAGAATGGCCAATAGACACATGAAGAAATGCTCAACCTCTCTGACCATAAAAGAAATGAAAATCAAATCAACATTGAGATTCCACCTCACCCCAGTTAGAATGGCTAGAATCACGAAATCTAATAACAACAGACTCTGAGGGGATGTAGCCAAAAGGGAACCCTACTGCATTGTTGGTGGAACTGTAAACTTGTTCAATCACTTTGGAAAGCAGTATGGAGGTTCCTCAAAAGACAATATATAGAGCTCCCCTATGACCCAGTAATCCCACTTTTGGCCATGTACCCAAATGATCACAAACAAGGCCATACTAAAGCTACCAGTATAACTATGTTTATCACAGCATTATTCACTGTAGCTAAGATATAGAACCTATCCAGATGCCCCTCAGTAGATGAATGGATCAAGAAAATGTGATGTGATGTGATGTGATATGTGTGTGTGTGTGTGTGTGTGTGATGGAATTCTATGCTTCCATCAGAAACAATGATACCACCCTATTTGCAAGGAATTGGAAACACTTGGAAAAAATCATGTTAAGTGTGGTAAGCCAGACCCAAAGAAATATAGGTCCCATGATTCCTACCTGTGTGACCTTAAACAGTTTATCCATCTTTCTTTTTTCCCCTAGTAATAAATTCTTTTTATTTAAACATAGTTGTATTGCTGGGTTCCAGTAGTTCATGCCTCTAATCCTAACTACTCAGGAGGCTGATATCTCAAGATCACAATTAGAAGCCAGCCCATGCAGTAAAGTCAGTGAGACTCTTATCTCCAATTTAACTACCAAACAAAGCCAGAAGTGGAGCTGTGGCTCAAGTGGCAAAACAAAACAAAACAAAACAAAACAAAAAACTCATGGACACTGTCCATACCCTGTTCAAGCCCCAGGACCAGGACAGACAAAGAAAAATAATATGTGTTTCCAAGGTACAAGGTTGCAATGTGTAAAAATAACCAAAATATATGTGTCCAGAATGAGAATCACCTTATCGCCAACTATGATTTTTCCCTTCCTATCACTGTTATAGATGAGGAAATTGTGATGAGTGACAGTGGAAGAAGGAGTGAATTTCATCATGGGACATGGCATGCTTATATGGCAATGTCATAGTAAAATCTCACTTGTACAGTAACATAAGCTAAGAAAAAAAGAAGTAATGTCTGTTGCTGGGGGAATGAGACCAATGACAGCAAACTTTTCACCTAGGCAAATTCTAAGAGAAAATGTAGGACAGAAACTTTGTAACATACTACAGAAAAATATTTTTAGCATACATGAACAATATAAAGATTAGAAGTTTATAATTGATATGAAAAAATATTAAGAAAAAATTAAAATGAGCTATAGTCTGAATATAAATATTTGGAAAACACTTCTCTAATAAGGGGCTTGTATGTAGAATATATAAGGAATTCTCAAAACTCAAGAAAGGTAAAAAACACTTCCTTCTGGTTTCAGCTATTAAAAGTTATCCTCATTTCTCCTAGTCCCCCCACCTTATACCTAAAAATATGTCAACAAGGAAGCATAAGAAACATCTGAAACGTAGAAAGAAGATGACTTGTTGTGAGTTGATGCACAACTGGTAGCAAACTTCCTGAGTTTTCTAATTACCTACCACATATCTCAGAAATAGCACTGCAGATTTGTCTATTTTCAATTGCCAATAGAGCTCTCTTCCTTCTAGATAAAAGATTAGAGAAAGATGGTCAAAACAGAAAATCTCCTTGTTAAAACCCACACTGTTCCAGTCAAATGTCAAAGGAACCACACTCCTCATAAGAACTTTACCTTCACAACAAGCAGGTAGAGGTATTCCAAGTATTATGATGAATTGTCTGTAAAACTGAATAGAGATTTTACCTTTCATCCTTATCTGGCAGAGGCAAAAGAATCTTAAATGCAGCAAGAAAGAGGCAGCTTAACATGTGCAATGGATCCAAATGAGATCAAGGAATTATTGTTCACTAAAACTGTGAACTTAGCTGATCATGGTGCCACATACCTGTAATTCCAGCACTCAGAAGGCAAGATGGTTATGAGTTTAAGGCCAGACTAAGATGAACGAGAAGCTGTCACAAAAATATCAGTAAGTATGATAAAGAAGGAAGGAAGGAAGGAAGGAAGGAAGGAAGGAAGGAAGGAAGGAAGGAAGGAAGGAAGGAAGGAAGGAAGGAAGGGAGGGAGGGAGGGAGGAAGGGAGGGAGAGAGGGAGGGAGGGAGGGAGGGAAGGAAGGAAAAAGAGTGAGGGAGGGAAAAAGGAGTGAGGGAAGAAAAGAGAAGAGAGGGAAGCTAGAGAGAGGAAGGAGGGAAGAAGAGAGGGAGGGAGGGGAGAGGAAGGGAGGGAAAAAAGAAAAGGAAATTAAGATTATACCACAGAAAATATCTATTTAAAACTAAAAGGCAGTAATTAATTAGTATAGTTTTAAAAGAAAACATATCAAAATGGCTAGTAACTACATTAGATATATAAAAGATTTAAACACTTCATTCAAACAGAAAATACTAGTAGTAAGAGTTAAAAAGAAGGATCTGCCAAGTGCTGGTGGCTCACATCTGTAATCCTAGCCCCTAAGAAGGCTGAGATGTGAGAATCATTGTGTGAAAACAGCTTCTCCAAGAAAATCCCTGAGATTCTTATTTATTTATTTTTTTATTTACTTATTTTTTTTATTGTGAAAATACCATACAGAGGGGTTACAATTACATGGGCAAGGTAATGAGTACATTTCTTATCAAGCATTGTTGCCTCCTCCTTTGTTTCCCCTTCCTATCCCTTCCCATCTTCTCCCCACATCCCTCCCTTCCCCCTCTCCCCCCCAAAGTTGTAAAGTTCATTTTTCTACATAACGTCTTATTTATTATTAATCAGCAAAAAGCCAGAAGTAGAGCTGTGACTTATGTGGTAAAGCACTAGCCTTAAGCACAAAAACTCAAGGACAGCACCCAGGCCTTGAGTTTAAGCACCAGAACCCTAACAAAACAAAAGAAAAGAAACAAAAAAAGAAGGATCCAACTTTACGCTTGCTACATGAGGTACAATTCAGATTCAAACACATAAATGGGTTGAAACTTAACTATTAGACCATTCTGTACTATGTAAATAATAATGACCACCATAAAAAAAAGCTGATGTGAACGTATTACTATTAGACAGAGAACACGTTTAGGCAAAAATTTTACTAGAGGCAAAAGTCATTTCATAATGAGAAAGGGTCAATTTATCAGGAAAAAGTCAATTATAAACATGTACTAAAACAACCCAAAACTTGAGCCGAGAAATAGTACAAAAATAATCATGAGAGAATTCAGTGAAAAGTAATTTATTAAAGAAAAACAAATGGTGGAAATGACAAGTGATTAATAAATGATATATACTAATTAATTTACAGAATGTTTTAAAACAAATATTCTCAGCTTTCTGTTAAGTAAGTAAGGACAACAAAAAATAGAAACAACTAATGCAGATTCCTCTCTAGCATATGTTATTATAAAATGTGATTTTAATAGTAAAAACATTCAATTTTCTCCTTGTTTTGTTTTTTTTTAATCTTTTTACTGTTTTATCTTTTTCTAAAAGAAATGTATTCATTACCTTATTTATGTAACTGTAATCCCCCTGCTCATCATCTGTTCAAAAAAATGATGATTTAAAAAATAAACAAGGAGTAAATTGAATGTTCTTACTATTAAAATGGTGGCTCTTTGCCCAGGTAACTGTAAGCCCTCTGAACAGTATTTTCACAATAAGAAACTTATAAAAAATAAAATGGTGGCTCAGTGGTAGAGTCCTTACCTCGTGTGCATGAAGCCCTGGGTTTGATTCCTCAGCACCACATAAATAGAAAAAGCTGGAAGTGGTGCTGTGGCTCAAGTGGTAGAGCACTAGCCTTGAGCTGAAAAGCTGAAGGACAGTGCCCAGGCCCAGAGTTCAGGACCCATGAGTGACAAAAAAGGAGAACTAATCAGATAAATTATAAAACTAAAAGTATAAAAACTCTTAGAAGAAAACAGGAATTCAATTTTTAAAATATTCCAGTGTTTTTTCTGGTAGACACATCAAGCTTTTCTTTTTAAAATAATTTTAATGGTTATTTTTCCTTTTATTTTATTAATCTTATGTTGTACCAAGGAATTGAACCTAGGGCCTCATGCATGCTAGGCAAACACTTTACCACTAAGCCACATTCCCTACCCATATCAAGCTTTTCTTACAATGTAAATTGAAAGTAATATAATCTAGAGTAGCTAAAACAAGCTTGTAAAAGAACAATACTATTGGACAATCATTAAATATAATGGTTAGTTTAATTTTATAACCACAGTAATTAAAAAAATGTGATGTTGAGAGGAACAAATGCATAGATCAGCAAAAGAAAATTAAGATCATAGTCTTTTTTTATTTTTAACTCTTCTAGATTCACAATGCTTAATTTTTAAAATATTTACAAGTATATCATGCACTTTGATCAAATCCATTCCATTATATATATATGTATATATATATTAATTTTCCTTAATCTTTTCAACAAATAATACTGGAACAATTGTACATCCATAAGCAAACAAACCAAACCAAAACCTAGAGCTACGTCTCACACTTACTACAAAAATGAACTTAGAATGAATCATGAGCTTAAATGCAACAGTAAAACTCAAATTCTTAGAGAAAAATTGGTAGAAATCTGCATTGATTTAGGATTTGACAAAAAGAGTTCTTAGTTTGCCACAAAAACCATGATCTTCAAAATAAGAAGTTGATAAAAGAGTGTCATCAAATTAAATTTTTCTCTGTAAATATCCTATTAGAAATAGAATGAAAATGGAATGGATAAAAATGTGCAAAACACTTATTGGGTACAGGACTTTTATCTATCTTATTTAAAAGACTCTCAAATCTCAATAGTAAAGTAACAATCTAATTAGGAAATGTGCACTAGACATGGATATTTCACTGAAGAGAACATACAATGAGCAAATAAGCACATGAAAAGATGCTTAACTTTATTAGTCATCAGGGAAATGTAAATTAAAACCACAGTGTGATGCCACTAAACACCTATTAGAGTGCCGAAAATAAAATTTTAAAACCTAACAATTCTGAGTGTTAATGAGAATGAGGAACAACTAGAAAATTCATAATTGCTAGTAGGAATGCAAAAATTATTTTGCCATTTTAGAAGACAATGTAGTAATTTCTTGTGAAGTCAAATGTGCCATTCCCATACCATCCAGTCATTATACTCTTAAGCATTTACCCCAGAAAAATAAAAACATATATCTATAAAAAACCTACATGAGAATGTTAATGGCAGCTTTATTTCCTGATAGCTAAAAATACTTTAAAAAATTCCAAGTATCCATTGACAGGTGAATTAACAAATTGTGGAATAGAATGACATACTACTTGGCAATAAAATGGAATGAACTTACAAATGTAAAAATGTAGATTCATTTCAAAACTATTTTGCTGAACAAAAGAAGCCTCATACAAAAGGTTATATAGTATATGAGTCCACTTATGTGACCATTTGGAGCAGACAAATCCATAGTGAAAAAAATCAGACAAATAATGTCTTGAATTTGATTAGAACATACTTTATTATGCATCAAAACATCCATTTTATCCAAGAAATATATATATATATATATATATAATTCTTATGGATTAATCAAAAATTAGAAAAATGGTTAAGTAGATGGAAATGCTAATTACTTTGATTTGATCATCAGATATCATTTACTTGTGTCAAAGTGTTACAATTTACCTCATAAAATAATTACAAGCAATAAGGGATTTTTTAAATTTTTAAGTGAAAATATCCATTTTGTTTACTAAAAAGAAAAACATCACAATCTTGAAATTCAGATGAACTCTTATTGTTCTGTAATTCTCCTTGCAACTTGTCAGGTCTTTGATCAGCTCCTCCCCCTAACTTGTTGTTCATCTGGTTGTTTATAGTTTTCTTTGTTCTCCTAAACTTTCTACCTAATTCTCATCTTGTTGCCCTGGAGCTGACAACTTTGATACTTTGTCATGAAAATTGGAGGGCCCAGAAAGGAGCTACCTCAGCGATGTCTTTTCTCTATTCTCTGTCTCCAAATCTTCTTACACTAATAACATCACTTGTCTATGAAATAGTTCTAATCACTCTTATCTTGAATTCAATCCCAAGTGTTTTCTTTAGATTTTGGACTTCTTCTCAAGCCAAGCTTCTTGAACAGATTCTCTGCACTCCGTTGTCTCCATTTCACAATAACTTTTTGACTCCTTGCAGTCAGATTTTTGCCAGAACCCATCCAAGGCATGGTTCTTACCATCAGTGACTTCCTCATTGCAAATTCAATGCACATTACTCAGTAATGTTTTCTTCATAGACTTTCTATATTTTTCACTCTGTGAACTTGTCAATCTTTCTCAATTCTCTTGTTGTCAATTTACCCTAATCATATCTATGTACCATGCTTGTTTGTCTCTTTCGTCAGCTCCTCCTCCAGCTTTTAAATTTGGGGATGCTTCAAGGAGATATCTTCTGTCCTATACCCTTATGCTTCTACATTTTCTTAATATTTATAATTTTCTAAATGCTTTGCCACATCATGGTAACTCCTCACTCAACAGACATACTGATAACACTTCGTGTGTGCAGTATATGTATATGCTTCATGGTCATATGCAATAGAACATTTCCCTGTTTAATATCCAAAACATATTCTTTGAGTTAATGGCATCATATCACAATTAAAGAAACATAGACTTCTCATTCTTCCCCAGACCTAATGTCTAATTGACAGTCATTCCTACAAATTTCAGTTTATAAGTACATATAGAAATGACTAGCAACTTGGGAGGCTGAGAACCGAGGATCTCAGTTTGAAGCCAGCCCATGGAGGAAAGTCCCTGAGACACTTATCTCCAGTTAATTAACAAAAAGTCTGAACTGGAGCTGCAGCTGGAGGCTGAAGTGATAGAGCACTAGTTTTGAGCAAAAAAATCTCAGGGATAGTGCCCAGGCTCTGAATTCAAGCCTCAGTAACTAGCCAACAGAGAGGGGGGGGGAGGAAAGGGAGGGAGGGAGGGAGGGAAGAAGGGAGGGAGATAGGAAGGAGTTGGGAGAGGAGGAAGAAGGAAAGAAAGAAAGAAAGAAAGAAAGAAAGAAAGAAAGAAAGAAAGAAAGAAAGAAAGAAAGAAAGAAAGAAAGAAAGAAAGAAAGAAAGAAAGAAAGAGATAAATGTATCCTCTTCCATTTTCACTGGTAATGCTTATGATTAGTTCAAATAGTATAATTTCATCAACATCTGTGTCTGAACTCGTTACTGTAAAATCCGTTCTTCACAATGAAGCCACGATAATCTACATAAAATACAACCCTAACTCTCCCAATCACAAAACTTTTCTATTTTTCTTCATAGTATATAGAAAAATAATTACCATGATTTTGCTATGAGATCAATCCCTCATTACTTTAACTGGATTTATAGTTACCCATCCATCTTCAAATGTTCTTAAAGATAATGTCATAAAATGGAAAACTGTGTTCTTATCCACTTAAGCTTCATTCTAAGTATGAAAAAATCCATATTCCTTAATATTAAAACATGTAACCTGACACTTGCCCACCTTTACAGCCACTTCACACCTCTATTCTTGAACAGCACAAGCACTGAACACCGTGTTTTTCATACATGCTCATGCACTGTTCTTTTGTAAAACTTTTGCTAGGTATTTACTTTCTGCTTTATAAACATTGCTCATATACCATATTCACAAAACTAACTTCTGTTTACTGTACAGTCCACTATAGTTTTGTTTCTGCTGGTTAACCACTCTTCAGAAGCAGCCTTTACCAAGGTTTTGAATTAACTTTTACCTCTAAAAGCCAACAGTCACTCATTTTTTGTGTGCCCAGGACTAAGGCTTGAACTTAGGGCCTGGTGCTTTCCCTTAGCTTTTTCAGTTTAAATATGCTTCTCTACAGCTCCACTTCTGATGTTTTGCTAGTTAATTGGAGATAATAATCTCATGGACTGTCCTGCCAGGGCTGGCTTCCAACTGTGGTCCTCAGATTTCAGCTTCTTGGGTAGTTAAGATTACAAGTGAAAGACACCAGTGCCCAGCCCAACAAACTTTTGTTTTTACTTCTAATGATTTTTTAAAATTCAACTCATTAGAATACATTGGTTTTACATGAGGGAGTGTTCATTCTGACATTTCTACACATGTATACAATGTTTCCTGATCAAACTCATATCTTCTATCACTCTCCACCATCCTACTCCCCCTTTTAAAAATTATTTCAACATGTTTCATTGTTCAGTTTTCATGAATGCCAATAAAATATAACCATAGTTATCCTCATTCATCTTCTTTTTTAGCCTTCTGATTGATACCTAGCCCAACAGCAGAGCATGTTTTATTTTTCTCAGTTATTATTTTTAGTGTGGATTAATTGTACCAAGGATTTTGTCATCATAAGAATAACCATATCTTCAATAAGAATAACCATATATTCTATAATAATAACCATATCTTTTTCTATAGTTTTCTCTAACTCTTCTGTTTTTCTTTTTCTTTACCTTTTGGACAGGGCTAGAGAGAGGGTCTCATAACATATCCCAGTCTACCCTACCACTCACATATCTTTGGTCTCAGCATCCTGAGTGCTGAGATAACAGTCCGGTGCCACTATTCCTGACTTCTAAATTTTCTCCAAGTCACTAATATATGTGGCAATATTGATTAGTGCATACTCAAAATTTTTATATTTGTTTCCATGGCATCAATTCATCTTGCCCTATGACCCACTTTGACCTTCTTCGGTCTCACTTGACCTTCAGGTTTGTTCTCACATACCTGATGAGTGATCTCAGCCATGCTAATCATATTGACTCTATTTTACTGACACACAAATATTTTTCAACAACTCTTACTTCTGTCATGAGCAGCAGTAACTCTTCATCTGAAAGTCTCAGGAGACTCTCACATTCACTATATCTAGCTCAGACTAATTCTCCTCTCATGCCTCATGCCCCTTCCCCATTACTTTCCTAGTTGTATGTACTAACATTCATCTTGTTGCCTATGCCAGAGATGTCAAAGTTGGTCTTGACACATTTCTTTTCCTCACTTCCCCTACCTTGTCTGAGAAATCACAATAAGTTCTATTTATTCTATCTTATAAATGCCCCAGAATTCCACTGCTTCTCCTTGTTACTGCTGATGCTATGCCCCTTCAGGGCCACATCATTTCATGCCTATAGTAATGCAATAACATCCTTAGTCTTTGTGCCTCTAATACTTTCTAATCCATCTTCTTCTTTCAGAGTGTCTTTTCTAGCTTAAACCATCTCTGCATGACTCAACATTTTCAGTAACTGTGTAATACCTGGGGGAGAGTCATAAAAATGTACCATGCTCACTCTCAAGTCTATGCATAGATCACAAACAAATCGATCTACTCTTTCAGATTGAGCTCAACATGACTTCAACATCATTTTAATATGGTTTTTCAAAAGCCATTGGAAGGCAAGATTAACTCTGTCTTCAATCTGGGGCTCAGAGGCCAAATCAAAACCACTCTGTCTGGAAGCTATGTCTTCTTCTTGTTGTATTTATTATTAGTTTTTTGTTAATATTATTACTTTACAGTACTGGGATAGGACTTATGGCCTTGCACATGCTATGGCAAGCACTCTTCTGTTTAAGCCACTCCCCACACATACCCTAATATTTACATTTGGATTTTCTTCTGAAGTTAAGGTTTAACTAGCTTTTGCTTAGGGTGGCCCTGAGTTTGCAATCTTCCTGTCTTGGCCTCCTCAGTAGCTGAGATTATAGGCATGACCCATTCCGCCAGGTTCCAAGGCCCTTAATGACAAGGCTTCTCACTATCTAACTAAACTTGTCTCCAGTTACTCTGGCAAAATTTAACTACTTGCACTTTCCTACACCTGTCATGTTCTATCAATCCCTGAACATGAATACAAGCTATTTTTATTACTTGGAAATGCAGCCTCTTGTTAATATATCTGGTCAAGTCCTACTCATTCTTCAAATGTTAGCTCCTCTCTGAAGGTCTAACTAGCAAAATGTGAAGTCATTCTTACAAGTTCCTACTGAATATTGAATATAGCTCAATTAGGGGTAATTCCCATAGTAGTTGTGTTGAAAATATATGCGTATCTGTCACTTCTGGGGATTGTAGTTTTAACAATAACAAAAAGAAGTACTTCTTGTTAAGTATACTTTTAAATAGTTTTCATATACAAGCTCATCTTCACAACAACCTATGAACTAAGTCTGTTATCATCTCATTACTATTTTACAGATGAAGAAATTAGGACACAAATATTGTAACTATATTGCTCAGTTATAGATCTCAGAATTCATTGAGCTAGGATTTGGATAAAGAATTCTGACTTGTGGGACACCAGTGTGTCGGGCCTGTTATCTTAGCCATTTAGGAAGTGGACATTTAAGAATCAAGGTTCAAAGCCAGCCCAAGCTGAAATATCTATGAGACTCCAATCTCCAACTAACTACCAAAAAAAAAAAAGCCAGAAGTAGAGCTGTGGCTCAAGTGGTGAAGAGCTAGCCTTGAGCAAAAAGCTCAGGGACAGTGCTAAGGCCTAGAATTCAAACCCCAAGAGAGGCACACACAAAAATTATAAGAATTGTGACTGAAGGCACTATGGTTAGCCATTATATAATGATGCTTGACCTCTCTTTTACTCTCAATACTGAACTCAGTACTCAAGTATATGAGTAGCAGTTTATTAATACTTTATCTGCTTATATAAATGAACAAGTGAAAGAATGAATTAAAAAGGAAAGAGAAGGGAGATGAGGAGAGAGAGGCTTTAAAACTAGGAGGTAGTAAAATTTCCCTGAGAGTAAACCTTAGATTCAACTGTCCAGAGGAACTTGGAACGTGATCCAATTACAAGCACATTCAGGAAGTATGACACTATACTAACACTATCACAAAGGTGTGTCCACAAGCCCTTTTACTAAATAATCAAAATACTCTTATGTACCTGTGTGATGGAATTTTGTGTGGCCATTAATATTCATGATTTTAAAGATTATTTAATGATACAAAGAAATTTTAATGGCATGATTTTAAAAATAAAAAACAAAAAAACCATTGCACATAGTTACAATTTGGCACTATTTATGAAAGTTTTAAATGTACTGAAACTCTCATATAACATTTCTAGGTTACATATTTTGACCTAAAAATATGCTTGTATAGAAGACAATGGTATTTGTGCTCTGAAACATTGTTTGCAATGAAAAAGCCAGAAATGACCTATAATTTCTTCACTAGTAGAATGGCTCAATAAATTACAAAATATTCATTAATATGTAGTCATTTTAAAATATGTACCCTCATATAAGAAATCTCCAAAATATGTTACATGTCCTCAAAATTAATATACTACCAATTATAAGATAGAATATCATTTTATTTATCATGATGATAAAAATACTGCTCTCAGAGTGTGGCAAAGTATAGTTTTAAATTTTTAAATCTCAACTTTTTATCCTTTTTGTAAATTACTGAGAGTACCAAATGACTTTTTATTTGTAGTTTTATCTGCTGATATTTGATATATACAAATTAAAATTAAGAAATTTGGTGAAAAAGTGAGCCCATTTCCCAGTATAAAAAATAATATATTTTATAAAAATAATTATAGTTTAAATTTTTTCTCCTAAGAAGCATAGATTTATTTTAGATTTTTGTGAATTACTTTATTGTTAGGTATAGAACAAGACCTTTACTTCTAATGGGATATAATACTTTGAAGCATCTGGAGAAATTTCTACCTCACTCAGATATGAAGATGGAAAATGAAGAATTATTTTAATAATCTTTTGGATAATTGAGAGTATCTACTCTAATGATATATCAAAGCTCAACAAGTGGGAGTTTCTTAAACAGGTCAGTATGGGGAATCTGAAACCACATAAAATGTTTCCATTTTCCATTTGGGATTAATTTTTCTTATAGGATTTGACAACATCATGGGTCATTTAGAAAACATTGGTTCATCTAATTATGCATTCATATTGTTCATTTCATTGCATACAAACAAAACTTGTCATTTAAGCCGGGTGATGGTGGATCTCACATGTAATCCTAGCTACTCAGGGGGCTAAGATGTGAGGATCACACTTTGAAGCCAACCAGGGAAAGAAAGTCTTTAAGACTAATCTCCAATTAACAAGTAAAAAAGCTGGAAGTGGAGCTGGACTCATGTAAGAGGGCTAGCCTTGAACAAGAGCTCAAGGACAGCACCCAGGTTCTAATTTCAACCCCCAGGATCCTCATCAGCGTGCGTGTGCGTGAGCACGCACACACACACACACACACACACACACACACTCACTATACATGTAGGTATATATGCATATGAATATATATATTACACAACATTTATTTAGCCACTTAATATTAATACAATAAAAATGGCAAATAGTAACTTAGAAATTATAAAGATAGTTTTATATTTGCCTGAATACTGGAGTTTGAATTCAGGGCCTGGGTTCGGTCCCTTAGCTTTTCCTCTCAAGGCTGGTGTTCTACCACTTAAACCACATTTTTTTGGGGGTCTGGTTGTGGGGCCTGAACTCTGGGCCTGGGTGCTATCCCTCAGCTCTTCAGCTCAAGGCTAGCGCTTTACCACTTGAGCCACAGCGCCACTTCCGGCTTTTTTTCTTTTTGCTTATGTGGTGCTGAGGAATCGAACCCAGGGCCTCAGGCATGCAAGGCAAGCGCTCTACCACTGAGCCATTTTCCCAGCCCTTAAACCACATTTTTATCTCTGGCTTTTTTACTTATTAATTGAGATAAGATTCTTACATAATTTTCTTCTCAGCTGCCTTCAAATCTTGATTGTCAGATCTCAACCTCTTGAGTATCTAGGATTTTAGGCACGAGCCACCAGTGCCTGGATAAAGACAGTTTAGACATCAAAGATCTCCTTGTGGGTGTCCCAGGGGTCAAGAGACCACATTGGGGAAGCCATTGGCATACTATTTGTTCCCACATAGAATTTTATTTTAGTGTTATTGGATATTCTACTTTAAGCTATATAAGACGAGTTTGTTTGGTTTTTTGTCACTCCTAGGGCTTGAACTCAGGGCCTGAGTCGGGTCACTGAGCTTTAGTGCTCAAGTGTAGTGCTCTACCACTTTACGCCATAGCTACACTTCCAGCTTTTGCTGGTTCATTGGAGACAAGAGTCTCACAGACTTTCCTGCCAGGCTGCTTTTAAACCATAATCCTCAGATCTCAGCTGCCTGAGTAGCTAGGATTACAGGCATGAGTCACCAGCGCCTAGCTAAGATGCATATATATTTCTTTATCATCTACAGCATTTGGTTAGACAATAAAAGTAGGATATAAGAAAAATAAATTTATTTAGGAATTTGTGAAGTTTCATTTCATTCAGAGTTTACTTTTCTGAAATGAAAATATTTGATTTTTTATTGTACCCCAGTTTGGGCACACAGAATCCTTGTCTGGGACATCAGGAGCATTGATGATATAGCATATTTACAACAAATGCTTTCTTGTTTTTAGAAAACTCTGTCTCCAGAAGGGAACCTTACTCCATTGTAGGTGGGAGTGTAAACTTGTTCAACCACTTTGGAAAGTAATATGGAGGTTCCTCAAAAGACTCCACATAGAGCTCCCCTATGACCCAGCAATCCCACTTTTGGGCATTTACCCAAATGATCACAAACAAGACCACATTAAAGCTCCCAGCACGACTATGTTTATTGCAGCATTATTTACCATAGCTAAGATATGGAACCAACCCAGATGCCCCTCAGTAGATGAATGGATCAAGAAAATGTGGTATATATACACAATGGAATTCTATGCCTCCATCAGAAAGAATGACATTGCCCCATTTGTTAGGAAATGGAAAGGCTTGGAAAAAATTATATTAAGTGAAGTAAGCCAAGCCCAAAGAAACATAGGTCCCATGGTTTCCCTTATTTGCAATATCTAGTATATGTCTGAGTCAAGCAGAAAAGATCAGATAAGGTGATGTTAGGAAAATGAACCCTAAGATATGTATTTAAATGTTTTTTTTTCTTTCATGCATTTGTTTCTAATGCATTTATAAGATGATTTCTTTGTTGCTTTGTATGCCCCTCCCCCACAGCATAACCCCTTCTTTCACTGTATTTGATGTCGGTATCATTTGTGAAGGGAAAGGGAAAAACAAGTCGTTTAAATAAGGATACAGGTGGACCCGTTGCAACAATGAGAAGTACAAGTTGTCATGTCAAATACGAACTTTACAACTTTGGTGGGGGGGTGGAGGATTGGGTGGGGGGGCGGGGGGAGGCTGGGAAGGGATGAGAAGGGTAAACAAAGGAGGAGGCTACAATGCTTGATAAGAAATGTACTCACTGTCTTGCCCATGTAATTGTAACCCCTCTGTACAGTATTTTCACAATAAAAAATAAAAAAAAAGAAAACTCTGTCTCCAAACACCCATTCTACAAGTTTTGTTGCTGCTATTTTATTCACCTTACCAAGGAATATCAGTAGATGATTTTCCAAAAAAAACTTACATTTTTTTCCTTAAGTAGTTGCTATAATGGTGTGTTAATTGACATAAAGAGGTTGCAGTTACCTGGTCATAAAATTAAAATGTACATGTGCTTAGGTAACTGCAGCCTGACCAGTAGTGATTGTAAAATGTCATTGAATTATAAGAGACATGCAGATTTGAGAGATGTTAAATTTACAATACCATTTTAAGAGAAAAATAACAAGTTGCAGATAATGTATAGGATATGCTTCAATTTATTTGAAAATATAAGCTCCATAGATAAATGTGCTCACACAGGCAGACAATTTCCAGTATATATTGTACTGTGTTTTGGTAATAGAGAATTTGTTGGTCTTTAGGGAACAATTGGCAGATGAAGGGCAGACGTAAAGAGACATTACACTGTATACCCTCTTGCACTGTTCAGCTATCTTACACCCATCGATTAATCTTTCAGTTATAAAATTGGAGTTAATGGGGCTGGGAAGGTGGCTCAGTGGTAGAGCGCTTGCCTTCCATGCATGAGGCCCTGGGTTCGATTCCCCAGCACCACATAAGCAAAAAAAAATAAAAAATAAAATAAAATAAAATTGGAGTTAAAATAGAAAAAAATATTTTTTTTCTATAGGTCACTGTTTAATCATTATATTGCCTTTGTAGTACTAGAAATCTGAAATTTCTCTCAAGTTCTGCCAGGGGTTTATCCTTTAGGGTTTTGGAGGTATTTTTTACATTCTCTTTTTCCTCTTTGTTTCTTCCTCCTCGCTTTTTCTTTCTTTCTCTCTTTTTCTTTATGTTTCTCTTTCTGTTTTTTTATTTCCTGTTCTTGCTTGCTTTTTCTCTCTCTTTCATTTTCTTCTTCCTTTATTTGTTTCTCTCTTTTTTATCTTTCTTCTTTTATTTCTGCACTGCTGGGTATGGAACTCAGGGCCTCATACATATTAGGTGTGTCCTTGTCCTTTATTTTTTGTCTCAGACTTGGGGATCTCATTTTCCAACTTTCTGCTAATTGTCTCCTGACATCCTATCAACATATGAATTTGTATTAACTGTCTCTTGTTACTGTAATAAACTGCCAAATATATCACAATATAAATTTATTACATAACATTCTTTTAGACAAAAAAACCAAAATGAGTCTTGCTGAGCTAAAATCAATATTCCAGGCTTATATCCCTTAAGAAAGCTCTGAGAAAAAAATCTTTTTCTTGCCTTCCAGTTTCTAGAAGTCCCTTACATTTCTTGACTCATTGCAAGCAAGGTCAGACCAATGTGCTCCTCATTTTCTGGTTTACTCATGAAACTTCCATTTTTTTCTTTTTTGTTCTTATTGTTATGAGACTAGGACTCACTCAGTACCTGACACTTTGCTCATTGGCTAGTGTGATACAACTGAGTCACCCCTTCAATCCCAATCCATTCCATTCTTGAAAGTCCCTCTTGTGCCATTCTGTATGGTCCATAATAATGTCTCTACCTTAAGATCAGTAAATTGCAATCTTTTACAGATGAAACTTCAGTCACCATTTGCCATGTAAACTGACATAGTCATCAGTCCTTGGAACTAAGACATTCATACTATTGGAGCAGGACAATTTTTCTGCCTGCCACATAATTATTTGAGCCTCACTCAGCCCACTCTATGGTGTTTCTTCCAAAAATTTAAAGAGATACTATAAAGTATGTAATGGTATAATGAAATAGACTTTGCTCAGTTCTTCACTTTCTGGCTGTTCTTCACTCAGCTGACTTTGTGATTTGGGAAAAAATCATTCTTATTATGCATCTCTCTTTTGCTATTTGTGAAGTCAGCACAACAATCCTAAATTTAACGGATTCATCTTAAAACCCTTTGCTTTGTGCTTACTTCATGCAAAACATTGGGTTGGCAATGTAAGAGGCAGAGGTGAAGATGCTTCAGTTCCTGTCTGTATGAGGAGGCATAATAAAAACTGTGAGGAATGTGACAAGAAATGTCTTGATGACCATATAAGAGGGTAGTTGATTTCGATTGCAGCCTTTGGTAGCAAATATGTATGACCTAAAAAAATAAAATCTGAGAAAGTATTTACTAGGAATCCTGAAACTCTAAGAAAGAAATAATGAAATTGTTATATGTGTATGTATATATTAATTTGGTTTTGATTCACCTGGAGAGTAAATTTTAGCCATGCCCTGACAGAAGTCTAGGAGATTTACTTGTGAATATTTATAATGTGCTTTTCAAAAGATACCTTGGCTGATTTCTAGGTGTTTAAGTGGCCACATACCCATGACTAAGTGTTGCTATCACAGGAAACATACCCACAGAATCAGATACCTTTAAGAATCTTATCTAGTTTATTTCTGTGCAGATGGCCAATCTCTACAAGAGTGTTGACTAGGAAGAAATGTCAATCCAACTGTATTTATTGAGTGATATACAGATAAGGTAATTGCAAGTACAACAAAACATATAAAATAACAAACAACATGAAAAAAATTTACAGATCCACTAGAGAAAGGGGGTACCAACAAGGTCTTACGGGAGCATTACAAGGACTGAACCAGCTGGTGGAATGCCAAAGGGTGATGGATCCATGTCTAAAAGCTATATTTGGCATTACTCAAACAGATTTCCTTTCTTTCTTTCTTTCTTTCTTTCTTTCTTTCTTTCTTTCTTTCTTTCTTTCTTTCTTTCTTTCTTTCTTTCTTTCTTTCTTTCTTTCTTTCTTTCTTTTCTTTCTTTCTTTCTTTCTTTTTGGATCCAGTCATGGGGCCTGAACTCTGGGAATGGGCACTGTCCCTCAGCTCTTCAGCTTACGGTTAACACTCTACCACTTGAGCCATAGCACCACTTCCGGCTTTTTTTTTTCTGCTTATGTGGTGCTGAGGAATCGAACCCAGGGCCTCATGCATGCAAGGTAAGCACTCTACCCCTGAGCCACCTTCCCAGCCCCTCAAGCAGATTTTCTATAAGAAGATCTATTTGGTGGGTAGTTCAATGGACTCAAGCTGTGACTGAAAACCATGGCCAATGAACCATGACTGAATTGTTCATATGGGATATGGGTGCCAATGGGACAGTTCAAATAAGTTGTATTTCTATGTCCTATACAGAGGAGGTCACTAGGATGTTGTTGGATAAGGTGAATGTCTGGATCAAACACACTGAAGACCTGAGAAGAGAAAGAGATCAAAAGCTATCATGAGTGACTAAACTTTGCTTCTGGTATAACAAAATGAAACCTAGATTCAGAACTAATGTCTAGGTAACATAAAACTTTAAGAAGTCAGTGTATAAGTGAAAGCAAAGAAATAGGAATCATCCAATATGTTCTAAAAATTGCAAGTTGTTCCATATTGTTAGATTATTGAGTATTGGGTAGAAAGCTTTAGTTGAGTAAAGTTGATGGAAGACTATAGGCTATGAAGTTGAATTGGTAAGCAATGTCTTGGATATCAAGTTAATCTACATCAAATTCATAAATCTAAATCTGTCCAATTTAATGACCCAGGATATCTAGGGATATATTTTAATGCTCTATGAACTATCTTATTATTTAAATGATCTAGGTATTTATATTAGATAACCATTAAAAATTGGCATTCTCATGTTTTCCTTATAACCAATGATATCACTAACAACTGGAGTATTCTCATTGATTTTGTGATTATTATAGAACATATTAGTACCATGACTTAGAAAGACATCACATCACACTATAGAAACAAGGTTTTTGTTTTGTTTTAGTAATTCAAGAAGTAGAAACCGATGAAAAATTGAATCAAGATACAGCTAGCTATATAAAGCCACCCAAACTGAACATAACCTGCACTTTATTTCAGTAAGAGTAAGCATATTAACAAATAAACAATAAGTTTTCCGTTAAAGAATTTATTTGGATATTTGTTTATTTATTTATTTATTTTGTCAGTCATGGGTCTTGAACTTTGGGCCTGGATGTTCTCCCTGCACTTTTCAGCTCAAAGCTAATGCTCTACCACTTGAGCCACAGGGCTACTTCCAGCTTTTTCTGTTTATTTGTATTTTTAGGACCGAATTTGAGAATGTACTTTTGAGTTTACCAGCCTATCAAAATAACTTTTAAGCACTTAAATTATTTTACTATTGTAATGAAAAGAAAGTATAACAAGATTGAAAATGCCAATTAAAGACACAAAAACAAAGCATAATGTGGGCTCTTGGACAGGATCCTGGATCAGGTGAAAGTGGCTATGTAGGCCATTATTGAAACAAGTGGTTAACCAGACTAGAATTAGCTAATTACATCAACTATTGTAATATAATTTTGAAAATTGAGTTGTGGGTTCCTTGTCTTTAAGTAATACATAGTCAATTAGTTAAGGGCAATGGGGTATGATGTCTGCAACTCAGTTGAGAAAGAATGATAAATACAGCCAACTCTGGGAAAATGTTGCCTTTGTATGTCTGAAATCATTTTACATTAAAAAGTTTTAAAAAGAAAAGATTTGTGATAACTAAAATGTTGATTCATACCGTTCCAAAATGAAAAGATCAAGTTGAGAATAAGGGATAAATGCAATGAGAAAATACTTAAAATCATCATCACCCAATTAGTCTTAGCGAAACAGTGTTTATCATATTAAGTTCATGTAAATTTATACTGTATTGATTTTCTAACTTCACATTTAATTTGTAAATATTTTGATTAAAACTTTTAAAAAAGGGTTTTCTGTCTATGGCTTTTTTGTGGGTTTTTTTCCATAATATGGGAATTATATTACACATAAATAACTAAACTGATATCTGAAGATCTGGAAAAGTTCACACATTTCTCAGATTTGAGAACCATTACTGTAGTCAGTGGAGACATACAGAAAGTACAGTGTAGACATTTTTGGGTAGAGAATAGACTGAATGGAGGCCAAGAAGAAGCTAAGATAACCAGAGGTAGTTCTCAGAAGGGATCTGTAACATCTCCTAGGAAACCAACAGTCTATGTCATTTCTTGCTACTCCGGAGCATTAGAATCCTTTGAAAATAATATCCAACTGCTGAAAAAGCTATGAAAGATTAACTAATTCCTTCTTTTCTATGTAAATATGGAGAAACTGAAACTCAGAAAAGGAAAACAACTTTTTCTATTATTCACACAGCCTGGGAGTTAGGCTGAGCTGTGAAAAGAACCTTTCTGAGTTTAATTATGCCATACTGAAATTGTTATTTCTATCTCTGGGCCTGAATAGTCACTCTCCCATAATAGTACTTTGTTCATTCTGATTCTTCATATGATGCAGGTTAATGCATGTTTATATCTGGGAGAAACTCAATGAATATGTATCCCCTCTCAGAATAAATTAGTTCTTCAACCAATATGTACCCTTATGCTGTCATTATTACATTCCCATTACTGAAACAAATGACCAGGACAGTACTTAGACAAACATTAGCAGCTGGCACAAGGTACATTATGTCTATCATATTAATATTTGCTACATCACATCAATAGTTTTTTTTAAAGCATGGCTTAGTGTGATCTTTTGTTTTCAATGCTCTTCATGCTCATTTTTATTTCTTTTTCAAAGTTTTGAGGCCTACATCTCATTCTGATGCAATATGTCATTCAATCATACTATAATACAAAGCAAACAACAGAACAGGAAATTGGTACTTGCATAAAAATAATAACAGCAAAAAGTATATTCCTTACCACCAATGGCCTGGATCAAGCCCTCATTGTCTTTTGAATGGACAACTGCAAACATCTTACTAATCATTTTCCCTTTTATTATGTCCCTACAACCCTTACTTTCCACCTTCTCAATTAATCTTCTCCCAAAATACCCTTTTTAAAGCAAATCTTTAATTACATACATTTCAACATTCCTCCCTCCAACACTTTTTATAGAATCATGCACAAACTCCTGAACAATCAATCTAGACTCTGGATCAAAATAAGGGGCTTTTGGTCCTTTGCAATACTGAGGCATGGCACTCCAGCTCTCTTTTTCCTACTTATGATTTTGTGTCGATCCTGCGGCTTGAACTTGGGACCCAAGTGCTATCCCTAAGCTTTTTTTTCTTTTCTTTTTTTTTTTTTTTGGTCAGTCATGGGGCTTGAACTCTAGGTCTGGACACTGTCCCTCAGCTCTTCAACTCAAGGTAAGAGCTCTACCATTTGAGGCAGAGTGTCACTTCTGGTTTTCTGGTGGTTTATTAGAGATGAGTCTAACGGAGTTTCATTCTTGGGCTGGTTTTGAAGAGAGATCCTCAAATCTCAGCCTCCTCAGTAGCTAGGATTACAGGCGTGAGCCACTGGCTCCCAGCCTCTAAGCTTTTTTGCTTAAGTCTAGCACCCAACCAATTGAACAACAGATTTGCTGTGGTCAATTGGAGAGTCTTGAGGACTTTCTTATGTGGCTGGCTTTGAACCATGATCCTCAGATCTCAGCCTCCTGAATAGCTAGAGTTATAGATGCAAGCCACCAGCACTCGTCTGGCTGGTTATTTTTGAGATAGTTTTTACCTGGTTGTTGAGCTCCAACATGCCTACTTTATGCTTTCCACTGTTGCTAGGATCAAAGGCATTTTCTACTGAGATAGTCTCAAAAATAGTTTCTCCTCTGGGTGGTCCAGAAATGTAATCCTCCCAATCTCATCCTCTTATGTACCTGGGAATGACAGGTACATTCCATTGTGCCCAGTTACGAGCTTAGAGGGCTTTATAACTTTTCTCGTAGGCTTGCCTCAAACTGTGGTACTCCCAACCTTAGTCCCTCGAGTAGTAGGACTGCAGGTGTTGCCAGTGGATCTGAACCCAAACTAGAAGTTTTAGCATTAGATAGGCTTGCACTTGAGTTATAAATCTGCCAATAACTTTCTTTATGGCATTTGTCATCTCTAGAACATAGTTCCTTAATCTTTGAAATAGAGTGAATACCTATGATCAGCATGTTGTTGTAAGAGGAATAAATGATACAATATCTGGAAATCTACATTACTCAGTTCATCATATACTGTAGAGTCTACTTTTCATCTTTCCATTTATATCCTTACATGACTTTCTGTCCTTGCCCATGCTTTATGTTCTGCCTGAAAGGAAGAGTATATTTATTGAGTGTATACACAAGACTCTTATTCAGAAGTAAAGATTTATTTTACAATATTTATGACGCTTCCTATTTCTTATCCTATTACAAATCTACCTTCAAGGTCTAGTACAAATGTGACCTTGACTTGGAAGCCCTGATCTATCTTAAGGCAATTGAGACTATAGAAACTGCTTTGTAAGTTGTAAAGTAAAACAGAAACACCGTGTTGAATACTATTACTATCACTATTATTAAATCATTTTCAACTTTTAAATATGCCTACAATTTATATAAATTTTTGCAGGACTTTTATTCAGTGTTTAAACATTCTTATCAAATTTTACATGGAAATTTCATTATGATATTTCCACAGGTGTATACAATGTACCCTGATCAAATTCATTTTATCTATCTTTATTTATGTTTGTTTGTGCTGGTCCTGGGCTTGAGCTCAGGGCATGGGTGCTGTCCATGAGCTTTTTTTTACTCAAGGCTAGTGCTCTACCCCTTTAGCCATAGCTCCACTGATGGTGGTTAGTTTGGGATAAAAATCTCAGACTTTTCTGCCCAAGCTGGCTTTGCAACCATGATCCTTAAATCTCAGCCTCCTGAATAGCTAGGACCACAGGTGTGAACAGCCTTATCTATTATTTTTTTCTCAACTACTTTCCCTTCTTAAACAGCTTCAACAAGTTTCATTGTTGTATTTTCATAAATATATGTACTGTAATTCTACTATATTCACTGTCCTTCACTTTCCCCTTTTCCATTGGACCCCAACCCCCAAAACAAGCTGTTCCGTATTCCTATTATTCATTTAATTAGTATATATTAATTGTACAAAGGAGATTTACTATGGTACTTATTCAATATCCTTACCAGAAAAATATATGGATATTAAATAATAACTTTCCTTATAATTTGGCTTCAGCCTGAATGAATAATACAAAAAATTGCTTCCCAATTCTGAGTTTCATATTTTAGAATCTGAATATTTTCGTGGGGAGCAATATCTCCTGATAGAAAGTCATCAAATTATTTAAGATCTACTGAAATTTTCAGGATTTGAAATAGTTAAGTAAAGGCTCTCAGCAATGTGGAGAGCATTTAACCCATCAAGATAGTTTATATAAGAAAAAAAACAAACCAGTGACCACTATGGCATCTTAATTTGTCCTAGCCTTATACCAACTACTCTCATCCTTAGAAATATAGCACCCTTAAAAAAGAAATATAACAGCCTTTATTTTTACTTCCATAGGAAACATTATGGAGCTGTAGCACTTTCAAATTCTCAAACAATGACATTGGCAATTAAGATGTTAATATCTTAAAAGACTAGTTTTTTTAGCCCAGAATCAACACTGTGGAAAACATTTGTAGACAAATGTTCAGTGTTATCACATCTGTCTGAAGCAAAGAATATCAGTTGAGGAAAAGAATAAAACTAAACAAAAAATCTATATTAGTATCTGCAGAATGAGATGCTCCTAAAGACATTAGAAAGTGTTGATATATTCCTGAGAGTGTAGAAGGTTCTATGCATATATAGAGCTGTGCATATGCTTAAAAGATATGTAATAGTCCTAAGCTCTTACCAGTGTCTAAAATTGAAGTTTGCAATGTTGAAAGTGGGGGCTAAGACTACTTAGTGAGTAAGATCCCTGCCTGGACTACATAGCTAGAGCCTGTCTCAAAATCTTATAATGATTACTATAATAGTAACAATAGATAAGGAAAATGAATTTTTAAAAATTCAAATGGAAATTGTGCAATTAAAAAATTATGACAAAATGAAAAATATTAGTAATTGGGCTCAATAGAAGATTTTTATCAGATAGAAAGATAAATCAGTGAACTTAAGAGGAAGTCATTTGAGATTATTAACAATAAAGAACAAAACTTTAAAAAAAAAACCTTAATATTTGTGGAATAGCATTATATAACCACATGTGTTGCAGATATACCTGAAGAGCAGTAGAGAAAAAAGGGGTAAAAAGAAGAAAAAAATGGTCAAATATTCTCAAATTTGATTTTAAAAACAGCATTAACATACATATAGAGAAAGCTAGACCAACTATAGAATGGAGAAACAACACATAACTGTGCATAGCGTAATGAACATGTTGAAAGGAAGAAGCAAGAATGAAGTATCTTTTATGAAGAGTTCTCCAATATATTTAACAACTCATTTCTCACAGAAAGCAGGGAGGACAGAAGGTAGTCAAGGTAAAATTTTATGTACAGCCAAGCTATCCTAAAATTTTAATCTAAATTAATTATGTTCAGATAAGTAAAACAAAATTACTTTGTCGCTAATAGAATTGTCCTATAATACATACTAAAAAGAGTCCTTCAGGATGAAATGAATGACAATAAGTACCACCATTAAGGAAACTGTACATAAAGATAGCATACATTTATTATTGTTTATAAATCTTTTTTGTCCTACTTGACTTAAAACACATCTGTATAAACTATAATTATGAACCTATGTTGATGGGAACACAGGTGAAACGACAAAATTTCTGAAATCTGAGTGTAGAAAGAGTAAAGTTATTGGAGGCTCAAGCCTGTAATCTGAGCTATTCAGAAAGCTGAGAACAGAAGATTATGGTTCAAAGACAGCCTGGACAGAAAAGTCCACACGACTCCATTTCCAATTTACCAGCAAAAAGTAGAACTGAACACATGGCTTAAGCAGTAAAATACCAGCTATGAATAGAAAAAATGTTAAGGAGACTACAAGGCTCTGCATTTGAGCTCTGGTACCAAACAAATCAAAGTGGGCAAACGAATGAAAAAAACCACAAACAAGGGAAAGGATAAAAAGGGGGAAAGATTAAAGTAGAGCAAAGATTATGAACACCATTAAAAAGTTGACATCTAGCCAGCCACTGGCAGGTCACGCTTGTAATACTAAATGCTCAGGAGGCCAAGATCTTTTTTTTTTTTTTTTGTCTGGGCCTGGGCACTGTCCCTCAGCTCTTCAGGTCAAGGTGAGAGCTCTACCTTGAGCCACAGTTCCACTTCTGGTTTTCTAGTGGTTTATTGGAGATCGGAGTCTCACTGACTTTTCTGCCTGGGGTGGCTTTGAACTGTGATCCTCAGATCTTAGCCTCCTGAGTAGTTAGGATCTTATTATAGTGGTTTGTAGCCAGCACAAGCAGGAAAGTCCATGAATTCTTATTTCCAATAAACTACAAAAAATAAAACAGAAATGGAGCTATGGCTCAAGTGGTAGAGCACTAGCTTTGAGTAAAAGCAGCTTAGGTATAAAGCCTAGGCCTTGAATTCAAGCCAAAGGACCAGTACAAACAAAAACAAAAAAAGAGAAAGAAAAGGAGTTCAAGTCACCAAGAAAATGTATCAATTTTAGAAATATATTCTCACAGAAGTCTCCAAATATATTTCATCTTATTAGTAATGCTGAATGGAAAAATACATAATTCAATAATCATTATTAAAATCTGCAAAATTAAACTTTTATTTACTGACAGAATATTATCAAAGAGATAGAAATCTTGAACAATATTTTAAATCAGTGCTTAACAGTCATCCATGGATCACCCCATTCAACAGCATATTAAAAATATGTCAGGCTACCAGATAAGTCTTAAGGAATGTAATACTTAGATCATATAAAGTATATTTCCTGGCTACAATTGAATGAATGCAAACTGGAATCAATAACAAAGATTTTCAGTGAGTATTAAATTAGTTATATAGGAGCAAAAAAGCTCCAAGGTAATATGCATAGTCTGAGTACTAGATTTTAATTTACTATGTAGTCATAAAGCTCAGAAAAGAGATTTTGGAAACTTACATGTACAAAGCACTGGTGAAATTGTTAATCATGTTTAAGCTGATTCAAACATTATGATATTTATAAATGTACCAAATATTATATCATACTCTATTAATTTGTACAATATTTATTGTTTTATGTATCAGACAAATTTTTTGAAATTCAAAAAAGGAGCCTGGTGCTAGTGCCTCCTATCTGTAATCTTAGTTACTTAGTGGTTGAAATCTGAGGATTACACTTTGAAGTCAGCCCAGGTAGGAACATCTATGAATCTAATATCTCCAATTAAACTTGAAAAAGCCAGAAGTGGAGCTGTGGCTCAAGTGGTAGAGCACTAGAGTACTTCAGCAAAAAATGCTCAAGGACAGCAACCAGGCTCCTTGTTCAAGCCTCAGCACCCCAACGTAGAGCTGTGGCTTGAATAGTAGAATGCTAGCTTTGAGCCAGATAAGCTCAGAGACAACACCCAGGCCCTGAGTTCAAGCCTCTTGATTAGTACAAAACATATAAGAAAAGATAAGGCATAAGAAAAGAAGAAATGAGGAGATATAAATGTATATTGCTAAGTGGAAAATACCATTGTGAAAGAAAACTACTATTTGATTCCAACTATAGAATATTCTGATAAAACCAAAACTTGTAGGTACAATGAAAGGATAGTTGTAATTAGGGGTTCAAGAAGAAGCGGGCAAGAGAGTAAGTGGAATGCAGAGAAGTATTAGTATAGTGGAATTAACTATATAACTAAATATCTACTATTATTATAATTGATTGATGGCAAATCCTTAGAACAGATTGAAATGTAAAGTGAACTATGGATTTTAATAATAATATATCAATATTGGTTCATTATAATAAGTTATAATAATGCAAGATGTACTAAAGGAGAAATTATGTGCCACTGAGGAGGAGAGAGGAGATATAAAGGAACCAATAATATTTTTCATGCAATTATCCTGCAAATGTAAAACTCTTTTATGTAGAGACTATTAAAATAACCTGTGTGCCAGTGGCTCTCACCTACAATCCTAGATAATCAAGAGGCTAATATTTGGATCCTGGCTCAAAGCCAGCCCAGGCAGGAAAGTCCATGAGACTCTGATATTCAATTAACCACAAAAAGAGCAAAAGTGAAGTGGTGGCTCAAGTGGTAAAGCACTAGCTTTAAGAAAAAAAAAAAGCTCAGAAACAGTGTGCCAAAATAGGAGGAACAACAAAGGAGTAAGCACTACCCAAAGGAGTAAATAAAATGAAGGATATAACTAAATAAGGAGTAGAAAAAACAGGAAAAGTCAATTAAACAAGAAAGTACATTCTTAGAATTGATCGACAAAATTGGTAAATTTTTAATATGACAAAGAAAAATAGAGATAGAAGAACAAAATCAGTCACAAAAGCAACAAGAGTGCTGACACTACCAAAATAAAAAGGAATGTGTTGAAATATCATGAATATGCTAAAATTTTAGTTTATAAAGCTAAGATAAACAATTTCCTAGAGCAAACCAACTATCAAAACTGAAAGAATATATACAAAATCTAAATATTTCTGTAAAAAGTAGACAAATTGTCAGAAATCAAACCAATTCTCACGAAGAAATGTCCATATGAGGTCACTGCTGAAATTTGCCATATGTTTAAACAAGATTAATGAAATAATTACTCACAATATCTTTAAAAAATTGAATGAAAATACTTCTGATTAAATCAATTTTACTTGCAAACCAAAATGTTGTTTTGAAATCCCTTTGTACAACTACACAAAGATAATTTATTTTAAAAATAAGTTAGAAAATAGCTGGGTGCAAGTGGCCCAAGCCTGTCATCCTACCAACTCAAAAGACTGAGCTCTAAAGATTCTGATTCAAAGGCAGCCCCAGCAAGAAAGTGCATGTATCTCCAATTAACCATAAAAAATGCACAGAAATAAAAGACAAAAGACTTATACAATCTGAAGAGAAATCAAAGTCAATAGCTATGTGCATATGATCATATAAAGTGATATTTATCCAAATGAACTTCAAGAAATGGAAACAAGAGGTTGCTATTTTGTTTTTTGTTTTTTCTCCTTTGTTTTTGCTTTCTGTACCTTTTGTCTCATTTGTAAATTTATATGTTTTGGGTAGGGCAAGGAGGGAACATAGAAATATGGGATGAAAAGCAGCAATGATACTCCCTAGACATTATGTTGAAAATAAACTATACAACCTGGGAGAGGGGGGACTGTTAGGAGGGAAAAACTGGGAGAAAATGAGGGAAGAGGTGGCACTGTTCCAGAAGAAATGAACTCATTTAGCTGACTTATGAAACTGTAACCCCTCTGTACATTACCTCTAAAATAACAATACAAAAAAGCCAGAGTGAGATGGGTGCTGGTAGCCCTCCGTTATTATGTTAGCTACTCAGGAAGCTGAGAGATCTGAGATTCATCGAAAATCTTTGAAACTGTTATCTTCAATTGACCACCAAAAAGCCAGATGTGGAGCTGTGGCTCAAGTGTGTGAACATTGAGCAAAAAAACTTAAGAGCAGTGTTCAAGCCCTGAGTTCAAGCCCCAAGATAGGTACATGCACGAAACAGCCAGGAGTGGAGCTAGGGCTCAAGTATTAGAAGGGTAATCTTAAGTAAAAAAGCTAAGGAAGAAAGCCGAGGCCCTGAGTTCAAGTCCTAGGACTTGCAAAAGGAAGGAAGGAAGGGAGGAAGGGAGAAAGGGAGGAAGGGAGGGAGGAAGGGAGGAAGAGAGAGGAAAGGAAGGAAGGAAGGAAGGAAGGAAGGAAGGAAGGAAGGAAGGAAGGAAGGAAGGAAGGAAGGAAGGAAGGAAGGAAGGAAAGGAAGGAAGGAAAGGAAGGAAGGGAGGGAGGGAGGGACGGATGGAAAAAGAGAGAGGGAAGGAAGGAAGGAAGGAAGGAAGGAAGGAAGGAAGGAAGGAAGGAAGGAAAGAAGGGAGGGAGGGAGGGAAGGAGAGAGGAATGGAGGGAGGGAAGGTCTCAAGCCAGTAATCTTAGCAACTAAAACAGAATGAGATCTGGAGGGAGTTCCGGGAAGATGGCGGAGGAGAAGCTGGAATCTGAACAAGCTCTTGCATAGAAAGCAGTTTCAGAGTTCCAGTGAACAGTCCTAAACCAGAGAATCACACCAAGTGTGCCATCACAGGACAGAGAGTTACTCAAGAGAGGGGAAGCCAAAGAGACACATCTGAGCGCTTGCCAGCAGCTGCTGCTGCGGCGGCAGGGTCGTGGCAGCGACCGCCGCCGCGGGGTCATACCTGAGACACAGAGAGTCCGGGACGAAGGAGCCAGATGCAGCCGATGAGCGGATTCTACTCAACACCAGCAAGAACCGACAAGGAGCGGACATCTTCATCCTGCAGTTTGGAGACCAGAGACGACCCAGGATCCAAGACTCGGCGTGAGCAGAAGCCCGATGTCCTCACTCCTTCTCAAGGAGCAGAGGAGGGAAGGCCACCGCTCCCCCCCCAGCACTGGTGATCTCCATCTTGGATACCGACAAAGCTCAGAGGAGCTGCTAGCTCCAGCTCAGGCTGTGGAATAAAACGAGTCATTTAGCAGGTCACAAGAACTTAACGGCGAAGTGACCTCACAGACTCAGTTCCATCCAGGGAAAAGTCACCCAGCTCAGGCGCCAGCCATTGGAGTGGCTCTCCTCACTGGGTAACCAGAGCCAGAGCCTGCCCCTTCCTCTAGCAGCCACCACAATCAATTGAAAAACAGAAACCCTGAAAATGGCTTCAGGCTGGGCGCTGTGAGTTTTTTCACAAAATAGCCCCAGGGAAAAGCTACTGTTTGTTGAAAGGCCTCCACTCTACCCAGAACCTAGCCTCATCACTGCATCCCCCTCTTTTGTGATTCTCAAAGTAGATCACCCTCCCAGTAAACTAACCTGGGAGGGGGATCTCAAAATCTTGGGTAAAGCAGAGCGTTTTTCTGCCTGTTCCAACAAACTGACAAGAAACCAATCAAGCCACAGGACCTCAAGCTGACCAGAGACTCCAACAAGACGCTGGTTACAGACAAAAGGGAGATATAGGATTCTTCCCACCCCTCCCCCCCAAAAAAAAAAATCAAAGAACTTTTTTTTTTCTTCTTTTTTTTTTGTTTTTTGTTACCTTATATATATATATATAAAAATTTTTTCCTTTTCTAAAACTTTTATTAATCTTTAATTTTTGCCTCTTCTGAAAAAATAATGGTTTTCCAATAACTTTTTTTTTCTCCTCTTATAATTTTTATTTTAGGAATACGTGAATGTGCATTTTCCTTTTTTTTTCTTGTCTTCTTTCTCTTTTTCTTTCTCTCTTAATTATCTTTTTGTTGTTTGTCTAGCTCTACTGAACTTCTGATCTTTTCTTCTCACTTTCCTATCCTTTCCACCTTTTCCTCTCTTTTGTTCTTCTTTATGTGACTTAACTCTTGTCCTGCACATCCTCAGATAAACCCGTAGTTAACTAGTAGACCCTATCCCCCATTGTGTACACACTTAATCCACAAATTTATTACTCAATTCAAAACCTCTGAGACTTAAATTCCTTAATAGCAGTACTACCTCTTTATACCTATATAATATTTTAAGCATTTTTTTAAGTTTTTCACATCTCCTCTATGTCCCTCCCTTTCTCTCAATATATTCACATTCCTCTCTAAATAGGTGGTCTTTTAATCTCTATAATAACATTAATTTTTACGTTTCTATTTTTTTTCTGGTCTCTTTTCATTCCCCTTTCCCTTTCTTCTTTTCCTCTCTCTCTCTACTTGCATCCTACCCAACCTATTTCCTGCATTGTGATTAGGACATAATTAACTCTCCCTGTGCCTCCCCACACCAATCTATTCCTATTTTTTACCCACATCTCTCCCTAACCCTAATAATTTCTGGTTTTCCAAATTCTTCTCTGCGGTTCGAAGTCCTTTAACATATAATTGTTTGATGTCGAATAGATGTATCTGTTGAACTGGATTGTATCTGTAGACTATTGACTGTACAAATGCAAACTTTGGTTGATGGTTGCCTTAAGATAGTGTTCTAGCACAAAACTGGTGCTATCTTCATCTCAAATGGGCAGAGTAAGCCGGAAAAACACAAGAAAAATGGCAAATTCGGGTATCTCAATTCCCAATCTTGATAATCAGGGGTTAGAACAGATAATGAATAATCCAGAGGAGAGTTCCCAAATAGCTCTACAAACACTGCTGGTAAACATGATAAATGAGAAGTTTGACAACGTACAAAGGACTCTGTATGAGCGTGATAGGGAGAGAGAGGAGGCATCCCAGAAGTTTATACAGGAATATCATAAGCGTGAGGAAGCTACTCAAAAACTGATACAGGATTTGCGTGAACAACTTGAGAATACTCAAAGAGAAAGGGAGGAATGGCGTGAACAGGCTGAGAACACTCAAAGAGAACTGCAGGAATCCCACGAACGGGAGGAAGCTAATCAAAGAGTAATACAGGTATTGAGAGACCAGGTAGAGAACACACAAAGATCACTAAAGGCATTCATGGAATCCATTAACAAAGAGCTGAAGGAAGTCAGGGAGACAACAAAGGGAATGCTGAATGGAACCCAACAGAAGGAATGGGAGTCCAAAGAAACCATAACCAATCAACTAAGTGATTTGAGGACAAACACTGAACACCAAATTAAGGAAGTAAAGAAATTCATACAAGACCTAAAACAGAGCTTCAACAAAGAACTTGAAGCCATCAAAGCTGACCAATTAGAAGGAAAAGAGATAAAAAACAAAGTAGAGAGTCTTGACAGCAGGTTAGACCATGCAGAAGCTCGAATCTCAGGGATTGAAGAAAGCCTAGATATTATAGAGAAAGAGCATACAACCATCCAAGACAAGTCCAAGAAATATGATAGATCTATCCAACACCTGGAAGACACCATCAGAAGGCCTAATCTAAGGATAATGGGTGTAGAGGAGCACCTAGAAACAGAAGTTAATGGTCTAGGAAATTTGTTTAACAGGATCCTAGCAGAGAACTTCCCAAACATGCAAAAAGATAGGCCTATTCAGATACAAGAAGCCTTTAGAACCCCAAATAGACCAGACCAGAATAGGACATCCCACCGTCACATTATAATCCACACAGGATCAACTCAGAACAAGGAAAAGATCCTTAAAGCTGTCAAGGAGAAAAGGGTAATCACCATAAAGGGAAACCAATTAGAATGACCTCAGATTTCTCAACAGAGACAATCAAAGCAAGAAGAGCCTGGAATGATGTATGCCATGCCCTAAAAACAAACAACTATCAACCAAGAATACTGTACCCAGCTAAACTCTCCTTCATAACTGAAGGCCAAATAAAAACCTTCCATAGCAAAGAAAAATTGAAACAATACATCTCCACCAAACCAGCCCTACAAAAGATTCTTAAAGATGTCCTACACATAGAAAACCAACAAGACCGCAATAAAGGCCAAGAAACTGCACCCAAACTGAGAATCCAAGAACCATAGGAAGAACCCAGTTTTTGCAGCCCCCAAGAAGGTAGATAACATGGCAGGAACTCCCAAATACCTCTCAGTCCTATCTCTTAACGTTAACGGATTGAACTCTCCAATTAAGCGACATAGACTGTCTAGTTGGATGAAAAAACAAGACCCTTCTATCTGCTGCCTGCAGGAGTCACATCTTGCCTGTAAAAACAAACACATTTTCAATGTTAAAGGCTGGAACAAAATCTACCAAGTAAACGGCCCCCATAAACAGGTGGGAGTTGCAATCCTAATATCAGATAAAATAGACTTCAAATTAAAATTTGTGAGAAGAGATAAAGAAGGTTGCTACATACTAATTAAAGGATCTCTCCTTCAGGAGGATATTACAATTCTAAATATCTATTCGCCAAACAATGGAGCACCCAAATTTATCAAAGAAACACTACTTTCCCTCAAATCCCATATAGATCCAAAGACATTAATTATTGGGGATTTTAACACACCACTCTCCCCACTAGATAGATCAACTCGGCAAAAACTCAAGAGAGAAACCGCAGATCTAAACAGCTGCATAGATCAACTAGACTTAACAGACATCTACCGAACATTTCACCCAGCAGCATCAGAATACATGTTTTTCTCAGCAGCACATGGAACGTTTTCTAAAATAGACCACATTTTAGGCCACAAAGCAAACTTGTCTAAATTCAGAAACATTGAAGTTATACCTTGCATTCTCTCTGACCACAAGGGAATAAAATTAGAACTCAACACCAAAAGCCACCAAAGAAAGTCCAGTATCACATGGAGGCTGAACAACACACTGCTGAATCATGAGTGGGTCATGGAAGAGATTAGAAATGAAATTCAAATGTTCATGCTATTCAACAAAAATGAACACACAAATTACCAGGTCCTCTGGGACACAGCAAAGGCAGTACTCAGAGGCAAGTTTATAGCTCTGAGCTCCTACAACAACAAATTGGAGAGATCTGAAACTAACAATTTAATGACACATCTAAACCTCCTTGAAAAAGAGCAGCAAGATAAACCCCAATCCAGTAGACAGAAAGAAATAATCAAAATTAAATCAGAACTAAATGAATTAGAATCCAAAAAAACTATAGAAAGAATCAACAAAACAAAGAGTTGGTTCTTCGAAAAACTTAACAAAATTGACAGACCCTTAGCAAATCTTATCAGAAAAAGAAGAGAACACACCCAAATTAATAAACTCAGAGATGAGAATGGAAACATCACCACGGAAACAACCAAGATTCAGAACATTATAAGGGAATACTTCTCAAAACTTTATGCTAATAAGTTTGAGAACTTGACAGAAATGGACCTCTTCCTAGCAAATACTGACATGCTAAAACTAAACCAAGATGAGTTAAACTATCTTAACAAGCCCATATCAAGCATTGAAATAGAAACAGCAATAAGAGACCTCCCAGCTAAGAAAAGTCCAGGACCAGATGGTTTTTCAGCGGAATTTTACAAGGCCTTCAAAGCAGAGCTCACACCAATTCTCCTCCAACTCTTCAATGAAATTGAAAGAGAAAGCTCACTGCTGAACACATTCTATGAAGCCATCATAACCCTCATCCCAAAACGAGGCAGGGACTCATCAAAGAAAGAGAACGATAGACCCATTTCTTTGATGAACATTGATGCAAAACTTCTCAACAAAATTTTGGCCAATCGACTTCAACAATTCATCCAAAAAATCATACACCACGATCAAACAGGATTCATTTCAGGGATGCAAAGCTGGTTCAATATACGCAAATCAATTAATATTATTCATCACATCAACAGGAGCAAGAATAAGAACCACATGGTTATCTCAATAGACGCAGAAAAAGCATTTGACAAGATCCAACACCCCTTCCTGATGAAGGTTTTGGAAAAATTAGGAATCCATGGAACATTCCTCAATACAATAAAGGCTGTATATGACAAACCTACAGCCAGCATTATACTCAATGGTGAAAAACTAAAGCCATTTCCTCTTAACTCAGGAACAAGACAAGGATGCCCACTCTCTCCACTTCTCTTCAATCTAGTATTAGAATGCCTAGCTACAGCAATAAGACAAGATGCAGACATAAAGGGGATCCAAATAAGGAAAGAAGAAATAAAACTCTCCCTCTTTGCAGATGACATGATCTTGTATTTAAAGAATCCCATAGACTCCACGCCCAAATTACTCAAGCTGATTCAAAACTTTGGCAAAGTAGCAGGTTATAAAATTAACCCCCAAAAATCAATGGCCTTTCTGTATGCCAACAATGAGAAAAGTGTGTCTGAATTAGGAAAGCAACTCCATTTGTAATAGCCCCACAAAAAATAAAATACCTAGGAATTAACTTAACTAAAGAAGTGAAGGACCTCTATGATGAAAACTTTAAAATTTTGAAAAAGGAAATCAACACAGAACTTAAAAAATGGCAAAACCTCCCATGCTCCTGGATTGGAAAGATTAACATCGTGAAAATGGCAATACTTCCCAAGGCTATCTACAAATTCAACGCAATACCTATCAAAATTCCACCCTCATTCTTCAAGGAAATAGAAGAGGCAATCCAAAAATTCATATGGAGCAATAAAAGACCCCGAATAGCAAAAACGCTCCTCAACGGAAAGAACACTGCTGGAGGAATATCAATACCAAATTTCAAACTCTACTATAAAGCCATAGTAATCAAAACAGCTTGGTATTGGCATAAGAACAGACCTCAGGACCAATGGAATAGAATTGAAAACCCAGAAATGAACCTACAGACCTATAGCCATCTAATCTTCGATAAGGGAGCTAAAACAATAGAATGGAAGAAAGACAGCTTCTTTAGTAAATGGTGCTGGCAAAACTGGTTAACTACATGTAGAAAACTAAAGCTAGATCCTTATGTATCACCCTGCACCAGAATCAACTCCAAATGGATCAAAGACCTTGAACTCAAATCAGACACTCTGAAAACATTACAGGATGGAATAGGAGAAACGCTAGGTCTCCTTGGCTCAGGCCGAAATTTTCTGAATAGAGACCTGGAAACACAACAAATCAAAGAAAGGTTGGACAAATGGGATTGCATAAGGTTGCAGAGCTTCTGCAGGGCAAATGACATAGCTAGCAAGATCAATAGAAAGCCCACGGATTGGGAGAAGATCTTTACTAGCCATACAACGGACAAAGGTCTCATATCTAAAATATACTTAGAACTCAAAAAATAACCCCCCCAACAACAAATTCTCAAAGAAACAACTGCCCAATAAATAAGTGGCGAAAGACTTAAAGAGAAGCTTCTCTGAAGAAGAAAGAAGGATGGCCAATAGACACATGAAGAAATGTTCAACATCCCTAGCCTTAAAAGAAATGCAAATCAAAACAACATTGAGATACCACCTCACTCCAGTTAGAACAGCAAAAATCAAGAACTCTAACAACAACAGATGCTGGAGGGGATGTGGACAGAAAGGAACCTTACTTCATTGTTGGTGGGAATGTAAACTTGTTCAACCACTTTGGAAAGCAGTATGGAGGTTCCTCAAAAGACTTCACATAGAACTCCCCTATGACCCAGCAATCCCACTTTTGGGCATTTACCCTAATGTTTACAAACAAGACCACACTAAAGCTACCAGCACAACTATGTTTATTGCAGCATTATTTACCATAGCTAAGATATGGAACCAACCCAGATGCCCCTCAGTAGATGAATGGATCAAGAAAATGTGGTATATAAACACAATGGAATTCTATGCCTCCATCAGAAAGAATGACATTTCCCCATTTGTTAGGAAATGGAAAGGCTTGGAAAAAATTATATTAAGTGAAGAAAGCCAGGCACAAAGAAACATAGGTCCCATGGTTTCCCTTATTTGCAATATCTAGTATAGGTATGAGTCAAGCGGAAAAGGTCAGATAATGTGATGTTAGGAAAACGAACCCTTAAATATGTATTTTAATGTTTTTTTTTCTTTCATGCATGTGTTTCTAACGCATTTATAAAATTATTTCTTGGTTGCTTTGTATGTCCCTCCCCCACAGTGTAACCCCCGCTTTCACTATATTTGATGTCAGTATAACATGTGGAGGAGATGGGGACAAACAAGTCGTTTAAGGATTCAGGTGGACCTGTTGCAACAATGAGAAGTACAAAATGTCATGTCAAAACCAGCTTTACAATGTCGGTGTGGGGGGGGGAGGGGGGGTATGATTGGGTGGGGGGAAGGGGGGAGGCTGGGAAGGGAGGTGAAGGGTAAACAAAGGAGGAGGCTGCAATGCTTGGTAAGAAATGTATGCGTTATCCTGCTCATGTAATTGTATCCCCTCTGTACAGTATGTTCTCAAATAAAATAAAATAAAATTAAAAAAAAAATAGAATGAGATCTGGATATAAAGCCTGACGTTTAAACCTTAGTGATACACAAACAAAAAATATTAATTCCATGATATCAGTATTGCCATAATACCAAAATTTAAAAATCACTAGGAAACAATATACCAATGTCATTTAAATACAGATATTTTAAACTCAAAAAAATATTGGCCAATATAGCAACATATAAAAAAATGTATATACATGATGAGTAAAACTCATTTTCCCAGAAACGCAAGGTTGTTTCTGTGTATGAAAATTTAGCAGTATCATCATAAACAAGGAAAGAATGCCAACACTCGCCACTTTTACTCATCATGAGATTGCAATTAAGTTAAGAAAAAAATAAAGGTCATGCAAATCTCTAAGGAAAATGTAAGATTACTCTCTTTGCAGATGATATGATCACATATTTGTAATCCTAAAATCCTAAAAGTTCTGCCAAAAACCTCTTTTAAAAATTCTTTGTTGCTTTGTATGTCCCTCCCCCACGGTATAACCCCTGTTTTCACTGTATTTGATGTTGGTATAATTTGTGGAGGGGAAGGGGAAAAACAAATCATTTAAATAGGGATACAGGTGGACCCATTGCCACAATGAGATGTACAAGTCATTATGTCAAAAATGAACTTTACAACTTTGGGGGAGGTGGTGCGGGGGGGGGGGGGGCAGTGTGGGGGGGAGTAGATGGGAAGGGATGGTAAAGGGAAACAAAGGAGGAGGCAACAATGCTTGATAAGAAATGTACTCATTTGGGGCTGGGGGTTTAGCCAGCGGAAGGGCGCCCGTCCAGGGCTCGCAAGGCCCTGGGTTCGGTCCTCAGCCCTGGAAAAAAAAAAAGAAAAGTAAAAAGAAATGTACTCATTACCTTACTCGTGTAGTTGTAATCCCTCTGTACAGAATCTTTACAATTAAAAGTATATATTAAAAAATTCAGTTCAATATCAGGATACAAAATTGGTTGTGTTTCTATACACTGATGATAGGCTATTTGAAAAAGAAATTAATAAAATTATCATATTTATCGTAGCAAAAAGAATAAAATGCATAAGAATATATTTAACTGAGTAGTTTCTCTTAGGTTGTTCAAGCTTCTATAACAGAATACCGTAGAGTGGGTTACTTAACTAGCAAATATTTCTCTCAGTTGTAAAGAGACTTATAAGGGTAGAGCCACCACACAGAGTAATAGTGAAGGAGTAGGAAGAAGAACCCTGTAGATAGTCCCCATGAGGGTGATATGTAGTAGAACCTTGGGAGAAAAGCCTCAGACCACAGAACTATTATGTCCACAAATATGTGATTCCTGTTTGGGAGTGCTGCACACATGAAAATCCAATCCATTTCTGAGCTGAGCCCAGGGAATGAAGCCACGAATGCCCAACACCCATCATCATATACTAAGGCTGTGGGACAAAGGAGATTATTGGCTAGCTGAAAGATTTAATGTTGCATTTCCTATTGGATTTTGGAATTACTTGGGAATAATTACCTGCTCTGTTCTTGCCTATTTATTCCTTTTAGAATGATAATGTCTGTGGTCATGTACTCACCTCTTAAAGGCCTGAGCATTAGATTCCTGCTACCTTGCCAGTGACTAGTTATCACAAGAATGGGGTTGTTATAAAAGCAACTTCATCTCCCAGTGATCCTTTGTTCACTGGCACTTCCACCTTCCGCCCAGGGCTGAAACAGCAAAGAAAGTTGTACAAGATGAAAGCCTCTGTATCATGGATTTTCCAGCTTCTACTATTAAGAAGTAAATCTCTATTCTTAATAAATAAATCACTTTCAGGCATTTTCTTTTACTTTCGTGTGTGTGTGTGTGTGTGTGTGTGTGTGTGTGTGTGTGTGCCATTTTTAATTCAGGCCCTAACTGCTGTCCAATAGCTTTTTTTCTCAAAGCTGTCCCATTACCATTTGACACACTGCTCATACCTTTACTTCTAAATTTTTGGTGGTTAATTACAGATAAGAGACTCACAGACTTTTCTGCCTGGGCTGGCTTCAAACCTTGATCTTCAGATCTCTGCCTCCTGAATAGGAGAATTACAGGTGACTTCATGTATTTTCTTGTGACAGAATAAAATAAACTAGGATGTATGCATACAAATATTGGTCTATAGTTTTATTTTCTTATGTCTCTGCTTTCAGTTTCAGGGTAACACTGGTCTCATCAAAAGAGTTGGTAAATATTTCCCTATCCCATTAATTTGGAGTGGAGAGGGGAGAATTGGGAAAGGCTTACTATTAGTGTTTGGTCAAATTCAGTAATGATGATATCAGGTCCTCAGGTTTTCTCTGATGAAAGATCTTTATTATTAATTCAGTCACCATACTCAGTTATGGATCTCCTCAGATTTTCATTATGATTCAACCTTAGTAATTTGTATAATTAAAGGATTTATCTATTTCTTTTACATTAACCAATTTAGGGAGGTTGTCTTTTCTCCAAGATGTTTTCTAAATTTTCTTTCTTTTTGGTAGGTCATGGGGCTTGAACTCTGGGCTTGGGCACTGTCCCTGAGCTCTTTAGCTCAAGGCAAGCTCTCTACCACTTAAGCCACAGCGCCACTTCCGTTTTCTGTTGATTAATTGGAGATGAATCTCACGTACATTCCTGCCTGGCTTTGAACCATGATCCTCAGATCTCAGCTCCTGAGTAGCTAGGATTAAGGGCATGAGCCACCGGTGCCTGGCTTGAATTTTCATTTTGATTTCTTCTTTGACATGAATAAATATTGTTTGAGAGCATATTGTTCAGGAGCATGCTGTTTAATTTCTATGTACTTGTGAATTTTCTGGTTGTCTCTCTGCTGTGATTTGGAGTTTCATACTGTTGTGTTAGAAAAAGATACTTGATATTATTTAATCTTATTAAATCTGTAAAGAGATGTTTAGAAGGCTGGCATAGTGTCTGTCTTGTAAAATGGTCCATGTGTGTTTAAGAAATCTGTATTCCATTGTTGTTGGATTGAATTATCTCACAGTACCAAGGGTAGTAAGAGAGCAATCATACAAAAAATAGAGAATCCAATCAGAAAGAAAGATTCAAAACAATATATTCAGTTGATGACATCAACTTACAAATGAAAGATGCATTTCTTTACACTAACAAAAGTATATTTACAAAACCCAAAATAATTCTATTTGTAATAGCATGAAAAAGAACACAATAACTTGGGAATAAATTTAACCAAGGAGTTGAAAGATATCTCCACTGAAAAGCATGAAATATTGATGAAGTGATGAATAAATATTTAACAAGATCTATTGTTTGTGAATTAAAAGAATTAATATTGTTAAAAATTCCCAAGGCACCCAAACTTATTTATAGGCTGAATACAATCCCTATCAAAATTCTAATGACATTTTCATAAAAAAGGGAAAGAAATTCATATGGGAATACACAAGACACTGAGCAGCCCAAGCGAACTCAATAAAGAAAAACAAAGTTGGAGATATCATATCAAGTTCAAGCAATACTTTACAAAGCTGCAGTAATATGAGTTTAGTACATGTAGAAAAACAGACATATAGGCAAGTGAAATAGAATGGAAAACCTAAGAACCACACAGACAACTAATATTTAGCACCAGTAGATAAAGTACATTTTCTTCACCAAATGGTAACATCATATTTACATGCAAAAGAATTAAATTGTACTCTAATATTATACACTAAAATTAACTCAAAATAGATTGGAAAACTAAAAATAAGAACCCAAACTACACAACTCCTAGAAGAAAGTGTGTGTGCTGGTACTGGGACTGGAACTTAGGGCCTGTGTGCTGTTCCTTAGCTTTTTCACTCAAGGCTGTCACTGTACCACTTCAGCCACAGCTCCACTTCTGGATTTTTGCTGATTGATCAGAAATAAGGATATACAATATTCAGGTTACCAAAATCAAATACAGTGACAACAGGGGATAAAGCATGGGGGGGGGGATACAAAATATAAAAGAAATCATGTAGTACAATAAAAACAACAACAAATAAATATATGTTTATCTGAGTCAGGGACAGGAAGGGGAACAACAAAATGGTGAGACAAAGGACAAAAGGGGAACCAATGCAACAGCGATACACATAAGACAATATGTTGAAAATGATCTGTACAACTTGGGGTGGGGTGAAAGAAAGAGGGAGAAAAATGAGGGAGAAGGTAACAAGTTAGATAAGAAATGTACTCACTACCTTACTTATGTAACTTTAACCCCACTGTACACTACCTTGACAATAAAATTAAAATAAAAAAATAAATATAATACACAGCATTCTCCCTACTCTTAAACACTATCCCAGTGCCTTGTGCAGAAGCACCCCATACGTTAGGCACTAAAGTTGAGCTAACTATTTCTTCTCAATTGTGATGAGGACAATAAATACATAGTTTAAATGGTTAAAAAATAAAAGAGTCTCTCAAACTTGACTACCAGGCTGGCTTCAAACTGTGATCTTCAGATCTCAGCCTCCTGAGTAGCTAGAATTACAGGGTGAGAGCCTAGAGCCTAGTTGTGAAATTTTAATTGAAGCTAATGCTTCTAGTTAAAGGACCATTCTCTGAATAATTATGTCAGAACAGATTTAATTTCTTCATGATAGTAATGAAAAGAGGAAAAAGACAAGCATGGCCTCATATGCCTGTAATTCCAGCTATCCAGGAGATGCAAGTTTCAGGCAAATTCTAGGCCAGCTGGCAAAATTAGTGAGACCCTGTCTACATAGACTCTGTCTACCTCAGAAACATAGTACAATGCAAAAAGAGCTGGAGGGTAAAGTTCAAATGGTAGAGCATTTCTCTAGCATGCACAAGACTCTGGGTATAATCATTAATACCTCAAAATGAAAAATATAAAAGGAAGATGAGCTTAAAGATAAAAGATAAAAGAGACATGTCAGTCCATTGTCATCTATATATACATTTTGTTAAGATCGTGATTGAACTGAAGTAACTACAAAATATTTGGAGAATAATACAGAAGCTAGAAGGGGTAGCCAAGGAAGAGTTTTATTAAGAAGACAGAGACACTGGATGCTGGGGGTTGTTGTCTGCAATCCTAGCTAATCAAGAGTCTGAGGATCACATTTTGAAGCCAGCCAGGGCAAGAAAGTCCCATAAAATTCTTCTCTACCAGTAAAAAACTGGAAGTGGAGCTGTGGCTCAAGTGGTAGGGTGCTAGCCTAGAGTTAAAAAGTGCAGGGACAGCACTTAGGTCCTGAGATCAAGCCACAGGTTCAGCAACACAATATCTATATTTGAGAACAATGAGGGAAATCTGATAATATTGTTTGCTGAAATGTTTTAGATATGATCATTGTATGTGTTTGTGCTATTTTAAATTTTTTATCTAGTATAGATGCATGATGTTTATGGATGATAGCCTAAGTTAGCTAGACTTTATACACTGGTTTGGTGGTTTAATTACTTAGTTGTGTCTTAGTCCTTAGATTAAGGACTCGGTCCTTAGAATGAAACTACAGGGAGGTAGTGGAATCTTCAAGAGGTGGTTTCACCAATGGAATGTCCTTGCCATTGTGAGCATGCCCACAAAGGATCATGGGGCTCATCATTTCCTCTGTCATTTTATGACAATATAAACTCTTAATCTCTCCCTCTCCCTCTCTCTCTCCCTTTCTCTCTCCCTCTCTCTCTCCCTCCCTCCCCCTCCCTTCCTTCCTCTCTCTTAATATAAACTCTTAATGTCTCCCTCCCTCCCTCCATCTCTCTCTCTCTCTCTCTCTCTTGCGTGCTTTCATGCAAGCATGATGTGACTGCTCACCCAGTGAACATTCCTACCATTATGATCCACCATCTGCCCTTGGCCCCTCACCAGATTCAAAACCTGCAACACACTATTTTCTCTTTCAGCCTCCAAAATTTTGAGCTAAAGAAACATTTCCGCTTTGTAAAATTAGCTGCCTTGGGTACTTCATTGTACATATAAACACAATTGAATTCTTGTGAAATTACTGCTCTCTGCCATGTTTTAGGAATCTGTTGTATTTAGAATAAAATTTTACTGAAACTAGAGGGGAATTGTTAATAATTTGGAGTTGGGTTAAGCCAGGCACAAGCAAGCTATCCATCTTTTCTCTTTATTTCCTCCCTCCTTCTTTCCCTCCCTACATCCCTTTCTTCCTCCTTCCTTCCCTTACTTTCTCCCTGCCTCCCTCTCTCCTTTTGGGGTCACCAGGTACAACTGTCAGACTGTTGTGTATTTCTGGGACTGTCAAGCCATCAGGACAACATCTTTACACTTGTCTGCCAAAAGCATTCCCAGTACAGTTGCTACAAAACTTCCACAGCTATTCAGTCCTGCAAATATGCACAACACAAAACAGGTAAATCAGTCTTAATAATGAAAACATGTATAAAAACCTCATACATGTTTTAACCTGAACCATTTTAGTGGGACCTCTGCTTTATTTCCGACTGTATCTTGGAAGGATGAAATATGTGTTATTGTTATATTTAAGTAGGTGTACAAAGGAATTGCTATTTAACAAAGTGGCTTATGAATACAATATATCTTATCAATATCACTATTTTCAACATTCTTACCCTTCCCTTTCTCTCACTCTTCTTAATTTTCTAAGCTATACATTTGATTCTTGTTTGCATATAGTCTGTGTGTGTGTGTGTGTGTGTGTGTGTGTGTGTGTGTGTGTGTGTGCATGTCTGTTTGCTGGTGGTAGGACTTAAACTCAAGGCCTGGGCACCGTCTCTGAGCCTTTGTGCTCAAGGCTAGCACTCTATTATTTTGAAACACATTTTCTTTTTTTTTTAATTGTGAAAATACCGTACAGAGGGGTTACAATTACATGGGCAAGGTAATGAGTACATTTCTTATCAAGCATTGTTCCCTCCTCCTTTGTTTCCCTTCCCATCTCCCACCCCCACCCCACCCCTCACCCCCACCTCCCACCCCTGGGCCAAAGTTGTAAAGGTCGTTTTTCGACATAACGACTTGTACATCTCACGGTGTCAATGGGCCTACCTGTATCTCTATTTAAACTATTTGTTTTTGCCCTTCCCCTCCACAAATTATACCAACATCGAATACAATGAAAGCAGGGGTTATATCATGGGGGAGGGACATACAAAGCAACAAAGAAATCATCTTATCAATACGTTAGAAACATGGGCTGGGAAGGTGGCTCAGTGGTAGAGTGCTTGTCTTACATGCATGAGGCCCTGGGTTCGATTCCTCAGTACTACATAAGCAAAAAGAAAAAAGCCAGAAGTGGCGCTGTGGCTCAAGTGGTAGAGCGCTAGCCCTGAGCTGAACAGCTGTGGGATAGCTCCCAGGCCCAGAGTTCAGGCCCCAAGACCCGATCCCAACAAAAAATGTTAGAAACAATCGCAAGAAAGAGTAAATATTTGAATCCTTATCTTGGGGTTCATTTCGCCTAACATCAACTTATCTGACCTTTTTTGTTTGTCTCAGACATATACTAGTAATTGCAAACAAGGGAAACCATGGGACCTGTTTCTTTGGACCTGGCTTACTTCACTTAATATAAATTTTTCCAAGTCTCCATTTCCTAACAAATGGGGCAATGTCATTTTTTTCTGATGGAGGCATAGAATTCCATTGTGTATATATACCACATTTTCTTGATCCATTCATCTACTGAGGGGCATCTGGGTTGGTTCCATATCTTAACTATGGTAAATAATGCTGCAATAAACATAATTCTGCTGGTAGCTTTAATATGGTCTTATTTGTGATCATTTGGGTAAATGCCCAAATATAGATTGAAAACCCAGAAATGAACCTACAGACCTATAGCCATCTAATCTTCGATAAGGGAGCTAAAAATATAGAATGGAAGAAAGACAGCCTCTTCAGTAAATGGTGGTGGCAAAATTGGTTAATCACTTGTAGAAAACTAAAGCTAGAACCTTATATATCACCCTGCACCAGAATCAACTCCAAATGGATCAAAGACCTCAGGGTCAAAGCAGACACCCTGAAAACATTACAGGATGGAATAGGAGAAACCCTAGATCTCCTTGGCACAGGCCGAAATTTTCTTAATAAAAACCCAGAAACACAACTAATCAAAGAAAGGTTGGACAAATGGGATTGCATGAAATTGCGAGCTTCTGCATGGCAGGGGACATAGCTAGCAAGATCAATAGAAAGCCCATAGATTGGGAGAAGATCTTCACTAGCCATACAACAGACAGAGTCTCATATCTAAAATATACCTGGAACTCAAAAAATTAAATCCCCCAACAACAAATCCTCAAAGAAACAACTGCCCAATAAATAAGTGGGCTAAAGACTTAAAGAGAAACTTCTCTGAAGAGGAAAGAAGGATGGCCAATAGACACATGAAGAAATGCTCAACCTCTCTAGCCATAAAAGAAATGCAAACCAAAACAACATTGAGATATCACCTCACCCCAGTTAGCATGGCAAAAATCAAGAACTCTAATAACAACAGATGCTGGAGGGGAAGTGGACACAAGGGAACCCTACTGCTATTGTTGATGGGAGTGTTAACTTTTTCAACCACTTTGGAAAGTAGTGTGGAGGTTCCTCAAAAGACTCCACATAGAGCTTCCCTATGACCTAGCAATCCTACTTTTAGGCATTTACCCAAATGATCACAAACAAGACCATTTCTTTTTATTTTTAACCATATTTTCACTTCCTGCTTTTTGGGGGACATATGAATCTCATGGACTTTCTTGCCCAGGCTGGCTTTTAATCATAATCCTCCTTTGTCAGTCTTTTGAGTAGCTGGGATTACAGGCATAGGCCACAGATGCCTAGCTAGAGTACTTCTTATTTCACTCATAGCTTTGTGTAATACACCCTCTAATTTTTTTTGAAAATTCTTTATTGTGACTAAGTGATTATATAATTTCACAGTATGTAGGATAGTGATACTTAGTTAAAGTCACAAACACATTCTAACCTTCATGGGGCAAATTGTCTATCATGGTCTATAAAGTTTTGAGTTCTATGAGCTTTGACAATACAGTTATTTCTTCTGCATTGAGTGATATGTACATTCCTTTCCTTTTGCACAGTGTCAGCTGTTCCCTCTTTCCCACTCATTCCCTCCCTCCCATTGCTGCCATTGAGTTGCTTAGTTTCTTCTAGTTCCATCCATTTCCCTGGGAATGCCATTATTTTGTCCTTTCTAATGCCTGCATAATATTCCATTGTATATAGATACCACAATTTTTGGATCCATTCATCTGGATTGTTAATATATCCTAGCTATTGTGAACAGTGCTTCAATAAGCATGGAGATGCATGTGTCCTTGTATCCTGGTTCCTGTTGTTCACGATAGATGCCTAGGAGTGGTATGGCTAGGTCATAGGGGAGGTCAATATTTAGCTTTCTGAGGAACCTCCAGATTGTTTTCCAGAGTGGTTGTTTGAGTGTACAATCCTACAGGCAAGGTAATAGGGTTCCTCCTTCTCCACATCCCATCCAGCATTTGTCCTTGGCTGACTTTAGGATGTGGGCATTCTGACTGGGGTAAGGTGGTATCTCAGGGTTGTCTTTATTTGCATTTCCTTTACAATCAGGGTCGTAAACACTTCTCATGTGTTTCTTTGCCATTTTTATCTCTTCTTCTGAGAAGTATCTCTTTAGTTCACTTGCCCATTTAGTAGTTGGTTTGTTGGGTTTGGGAGGGATGAGTTTCTTGAGTTACCTATATATACTGGATATTAACCCCTTGTCTGATATATTGTTGATAAACCTTCTATTTAAGGGGAAAATGTGCTTCTGCTAGTTCATATTTGAAACTAGAAAACTGGACTTCAATCAGCCTAGACCTACATGTAATGCACTTTTGACTCTTACTACACAAGCTTTCCTCATTTTCTCTGTACCTCCATTACCAAAGCTTATCATGTTGTCTGACACATAGTAGGTAGCCAGAAAAGAAAATAGCTGAAATAAAATTGTGTCCATGCAACAAATTACTATTGTACCTAATTCATTTATCTCTCCTTAGTTATAATTTTATTTTAATCTTATGAGGGGAATGAGTCACTTTTTAATTTTATAATTATATTGTCTCTGGTTAAGTGATCAATTTCTTTCTTTCTAACTTTTTTAAGTGTATAGTTAATGCTATGGATTTTTCTCTCATTATAACCTTGGCTGCTTCCCAGAGACTGTGTGGCTCTGTGCTCAATAAATCATCTATCTCAAAATAATCTTTCAGAGTTTCATCTATTTAATTTATATTTCTTGAGCAATTGAGTAATCATTTGTTCACACTGTTCTGAAAATAACATTGAATGGGGAGTTTGGAGACCTGGATTTGTGTACTGCATTTACCATATTCTCTGCAGAATTAGATACATTGTGGGGAGGTTATGTTAAGATGATCCAAAATTGCCATCTTCTATAAATCTATGATTCTCGTTTTTTGTGAAAAATGACTTTGCCAAAAGTAACCATAATCTGCATTTCTAGTCTTGTTTCTTAAAACCCATTATTGCCTGTTACAGTGCTGCTTGCTTAATTGAAGTAGCAATTACCATTAGGCAATTGCCCCTTTTTTATGCTTTAACAAATCCCACATTTGCTCAACAGTCCTGGAAGATAAGTGTTAAGATTTCTGCCTTTTCAGCACATATAAACTATGAGTCTGTCCAATCTATTTGGCAACTAACCCACTATCCTTCCTTCCTATCTAATGTCAATAATAGCCCTTACCTCTTTTTTTTTTGTCAGTCCTGGGGCTTGAACTCTGGGCCTGAGTGCTGTCCCTCAGGTCTTCAGGTCAAGGCTAGCACTCTACCACTTGAGCTACTGCGCCACTTTCAGTTTTCTGATGGTTTATTGGAGATAAGAGTTTCATGGAGTTTCCTGCCTGGGTTGGCTTTGAACCATGATCCTCAGATCTCAGCCTCCTGAGTAGCTAGGATTACAGCTGTGAGCCACTGGTGCCCGCCTAGCTGTTACCTCTTAACTCTCATCATTATTATTTTATCCACAATTGCTCATGCTGGTCGAAGGTTTGCTTTTTCTTTTCTGTTTGGAGTTATACATTCATATTTGTAATTATAAGATAATACCACTATACTACAGGGAATGTGGCAAATAAGAAAAAATGTCAACAATAATTGTGAATTTCTATTTTGATCTATTCTTTTTGCTTTCTTTGTTTCATATTCATAGATTTTCTTTAAATATAACACAGTTATAATTTTTCCTGCTTTTGGGACTCCTTATTAGTGAAAGAGCTTTACCACTTCACCACCTCCTCTTTAAAAAGCTTTATTTTAATTGAAAAGGTTATATAACATTAAAATTGGATGCAAAAAAGATTAAAAGAATAAAATAGTCCTCCCCTCATGGGCTGAATATAACAATTGCTATTATTTTTCCCTATTTTTACTTAGACATGTGTTCATTTTTAAATATTTTCAAGTCTTATTATTAATTTTCAACTGAGTATTTTCTGTTTGCCACATCATATTCATGAGTTTTACCATAAAATATGAAAACAAACAAAAATCTGATTGCTCTAACCAAACATAGCCATGTTACTACATTATTGCTTTCTGTTTTATATTTTTTGGTCTGCATATTTTATATTGTAATCACAGAACACATATTATTGTAGCATCATGTTTTCATATTTCCTTAAGATCAGGCCTTTGCCATGTCACTACAATCTCCTAGATAGCACTTTAAAAGCTGATGCAATCAGATTTTTGAAAATATACTCTACCTCATCATAAAATAAAGTGATGAAACACTGTACTCTGAACAAATTAAGTATAACCCTCACCAACTCTTGGAACACATTACCTTGTCTTTCCATATAACCCTATTAGTCCAGCCCTATGAGCAAACTACTAACTTAATTGAACTATATTTTAAAAAATATTTTGAAGGAAGTAGAAGTTTGACTCAAGTGCCAGAGCTGCTAGTCTTCAGTGAAAAAAAAAAGAGAGTACAAGGCATTGAGTTCAAGCCCCAGTACTGGCACAAAATATACACAAAGACACACAGACACACATACACACACACATACACACATATTTTTTCCTAACACTCAATCTTACCTCAACAACCTCAACAATACGTGCAGTACTGCACCACCTGATGAAGAATCTGGTGAAGTGATGCCTTCAGAAGAGCTGCAATGCTCTTCTTGGCTGCATATTACATTCATATCATCATCATCACCTTCAGTAATGCACAGCTACATAATAAATGATCTTCATCATTCACATTGTACTGATGAGTACCCATATAGAATTTTATATGTTGTTAAAGTTATATAGGTTAAGAGTATAGAAATGTTTAAGAGCATATGAAGATTTTATAAGAGTGTGGGAAAGGTTAATAAGAGAATGGGAAAAGTTTATAGGAGAGTGGGAATAATTTATAAAGACAAATATATATAATAAAATAAATATAACACTGCTATTTCACACATTTTCACCTATCATGGGGATCTCTGAAATGTAATGTCTACAATAGGCGAGGAATCACTGTAACTATATTGTATGTGTACAAAGTCTTCATAATTATCACTTGTTAAAACAGAAAGTATAAGATAAAATCATCAGTGCCCTGGCCCTGAGTTCAAGCCCCACCACCAAAAAATAATAATAATAAAAATTCTGAGTTCAAACCCAATTATCATCACAGGAAAGAAGGAAGGAAGGAAGGAAGGAAGGAAGGAAGGACAGATAGTGGGCTAATAGCCAGCTGGATTGGACAGATTTGTGGTCTCTACGTGCTGAAAAGGCAGAGATTTCTTAACACTAATGTCCCAGGACTGTCAACCAAAAATGGGATTTGTTAAAGCATAACAGGGGTAATCCTTACTTAAATTAAGCAAGCAGCACTGTAAAAGAGAAGTTACTTGTAATACAAGAATTAAACAACATTCAAAGCAATGATAGAAGAAATATCTCAGGAGCTGTGGAGTTGGCTGAAGTGATGGAACACAGGCCTACCAAGTGTGACATCTTGAGTTACCATAATCTGCATTTCTAGTCTTGTTTCCTAAAACCCACCACCCCAGTTTGGATGGCCATTATCAAGAAATCTAATAACAATAGATGCTGGAGGGGATATAGCCAAAAGGGAATCCTACTACACTGTTGGTGGGAGTATAAACTTTTTCAACCACTCTGGAAAGCAGTATGGAGGTTCCTCAAAAGACTACACAAATAGCTCTCCTATGACACAGCAATACCACTTCTGGGCATTTACCCAAATAACCACAAACAAGGTATGGTAAAGCTACCAGCACAACTATTATTAGCTAAGATATAGCTAAGATATGGAGTGAACCCAGATGCCCAGATGTACATATACACAATGGAATTCTATGCTTCCATCAGAATGACATCACCCCACTCATAAGGAAATGGAAAGACTTGAAAAAAATCATATTAAGTGAATTAAGCCAGATCCAAAGAGACATAGATCCTATGGTTTCCCTCATATGTAATAATTAGTATATATCTAGGATAATCTTATCAGTTGAGCAGAATAGCTCAATGGCTATGTACATATGACCATATAAAATGATGCTAAGTGAAATGAACTCCAAGACATGGAAACAAGAGGTTTTTCTTTGTTGTTGTTGTTGTTGTTTTTAATGTACTATGTGATTGTTGTTTTTCTTTTGTTTTTTTTCCCCCTATGGTCCTGTTGATTTCCCCTGTTGATTTTGGTACCCTGGGTATTGTATATATGCTTATCTGAATTAGGAATGACAAGGAGAACAACAAAATTGTGAGACAAAGGACAAAGGAAAAACAGAAGCAATAATGATACTCACAAGACAGTATGTTGGAAATGAACTGTAAAATTTGGGTGGGTGGATTAGGGGGAAGGAAAGCAGGAGAAAACTGAGGGAGGGGGTAACAATTTTGATTAAAAAATGTACTTACTATCTTAATTTATCCCGTCTGTACATCACCTTGACAATAAAATTAAATTTAAAAAATTCTGACCAGGCGTTGGTGGTTTAGGCCTGTAATCCCAGCTACTCAGTAAACTGATATCTGAGGATCACAGTTTGCAGCCAGGAAATTCCCTGAGATTCTTATCTCAAATTACTACCAGAAAACCAAAAATGGAGCTGTGGTTCCAAGTGGTAGAGCACTAGCCTTGACCAAAAGAGCTCAAAGACAGTACCCAGACCCTGAGTTCAAGTTCTATGATTGATTAAAAAAGAAAAGATAAAATCATTATGAGTAATTTGGAGAACAGACAAAATAACAATAACATTCCTACTCACACTAAAACATAGTCACATCAATTGGTCAATTGTGTCTCTTTTCTTGCACATACCTATATTCATTTTTATTTATGGATTTATTTTTATTTTGGTGCTGGTACTGAGGATTCAAGTCAAAGTGTTAAGTTCTGAGTGCAAGGTCTTCCATGGGAGGGTGAAGCAGTCTCCTTGTTCTTCTTGACTATGTCTCAGCCCAGTACTTGTGTCACCTAAGTAACTGGCACACCTGGGCAGTCACCTTCCCCTCCTACAAGGTCACATCCTGGGATGCCCCTGAATCACATCCCACTGAGAGAGGAAGGTCCCAGGCCCTGAGGTCACACAAACATCCAGTGTGGACACATGTTCCCTCACCTGTCCACATCCACTCCCCACCCCTTCCCTGGATCTCACCTCAGCCCCTCCGCTTCATCCAGGTGGTATTCACCTTACACAGATCAGGCAGAAGTTCAGTAAAATGATACACTTCTCTTCCTGCCTGAATATCACGGGGCCTTCTCTTTATCTGCTACCTAATTATACCTACCTATTTAATATACCTTACACTGACGCCTTTTTATATTCATGGCTTTACTCTCCTACTTGAGCCACAGCTCTACTTCTAGCTTTTTTCTAGTTCACTGAAGATAAGAATCTCTCAGACTTTCTTGCCTGGGCTGGCTTTGAACTCAAATCCTTATACCTCAGCCTCTTGAGTAGCTAGGACTGCAGGTGTAAGCCACTGGTGCCTTATTATACATCTATTCTGAATAAGATTAGCTAGAATTTTTTCACCTCTTAATTTTGAATTAGCTTCTCCCATGATGTTAATACTAATAAACACATTTTACAGAAAGAAAAAGTCTTGAAGTGTCTGTACTTTCTATCTAAAACATTTGCATTTTTTAGCATAAGTTCACTGTTTTATTTTCATGACTTTATATTATGACTTTATATTGCTGGTAAAGAATGTTCAGTGAGGGGTTGGGAAGGTGGCTCAGTGGTAGAGTGCTTGCCTTGCATGCCTGAGGCCCTGGGTTCAATTCCTCAGCACCACATAAGCAATAAGAAAAAAGCCGGAAGTGGTGCTGTGGCTCAAGTGGTAGAGCGCTAGCCTTGAGCTGAAGAGCTGAGGGACAGTGCCCAGGCCCAGAGTTCAGGCCCCATGACCAGACCCAAAAAAAACAAAAACAACAACAAAAAAAAAGAATGTTCAATGACATAATTATCATTAGAAACATGTCTCCCTGATATGCAAATGTTAAATTGAAAACACACTGAGATATGACAAAGTAAACAGGACTCAAGAAACAAAGGATATTTTAATTTGTTGCAATGTTTTTTAGAGTAGTCTATGTTCTTGACCCCACATACGCTATATACATGTGCATATAAGAGGGAAGCCAGGAGGAGGGCACAGAATCAGAGGAAAATGAGTTAAAAAATAATAGTTAATACTTATAGTACATTTATAATTGTCAGACATATTTCACTTCCCATTTATAAAAAAAAATGTCTGGGAATGTGTCTAAGTGGTAGAGTGCTTGCCTAGCATGCATGAAGCCCTGGGTTCACTTCCTCAGTACCACATAAACAGAAAAGGCCAGAAGTGGTGTTGTGGTTAAGTGGGAGAGTGCTAGCCTTGAGCACAGAGAGGCTCAGGGACAGAGCCCAGGCCCTGAGTTCAAGCCCCAGGACTGTCAAAAAAAATACTTATGCATATATAAAAAAAAGACTACAGAACAGCATTAAAAGAAATTCTTGGGGGGGGGGCGTATATCAGAGGATAGCCCTGTTATTATTATTTCTATATATCTTTGTTATCTTTTTCCTTATATTTTATTTGACATAATTAAAATTATAATTTGGTTCTATCTTCTTTTACTTGTCATGATACAAACAAGCAGTGTCCATGCTACTATTTCTGTTTGTAAACCTAATATATTTTTGAGCCAGTCCTGGCATGAGTCATCTGTGTCCAGGCATAATAAATGTTTAAACGACAATCCTAATAACAACTATTAAATTCTTAATATTGAAAGATTCTCTGTCATTCTATCATGCTAACAGAAACTACATTTCACGTGCTCATAGGCATGGGTCTATATTTGCCATGATAACTCTATGCCATTTTATACCTTGCTTTTAAAAATTTTAAACATTTGGCAAAGAATTTCAAAACAAAACAAAACAATCCTCCTAATGTCATCAAACATACATAGCGACTGTACACGTTTTTCAAAACTCTCTTTTGTCTTTTACTTTGTCACCTTTACAGATAGATTTTTGTGTATGCTAAAACTGGATCTTGAACCCAGGGCCTGGGCACTGTCCCTGAGCTTTTTCACTTAAGCCCAGGTGCTCTATCACATGAGCCACAGCTCCACATTTTTTTTGGCTATCAGTTGGAACTAAGAGTCTCACAGACTTTCTTGCCCTGGTGGCTTTGAACCATAATTCTCAGAGCTCATTCCCTTAAGTAGCCAGAATTGGTGTGAGCTACTGGCACCCAGATAATAGTTGGATTTTTAACTATCGTTAAAACTTCCCTGGTCAACAAACTATTGTTGATGAGTATTTAATGTTTGTTAAAGGGACAAATAAATCTCCCTAGCCTCTAGTATATTTTGGATTAACATTTTTTTATCAGTCTGATGACATATACCTATAATTATTGCTATTTGAGAAGTGGAGATCTGGAGATCGAGAGATCTGGAGGACCACAATTCAAGGTCAGACTGGGTAAAAAGTTAGCTTCAATGATTCCCACCTGTCTTCTATATGAGAAAGCAGGGATTGGGAAGATCATAGTCCCAGGCCAGCCCAAGCAGAACATTTCTTAAGACCTCATTTTAACAGAAAAAAAGCAGGGCAGGGAAGTACACACAGATTATCCCAGCTGCAGCCTGAAGTGCAAATGGAAAGATCATGGTCCAAGGTGGCCTAGGAAAAGAGTGAGGCCCCATCTCAAAAGTAAACTGAGTAAAATGGTCTGGAGGCTTACTTCTGGTGGTAGAGTACCTGCCTAGCAAATACAAAGTTCAAACCCTAGTCTGCCAAAAAAATTAAAATAGACTGAACTACTACTTTAAAGTGTAGGAACACTCACAGGTTTTGATGTACACTGCTTAGTTTGATTTTTAATCCAATATGTTTGTGCTATTTTTCCCAGTCATTACATATATATGGATTCTTATTTCCTTTAACAGCCTTGTATGTTCTGGACTTTTTTCTTTTCCTCTTTCCCATTTTTCTTCATCTCACCAATCACTTTTATTCCACTTCAAGGATATTGTGACTTCCAGGTGACACAAGCTAGTAGCTCACTTATTTGTGAAGAGGTGCTGTTCCTGTTTAAATATTATTATGTTGAATATAAATAAAATATGGATATTGAATTATCTTAAACATCTTTTCTTACATATGATAGCCACTGCATCTTTTCGTTCATTCTTATTATTGCATTCCATTAAAGAACTATTTATCTGACATTCATTTCGTTCAAAGAACTTTGCTTGGGCAATATATAAGTGCTCATTTACTATTTATCTGAAGCAATCTTTTTTTGTTTTTGCACTTGCTGGGCAACCGTTCTTTCACTGAGCTAAATTGCCAATGCTGAAACCATGATATTTGTAGTCTCATGCCAAATAGTAGTTGCCTTCTTTATCTTTATACATGATTTTTGTAGATTTAATTTCAATGTATGTTATATAAAAAATTGGAACATTTTAGAAAATAAGGTGTGCAAAAATCCTTATATAGTTAGCTATTATGATGGAAAATTATTAATGTTCTTCTTATACTGAGTTATTTTTAAGAGAATGTTTTTAAAAATAAGAATAGTGATCAAATGGTAGCATCTAGGATTGGGGTTAAGTAAAAGAAATAACATACATTTTCTTTTTTTTTTTTTTTGTCAGTTGTGGAGCTTGAACTCTGGGCCTGGGCTCCTCACTCAGCTCTTCAGCTCAAGGTGAGCACTCTACCACTTGAGCCACAGCAGCACTTCAGTTTCTGGTGATTTATTGGAGATAATAGTCTCACAGAGTTTCCTACCTAGGCTAGCTTTGAACTGTGATCTTCAGATCTCGGCCTCCTGAGTAGTTAGGATTACAGCCATGAGCCACCAGTTCTCCCCTAGGAATAATATTCTTAATCATTCTTTCTATGAAGGTCATTCATGTGTTCAAAATACTTAAATGGCTTACCATAGTCTATCAAATAACACCAGTGTTCCACAATAGAACTCAAATTACACAGCATTATGTCACATGTCTTAATTTTACATGATTTTTGTTTTCATACAAGATAAATAGACACCTCAGTATCAGAGTGGGAAGGACATTTAGAAGAATCATGTTCAAATCCCTTTCCCATTACAGAATTCCTTCCATTTTATCCTCTCCCAGTGTCCAGCAACAGGTTTCAGACCTCTAGTGACAAGAAAGTTACTACTAAAAGATAGGCTTGAAAATTCCCTATGAATCTTTTGTCTACCCCAATGAGGTATTATTTTTAATGTCTATGATAGAAAACAGGTGGGATGAACAGAAGATTACACTATTTTTAAAGACTAAGGTATAGGATTAACATATTGTCATATTCAGACCACATTGCAAGATCATTTTGTCGCATGCAAATTTAATGCAGAACAAAAGTAATGGCTATAGATATTGAGCAACTTTCCATGTGCCAAGTAACTTTTTATATATGCATTATATAGAATATATTATATATATGACATGATATATGAATATATATGAATATTCATAAATATATGTATGTTTTGTTTTGAATTTTCTGCTGGTTGTGGGGCTTAAACTCAGTGCCTGGGAGCTGTCCCTCAGCTCTTTCATTCAAGGCTAGTGCTCTGCCACTTTGAGCTAGAGCACCACTTCTATTTCCCTGGTCATTAATTGTAGCCAAGGCTGGCTTTGAACCATAATCTTCAAATCTCAGTCTCCTGAATAGCTAGGATTACAGGTGTGAACCATCAGCACCTGGCCTAATTTTCATATATTATTTTGTACAAATACCTATTCAGATTATTTACCCATTTAAAAATTTGGATTATAAGTGTTTTTATTATGCTGAAAATGATTTAAAAATATTCTGTGTACTGTCCTTTATCAAATACATGATTACAAACCATTTCTATTTTTGTGATGTTCAATTTTGTTTCAGTAGCATATCTAAAAATGCATTGTTCAACATACACATGAAATTAAATGCAATATCATTTTCCAATTTATTTAATTTTTAGTTCTCTATATCTGCTCCACTTTGAGTTAGTTCTTTCATGAGTATGAGAGAGTTTCAATTTCATTGTTTTGCATGTAGATATTCAGTTGTCCCAAAAATATTTGTTAAGAAGTAATGTTGTTTTGTGGCTGAAATGTGTAAATAACTGTGAAGGCCTATTTCTGAAATGTATTCTATGGAGCTGTTTGTCTAACTTATATAAGGATCATGCTGTCTTGATGGCTCTAGCTTAGTAGTAAATTTTGAAATCAAGAAATGTAAAGTAGTTCATTTTTAGGATTTTTAACTATACAAGGTTCTTTAAATTTCCATATGAAATTTAGGATAATTTCAACCAACCAAACAAGCCAAGTGGTATTTAGTAGCAATTTTATTGAAAATGTATATCAATTTGAGGAATATTGTCATTTTAAATATATTGTCTTCCAATGAATGAACTACATGTATAGTTTATAAATCAATTAACTAAATAGTATAGTTTTAGATTTTACAATCTAATGATTTTACAAATGTATACAAATGTAAAATAATTGTCACCATCAACTTAATTTATAAGTACATAACCTTACATAATTTCTTCTTTTGGGGATAACTGAACCCTTATATCTACTCTTGGAAAATTTCAAGTATACAATGTACCAGTATTAACTATAGTCACTATGCCATATATTAAAATTGCAAAACTTGTTTATTTAAATCATTAAAAGTTGATATAACTTGACCAACATAAGCTTCTCATTCTTAACCTGCTACCTCTGGCATCCACCATTCCCCTTTCTGTCTCTACAGGTTCATTTTTTTTCAGATTCTACATGTAAGTGATAGGAAACAGTATTTTCTTTTTTCCTTTCCACTTTCATTACCATGTTTTAGTTTTGCACAGGGGTTTCATATATGTACACAATGTATCCCAAACAAATCTGTCCCCTATGATCAATGTCCTTTTCTCACTTTCTTGTAACAATGTCTACATGTTTCATTGTTCTATTATTCTGGTGAGTATATAAAATATTTGGACCATGTTCACTTTCCCCTTCTTTCTCCTTTACCCGCTGTCACTGATGCCTATCCCATAGGAGAACCTATTACATTCCTTCTTGTCCCTCATTTTTTAGAGCTAGATTTTATGTATGAGAAAGAATATGCAATATTTCAATTTCTCAATTTGGTTTTTTTGCTTAACATGAAAATCTCCAGTTCTATCCATTTGTTTTCAAATAGCATAATTCCATTATTTTTATGGCTGAATAATATTTTAACAAATGCTGGAAAAAATGGGGGAGGGGAGAGAGATACTTTTCCTTATGGTTTGTTGATACTAATTTGCATTGTGGATTGTAGTTGATTTGTCCTTCTTTGTGTGGTTGATTTACTGCAGTTTGAATATTCAATCGTACTTCATTGTGTTTCACAGATTTTTTTCACAAAAGATTTATTGCAGTTTGAATATTCGGGCATACCTCACTTGTATTTCACAGATCTTTTTCTTCAAGGAGTTAGGGTGCTGAGAATTAGTGGCTCCGACCTACAATGCACTCCTCTAATCCTAGCTTCTCAGAAGGTTGGATATGACAAAGTTCAAAGCAAGCTCAGACAAATCCAAGAGACTCTTATCCCCCACCAGTCAGTAAAAAAGACAGAAGTAACCAGGTGCTGGTGGCTCATGCATGTAGTGTAGCTACTCAGGAGGCTGAGATCTTAGCGTCACAGTTCCAAGCTAGCGTGGGGAGAAAAGTCCATGACTTTATCTCCCATTAACCAGCAAAATGTTGGAAGTAGAGATGTGGCTGAAGTGGCAAAGTGCCAGTCTCTAGTGAAAAAGTCAAGCAAGAGCATGAGGCTCTGAATTCAAGTACCAGTATCAGCACAAACAAACAAACAAAACCCTGGCAGACTGTTGCTCCACCACTGGACTGCTGTGGGACACTAGGCTATTGTCCAACTATCCTGCAGCAACCCCTAGTGTCATCTACCACTATATTGGTAAATCAAGTGCCTTTATCCATGACCCTGCCTGGTAGGTGCAGTATAGCCTGGAAAAATGAATATGTTGAAATGGATATGGGAAAGCCTCAAATATAGCCAGAGAGGGAACCAACCACACCTAGGCACTAGTTCCTCTAGTATAGGAGCTTCGGGAAGGAGGTGCTGACTCTTTGGATCTGTTTCCCCCATCTGGAGAGGGAGGACTGTACCTCATCTTCCTATTGGGAATGAGGAAAGCAGAGATGTAAAGCATGAGTCTTCTTGCTCGATAGCTCCTCCTTATATCTCACTTCTGGCCTGGCTGACCCTTTGCTGGTGTGGTCTTTCATATATGTTCACTCTGGGAAGCCCCACACAGCCCCACTAATTGCTAGTGGGGCTGGAATATTCCTTTCACTCTCTGGGCACTGGCTACATGCAGAATTCTCTGAGTTTTAAGTATTGTCACCTGTTAAATGAACACAAGCACCCTTGCTAATTTTATCTAGCCCCAGCGGCTGGAGCTGAAGCCTTGTCAGGATGAGCTTCTCTGTGATCCTCACTGTTGCTCCCCCTCTACAGCCCCTCCTCGCACCCTGTCCCATATTTGCTGTCCTTAGATTTAAGACCAGATTTTGGTTATTAAGGTTCTCCTCTGGAAAATGATGATCCCTCTGGCTGAGCTCTAACAGATTGGGCTGGGCCTGGTGAGGATGAAGGGAGGTTTCTGGAAACCCATGCTTCTATGCTCTATGGTGAGACATGGGAAACCATTTTTTACAACTGATTCCATGCCAAAAACCTCTCCACACACACCCTCCTCTCTGCCTACATGTTCTCAGCTCTCACTGGCTCCAGGCCACTTTCCTGAGTACTCAGGGAAAGTTGTAGGAGCACATGAAGACCAGCAGGTGAAGAAAGAGGGATGTCACCTGCTTTAATGCAGGTTTCCCCAGGAGGCTCCTGGAATCCATGAAGTGTCTCCGTAGATGAGAAAGGCCATCCATGGAATCTGAACCTCACTGAATGTCTGTGCAAGGGCTGAGTTAACATCAGGAACCATTGCTAAACCCCAGAGCTGCACTTGGCATTGCTGTACTAGAACCTTTGAGTGCTGGAGTTCTTGCATGTCTGGTCTTGCCACTATTCTGGGACTCCTCCCTCCACCCCTACCTCCCCAACCCTCCTCCCCAGGCCTTTGCCTACCTCTTAGAAGTTATTCATTTGTCCCTAGGCCACACTTACCTGCTGTGGGTCCTTCCAGTGACTGAGGTCTCAGGCTTTCCATGTAGGGAAATAACACCAACAGGGATTATTGTGGGCTGCTGAATTCTGCCGAGCCTTCTATTCATATGTATACATTAGTTAGTTACAAGTCCCTGTGACTTCCCTGTGAGGAAAGTAGAACTGCTGGGGCTGGGAGGGGGAGGTAAAGAGGGAGCTGGAAGACATGTGCACATCCCACCCTGTACTTTGTATTCAGGGCTAGTAACCTCCTCTCTGAGAGGTCAGACTGAATGGACTTCCTCATTGCCTTCAGGGATTACTTTTAGCCAGTCTCCAGCCTCATTTTACCCATAAACAAAAAACATACAGTAGGAAGCCATGTGCCTTCAGGGAAAAGCTAAGAGAGAGCTCTCAGACATGATAATTTAAAGGAAATCTCTTTCTCTATAAACTTAAAACTCCAGCCACAGAACAGATTTCTGATGGTTGCTGCTACCCCTACTTCAGTGATCCCCAAGACTTTCTGATTTTGTCCCTCATTGGGCTGATTTACCTCAGTACTCTCTCCTCAACCATCCTGAAAGGAGAAAGTACCTCTTCACTTTAAAATAATTATTTAGAGGGGGGACCAAGATGGCGACGGGGCAGTAGGGAAACGCCACAGCTCTCCCCAACCAAAAAGAGAGTTCGAGTTCCAATGCTTAATCTCCCCAAGAGACCAACAACAACAAAAAGACGAACACTCAGAGAAAAACAGGAGGTGGAAAATAACAAAAAGAAAGAGAGGAAAAGAAGAATTTCAGAACAGAGAAGAGCGAAGACCCCCTCCCCCAACCTTTACTGGCTGCGTGGCGGTGTGCCAAGCCGTGGCCAGCCGGCCCGGCGGGGGCTGCCGGAGCCCGAGAGACAGCCCCCGAGACACAGAGGCCGCCTGCAGATCACCCGCGCAGAAGCTGCCTGAGGTACTGGTTTGCAGACCAGCTGATCGCCACAAACAGAGAAACCTACCAGCCAGGAGTCTCCACGAGGATCTCACCCCCACCCCTCACTCTCCACCTGAGCAGAGAGGCTCCATCCCGCCAAAGCTGCCAGCGGGCAGCGCGACAAAGGGACCTGTCTGCAGACCACCCGCACAGAAGCTGCCTGAAGCACCAGACCCGCCCAATCGCAATCGCAACGACCCGGCGGGGCCGCCCGGGTCCCAGAGGCACAGGGGGCTGCCTGCAGATCACCCGCGCAGAAGCCACCTGAGTGTGGACACTGTGGACCCGACAGCTTCGATAGAGGCAGAGACAGAAAAGAATCACACAGAGCCACCACCGCCCAGCCCAGCCCGCAACCACCCCAACTGAACTCGGATTGCAACAGCAACTGACGACCTACACCACACAGAAACAACTAGCTCCAGGGTGAGTACCCCACAGGGGACAGTGTATCCCTCAAGGGAGACCAGAGCTGGAGGGAATCCCCAGACCCTGACCTAGACTCCCTACCCCAACACCCGGACCACAGGACCCACTAAAACTGGGAACTGTTCGAGAGCTCCACCAGCCCTTGTAGCACACTCCGCTGGCCAGGCTAGAGCAAGAGCGCCCCTGGAAGGGAGCTTAAATGCCCAAGCCAGGAACAGCGCCCCTGGGTCAAGACTACCAACAGTAGAAGACATTTGAACTGTGTACCCCAGGCTGCATAACCTAAGTGGTATACACATCAGCACAGGCCTAACGAGCATGCTCCAGGTGGGGGCCAGAACCAGGCCTGGGGATCCAGCACCTGAACAACACAACCAACTCCTCCCAACTGAAGTCAAAAGCTGAGCATACGCCTCAACAGAGGGGAGAAAAACAGGGAACAGCACTCCCCAGGAAGCACACCTGTGACAACAAAAGACCTGGAGGCTCAGGACAAGAGAAGCCCAAACCCCACCAAAACTCCACCCATATACCCTAGGCTGGGAATTGGGCAACACAGGCCGCCAGTACCTGATAGTAGGCAGGAGCTCAGGCTGATAAGGCGGCTCAGCAGTAGAGTGATAGTCTTGGATGTATGAGGCCCTGGATCTGCTTCCTCAGCATCACAAAAGCAAAAAGGGTCAGAAGTGCTGCTGTGGCTCAAATGGTAGGGTGCCAGCCTTGAGCTGAAGAGCTGAGGGACAGCACCCAAGCCTAGAGTTCAAGCCCATAACCAGCCCAAAACAAACAAACAAACAAAAACATATCAGGAGCCCATAGCAGACTCCAGTATTTGGGAGAGTGCATCCAGAGCATCTGATCTTCCCAAGAGCACCCGTAGGAGCAAACACAAGCAGTCTAGGCTGCCCAACCCTTCCAAAGGCGGGAATTGCCAGCAAACTACAGCAGAGAGCCGAGAATCCTAAGTAGGTCAGAATAGCAGCTGGAAATAGGCTCCCAACAGAACCCAGATCAGGCACAGACTCTCTCTACCAATACAGAATCAGCAACCAAGCAAAGACAGACACACCAAAACAAAATTGCAGATCAGTCTCCTGAACCCCCATGCAAAAATCACAGAGAAAAATCACAAGGTTTACCACCACCCAGGACAGCAAGCTAACCTCAATAGCCAGCAGGCACCCAGGGGAGAGCCCCAGTGGGAGCAAAGCAGGAATGGAAGACAAAAGCTACATCCAGGGGTTGCTGGAGGCAATGACTCAAGAAATAAAGCGAGAAATTGATCAGAAATTGAAAGAGCACAAGGATGAACTATCAAAAGAGATACAGGATATCAAACAAGAGATGCATGCAAGAATAGAAACTGCACAAACCTCAGTAAGAAGTAAGATAAACGCCAAATTAGAGGTAATACATACTGAGATCAGTACTATGAGAACCAACATTGAATCCATAAAGGGATCCATCTCCTCCATGCAAACCACAATAGAAGCCATGGTCAACAGAGTGAATGAAATGGAAGGTAGAGTGTCAGATACAGAAGACAGAATACACCAACTGGACCAAAAAGTGACAGATATGGAAAAATCACTCAAATTAAACCAAAGGGCAAGAGCAAGTAGATAATGCCAAGAAACTTAACCTTCGTATAATCAGAGTGGACGAAGGTGAGGAATTCCAGAGCAAGGGAATGCAACACCTATTCAACAAGATAATCAGTGAAAAATTTTCCCCACCTCAAAAAGGAACATCTTACCTACGTAACAGAAGCGTATAGAACACCCAACAAGCAAGATCCCAGGAGAAACACTTCTAGACACATTATAGTAAAAATGATAGACCTGAATAATAAGGAAACAATCCTGCATGCAGCAAAAATGAAGAGGGAGCTATACTACAACGGGAAAAAAGTTAGAATCACTGCAGATCTCTCCACACAAACAATGAATGCAAGAAAAGCCTGGGAAAGCACCATACGAGCCCTGAAAGCCAATAACTGCCAACCCAGACTGATATACCCGGCAAAGCTAGCATTCACATTCGATGGAGAACTGAAAACTTTTAATAGCAAAGAAAAACTAAATGAATACATAAACATTAAGCCAGCATTACAAAGAATTCTAAGAGGGGGGACACAACCTGAAGAAAGCAACCAGGAACTGGGACCTGCCCCAAACAGGCATTACTCAAAGTCTAACTGAGCAAGCACAGGAGGAAAGGAAAGAAGAAAAACTTAGGAAAACAGAATGACAGGGACAACAATGCATCTCTCTATACTTTCTCTTAATATAAATGGGCTGAATTCGCCAATTAAAAGAAAACGAACTGAGGACCGGATCAGAAAACAAGACCCATCCATCTGTTGCCTTCAGGAGACCCACCTCTCAGCCAAACATACAAACAAACTCAGAGTGAAGGGTTGGAAAAGGATCTACCAATCAAATGCCCCCAGTAAGAAAGCAGGTGTAGCTATCCTGATATCTGACAAAATAAACTTTTCATTAAAATCAGTACAGAAAGACAAGGATGGACACTACATATTAATAAAGGGAACAATTCAAGAGGAGGATATTACCATCAACTTATATGCCCCAAATATTGGTGCACCCAGATATGTTAAACAAACGCTCTCAAACTTACAGAATAAAATAGATCCCAATACGATAATACTAGGAGACTTTAACACACCACTCTCACCAAAGGACAGGTCTACGAACCAGAGGATTGGCAAAGAAGCTACCGAATTAAGTGAGGCCATACTTCAAGCGGAATTAACTGACATCTACAGAGTATTTCACCCTAAAACAACACAGTACACATTCTTCTCAGCAGCTCATGGAACTTTCTCCAAAATAGACCATATCATAGTTCATGCAAGGAACTTAAGCAAATACAAAGGGATCGACATAAACCCCTGTATCCTATCTGACCACAGTGGAATCAAGCTAGCTTTCAATAACAAAGCATACCACAGAAATTTCTCTAATACATGGAAATTGAACAGCACACTCCTTAGCAATGCCTGGGTAACGGAAGAGATCAGAGAAGAAATCAAGCATTTCCTACAATTCAATGAAAATGAAAACACCTCACAAAGAAACTTGTGGGACACAGCAAAAGCAGTCCTGAGGCGCAAATTTATTGCCCTCAGTGCCCACATCAAGAGAATGGAGACAGACCAAGTAAATAATCTCATGTTGCAATTAAAACAGCTAGAAAAACATGAAAAAATGGAACCTAAAGTTACTAGACGAAGCCAGATAACCAAATTAAGAGCAGAGATTAACCAATTAGAAAATCAGAAAATTATAACCAAAATAAACCAAACAAAAAGCTGGTTCTTTGAAAAAATAAACAAAATTGATGGCCCGTTGGCAAGATTAATTAAAAAAAGAAGAGAGGAAACCCATATTAACAGGATTAGGGATGCCACCGGAAACATCACAACACGTACCCAAGATATCCAAACAATTCTAACAGACTACTTTCAAAAGTTATACTCCCTAAAGGAAGAAAATCTGGCAGAAATGGATGCATTGTTAGAGAAATGCAAGTTGCCCAAACTGAGCAAAGAAGTAAATCAATTAAATAAGCCAATATCCTATAACAAGATACAAGAAGCTATCAAAAGTCTTCCAACAAAAAAAAGCCCAGGACCAGATGGATTCACAGCAGAATTCTATAAGACCTTTAAACAAGAACTAATACCCATACTCCTCAAGCTCTTCAGAGAAACAGAGAAGGAGGGAGCTATCCCAAACTCATTCTACGAAGCCAATATCACACTCATCCCCAAACCAGGCAAAGACCCAACTAAAAAGGAGAATTACAGGCCAATTTCCTTGATGAACACAGATGCAAAGATCCTTAACAAGATTCTAGCTAACAGAATCCAGAAACACATAAAAAAATTATACACTATGACCAGGTAGGCTTCATCCCAGAGACGCAGGGATGGTTTAGCATACGTAAGTCAATAAATGTAATCCAAAACATCAACAGAGCCAAGGTCAAGAATCACATGATTATCGCCACAGATGCAGAAAAGGCCTTTGATAAAATTCAACATTCATTCATGCTAAAAGCTCTGGAGAAAATAGGAATAGAAGGAACATTTCTAAAAACAATAAAAGCCATTTATGACAGACCAATAGCCAATATTATACTTAATGGGGAAAAACTACAACCAATTCTCCTAAAATCAGGAACAAGGCAAGGATGCCCACTGTCTCCACTCCTCTTCAATATAGTCCTGGAACCCTTAGCCAGGGCAATAAGGCAAGAAAAAGAGATTAAAGGGATCCGCATAGGGAAAGAAGAAGTTAAACTATCCCTTTTTGCAGACGACATGATAACTATACCTTCACGATCCCAAAAACTCCATCCCCAAACTCTTAGAAATCATAAATCACTTCGGCAAAATAGCAGGATACAAAATAAACCCACAAAAATCAGTTGCCTTCCTGTACACTGACAATGTACAAGAAGAGAGGGAAATAAAGGGAGCAACCCCATTCACAATAACCTCCCCAAAAATAAAATATTTAGGAATTAACCTAACCAAAGATGTAAAAGAACTATTTAATGAAAACTATGAAAAGTTAAAGAAAGAAATTGCAGAAGACACTAGGAAATGGAAAGACCTCCCATGCTCTTGGATAGGCCGACTTAATATAGTAAAGATGGTAATACTTCCAAAACTAATATACAAATTCAATGCAATTCCTATTAGAATCCCAATGACGTACATCACTGAAATACAGAAAACAGTCCAAAAATTCATATGGAACAACAAAAGACCTAGAATAGCCAAAACAATTCTAGGGGATAAAGACAATATGGGAGGGCTATCCATGCCGAACTTCAAACCCTACTACAGAGCTATAATAACAAAGACAGCATGGCACTGGCACAAAAACAGACCCGAAGACCAATGGAACAGAATAGAAGATCCAGAAATAAATCCACAGGCCTACAGCCAGCTGATATTCGACAAAGGAGCCAAAGACATACAATGGAAGAAACACAGCCTCTTCAACCGCTGGTGCTGGGAAAACTGGGAGGCCACATGCAGAAAACTAAAAGTGGACCCCAGCCTATCACCATGCACCAACATCAACTCAAAATGGATTAAAGACCTTAACATTAAACCTGAATCTCTGAAACTACTGCAGGACAGAGTAGGGGAAACACTTGAACTAATAGGCACAGGAAGGAACTTCCTGAACAGAGTCTCAGGGTCACAACAAGTTGGAGAGAGACTCGACAAATGGGACTACCTTAAAATAAAAAGCTTCTGCACAGCTAAATCTATTGCAACCAAGCTAGAAAGACAACCAACTAATTGGGAAAAATATTTACCAGCAATATATCAGACAAGGAGTTAACATTCTGTATATACAGGGAACTCAAGAAACTAATCCCTCCCAAACCTAACAAACCAATTATTAAATGGGCAAGGGAACTAAAGAGGGACTTCTCAAACGAAGAAATAAAAATGGCAAAGAAACACATGAGGAAATGTTCATCATCCCCGGTGGTGAAGGAATGCAAATAAAGACAACCCTGAGATACCACCTTACCCCAGTCAGAATGTCCCACATCCACAAATCAGCCAACGACAAATGCTGGAGGGGATGTGGAGAAAGAGGAACCCTATTACACTGCTGGTGGGAATGTACACTTATACAACCACTTTGGAAAGCAGTCTGGAGGGTCCTTAGAAAGCTAAAGATTGACCTCCCTTACAACCCAGTCATACCACTTCTAGGCATCTACCCTGAACAACAGGAACCAATATACAAGGACACATGCACCTCCATGTTTATTGCAGCACTGTTCACAATAGCTAGGATATGGAAACAACCCAGATGCCCCACCACAGATGAATGGATCCAAAAATTGTGGTATCTATACACAATGGAATATTATGCAGCCATTAGAAATGACAAAATAATGGCATTTGCAGGGAAAGGAATCCTGTTGAGCGAGGTAAGCGAAGAGCGAAGAGACAAACGGTACATGGTCTCCCTGATAAGTGGATGCTAAATCCAAAATGTTAGGTGATACGACAAAACTAACAGGACTTAAAAAACAAAGAGCTCCCACTCATCTGGTCGAACCACTACTAAATATCCCCATGCTGCTGATCACATGTATGGTGTATAACATGTGAACACCGTTATATGTTTTAGACTGTGATAGACAATTTGCTCCAAGAAAGTTAGAATGAACTTGTGACTTTAAATGAGCATCATTATTCCACAATACTGTGAAATTCTGGAAATTATGTAATCACTTAATCACAATCAAAAAAAAAAAAAAGAACCTCGGGGAAGGTAGGGAGGGAGGGGATGGTAGGGGGAAAACAATGGAGGGGGTAACAATGTTCAAGAGGAAGTGTACTCATTACCTCACTCATGTAACTGTAACCCACTGTATAGTATCTTTACAATAAAAAAAATCATTAAAAAAATAAAAATAAAAAAATAATTATTTACTGTAAATGTAAATGGGCCATTAAACTGATAATTTAGTAACAACTTATTCTCCCTCCTCTTTAGCCTTCTGTACCACCTAATCCCCTTGGGACAGCCGTTGGGCTCAGATGTACTCAGTATGGGTTCCAGAAAATTCCCTGGATGAAAGAAGAAATGCACTCGAGATGGAACTGGGCTTTTAGTATAGCAGATTATCTTTCCCAAATGGGTTTCATATTTTTTTTAATCTAGCTGTCAACTCTGGGCCTGGAGCTCTTAGTGGGCTTGCTTGCTCAAGGCTAGTACTCTACCATTTGAGTCACACAACTAGTCAAGCATTTTGCTGGTTACCTAGAGATGGAGTCTGGCAGATTTTACTGTCCACCCAAGACCTCTGATCTCTGTCTCCTGGGTAGCTAGGATTGCAGGTGTGAGCCACTGGAGTCTTGCTCCTCACACTAAAAAATAAATTGGCCTCAATTAGTTGTACAAATGGATTTTATTTTGACATGTCCATATATGAATAATGTATCTTTATGACAGGTATGCATATGTGCGCACACACAAACACACATTCTCTCTCTCTCTCTCTCTCACACACACACACACCACACACACACACACACACACACACACACACACATACACACACACACACACACACACACATACACAGAGGCCTCAGTGGGTCCTAGGGCTTGAATTTTGGTACTGGGCATTGTCCCTGAGCTTTTGTGCTTAAGGTAATGATTTCCCAGTTGAGCCAGAGCTCTGCTTCCAGATTTTTCAATAGTTAATTGCAGATGGAATCGCAATGCATTTTCCTGCTTGAGCTGCCTTTGAACTGTGATCCTCAGATCTCAGCCTCTGGGGTAGCTAGTGTTCCAGGCATGGGCCAGTGGTTCCTGGCCCATTTTTTTAAATCACATGATCAAAATCAGGTATATATTTTGTACCCTCTTCTCAAATGTAGGAGAGATACCAGAAGAAAGTGAGGGAAAGGTAGCCAGGTCCTATGTTAGGCTTCTATAGTATTATTCAAACCGAAGTTCAAGCTTTAAAGTCGAAAATAGAAAAAGCATGAATATCTTGGAAAGTGAAATGTACTGCACTATAAGAACTTTTCTTTAACTGGGCGCTGGTGGCCAGCCCCAGCAGGAAATTAAGAAGTGGATCTGTAGCTCAAATGGTAGTGTGCTAGCCTTGAACAAAAAAGCTCAGGGACAACACCCAGGATCTGAAGTGAAGCCCAGGATTGACACAAAAATAGAATGACAACTCCAACTCACAAGATCACTGTGAGAGTAACGGCCATTCAACTGTCTGGACTAAGCAAGTCAAAATCATTAGTACCTGCTGTTACCAGGGTGAGGATTGTCAACATTACTGTAATTGGACAGAGCTGCTTCGCCAGTGTTGAACATTTCCTCAGCCATTCTGAAAACAGAAACACAAGGCTCTCCCCACCACCTGCTATTCCCTTGCCTCTTTATTGACCTTCTTGTTTGTTGAACACAGCCTAGGGTGGGCCTCTGGGGAAATGTTACCCATAAGCTGAGAGATCTATCAAATAGTCCCTAGAGAGCCTTCTGAAATGTTCCCAAGGGCATTTGGAGAACCTAGATACTTCAAGCAAACTCCAGTGAGTCATCTCCCTCAGTCTGGCAGGGCCTGACATCTGCTTCATCACACATGCACAAGCCTACTTCATCTTTCCAGTTGGGGCTGTAGGATTCCAGACCCTTGTAATAGACCCTGGGTAGACAGGGATACTAGAGATGTTTGGAGAGGGACCAATAGGTTGATTTTTTTTTTATTGTGAAAATACCATACAGAGGGGTTACAATTCAGATTTCAGGATCTTTCCTGCTTCAATATTCTGAATCTGTAACTTGATAGAAACTCCCGAAAAATAGCAGGAATAGGACAATAGAAGACGAAAAAAGTATAGAGGGATAATGAAGGAGACAGATTTAAGGAGGAAAATAAAATACAGCTGGGGTCATTTCCGTTCATAAGATGCCTTTGTATGTACTTAGAAAAAAGTATGTTTTCCAGGGCACATGTTGTCCAGAAGTGAAGACAAGCTTTTTTCATTCCTCTTCCTTGGCTGGAAGGCCTCCAGCATCCAGTACACAACTTGCTCACCATATCAAGGATACATGCAAAGAGTTGCTAGAGGGAGGAGAGGAAGAAAAAAAGAACCAGAGGAAATGAAAAAGGAAAGCAAAAGGGATTCATAGGAAAAGAACAAAGGACCCAGTTTGGGTGGTACTCCTCATCACCATCAGGTTACTTCTTCCTCTGGTGTTCCAGATCCCTATATACAATAAGTCTGTCCATACATGGGTCCTCACATGACTCCATGCAAGTAGATACACGACATGGCAGTGATTTTTACTATGTGTGCGATGAGGAGCATGACTTGAAATGTCTTACATAAGAGATCAAATAAGTTAATGAGTGAGACAGAGAGAGCAATTAATGTTGATGAGGAATAGATGAGTAAATTGATGGAAACAGATGGAAAAGATCCCATCCCATAAACAACAGTAGTTCCCAGGAATCTCACCCCCAACTGGACCTTCCTCACCATCTTTCACTCTGTCTCAACCTGCAACTCTGTCCCAGGAGAAGGAAGCAATCAACATATTCAACTGTTATTTTCACAAGTCCCCAAGAGTCACCAATGCTATCTCTTATAAATGGGGAATTTGGTGCTCTGTAAGGACATTAACTTACACCACAGAGATTTGAGCCCCTGTAGGAGCTGCTATAGAAGTAAATATTCCTTTGTTGGTAATTTCTTTATACGTAAATGTGTTAACATCTACGGTCAAATGGAAAAGATTAGCAAAATAGGTGCCTGCATTTGCCCACACATGTAGTCTTGGGGCTTGAACTCAATGGCTCGATACTGTCCCTAAGGTTTATTGCTCAAGGCTAGTACTCTACCACTTAAACCACAGTTTCACTTTGGGCTTTTGGTGGTTAATTGGTGATAAGAGTCTCATGAACTTTCCTGGCCTGGCTAACTTTGAACCATGATCCGCAAATCTTAGTCTCCTGAGTAGCTAGGATTACAAGGTTAATCTATCACCGGCCAGCAACAAAGTAAGTTTTAACAAATTTTTTAAAATCAAAATAAGTCAAAGGACCTTGTATGTGACAATGGGAAAGCTAGAAATCAATACCATAAAGAAGGCTGGAAAATTTCCATTACAAAAATTAAAAAGGAAACATTCTTCAACAACCAATATGTGAAAGAGGAAATCACTACTGTAATTAGAAACTATTTGAAATTTAAGGTAAAATGAAAATGCAGCACATCAATACTTGTAAGATACAAACTACTTAAAAATTAAAATTTTGCTGGGAGCTGGTGGCTCATATCTGTAATGCTAGGTATGCAGAGGCTGAGATCTGAGGATCATGGTTCGAAGACTGCCCAGGCAGAAAAGTCCCTGTGAGATTCTTATCTCCAATTAACCACTTAAAAACTGTAAATGGAACTGTGCCACAAAGTAGAATAGTGCTAGGCTTGAGTAAAAGGTCTCAAGGACAGTGCCCAGGCCCTGAGTTCAAGCACCAGGACCAACAAAAAAATTTAAAAAAAAATTATAAGATGTAGCTAAAGCAACATTACAAAAATGCATTGCTATAAACATCTATATTCATTAGAATAACTGAGCTAAATTCATACTTGGGGAAATGGAACATTTAACAACCTAGAGGTAAAAAAAGAAGGAAATTATAATGAATTATAATGGTATAAATAATATAAAGAATGGAAATACAATAGAGATTAGCAACAAAACAAAATGTTGCTTCTTTGACAGGAACAACCAAATTAAAAGTTTTTGCTAGATTAAGAAAAGAGTGCCAGGTGCTAGTTACTCATGCCTAGCTACTCAGGAAGCTGAAATCTGAGGATCATGGTTCAAAGCCAGCCCAGGCAGGAAAGCCTGTGAGACTCTTATCTCCAATAAACCACTCAGAAAATGGGAAGTGGTGTTGTGGCTCAAGTGGTAGACCTAGCCTTGAGCTGAATAGCTGAGGGACAGTGCCCAGGCCCGACTGACAAAAAAAAAAAAAAGAAAAAAAGAAAAGAGTAATCAGATGACTAAAATCAAGAAAGAATGTAATAGCATGATACTGATTTCATACAAATAATATTTCAAGGATCAGAAGCCGACTGCTAGCTTAGCCCTATTTTTTTTTTATCACCAATGATCCAGGGGGAGTTCAAGAAATAAAAATAAAAAAGAGAGACTGAAGTGGAAATAAGAATGGCCAATAGATACATAGGAAATGTTCAACATCTCACCCCAGTTAGAATGGCCACTATCCAGAAAAAGAATAACAACAGATGCTGGTGGGGATGTGGCCAAAAGGGAATGCTACTACACTGTTAGTGAGAATGCAAACTTGTTCAACCACTTTGTAAATTCCTCAAAAAACTAAATGTAGCTCCCCTATAACCCAGTAATCTCACTCTTGGGCATTTATCAAAATGACTACAAACACACTAAAGCTACCAGCACAACTATGTTTATTGCAGCATTATTTACACAGCTAAGACATGGAATCAGCCCAGATGCCCCTCAGTAGATGAATGGATCAAGAAAATGTGGCACATATACACAATGGAATTCTATGCTCCCATCAAAAAGAATGACATCATCACATTTGTAAGTAAGCTAGACCTAAAGGAACATTGGCTCCATGGTTTCCCTTATTTTTAATAATCAGTTTATGTCTAAATTAGTTCTAGCAGAGGCTCACAGTGGCTCAATAGCTATATATATATATATATATATATATGATCATATAAACTGATGGTAATTGAAATGAACTCTAAGATGTGGAATCAAGGTTTTGTTGTTGTTTTTTTGTTTTGTTTTTGTTGCAGTTCTTTTCTTTCTTTTCTTTTCTTTGTTGCATTCCCTGTTGTCACTGTTTTCAATTTTGGTACCCTCTATCTTGTACATAAATTTATCTGATTTGGGGATGGTAAGGGGAATCACAGAAATGGTGAGACAAAGGACAAAGGGTGATCTAATGCAACAGTGATACTCACAAGACACTATGTTGGAATGAACTTTGCATCTTGGGGGAGAGGGGAATTGGGTAGATAAAATGGGAGAAAACGAGGGAGGAGGAAACAATGTTCGACAAGAATTGTACTCATTTCCTTACTTATGTAGCTATAACACCTCTGTACATCACCTTTACAATAAAAAAACTTTGAAAATACTGCTATGTCATCTATGAAGAGGGATAGCTTTACTTCATATTTTCCTATGTCGATCCCTGTTGTTTTTTTTCTTGCCTTATTACTCTTACTAGGAATTCCAGCACTATGTTGAAGAGAGAGAGAGCATCCATGTCTCATTTCTGATTTTAGAGGAAATCATTTTAATATTTCATAATTAAATATAATGTTGGCTATAGGTTTGTGTTATACAGCCTTTATTATATTGAGGAACATTCTGTGCATTCCTAGCTTCTCCAGATATTTTTATTATAAACAAATGTTTATGTACTGTACAGAGGGGTTACAGTTCCATGAGTAAGGTAATGAGTACATTTCTTATCAAGCATTGTTACACCTCCTTTGTTTTTCCCCAACCTCCCTTCCCTCTCCACCTCCCCAACTCTTCCCCCCCTGCCAAATTATAAAGTTCATTTTCAACATAGTGTCTTGTACATCTCATTTTTACAATGGGTCAGACTGTATCCTTGTTTCAGCATTTTGTTATTTCCCTTCCCCTCCCCAAATTAGAAAACTGTATATACAAGATGCAGGGCACCAGAATCAAATACAGTGAAAACAAGGGTTATACCATCAAGGAAGAACATACAACAGAAACAAAAAAATCACATAGTACATTAAAAACAACAGCAACAAAGATAAAACCTTTTGTGTCCCTATCTTGAGGTTCATTTCACTTAGCATTATCTTATATGGCCATATGTACATAGCTTTTGACCTTTTCTTCTTGCCTGGTAAGATTATCCTAAACGTACACTAGTTATTGCAAATAAGGAAAATCATGGGACCTATGTATTTTGGGTCTGGCTTACCTCACTTAATATGACTTTTTCCAAGTCTCTCCATTTCCTAACAAATGGGGCAATGTCATTCTTTCTGATGGAGGCATAGAATTCATATAAAAATATATATATATATATATCACATTTTCTTTATCTATTCACCTACTAAGGGGCAATCTGGGTTAGATGCATATCTTAGTAAATAATGCTGCAATAAACATAGTTGTGCTGGTAGCGTTAATATGGCCTTGTTTATGATCATATGGGTAAATGCTGAGAAGTGGGATTGCTGAGTCATAGGGGAACACTATGTGGAGTCTTTTGAGGAACTTCCATACTGCTTTCCAAAGTGGTTGAACAAGTTTATACTCCTACCAACAATGCAGTAGGGTTCCCTTTTGGTCACATCCCCTCCAGCATCTTTTTAAAATTAGATTTCTTGATTCTAGCCATTCTAACTGGGATGAGGCGGAATCTCAGTGTTGTTTTGATTTGTATTTCTTTTATAGCTAGAGAAGTTGAGTATTTCTTCATGTGTCCATTGGCCATTCTTATTTCCTCTTCAGAGAAGTCTCTAAGTCTTTAGCCCACTTATTAATCAGGCTGTTGTTTCTTTGAGGATCTGCTGGGGATTTAATTTTTTGAGTTCGAAGTACATTTTACATATGAGACCTTTGTCTGTTGTATGACTTGTGAAGATCTTCTCCCAATCCGTGGGCTTTCTATTGATCTTGCTAGCTATATTCTTTGCCATGCAGAAGCTCTGCAGTATCATGAAGTCCCATTTGTCTAGCCTGTCTTTGATTTGTTGTGTTTCTGGGTCTTTATGAAGAAAATTTCGGCCTGTGCCAAGGAGCCTTAGAGTTTCTCCTATTCCTTCCTGTAATGTTTTCAGGGTGTCTGCTTTGACTTCAAGGTCTTTGATCCATTTGGAGTTGATTCTAGTTCAGGGAGATATATGGGGATGTAGCTTTAGTGTTCCACAGGTATTTAACCAGTTTTTCCATCACCATTTACTGAAGAGGCTGTCTTTCTTTCATTCTATTTTTTAGCTCCCTTATTGTATATTAGGTGGCTATAGGTCTGTGTGTTGATTTCTGGGTCTTCAGTTCTATTCCGTTGATCCTCCGGTCTGTTCTTGTGTCAGTACTAGGCTGTTTTGATTACTATGGCTTTGTAGTAGAGTTTCCAATTTGGTATTGATATTCCTCCAGCACTGTTCTTTCTGCTAAGGATTGTTTTTGCTATTCAAGGTCTTTTATTGTTCCATATGAATTTTGGATTTCTTCTTCTATTTCACTGAAGAACAAAGTTGGGTTATTGATAGGTATCACATTGAATTTGTAATAGCCTATAAAGGAATGCTGAATCTTGGTAAATGCCTTTCTGCATCTATTGAGATGGTCATGTCATTCTTGTTCTTGCTTCTGTTGATGTGTTGAATTACATTAAGTGACTTGTGTGTATTGAAGGCTTTGTATCTAAAATATACTTTGAGGTAAAAAAATTACCCCCCAAAATAAACCCTCAAAACTCAACAACACAATCAATAAACTAGCTAAAGACTTAGAGAGAGACTTCTCAGAGGAAAAAGTAAGAATGGTATTTACCATATCCAAGATATAGAATCAGCCCCGATACCCCTCAGTGGATGAATGGATGAAGAAAATGTGGTATACATACACACAGTGGAATTCTACTCACCCATCAGAATGAATGATATTGTATCATTAGTAAGGAAATGGAAAAACTTGGAAAAAATTATATTAAGTGAAGTAAGCCAGAGTCAAACAAACATAGATTGCATGTTTTCCCTCAATTGTGATAACTAGAATGTGTCTATAAATCTATTTCTTCTGCAGTAATTGAAAAATGATTGATTCATCTGGACTCACAAAAATTGTACCAGTTCAACTTGGCAGAAGACTAAAAGGAAAACAAGAAAGTTTCCATGAAATCCATTTACAACTGACACAGCCTCACAGAACTATTTGCCAGTGTGAGGGTAGCTGCCCCGTTTTAGAACACTCAGGGAGACACTCTCATACTCAGTTGAGTTAGCTTGTGCTCAGACACTGTGGTGTGACCCCCAAGTACACTCTTCAACATGAGTATTCCTTCTCAGTGGACTTTAGATAGACTTCCTGAGGTCAGGACAAAACATCCCTCAAAGTTGTTTTTAGAAAAATCCCATTACTAAGGATATAATGCTAGCTGTTATCACTAAACACAATCAGAAACTGGGATTCAGTATCTGGGCTTATCATGGACATTCATATTTTTTTTTTATTGCCCAGCATCCATTCCATCTTGTTGTGACAACTCCTTGATGTTTCTCAGAACTGTTTCTTCCCATTTTGATTCAAGTTTGTCCAGTGCTACTCAGCCCTAGGAAGTTTACTGAACTGTAGGAGAGAAACTCTCTTTACTGAGAATGTTTTAGCTTTGTCAGACGAAAAATCTCAAACCAGTTTGTCAGTATGTTGAATGAGCCAGAGAGAAAATAAAGCCAATGCAGAGCAAAACAGAGCCAAAAGATGAAGAGACTTGAGTCCTGGTGGCAATGTGTATGCCGCTGGATCCAGCTGTGCCCGAAGCTAGTATATCCCCTGGACTTTTCAGTTATGTGAACTAATAAATACCTTTTTTTTGCTTAAGCAAAAAAAAATCTACAAGTAAGCACACTGAATGACTAAACACACACACACACACAAGCACACACACACACACACACACACACACACACACACACACACACATACACCACACCCTGGGATCTAGGACATGATAAATTATATAGGACTCTAGACATTCACACTCTGAGGCCAAAGGAAGATATGCATAAGATAGGAGTGGTTGACAAAGGCTCATAGCTATGTGTAAATGATCATGTAAAATAATATTCTATGAAAAGACGCCAAGAAAAGGAAACAAGATATATTTTTTTTCGCCATTGTTGTTTTGCTTCCTTTTCCTTTTGTCTTGTTTATTACTTTGTATTTGGGAGGGTAAGGGATGCACAGAAAAGGTGGAACAAAGGATGAACAAATACAACAGTGAGAGTCATTAGACACTATATGAAAAATGAATTATACATCTTCTGGGTAGGGACAAAAGGGAAAAACTGGGAAAGAGGAAGGGAAGGGAGAGACCGTTCAAAAAGAATTGTACTTATTACTTGATTCATGTAATGGTAATCCCTCGTATCTCACATTTACAGTAACAATAAAAACACAATAAATAAATAAATGTTTTTAAATGAGGGGTTAAAAATGAGAATGTGATGTCCAATTGTATGACTATTGGCAAACTGGATAATCTAGTGGAAACTGACAAGTACCTAGAAATAGATATTCTATCAAAATTTAGTTATGAAGGAACATTGAATCTGAATAGACCTATAATAGAATTGAGATTAAATAATCACTCAAAAATTTTCCAACAATAAAAGTCTCTAGTCCACCAGATGGCTTCACTGGTAAATTCTCACAAATCCATAAAGAAGAAGAGATTACTACTCTTTCTCAAACTCTTTGAAAATATGACCAGGTAGTTGAAGTGATTATTTTAGTTGTTGCATATAGAGACATCATCTTATTATTTAAGTTATATTTAACTCATTGTTTTTAACTGCTTATTTCTAATGGTCACACAGATTCATTTAAAGATAGAAAACCTACTAAGTCAGCTTTTGGAATGTCATTAAGTCGAGTTACAAAGTCTGGATCTATTTCTCCCACTTAAGTCTTCTTGGTTCACATGGATGAAGATAAGATGGAATGCATAAACATACTGTAGAACAATGACATATCCCAGGGTAAAGTTGCTTCCAACTGGTCTAGCCTTGAATTCTGAAAGCTTGATGAGATTAGCTGAAGAATTGGGAATTGTGATTAATTAAATCTGTTTTAAGTATAGTTTTTGTCTATGGAGTGATGAAAAATGAGAGATAAAAGGAGAAGAAGTATGGTTAAACTCAGCAGTACAGTATACACTTAGCATTCATGATGCCCTAAACTCCAGGAATTGAAAAAAAATAGAAGAGCTAAGTGTGCTGTTACATGCCTATAATTCCATCACTTGGGAGGTGGGCGTAGGATGATTATGAGTTTGAGACCGTCTTTGGCTACATAGTGAAATCGTGTTCTAAAAAAAGAAAAGCTACAACTGTACAGAGATAGAATGATCTATCAATTAAATTAAAGTGAATGAGTTACAATAGGTATCTGTGGCTCACTACTTTAATCCTTTTTACTCAGGAGGCTGAAATCTGAGGATTGCAATTCAAAGCCATCTAGGGCAGAAATGTCTGTCAGACTCTTGTTTCCAAGTAACAAGCAAAAATCTGGAAGTGGACTATGGATCAAATGGTAAGGCTCTAGCCTTGAGCAAAAAAGCTAAGGGATAGAACCTAAGCCCTGAGTTCAAACACCCACCGTACTGGTTCATGCACGTGCATAGGCGCATGCGTGCGCGCGCACCCCCCCCCCCCCCACACACACACATACAGTTAACAAGTTACAAAATCAGGTAGAACTTTTACTTTTTGATAAAGGGAAGCTACATTGATATTGTTACTTGTTTGTAAATTCATAAAGAAAATTCTGCAAATTCATATAAGAACATTATATTCTTGTTGCAAAGGGATTGGAAAAGCCTAGGCAAATGAAGGATATGATAGAGAATTTTTTAAACAATTTACTTTATTGTAAAGATGCTATACAGAGGGTTTACAGTTAAATGAGTAAGGTAATGAGTACACTTGTTGTTGAGCATTGTTACCCCTGAGAAATTTTTATAATAAACTTAACACCTTCCAGTTTTGTACCTTACAATGCTGTTACCCTTTAAAATGTTTTTTTATTATCTTTCAGTGGTTGTACAAAGTTCTCATTCTACAAAACAGTATATGAATACAAAGTGTCTGAAAACATTGTTGCCCATTGCTCCTAACCCACCCCTTTTCTCACTTTTCTTTTCTTCTTTTTTGTTTCAATTGAGATTAGTTGATCACATAAATTTAACATATTTCACGTTATTGTGGAATAGTGATACTTGGCTGAAGTCACAAAGGAAAATTGTCATTATCACGGTCTGTAAAGTTTGTGAATTCTATGAGCTTTGACAGCACAATTATTTCTTCCACGTCAGGTGATATTTACATTTCTGTCCTTTTGTTTAGTGTAAGCTGTTCCCTTTTCCCCTCTCATTTCTCCCTTCCCATAACTGTCTTTGAGTTGCTTAGTTCATTTTTATCTATGTTCAGTGCAGCTGATGGGCCTCTCTGTTGTATGTTTTTCCATTTCCCACTGATTCTGTGTTCTCCTAGCTTCCTTCTATTGCGTGCATATATATATATGCATATATATATATTGCGTGCATATATATATATTATACATATATATATGTATATATATATATATATATATATATATATACCATATATGTGGTCAATAACATGGAGTAAATTAGCAATGATACGACAAAATGAGAGGCAGTCCTTTTTTTCTCAAGTCCTGTTTACTTTGTCATATCTCCTTCATTTTCGCTTTAGCATCCAACTGTCAGGGAGACCATTACCGTTTGTCTCTTGCTCTTGACTTACCTAGCTCAAAATGATTTGTTCTAGCTCCATCCATTTCCCTGCAAATGCCATTTATTTGCCCTTTCTAATGGCTACATAATATCCCATTGTACATGGGTACCACAATTTTTGCATCCACTTATCAGTAGTGAGGCATCTGGGTTGTTTCCATATCCTAAATTCAGCCAACGACAAATGCTAGAGGGGATGCAGAGAAAGAGGAACCCTACTGCATTGCTGGTGGGAATATATACTAATACAACCACTTTGGGAAGCAGTCTGGAGGTACCTCAGAAAACTAAATATAGACCTCCCTATGACCCAACCATACCACTCCTAGGCATCTACCCTGTGCAATAGGAACCAGGATACAAGGACACATGCATCTCCATGTTCATTGCAGCACTGTTTACAATAGCTGTTACCCTTTTTTAAAGTAAGGAAGATAAAAATCATGCCTGAACTATCAAAAGAAGACAAGATAAGTTAATATCTTGTGTATTTTCACAATAAAAAACAAACAAAAAAATCTTTGCACATCTTTGATTGTATATCTTTTATTTCCAAAGGATAAATTTGTCTATGCCGAATTATTCAGGGCTTAAATACTTTAATATTATTCCGTAGTGTCAAATTGTTATTGTTTTGTGTGGGTGTGAAAATATTGTACAGAGGGGTTACAATTACATGGGCAAGAAAATGAGTATATTTCTTATCAAGCATTGTAGCCTCCTCCTTTGTTTCCCCTTCTCATCCCTTCCCATCCTCCCCCTCCAACCCCCCCACCCCCACACCAAAGTTGTGAAGTTCGTTTTCAACATAACGACTTGTACATCTCATTGTTGCAATGGGTCCACCTGTATCCCTATTTAAACGATTTGTTTTTTCCCTTCCCCTCCACAAATTATACCGACATCAAATACAGTGAAAGCAGGTGTTATACTATGGGAGAGAAAACGTGGTATATATACACAATGGAATTCTATACGTCCATCAGAAAGAATGACATTGCTCCATTTGTTAGGAAATGGAAAGACTTGAAAAAAATTATATTACGTGAAGTAAGCCAGGCCCAAAGAAACATAGGTCCCATGGTTTCCCTTATTTGCAATAGGTAGTATATGTCTGAGCCAAGCAGAAAAGATCAGATAAGTTGATGTTAGGGAAATGAACCCTAAGATACGTATTCAAAGGTTTTTTTTTTCTTTCATGCAATTGTTTCAAATTGTTTACAAGAAATATTGACATGGTCTCCATCTGAAGTAAGCAGAAATCTAAGCTCCAGCTCCCTACATGATGCCCATACTTAATCTCCATAGCTGTAACATGATTGAGCTATTATACCATGATTATACTAACTTATATAGGTAAAGAGTTTTTCAGTTGACTTTGAGTGAATAAAAAGGGAGATTATTCATATGGGTCTGATATAAAGAGTTGAGTCATGTGAAGGCATATAATTGGTGGGAGAAAAGGAATAGGGTTGAGAAAGTATTACAATTGGGGTAAATTTAATCAAAGTACATTATGTACATATATGTAAATATCACAATGAAACCCCTAGTACAACTAATATACGCTAATAAATATTTAAAACACATATAATCAAGATCCAACTTGTAGATTGGGAATCAAAGAGATCTGAAGTATGGGATGGAGAGTCATCTGTGCTGCCACCAGCTTTGAAGATAAAAGCACCATGTGAAAAGACCAGGAGAGGAGAGTGGCCTCAGGCAGCAGTTAACAACAGCAATAAACAAACAAACAAAATGAGGACAGTTGTCTTACAGTTACAAGATGCCAAAGTATGCCAGCAATCTGAGTAAATTAGGAAGTCAATTCTTCTCTACAACCACCAGATAATGCACTGGATGACTTACCACATTGATTTCAGCCTTGTGGAATCTGAAGCAGAAAACTTAACCATTTCTGGTGTTAGTACTGGGGCCTGAGCTCACAGCCTGGGTGCTGTCCTTGACCTTTTGCTTTCATGGTTGGTACTCTACTTAATATGATTTCTTCCAAGTCTTTCCATTTCCTTACAAATGGGGCAATGTTATTCTTTCTGATGGAGACATAGAATTCCATTGTGTATATATGCCACATTTTCAAGACAGACACAAAGAAACTAGGCTCCGTGTTTCCCTCATTTGGAATAATTCATATATTACTAGCCCTAGCAGAGAATCACAATAGCTCAATAGCTATGTACATATAACCGTATAAAATGGTGCTAATTGAAACGAACTCTGAGATATGGAAACGAAGCTTTTTTTGTTGATGTTGTTGTTTTTAATGTACTATGTGAAGTTCTTTGTTTCTTTTTTCCTTTGGTTTGTCCCTTGTCACTGTTTTTGATTTCAGCACTCTGTATGTTATATATACCTTTATCTGATTTGAGGAAAGGAAGGGGAATAACAAAATAATGAAACAAGGACAAAGGTGAACCAATGCAACAGCAATACTCACAAGACACTATGTTGGGAATGAACTTTACAAATTAGGAGGGAGAGGAGTTGGGGGAGGGAAAGTGGGAGAAATGAGAGAGGAGTGTAACACTGTCAAGAAATGTATTCATTACCTTACTTAGTTACTACAACCCCTCTGTACATCACCTCTACAACACCCCAATTTCTGGCTTTTTGCTGCAAGAGTCTCATAGAATATACTGCTTGGAATGGCTTCCAACCATGATCCTCAGATCTCAGCCTCCTATATAGATAGAATTACAGGTTTGATTCACCAGCACTGAACTATAAGATAGGATATTATTTTAAGCTGCTGCTTTTTGATAATTTGCTATTCAGCTACAGAAAATAAATACATCATCTTTGCTGGTAATGCAAAAATTCAGGTCTTATCATCTCTCATTTGTTATATTTGTTCATTTTCCTATCTTTCTGTATTTCTGTACATTTCTATCTGGTGGAAGAATTTATCTGGTAAGAGGAATTCAAGGCACATTTCTTGGAAAAGAACAAGAAGCAGCTATAAAGACAAGTTAAGAATCACAAAATTCTGAACCTAACCCACCATGGAACCAGTAGATAAAATTACCATTGTCCTTGGTCTTCATCACCATTTCCAAACCATTCATCTCTCACTCTTGACCAAAATTACTCTTCTTTATAGATAATCTCTAACACATTTGCCCATCCACTAACTCAGAAGCACTTCCTCTATTTACTGAAGACTTGGCATTTGGCTTAGTCTTCTTCATGTCAAGTTGCTTGTTGGTTTTTATTTCCAAATTGATGACTATTCAACTACTCCCCAAATGTTATTATATTCAATTATTTTATATCCTTCCATTTCTCTTCTTCTCTCACAGAAGAACCTTGTCATCACCCAGAACTAGAACTCCTATACCTTTGAAAGTTGAAACTAGTTGAAACTACATTCTATCTATCTATTTATCTATCTATCTATCTATCTATCTATCTATCTATCTATCTATCTATCTATCTATCTATCTATCTATCTATCTGCCTCTCTCTCTCTCTCTTTCTCTCACTACATTTTGTGGTCAGATATCTTACTCTGTATTTCTACACCTGTTCTCCAACACATCTGAAATATGCTGGTCCTTAAATGTTCTATCTCCAATTCTAGTAAGCTCATATTTACTTGATTCTTCATTCAGCATAAGTGAAAAGCCTGAACTCTAGAATTAGGAACATTAAGAACTAAATCCCAGCTCTGCCTTTGACTGTGAACTCCATTATGTTACTTACCTCTTTGTGCTTTACTTTTCTTACCAGGAAATGTTATGATTATAATAGTACCTTCCTCATGTTTGTTAAAAGCAATAAGTGAGTTAATTCATGCACAGCTCATAGCACACTTCTTAGCACATAGTAAATATTCAGTAGATATGAGCAATTTTCATCTTCATTGCTATGCTTCGTTGTCATAGCTCAAAACACACATCATTTCAACTATTGTCTTGTCCACATGCTTAACTTCCTTAGTTCTTTCTTTCACTTTCACTTGTAACACTTTTCTTGCAAATCTTGAACTTAAGTCAATTTACTCCTCCTCTTTTCCCTTTCTACATATATGCTCCTGAGCACTGACAGAGGAAGATTTAGAGCTATGTAGATTGGGACCAATACAAATTCATTGTTTCCAACTTCATCTGAACTTTCAGTTCTGCCTAGCAATCTTATTACGAGTCACAAATCAAGCTTTGGGTGTACTTTTTGTTGTTGTTGTTGGTTGTAGGGCCTGAACTGTGGGCCTGGGCACTGTCCCTCAGTTCTTCAGCTAGTGTTATGCCACCAGAGCCACAGCATCACTTCCAGCTTTTTCTGCTAACGTGATGCTAAGGAATAGAACCCAGGGCCTCATGCATGCAAGACAAGCACTCTACCACTGAGCCACCTTCCCAGCCCTTTGGGTGTATTTTTAATCATCTGCTTCCAATCTTCTCCATTCTTCACAAGACCCTACCTCATCACTTGCCTTCTGATGCTCAACAAATGATAGATTCCTTCTTACAAATGAAAAGGTATATTTGCAAATAGAACATCACCAAGTATGTCACATTCACAGATCTCAAGTTATTAGTATCTTAGAGACCTCCTTCCTCTCTCCTTCCCTTCCTTCTTCCCTTCATCCCTCCCTTTTTAATTTTTTTATCCTTTTTCCTTCCTTTTATACTTCCTTCCTTCCTTCTGTCCTTCCTTGCTTCTTTCCTTCTTTCTTTCCCCCCCATGCTTTAGATGAAATGTTTCTTTTTCTTTAAGAAATTTAAAAGTTATTTTTTACATGACATTTACTTTTGTGCCATGATATGATCTATGATTCCATTCTACTTTTATAATATTATATCTTGCTAGGCATTGGTGGTTCATGTCTGTAATCCTAGAAACTCAGAAGGCTAAGATCTAAGGACCACAGTGTGAAGCCAAAACCCAGTATGGGCAGAAAAGTCCATCAGACTCTTATTTCCAATTAATCACCAAAATTCTGCAAGTGAAGCTGTGGCTCAAGTGGTAAAGTGCTAGCCTTGAGCAAAAAGGCTCAGGGACAGTGCCTAGGCCCTGAGTTCAAGCCCCAAGACAGGCTCAAAAAATAATACTATATTATATCTGAACAGTCTTTCACAGTTTTTTTCCTTTTCTTTTTGTTGCTCACGTGACTTGAACTCAGGGCCTGGGACCTGTCCTTGAGCTTTTCTGCTTAAGGCTAGTGCTCTAGGACTTTGAGCCACAACTCTGCTTCTGTTGTTTTGTTAATTAGAGATAACAGTGTTGTGAACATTCCTGTCCCGACTGGCTTTGAATGTCAATCCTCAGGTTTCATCTTCCTGAGAAGCTAGGATTACAGATGTGAGCCACCATCAATACCTTGTAGAACTTCTAAATGTCTGCCTTAAGTCCAGCTCTCTATGTTGAACTTCAGTTAGGTAGTTCACAAAATGAGTGAGTATAATCTGGGCTGATCTCTGCACCTCTAAATCTCTTTCTCTTCTATTTCTTACCTAGGAAAAGAAACCTAAGATAGGAACCTGACAGTAATCTTGTTGTTATCGCTAGCACTAAGGCTTGAACTCATTGAACTCAGAGTCTGTATACTGACTCTTAGCTTTTGAGCTCAAGACTGACACTCTACTATTTGAGCCATAGCTTCACTTCCAGCTTTTTGTTAGTTGATTTGAGTTAAGAGTCTCATGGACTTTTCTGCTTGGGCATGCTTTGAATCAAGTTCTTCAGATCTCAGCCTTCTGCAGTAGCTAGGATTACAGGCATGAGTAACTAGTACCCAGCTCTAAGAGCTATCCTTACCTTTACTTTCCCATCATACCTCATATATTTTTGCTGACCATTAACACATCCTATAGCTTTGACACCTTAAATTTGTACAAAAACCAATAAAGGGATCAGCATTGCCTGGAGCCAGTGGCTCACGCCTGTAATCCTAGTTATTGAGGAGGCTGAGATCTGTGGATCACGGTTCAAAGCCAGTCCGAGCAAAAATGTCCGTGAGACTCTTATCTCCAATTAACCACTAGAAGGCTGGAAGTGGTGCTGTGGCTCAAGCTGTAGAGCGCTCGCCTTCTGCTGAAGAGCACATGGTTAGCACCCAAGCCCAGAGTTCAAGCCCCACAACCGACACAGAAAGGGGTGGGGGTGTCAGCCTTTAGAGCCAGAATGCCTCAGATTTGTCCACCTTACCTTTTGTTGACTCTTCAGTAACATTTTTTTTCCAGTTCTGGCCCTTGAACTCTAGGATTCTGCCAGGAGCTATAACACCACTCTGGCTTTATCTGTGATTAATTGGAGATAAGAGGTTCATGGGCTTTCCTTTTCGGGCTGGCTTTGAACCACAATATTTGGATCTCAGCCTCTTGACAGATTAATAATTGTTTATACCTTACTACTGAAATTTTGTTTCTACCAGGTTCTGAAGCCTTTTCATCAAGCTTTTTCAGAGTATGCCGTAGGAAGTTTATATTTTCAGCCATTTAATCAAGATCTTCCATCATAAGCATTCTTTGGCTGTTTATCATGGCTTCAAATTCTTTTTAGCCCCTGTACGAATGTTTAAATAGTATATATTCTATTTCAAATAAAATAAATGGAATTTCACTTTTTTGGAATCTCTGGATTTTTCTACCCCAGAGTATTATTTTTTTTTCCAAGTTGTATACCTTTTTATTGTCCTGGTCCTGGGGCTTGAACTTAGGGGTTGAGCACTCTCCCTGAGTTTTTTGTTCAAGGCCAGAATTCTGTCACTTGAACCACTTCTCCACTTCTGACTTTTTTGCTTGCTAATTGGAGATAAGAGTCTCATGCACTTTCCTATCTGAGCTTGCTTCAATCTATAATCCTCAGATCTCAGCCTAGCTAGGATTATAGACATGAGACAATGGCATCTGGCTCAAGTTTTATTCTTTTGGACCTTGAAAAAGTTTTTTAAACTCTCAGTGTCTTGCTTTACTCATGAAAATAATATAAATACTAGTCTCTATTTCAAACAGTGGATTATAGTATGCAAATATTCAGCACTGTATTAGTGATCATTCTGGTTTTGTTACTTATCTTTGTAGTCTGTCTATTTCTTTTTCCACTGCCACTACCTCAGTTCGGGCTGTCATCATCTCTTGTATGTGTTATGACAATAACCCCCTAATTTGTTTCCCTGCCAACAGTCTTGTCCCTATTCAATTCATGTTCCTTGTTGTCATCAAAACAATCTGTTTAGAATGAATATCTGATTATATCATTCTCTTTAAAAACAACTTAATAGCTTTCTGGGACATATAAGTGAGTTCGGTCTTTCAGACAGCATAGAAGGCTCTCCATGCCCACATCTCCAATTTCATTTGTGTCACCTCCTTTGCTTTTAACAGTCTAGGTATTTTCAAATGTCGGACAGTTACTTCTATATTATATGTTCTCTAATGATTCCTTGCCTTTGAACATCCTGTTTTGTCCAAATTTTACATGGAAAATTACATCTTGAACTGTAAGACCTAGATCACAATTACTCATCTACCAGGAAATTATTTTTCTACCTTGTTTTTCAGCCTATGCTCCCATACCATCTAGATAATCTGTTATGCCTTTTATTGTACAGGTAGCTGTCTAGTCCCTCTATCATATTACAAGCTCCAGCAAGAAGGCATCCTTTGTCCTATGTATTTCTCTCAGTTTCAGAACCAGACTATGCACCAAGTGCATGCTCAAACCTTCATATACATTAAATCAATGAAATCTGTAAAGAATTGGGAAACAGACTTGAAATCAGTTGAAAAGGTCAGGAAGTAGGTACATCATAAGAGATCTGGTGTTCTTCTGGCAGTTATTTGGTTAACAGTTTTAGATAATGAAACTTATATATGGTAGTCATCTTGGGTTGTCTTAGTAGCATTGAAAAGGGGAAAAGTTCTTTCAACAACTTTTTCACCATAAAGCCCTTGTCCAACTCTACAATAAATTTGTCTTTGGTCTCCATAGGAGACTGGTTTGTCTGAATACCAAAATTTGTAAAAGCCCCACCCCTCCACACACAATGGGGACTGTTGTCTGACATCTAAAATCCTACTCAGGAAGCTGAGATCTGAGGACTGCAGTTCAAAGCTAGCTGGGCAGGAAAATCTGTGAGACTCTATCACCAATTAAACATAAAAAAGCACTGGAAAAGAAGATGTGGCTCAAGGCACTAGCCCAGACTCTTGAGTTCAAGCTCCATGACTCATACACACATACACAAAAAAAGCACAGTATTTGATATAACCTCTCATGTACTCTAATTCATTTAATGATTACATATAATACTTAATACAATGTAAATGCTATGCAATTGTTACACTAAGCATTCAGGGGATAATGACAAGAAAAAATGGGATTACATCAAACTTAAGTTTCTGTACAAGAAGGACATAGATAACAAGTTAAAGAGAAAGTCCACAGAATGAGAGAAAATTATTTACTAGCTATACAACAGACAAAGGCTGTATATCCAGGATATACTTCTAGCTCAAAATATTAAATCCTCACAAATTAAATAAAGAAACAATAACCCAATCAATAAATGGGCTAATGAGTTAAAGGCAGACAAGTAAAAATGGCCAATAGACACATGAAAAAAATGCTCAATTTCTCTGGGATAAAGGAAATGCAAACCAAAACAACACTAAGTTTTCACCAGACCCTAGTTAGAATGGCCATTGTCAAGAAAACAAACAACAAATACTGGTGAGGATATTTTGGTGGGAATGTAAACTTACTTGTTCGACTACTCTGGAAAGCAGTATGGAGGTTCCTCAAAAGATTAAACATAGACCTTCCCTGTGACCCAGCAATTCCACTCCTGGGCATTTATCCAAAAGAGCACAAACAAGGTTATAGTAAAGCCATCAGCACAACCATGTTTATTACAGCATTATAAACCATAGCCAAGATATGGACTCATCCGAAGGTACTCCTCAATGGATGAGTGGATCAAGAAAATGTGCTATGTATACACACAATGAAATTTTACTCGTTTATTAGAAAGAATGATATTGTATCATTCATAAGGAAAAGGAAAGACTTGGAAAAATTATATTAAATAAAGTAAGCCAGACCCAGAGGATCAAAAGTTGCATGTTTTCCATCATTTGTGAGCACTAGAATGTGGTAATAAATCTATAAGTAAACACATTGGTTGATATACAAATTCTTACGGATGAATTAACTGAAGTATAATAGACTTTATGGAGATCACAAATAGCAATCTTTTCAAAAGACTAGATCAAAGCCCAACAAAATCTACACCAGGAAATGGATACACCCAAGAGGGGATATGGAGCCAAGAGGAGAGTAGGAGATTGAATGAAGTAGGGAAAGGGGAAGAATGCAGTCAAGAATTCATTGTATATTCCACAAGAAAAGTAAGGAAAGGAGTGGACTGAAGGGGGTTGGGGGTGAGAATGTTGAAAGGATAACACTGATCAAGAAATATTGTATTCACAAACTGCTTTGTTATATGGCCCCTCCTTTATACATCTATGTAAAGACAATTTAAAAAAAAAACTCTACACATCCAGTAGAAATGTTTTTTTCTCAAATATTTTGAACTGTAGGTTGAACCCATAGATGTAGAGAGCTGATTGTATTTTCCAAAGCCAGATGTGTTCATAATATTCTTAGCCACCCTTGAAGTTCTTTTTGTATGCCAGTCCTAGGGCTTGAACACAGGTCCTTATCACTGTTCCTGACTTTTGTGCTCAGAGCTAGAACTCTACTACTTAAGCCATAGCTTCACTTCTGGCCTTTTGGTGATTAATTGAAGATAAAAGTTTCAGGACTCTCCTGCTTAGGCTGGCTTTGAGATCCTCAGATACAGCTTCCTGAGGAGCTAGGAATATAAGCATGAGCCACTGGGGCCTAGCATTCCTTACAGTTTTTTGATGTTTGGTTTTTATGCTGTTATTAGACAAAAAGAATGAAATTTGTTGAAAGTTGTAGCACATACCCCTCAACTAATCCTATTTTTCTCTCCCTTTTCAGAATAGAACTTATTTGTTACACATAAAGAGTTGTTATCATTTGTACACCTAATAACTTGCAACAGACCATTCTTCTTTTGGAAAGCATCTAGCATTTCAAAGTGAATCTTGCCATCATCTTCCAGCTGGAAGCTATCCTGTTGATCTATCGATCAACAAAGAATGCCTGTTTGACTATTCATAAGAATGATTTTGAGATCAAGAAACCATATTCAGGAACCTGTCAGTATCTCTGCCCTCAGCAAAGACAGCCTCTGAGGTTAGTGAATACAGCGGTGAGTTTAAAGTAAAAAATAGATCTCTCTCTCTTTCTCTCTTTGACACACATACTCACACTCACACAGGTACATGCACACATATGCACATAGGGCATTACATAACATGGGCACAGTACCCAAAGTTTTTCACTAGGCTGGTGCTGAAAAGGAGAGCAGAAAGACCACAGCAGACAATCGTGAGTGCTGCTTCCTATTTTGGGATCAACTCAATCACAGAATGAGTCACCATCAGTGATGGTTAAAATTTTACTGACGCATTCAGCAGAGAGAAGCCAGACAGTCATTTATGTGGAATGATTTGAAGGGTGCTTGGAGACCTCCTTGTACCTCCAAATATCATCTCTTGCAAGCTGCTAATGATATTTGCAATTTCTACCTCATAGTCACTCAAAGAATAATCACATTAGCCCATTAGGCAGCAATCATCCCATCAGCACAGTTAGCTGGTCAGATATGACAACTGTCAAACAGTAAAGCTTGGAGATAGAACAAAAGCCAGAAATGTTTGGGTATGGGGGAGAGGTAAGAATAAGTTTGAATGTTGTCTGAAATAAGGGATTGCAGAAGTTCCTGCGCGTTTTTGGAAACAACAGAAGTGAGTACAAAAACAGGTTACAGCTGCCACGGAAAGTGTTCATTCCATCACCTCCAGTTTCCTTGGTCCTGAATTCTTTACCTACCCCCGGCAAGGGACCACTGATCTCCCTACATGAAGTATTTTTTTCTGTTCTATATCCTTAACTCATTAAGATCCATTAATTCATAGTTTTCTCCTGTTTCTACCCAAACAAACATAGAGTTATGACCATCATATTCCATTACTGGATTTACAGGTATAAATATGGCCTTAATTTATGCCAAGTCTTGATCTGGGTCCACATGTTCCTGCTGAATGAACTATGATCTCTGGACTGATAGGAGGAAATCTGCACCTAATGAGCAAATCCCCAGAAAATGACATTCCCACCAGTACCTCAATACCTTCAGGTTCTACAATCATTTATTACTTTTTGCACCTTACCTGCTCTGTAATATCATGAATTTTAAACTACACCACTAAGTGCTAGCAGTACTGCTTCAAATTTTGCAGCTATAATGACATGTATGTCATCCTCTGTGTTGAGAGAATTTCTTTAAGGAGAATGAGATGAGGAAATAATGAATGAGATGAGGAAGAAGTGTTTTTTTGTTCCATTACTGGGGTTCAAACTCAGGGCCTGAGCACTGTCCATTAGCTTTTCATTCAAGGCTGGCTCTCTATCTCTTGAAGCACACCTACACTTTGGGTTTTTTCTTAGTTAATTGGGGGTAAGACTCTTGTATTTTTCCTCTTGGGCTGACTGTGAGCTATGATCCTCAGATGTCAGCTTCCTGAGTAGCTAGGATTATATGTGTAAGCCACCAGAGCCTGGCAAGATATTGTTTGTTTTTAAATTATTAAAAACAGAAAAATATAAGCAATATTCACCTCTAATATATGCATTCAAGATATTAATCCCAAATAAATACTCCCAATGTAAAACTGGGAGACTTAAAAAACTATTACCAATCTAGTAAATCCACTTTAAATAATAGCTTATTACAACAAATCACTGCATGTTGATTCAGGTATTAAACTCACTCTAATAGAATGTACTCATTCAGATGTGATTGCTCAGCATCTCCCTTAATGGAATCACCAACTTTCCCTGTCCTTACTCCCTCATCTGAAAATGGAAATAGATGGGTTCATGTTTTGTTTTGTATTACTTGCAGTTGCCCTGTAAGAATGACCACTTTTGCTGCAGTTTTCACATATCATAGCCCACAGTTCTAAGCCAGAGGTCTGGTTTTAGTGTTATCTTCTCTGAAAGTAGCTTTTCCTCTATTATGATTCTCTTAATTTTCATGAACTCCATGCTCACTGTATTGATAAACACAACCAAAGGCTTAAGACATTTTCTAGTGTCATATTTTATTTGTTTCCTCCCTTTTTTCTATATTCCTGCTCTCATTTATTTGCATAGTACCTGGTTAAACAGTCGAACTACCATCATCTCATTTTATAATGATTGTCCTGTGTATTAAAATTATTGTCTTAACTTAAAATAGCTCAATTTGAATTGATAGTGGCTTTAATTGAATGATATGCAGAGATATTCTCCTATATACCTTAGTTACCTCTCGCCTCATTTGTGCTATTTTGTCATGTAAATTATATGTTTATGCATTCTAAGTACATCAACGCATTTTTATAAATGTGACTTTATGTAGTTATCTTTTAAAACAGGAAAAAGAGTAGTGTTACAAACAAAATGCAGTTTAGGTAGATTCAAATGATTGTACAGCTAGCTACCCTTCATTTCATCCTTAAGGATTCTCATTATTCTTTATTGAGAGACTTGTATGCATCAAACTTATTTTTGTTTTTGTCTATTTTGAAGCATCTTAATATTTTCTTCTATTATGAGTGGTAGTTTATTGGACATAGAATTGTTGGTTAACAAGTTTTAATTCTTTGAGCACTGGGCTTTTTTTACTTATATTTTAGCAATCCCCAGTACTGAACCCAGGACTTCACACTGATTAGGCAGGCCCTCTACCACCTGAGCCATACTCCCATTCCTTCTTGGCCTTGAATTTTTTTTTGTCAGTTGTGAGGCTTGAACTCTGTGTCTAGACATTGTCCCTCAGCTCTTCAGCTCAAGGCAAGCACTCTACCACTTAAGCCACAGCACTACTTCTGGTTTTCTGGTGGTTAATTAGAGATAAGAGTCTCATTGACTTTCCTGCCCTGGCTGGTTTTGAACCACAATCCTCAGATCTCAGCCTTCTTGAGTAGTAGGATTTCAGATGTGAGCCACTAGCACCCAGCACTGCCTTGATTATTTTTGAGGCAGTGTCTTGCTTTATTCCCTGGCCATCCTGGACTATGATCCTCCTGCTTGTGCTTCCTTATATTGGTGGAGATAACAGGCATGCACTCCAGTACCTAGTCATTGGTTGAAATAGATTCTCATGAACTTACTCTTCACATTGGCCTGGAACAATGACATCCCAGTCCTTATCTCCCAAGTAGCAAGGATTTTTCAGGCTTGAGCCACTGTCCTCAGCTTTCTTGTAGTACTTGGCTACATGATTGCCATGCATGATTTCAACTGAAAAGTCAAATAAGTCAAGAAAGATGGAAAAAATGGAATCAGTACTCAATTTCTTCATGTTAAATATTGTAGTATATTCTCTGAATACTGACCAACTTTTGAGACATATTGTTTATACCCATTTCACAAACAATGACACTTAAAATTCTGTCGTTAATTGATTTGTACAAGGTCAGATTTGAATCTGGTGGCAGAATAACATTTAGTCAGAGATCTCACTTATCAAAGTTTAATGATCTTAGCAAAGCCAGATAACATTTCCCACATGTATATTTCATATCAGTTCCTATCTGTGAGCATATGTACATATAAGCAGTGAATATTATAGTAGTACAAGTGACGATTCTAAATTACCTGGGTGCTGGTGGCTCAAGCATGAAATCTTAGCTACTCAGGAGCTTGAGATCTGAGGATGGCAGTTCAAAGCCATCCAAAGCAGGAAAGTCCATGAGACTCATCTCCAATTAACCACAAGAAAATCAGAAGTGAAGCTGTGGCTCGTAGTGATAGATCACTAGCCTTGAGTAAAAGAGCTCAGGGACAGTGCCCATGCCTGAGTTCAAGCTTCATGACTGACCCAAAAATAAGATTCTAAATTACTTAAGTTCTCTTTTATTTTTGCATTTTTCTGTGAAGCTGTTGACACATAATAGATGTCCCAAGAGTAGTTGGTATGTTAAGGGAAAGGTTCTGTAAGAAGGCTAAAGTTCAGTTACACTTTGAAGAATGGTTGTCATTTACTCAGCTAGGCAGACACTGAATAAGAGGATGTGGGGAGCAGCCTGAATGTTGATGCCCTTTTCATACACACAGACAAACAGACACACAGACACAGACACACACACGCACAAATATATATTCTATAACACTCATTCACTTTATACTATGGTCACTGTTGTGGCCTTACACTCTGATAATTGAACATCTATCCTCCCCTATCCACTGCTGCTCTTAGATTGAAGCGCAAGAATGAGAAGATTGCTGAAATAATCACAGCTAGATATAGAGACCAAAAAGAAGGATAGTATAGAACTTGCCCACATTTGGATATGATTAACTAAATATGGCAAAAACAACAAATTGTTTCTTATACTCATTTTCCCTCCTCCAAAATGTTCCAAACTTTTGTAAAAGTGGGATATATGACCTGAGTAGTAATGTAGTCTGTAAACTTTCCTGAGATGGGACAACCTCTAGATGTGGAAAGAACATTTTCTTTGCCAGCGAAAAAAAATTAAAGTGAGGAGAAGGAGGAAGAGGAGGAGGATGAAGAGGAGGAGGAGGAAGAGGAGGAGGAGGAGGAGGAGGAGGAAGCATGACTAGCACTTTATTAATATATGCATACCCTTTCTAGTTCCAAATTACTTCCACTTTGAAAACTCATCAATCAATCTGTTATCCCATACAGGTAGGCAGAGATGACTTTTTTCTTCATTTTAAAGATGAAGAAAGGATTGTGTGCCAGTGGTTCACAACTGTAATCCTGATTACTCAGGAGGCTGAGCTCAAAGGATCTTGGTTCAAAGCCAGCACAGGCAGGAAAGTCCTTGAGAGTCTTACTTCCACAATTAACCAAAAAAAAAGTCAGAAGTAGATGTGTAGGTCTAGTGGTAGAGCACCAACCTTGAACGGAAAAAGCCAAATGGGACCACAAAGCCCTAATTCAAGTCGTAGTGCTGGCATAAAAATAAAAGTATATAAAGATGAAGGAAGGCAATTTCACAGATGCTAGCAGAGTTGTTCAGAATCACAATGGAGACCGAGAATGTAGGAAAGTAGCTTTTCCTATTCCAAATGCATTATTCCTCCCTCTGTTTTTGAAGGAAGCTGCTCCTAGTTTTACTATCTTTTTTTAATTTAATTTTTATTTTTTTATTGTGAAAATACTGTACAGAAGGGTTACCATTACATGGGCAAGATAATGAGTACATTTCTTATCAACATTGTAGCCTCCTCCTTTGTTTCTCCTTCCCATCCCTTCCCATCCTCCCCCCCACCCAATTCACCTGCCCCCCCACCACCAAAGTTGTAAAGTTTGTTTTCGATTTGTACTTCTCATTGTTGCAACGGGTCCACCTGTATCCCTATTTAAATGACTTGTTTTTTCCCTTCCCCTCTACAAATTATGCTGACATCAAATACAGTGAAAGCATGGGTTATACTGTGGGGGAGGGACATACAAAGCAACAAAGAAATTATCTTATAAATGCGTTAGAAACAATCACATGAAGAGAAAAAACATTTGAATACATATATCTTATCTTTTACTTATCTTATCTTACTCTATGGTGTATTCTGTTGGTATTACATGCATTTTCAAAGACTATGTATTTCCTTCTTTACTATGAACTGTCAATACATTAGCTGGAGTCAGTTGATAACTTGGAGCTAGGGCTGGAACCTGAGGAACAGGGAGCATGTAGTCAATAAGAATACTGAAGTGCAGTGTACAGAGGGCTAGTGACAGAGCATGTAAGGTCACAGTATCACTACAGCAAAGGGGACAAAGTGTTATTGATTCCAAAGCTTTCCCCTTGCTTCTTACCTCAGAGCTACAGCTTTATTAAAAACTTCAATTTGGTGACAAATCCCTCACAGGCTCCCTTGGGGCTACCTGAAAGAGGGGTTGCATCTTTGTGACAAGCTGAAATTACATTTGTCAGCTCAAGGAAAGCTCTGAAGACTGTCTATACTTCTCTCCATCCTGCCCCAGCCACCACCAAATAGACACAAGCTCACATGCAAAGTCACTTAGATAACATTCTAACATTTCTAGCATACACACTTTTCATATAAGGAGACGAGGGATAGGTGTGTGAACTAGATGAGGCTCCATGAGTGACCTGTGAGTTTATTGGAACTGCTAGCCAACGTAGTTTTTGGTTTCTTATTACATTCCCAAGGATTTTTGTCCTATTTCCTTGGGCTCTTGAGTCTAGAGGGAACAAGAGCTATAGATAAAAAATAAAGAAGGAAAATACTTTATGAATATCCAAGAAGCATATGGTGAAGTGAAGGGCCACTAAGTACCAGGAGAGAAAGAAATGAAAGTGGACTGGAGATAAAAGGGTCTGCATTAAAGTAAGTATTTTTGTGCCAGTCCTGAAGCTTGAAGTCAGGGCCTGAGTGCTGTCGCTGAGCTTCTTTCCTCAAGGCTAGTGCTCTACCTCTTGAGTCACAGCTCCAATTCTGGCTTTTTAGTGGTCAATTGGAGATAAGAATCCCATGGGCTTTCCCACTTGGCCTGGTTTCAAGCCACAATCCTCAAATCTCAGCCTCCTGAGTTGCAAGGATCACCGGTGTGAACCATCAGTGCATGGCTAAAAGTGGTCTTGTGCTGGGGGAGGAGGGGAATGCATGTGTTTGTGCCAATACAGGGCCTTGAACTCAGTGCCTACGTGATGTAACTTGGCTTTTTGACTGAAGGCTGGTGCTTTTGCATATGAGCCACAGCTCCACTTTTAGCTGTCTGCTAGTTAATTGGAGATAAGAGTCTCACAGACATTCCTGCCTGGGTTTGTCTTTGAACCACTATCCTCAGATTTCAGACTCCTGAGCAGTTAGGATTACAGATGTGAGCCACTGTTGCCCTGCTTTAAAGGAAATCTCATAAGTGGCTTAGTTTGTACAAGGAGCTGCTTTAGAAACAAGCATCCACAGAGAGGATGAGGCTAAAGGCCATCATATGGCAGGAATCTTACCTGTTTTGTTCATCACATTACGCTAAGCAGTAGCATTCTATCTGCACTATTAGTCGAACAAATGCATGAATGAAAGAATTTGCCTCTAACATAATACAACCCTGCTTGATTTCAGTATGAAGTATTACAAATACTATTGTTACTATTACTAGTAATACTAGCAAATAGCATGATAACTAGACCTATTGCTATCAATAGTGAATATCATATCTAATAACAATCACTTTTCTAAATGTTTTTAAAATAACAATTCATTCGATTTTTCATAATCCCTTATGAATTGGGTTACTACTATGAGAGGAAATACCACATGACAGTCAAGGACATGTCTTTTGACAAATCCTGCCTTTATTAATTACTGTGTGATCATTGTCAAGTCATATAACCTTCCCTTGTCTCAGTCCTTTAATCTATGAGATGAAAGTAATAATAATTGATAATAATATTAATAGTAATATTTCACAAGGCTGTTATGGGAATTAAATTATCTCATACCCTAAGATTTGTAGTCACTTTCTATTTCATGAAAAGTGCTAGCTGGTATGTTAAAGATGAGAAAATTGAAGGACAGAGATTAAGTTATGTACATCAAGTTGCAAAGTTCATTGGTGGCAGAGGCAAGATTCTGACCTAGGTATGGGCTCAAGTTACACTATATCCACTATACTATACTATCCCTCAGCATATGTTGGAAAGCTCATAGATGTATTCATTCTTTCACAGTCCTTTTTTTTTTTTTTTGGTGGTTGTGGGGCTTGAACTCTGGGCTTGGGCACTGTCCCTGAGCTCTTCAGCTCAAGGCAAGCACTCTACCACTTGAGCCACAGTGCTACTTCTGGTTTCCTGGAGGTTAATTGGAGATAAGTGTCTCAGGGACTTTCCTGCCTGGGCTGGCATTGAACTGCAATCCTCAGATCTCAGCCTCCTGAGTAGCTAGGATTACAGGCATGAGCCACTGGCATCTGGTTTGTTTCACAGTTCTTAAGAAATTAAAATGTATTCTACCCAGATCTCCCTCTCCTTTTCCCCATCAACCAATGGGAAGTTCCTTTCTCAAGCTGGTAAAACATTTTATTTTGCTTTATTTTACGTATGTATTTTATTTATTTGATCTCTATTATCGAGACTTTATTCATTCATATTTTTTGTTGTTCTTGGTCCTGGGGCTTAGTCTCAGGGCCTGGGCACTGTCCCTGAGCTTTTGTGCTCAAGGCTAGCACTCTATAACTTGAACAACAATTCTACTCCTGCTTTTTTTTTGTTTTTGTTTTGGTAGTATGGTGGACTTTCTTGCTCAGGCTGGCTTCAAACCTGGATTTTCAGATCTCGGTACCCTGAGTAGCTAAGATTACAAGCATAAGCCATCAATCTCAGCACATTTACATTTTTATTTAGCACACATTAGTTACCCAAAAGGGGAAGAGGGTGGTCATTGTAACAATTACACCTATGCATACACTGTATCCCAATCAATCTCCTTGTCTTTCTGCAATGATCTCCAAATTGATGTCTCTGCCTTTATCAACTTCCACTCATCAGTTTCCCCAACTTGTTGAGGTTTTTCTACAACACAAATATCCATCCCTACATTTTCTCCTGCTCAAACTTTTTCTATGTTTCTGTGGCACTCAAGAATCTATGGGATCTAGTTAGTCCTTGACTACCTCATGTACTGCTACCCTTTACTTCCATCATAATCAATCTTTTTTTACATAATGACTGATTATTACTAGATGGGGAAGAGAGATGGGGAAGGGTCATATATCCTCTCTAAATTTTGAGCTCTTAAAGGATTAGAATCATACATTATAAAATATGTTTCTGATAATTAGAAAAAAATACTTAATACACAGTAGACATCCAATTAATGTTGAATGAGTAGATGAGAAGCAAATATCAACCAAATAGCTAATATATACCCTGTGGATTCACTCTAATGAGAGGCAGGTTGGTAAGATCTTTCTTAGTTTTGTCTAGTTTTATACTCAATGTACACATGTAATAAAGGAAGTGGAAAATGTGAAATGAGTCTGGGAGAGAACAGATGGATGTGGGAGAATGATGCAAAGGTTGACTCTTATGAAGAAGCGGTAGACAATTAAATGGGCATAGTAAATTTTAACCCCTTGTACAACCTTTTGAACTTCAGAAAAGGTAAATAAAATAAATAATAAAAATACAGAAAAAATCCTAAGGAAGATTTTTCTTTCATTATGGGACAGGAAGAGATTGGTCAGATGTGTAATGAAAGTGCTATGCATCACTGATGGAGTGAGAAAAACCATTGGGTAATCAAATGGTTCATTCTTGAAAGAAGTTCAGTCTGTACCTGCTGCTGCAGGAGTTTTAACACCTAGGAAAACATAGTAGGGTTTCAGAGCCATTCTCACAGCCTGACAAGCTCAGACAAACGTGATGTGACTGTTTAGAAAATTACACTACAATACTAAGGAAAAATCAGGATTATGTTAAGCAGTTATTGACACTTGACAATTAATAGGAAGATATTTAATTGTACCAAGGTTCTTTTTTTTTCTTTAAGTTTTACTTTCAACTTTATGGTAGCATATTCTACATGCATTTTATGCAGAGATTAAAAATATAACTTTTAAAATAAATAACAAACTTTACCCAGTTTATTTTGCTTATCGTGTAGCTCTTTCACCTATCTAGTAAACAATTTTTCCAGAAGACAGTTATTGGTGAATTCAGACCTTGTGGAGTACTAATATTTTTTGTGTGAAGTGACTGGGGCTTGAACTCAGGGCCTAGGTGGTGTCCCTTAGCTTTTTTGTTCAAGAACAGTGTTCTACTAGAACTACAGCTCCAATTCCAGCTTTTCATTGGTTTATTGGAGATAAGAATTGCATGGACATTCCTCCTGGAATGGCTTTGAATTGAATTCCTCAGATTTTAGTCTTCTGAGTAGCTAGGATTACAAACAAGAGGCTCCAGCACCTGGTTTATAAGTTTATTTTTATTTTTATTGTGAAAATACTGTACAGAGGGGTTACAATTACATGGGCAAGATAGTGAGTACATTTCTTATCAAGCATTGTAGCCTCCTCCTTTGTTTACCCTTCCCAACTCTTCCCATCCTCCCTCCCCCCCGGTTTATAAGTTTTTTTATACCTTACCTTGTAGCTCTGACTAGAGACTAATATCCTTAAGGTTAAAAAACAATGTCTACCAAGCATTTGACACTATTATTATTTAATTAATGACTCAATAAGTAGTCTCAGATATTTCTCTGGATGGAACAGCTCATGTGAATTCATTAATTTTTGAAAAAAATCACTTATTTTGTAGCTTATATTTCTTCTCTTTTATGTTGCTCTCCTATTCATTACAATATTCAGATGGGTATTTGGGGGGGGGGGAACATTAATTTGGCTGGTTTAAAGATTCCAGTTAGATAAGACCCTACTTGTAGGTGTGTGTAAGGGTAGAGTCCAGAAAAGAGTAGCATTTGAATCAGTTGACTAAAGTTCTGTCTTCTGTAAGAATCTTAATGAAAGTTCTTGAATAATAAGAGGTAAGCAAAAGCAATAAAGAGAGTTATTCTGAACAAAATGTAAAGTATGCATATCTGAAAAACCATGGTGAAACCCCTTGGTACAATTAATACACAGTAAAAAAATGACAGGAAAGTAAAACAGGCTCTTTTTAGATGTGGGTACCAGTTGCATTGTGGGGGAAGGTGAACAAAGAGAGTGAATAAGAATGTGTATGGATGAAATAGTTTATTTGCATATATAAAAAGAAAACAAATGAAAACTGTTGAAATTGTTTTAAGAAGGGGGAGTATTTTGAGGGGGAGTGATGGAGATGAGTTTGAGTTTGATTAGGAGATGTTGTAGTCATGCACGAAAATGTCATAAAGAAATCTCCTTGTATGTCTAATATATGTCAATAAAAATAAAGATCTACTCTTTCCAATGTGGGTAGGTAGTATATGTTCCCTTGAGGGACTCAAGAATTTAGTAAACTGTATGAAAGACAGATACATTTTCTCTTCTTCCTTTGGCACATTCATCTTTCCCAGCTTTCAGACATGGAAACTTCTCGTTCTTAGACTTCACAGTCTTTTTTTTTTTTTTAATTGTGTGGCTTGAATTCTAGGCGTGGGCGGCATCCCTCAGCTCTTCAGCTCAAGGCAAGCATTCTACCACTTAAGCCACAGTGCTACTTCTGGTTTTCTGGTGGTTAATTGGAGATAAGACTCTTACAGACTTTCCTGCCCTGGCTGACTTTGAACTGCGATCCTCAGATCTTAGCCTCCTGAGTAGCTAGGATTACAGGCATGAGCCACCAGTGCCTGGCAGATTTCACAGTTTTTAATCAGTGCCTTCCCTCAGCTCTTTAGCCTTACACTGAATTGTCTTACTAGCTTCCCTGGTTCTTCAACTTGTACATGGTATACAACTTCCTCAATCACATAGTTCACATAATAAGTGCCCCCTTAAGTAACTCTATATTTTCCACTGGATCTATTTCTCTGGAAAACCTAGACTAATATGTACACTTTTTTGCATCCATTGCACTCTGTCCAGAATGAGAAGCTATCAAACGGTTGTCTTGGATTTACAAGTTGCTGTCTCATGTCTCAGCCTTTCTCTTTGCTTCCCATACCTTCCAAAACTTTTTAACAAATACTATTCCTATTTCATCTTCAAGACTTATTTCACATGAAAATAAAAGAAGTAAAATTCAGAAAACATATATGATTTGAAGATCCCTTATATATCACATAGTCTATTCTTCTTTACAATACTACTGCTAATAACTACTAATAATATCACACAGTATTTTCCAGTTCCTTTCATGTATATTTACTTATTGAATCCTTTTAACAAACTTTTAATGAAGCTTCTATTATTATTTCCATTTTTAGATGAAGAAACTAAAGAATAGAGAGGTTAATAACATGCAAAGTGACTTATTTAAGTCACTTTGAGAGGTGACTTGCTCAAAGTAATTTAAATTAGGACCACTAAAGATAGAAAACTCCTTAAGTATATGTATAATTGCTTATATATGCACACCCAGACACACACATACACACACACACACGGAGGTACACAGAGGTAATTTGTCTAATATATCATACAACTAGCTAGTGATTCCAGCAAAACTAGATTTCAAACTTCTGAACAACTCATACTCTTCAAAGAATTATAGACTACCTTTTTATTCCAGGGAGTTTTTTCTAACTTTTTTTGTCTTCCAGCCTGGTCCAGATCAGTTTCCTTGCTATGACTAATGGGTTGTAGAAATCCTAAGCATTTGATTTTTAGGACCAGGAAATTTAGCCTTTATATAAAGAAAAGCTAGACTATCTTCATTTTAGTAATGCTGAGGAAATTTAAAGTAGTCACCAAGATTCAGTAAGGTCTAGTATTAATACACTTGAACTCAAAAACAAATTCAAGCAGCATCACAGGAAGGAAGGAGTATATAAGTAGTGAGAGATCATTAGGCTTACAGAAGCCCACCATGTCAAGAGTACTGGGAAGAAGACATAAAAACATAAAGAGTACGTGTTTGCTAAGAGCTCATTCTATACTATGGGCAAATAGAAAATATATTGCTAAGGTCCACTGAACTGAGCTTATGAGCCATTTAGTCTGTAATTAGCAAAAGAGTAATTCACACATAATTTATAGGATTCCTGTGGCTCTGGCTGAAGCCTCACTGGGAAGCTGTTTCAATTTCCTGATGACTCTTTACAAGTTGAGGACACAATTATGGGCCTTGGAAAATATTTGAAAGGATTTGGATTAAAAGGGCAAAGTAAGTAATTAGTGTGGGAGAATGCAGTGTTTCTACATGGATATCCACAAAAATGCACATACAATCAGTGAGAGGGGAGTTAAATGACACCACTTTGGAAGAGCTAGCTGTCACTTTAAGAGAGCAGAAATGACAAGAAACTGACATACAGCAAATTATGGCATTGAGAAACAGGAAAGGCTCACATGTAGTATGTCTTACCAAAAAGTTCTGAATAAATAGCTAGTGTAGATAAAACACATAGAGTGTGAACAGAAAATTTGTATTATTTCTTTTATAATTATTTAATTTGACCCTCTCAATAACTGGAAAATATGAATCCTATTTTCTAGACAAAGAAATGGTGATAGAGTGAAGGAGCTGTTACTTGAACCATGCTTAATCTAAATCATATATATTAGAAAAAATAGGGAAGGAACATTTACAGCTGATAAGAATAAGGCCTCCTTTCTTCATGTTGACATTGGGAACTCCGAATGCAGGTTTATAATGAAAGTAGAATTGTAGACAATGTTGCAATCTTAGTACTAATTTACCCACATGAGTCATTTGCTTTGTCAATTATCTGTAGTGACTCATCATGACATTTCAATGCATAAGCCAAATCCTGCACTCAAATAGCATTAGGCAGGTAAAGAATCTCCTCTTCTAAGTTATAGAGTACAATCTTAAACCAAATAAAATTATTTATTGCTCTTCTGGGCCATTTCTCTCTTCTACTAGCACAGACAATATCTAGTTGATTGTTGTCTGCATGGTAAAATGTCATTAATTTATACCTCATTCATCTAGCCTGAGTGATATTTCTCTTTGGAGACTGGGTTGATATTTTTTCTCCATCTTGTATTAAAGTGGTTGCTAAAAAAGTGATAGTGTAAACCAAATTGCAAGGAGATAATTAAATGACTAGAGAGAATTGTTTTCAATCATTTTGGAAGAACTCAGTTGCAAACAATTGGTATGCCTATCACAACTCATTCTTATCCACGCATTTGAGAAAATTCCCCAGAGAGATTTATTTGTGGCAGGTTTTATATACTGAGAAAAGTAATAAACCAACATTTTTTTTGTCATTGCTCTGTATCTCAGACTTTACTGAGTTAGATTTGTATGTACAGCTCACTATCTTATCCCAAACTGGTATTTAGTAAATGCTCATTGAATGAATTTCTATGAATTAAAAACACACAAGACACATAAGGAATGCTTTGTTTCTCTTCCCAAGGGGATATTCAGCTTGATGTTATCTCAAAAAAAAGTCCCATGGGAACAATACAATCATCATAAGTCTGGAAGATTCTTATAATGTCTGCAAACAGAAGAATGGAGCTCTCATCCCTGTCTCCTGTACCTTGTAGCTTCCCTTCTGATTGAACCATTATTATATCATGGTCTCAGGTAGCATATAAATGGTAGGCAAAAGCTTGCATTCCTGCCTAGACTGCAATCCATGCATCATCTTCTGCCTGGGCTTCCAAGAAATCTATTTTCTCTATTTTAAACTCTGTAGTGCCTTGGCTTGACTGAGCTAAACCTTCTCTGGTTAACTAAAAAGTCTTCATTATCCTTTTAGGGTCTTGCACCTAACCCTAGATTAGAACTGAAAGTCCAGTTGTCTCTAATTGTGATTTTACATATTGCTTTTAATTTAATTTTGAGATTGATTTTCATTTAAACCTAAGTCTCTCAGAACATAGCTTTCAAAATCCAAAGCCATTAGGTATCTCCTAACCACGAGAGGCAGAGAGGCATTTGGTCAAGCAGTTTGATGTCCTTTACCACATTCACATACACATTTGTCTCATTACACAAAATATATCGAACCAGAGGCTCAAATCAAAAGCAACTCCTGCATTCTTCAGCATATTATTCTGAATAGATCTGTAGAGAAGAAGATTGCTTTGCTTTGTTTGTTTATGTTTTTCAGTAAAATCTGTTGAGATGTGTTTTTCAGGGCCAATGTATTTACATATAAAGTATGCAAATACTGAAAAAGAATCTATATCTTAAAATGGTGGAGATTTCTGAATATCGTTGTAAAGAGTCTGAATTGAGGAATCTGGGAATCCCCACAAGACTGAAATTTAGAAATTCTAGCACCATGCACTTAAGTAGGGTATTCATTGAGTTATTTGTGTACAGCACAATTCTTTGTGTTGTGGGAACACCAGAGAGGAAAGAAACCAGACTAAACTGTCATATCATCATTCCATAGGGCAAATAATGATGTTTCATATTTGTTCTGCTTCATTTACAAATATTTCACATTTATTCTAAGTTCAAGCCCACAGTGCCTTGTGAAACAGGATAAAATAATTACCTTTGTTTTAGATGAGAGGAAAATAGAGGTCCAGAGAAGTTAATTAAGTAGTGTAGGATGACACAGCATGTCAAATCTAAATCTACATCCAAAAATGACTCCATGGAAAATGACTACATGAAGTAGCACCTCAGTGATAGGAGCATTATTGTGCCTAAAAAGAGGGAAACAAATAGATTTTCTTTAGTTCTTACTTCAAAATGCTGAATTAAATCATAGCCCCTAATCCAAGTCTTTCCAAGCTTGGATGATTTTTCTTACTGATTCATCTCAAAATCTGTTTTGCATCTAATCATCATTGACTCCATGCTTTGGACCAGAATGGGATTACCCTAGGCAATATAGCTCACAATCCCAATGGAAAAAGGCACTAACCAAAATCTGCTCCACAATGATCCTGAGATTGAGTTGGTCTGCATCCATTTCCCAGCTATTTTCTTTGCAGCTAGTCTCTCTTATCAATCTGTAGTATCCTCGATAAAGTTACATTTTCTAGTTCTGCTCTTGCCAAAGATTTGGAAATGCCTATGTTCTGCTCTTATCTATTCTCTACTCATTCCACCTCTAGGGATCACCAAACATGTATGGGCTCTTGATAATCAAATGGTTTTATTTATCATTCATGAGCCACCGTACCATGCCTATTTTTCCCAGGCTGCGAAAATGAAGAAAATTACCTCTCCCAAACTCCCTCCTATTGGACTGAAGAGAAAAATCAGATAGGTTCTACTATCTTTACAGAGAGATGCCCAGTAAAGAACAAATGCCATCAAATTAATTTCATTAATATGTCGACCCTGATGCCTTCTCAGGAAGTCTTCTGTTAATTTCCAACAAAGGGAAATGTCTATGATGTCCAGATTTATTAATACACTTTCATATTGAAAATAAAAATGTGAATGTATAAATGGATGAGTATTTTATGTGTCATTTATGTGCATTCATGAATACCTAACAGAAACAATGTGAAGGATTCACTTTAAATAGGATCAAATTTCCATTAAGACACAATAAGTGGAATTTGGCACTGGTAGCTCACTCTTGGTAACCCTAGCTACTCAGGAGGCTGAGATCTGAGGATCCAGGTTTAAAGTCAGTCCAAGAAGAGAAGTCCGTGAGATTCTTATCTACAGTCATCCACCAGAAAGCCAGAAATATGGGTATGACTCAAATGGTAAAATGTCAGCTTTGAGTGAAAAAGCTCAGAGACAGTGCCCAGGTTTGAATAAGCCTTAGTACAGCACACACTCAAGACATAGTAAGTGAAAACAGTGAAACTGATGCTTCTTATCTGTTCAGGTTACTCGAATATGTTCTTAGGGACTTTACTAGCTTCTGGATGAGTGCTTACATTTGGTCTCTTTCACAAGTTTTGTCATTTGAAGGAGCTCTTATATCTCTTTTCTTTTTCATTATGTCCTTATTTACATGAATGAAGTCACACACAGCTCATCTCTTGAAGTACCTCATTGAAGCTAAACAATTGGAAAAAGTCATATGGAATAGAGAGGAGATGAAGATACATTTTGAATATAGATCAGAGAAAAAAGAATTTACAGATAATGGCAAGAAAAGAAAAAAATGAAATGGGAGAATAAAGGGAGTATCAAGTTGATGATCTTGCCTCATTTTGTATGAGACTTCCTTAATTTTAGCCTTGAACATACCTTGTGCCAAGACATCTCTTAGTACTAAGCAAAATAGGACAGTTGGTCACCCTACTTACACAGATGGCATAAAAGAGAAATGTCTAAGGGTTATAGGCAGGTTGGTATGGTCACTGACACATATCTGGCAGTTGCTCACCGAAACATTATCCATCACTTTGGATGAAAATCTAAGTTCTGAACTTTACACTCAAGACTTTTCTGAAACTGAAATACATTTATGGTTTTCACTTCATTATTACATGTAGCATAATTTCACCATGTCACCCTCTCAATTTCACTTCATTTCCGCACATAGTCACTCTACCTGCAGGATTTTGTTTAGCCTTCATTTTTATCTTCACCAATTCCAAAGCCTTGCCTATTCTTCAATTCAAAAGTCATCTTAATTTCATCTTCTCTACAATATTACTGGAACTCTTCCTTTGGCACTACTCTTGCACTCTTTAACTGTCTATAATCATTACAATCTATACCACTCAAATACTTTTTAATAATTTGTTGTCTAGTATTTTGTGTTGACTGTAGCACCAGTGTAAGCCTTGAAATCTTTCTAAAGACAGATAGAATGAGATAGATGTGTTACTGGCACCATCCCTCAACCGTAAGCCCACCACAGTCCTATCCTAGTGAAATATAGATACTGGATCTAACTGGCAATATCTTGGTATCTTGTTGGATAATGGGACTTTCTAAAAACTTTTAGAGGCTATAGGTGATAGGTGTACCTGAATTCCTAGAATCAGGGGCAGGAACTTGGACAATAGATTACCTGATCTGCCAGACCTGTGCCATAAACTCCTGAGAGTCTTCACTCAAGCTCCCCATACTCCTGCTGCCTTTCCATTCTTATTTAGGCCCATCACCTCTGGTGTTATTGCAACATGCTTCATGTATCCCGACCCTTCTCATGTCATCATGATGTCCCTTTTCAATTGTCCATTAGAGTTGATCTGGTTTGTTGAGATTATTTTTTCTGCTCTGTACTCTACTACCCTCAGGGCTCATTTTCCTATTATGTGCATTCAAATCCACAAGTTTTTTGGAGACATATGTCTGCTTGCAGTTTCTGACTTTCTTATAGAATCCAGATTCTACCTCTCAAAAAGTAGCTTCTTTGTGTCTCACAATCAAATTCCATATAGCACTAGGGCTACATAAACACCAAATATTCAACTAAATCTTACTGATAATTGAAAACAGATGTTGTCATCCTTCCAGTCATCACCACAAAAGTTCTTTTGTCCTCTCTGCCTGGGCATACTTGTCACCAATGATACTCTCTGGTTCTTTTTTAAAAAAAATTATTTATTTATTTATTTTTATTGTGAAAATACTGTACAGAGGGGTTACAATTATATGGGCAAGGTATTCAGTACATTTCTTTTTTTGGGGGAGAGGGTCTAGTCGTGGGGCTTGAACTCTGGGCCTGGGTGCTGTCCCTCAGCTCTTCAGCTCAAAGCTAGCCCTCTACCACTTTGAGCCACAGCGCCACTTCTGGCTTCTTTCTTTTTGCTTATGTGGTGCTGAGGAATCGAACCCAGGGCCTCAGACATGCAAAGCAACCGCTCTACCACTGAGCCAACTTCCCAGCCCCCAGTACATTTCTTATCAAGCATTATTTCTCCTTTGTTTCCCCTTCTCATCCCTTCCCATCTCCCCCCCCTTCCCCCCCCCCCCCCCCCCGGCCAAAGTTGTAAAGTTCGTTTTTCGACATAATGACTTGTACATCTCATTGTTGCAATGGGTCCACCTGTATTCCTATTTAAAAGATTTGTTTTTTCCCTTCCCCTCCACAAATTATACCAATATCAAATACAATGAAAACAAGGGTTATACCATGGGGAAGGGACATACAAAGCAACAAAGAAATCATCTTATAAATATGTTAGAAATAATCGCAAGAAAGAAAAAAAAACATTTGAATACTTATGTTGGGGTTCATTTCCCTAACATCAACTTATCTGACCTTTTCTGCTTGTCTCAGACATATACTAGTAATTGCAAATAAAGGAAACCATGGGACCTATGTTTTTTGGGCCTGGCTTACTTCACTTAACATAATTTTTTCCAAGTCTTTCCATTTCCTAACATATGGGGCAATGCCATTCTTTCTGATGGAGGCATAGAATTCTATTGTGTATATATATCACATTTTCTTGATCCATTCATCTACTAAGGGGCATCTGGGTTGGTTCCATATCTTAGCTATGGTAAATAACACTGCAATAAACATAGTTGTGCTGATAGCTTTAGTATGGTCTTGTTTGTGATCATTTGGGTAAATGCCCAAAAGTGGGATTGCTGAGTCATAGGGGAGCTCTATGTGGAGTCTCTTGAGGAACCTCCATACTGCTTTCCAAAGTGGTTGAACAAGTTTATACTCCCACCAACAGTGCACTAGTGTTCCCTTCGGGCCACATCCCCTCCAGCATCTGTTGTTATTAGAGTTCTTGATTATAGCTATTCTAACTGGGGTGAGGTCATATGTCAATGTTGTTTTGATTTGCATTTCTTTTATGGCTAAAGAGGTTAAGCATTTCTTCATGTGTCTATTGGCCATCCTTCTTTCCTCCAGTCATATATATATATATATATATATATACGTATATATATGTATATATGTATGTATGTATGTATGTTGTGTGATTATTTGTTGAATGGTTGAATGCATGAATTAATACTCCTTGACACATTAGTATGTTCATAACTCCATCTTTCCAACACCATTCTTCCCCCATACCCCAATTTAATGCCTCTGTATTCACAAATCTAACTCATATTAGTCTTTCCTCATACTAAGTCCTATTAATCTTATTTCTAACACTGTCATTTCCTCTCAGCCACCAAAAATTAGCTGAATTTTAGTTTCATCTCAATTTTGTTCAAATCTCATTTCCTCTATAAAGCTGGCTTTTTAGTCTGATGATGTAGAAGTTTCATGAGCCCATCCTGAAGATTATCTGCTTACAATTAAGTCAGCCATTGAGAATCATTCCTATGCAATAGTTTCTCTTTTAGGCCCTGGAGAAGAGAAAAGATAGTTACATGCTTAAATTTTAAAATTACTTTATAAACATCTCTATAAAACTTGTTTGTTGAAAGCAAGTACTAAAACTTATTACTTATTATCATGTCTACCTACCCATATATTTTAAATAAATCAAGAGCTGACATCCACCTTTGCAGTTGTAGAACCCAAGCAAGAAATGTTAAGTAGACATAGATTATCCACCTGTACTTGCATTCATAGCCCATAATAAATGAGCTCTTTACCATTCTAACATGCTGATATCTCTATCAGCAATCAAAAGATCCTGAAAATTAAACCATGTTATCAAGTTTATAAGGAATCATTTAATCAAGCTTCAACTTCTCAAAGATTCCATGAACCATTACCATTTTATCCCATCACTACTGAAATTTCAGTCCTTCTCATTTCCCCCTTAGAAACCAGAAGTAGCATCTTTCGTCACTAGTATCTTTGCTTCCAGTATCAGTCTTGAAAATCTTTTATTCAGCTCTCAGACATTTTCTCCTTCTCAACTAATCATGTCACTGTCCTATTGAAAACCATATTATGATACTCTATTGTCTACAAAATGAAACTCCAACTCCACAGTGTGGTTTTCAAGGGCTTTCTTAATTTGGCTTGGTCACCTTTTTCTAACCTGTCTAATTCAGATGCTGAAAGCATATATTTTGCTGTGAAATATATTCATGACTTGGTTCATTTTCCTCTGCCTAGAATGCCCCTTTCTCATCTCCATCTATCAGAACTTGGCCTATCCATCAAGGCCCACATTAAATGCTACCTCCTAGAATCATAGAATATTAAATAATGCAGAGATACCCTCCCACCCATTGAAAAGAAAATGTAGAAAAAGAAAGAAAACTAAAAGAAAGAAAAGGCTACATTGCTTCCAGACATTTTTGTTTATGCATCTCTTATGGTAGTGGTCCTGCACAGTCTGTCTTATTTTTAAGTAAAATCCATATCTGTCTCCTTTTATGTATCACAATGTAGGGGTCAGATGAATAAATCATTGTGTTATCTCCCATTCCTAACTATAGCACAGAGTAGACACTCGACATATTACTGTAGTGTTAGGTTTTAAAGAGAGGTTGCTGAGTAAAAACCACACCACGCTCGTGGTATTCAGTTAAGGGGTAGGTTTATTCATTGTTCTGGCCATACCAGGCCATGTTGGCCCTCCACGTGGCTGGGAGAGACCTGGGAAAGAGCATCTGGCCCTGGGCTAGGCCTTATCTGGGGGGGGGGGGAAGATGTTGCCACATCCAATCCAGATGTGACCTCAGCGGATGCAGATGTGACCTCTTCCAGGTATGCCAGTTGCCTAGGTAATGTAGGTGCTGGGCAGAGACTTTGCTGCTAGGAGGGTAGAGTCTGCTAGCCATCCAAGAGTGGACCTTACATATAGTATTAGTTCAAATGGATGAAGAAGCAGTTGAAGAATATCTAAATTTTTTTTCTATATAGAAGGAGCTATTAGTATATATAATCACATAACATATTCTGTTGATTATAAATCCAAGAAGTCAAGGAAGATAGAGTCACCTTGAGGGTTATGTAAAGAAGTCCATGGACACATTGTAATTGCTAATTTGATTGTCAACTTCCTTGAATTGAGAATCAACACAGAGTTTAGTAAAACACTCTTTTGGGTAAGAACCAAACAAAGGTTAACCAAGTAGAGAACCTGCATTAGATGTGAATTTCATTATTCCGTAAGCTGGAGCTCCAGGTAGAATAAAAGGAGAAAAGGGAGCCTGATACCAGTGGTTGAGGATTATAATTCTAGCTATTCAGGCAGCTGAGATCTGAGGACTGAGGTTTGAAGCCAGCCTAGGTAGAAAGTCTGGGAGACTTTTACCTCCAATTAAGTACCAAAAATGCTGAAAGTAAAGATATGGCTCAAGTGGTATAGAACTAGCCTTAAGTAAAAAAGCTTAGGAACAGTGCCTAGTCCCTGAGTCCAAGCCCCAGGACAAGCATACACACACACACACACACACACACACACACACACACACACACACACACACACTGTTGAAAAGGAAAAAAAAAGCCTTTGAATTGAGGCATGAATATAGGCATTAGCTCGCTCTACTTCCTGGCTGCCAGGAGATAAGCAGACCTGCTCTGCCATGCCCTTCCACCATAATGTTCTGTACCCACTATAGCCCAGAAAAATGGAACTGAATGACGAAGAACTGCAATCTTGGGGAATCAGCAAAGTCACTCTTTATTCTCTTAAGTTGTATATGTCAAGTATTACTGCCATAAAAAGTCTTGACTAACCTACTAGCTACTGGCAAATATGAGAAACAAATGGAAAATTACTATCTTACAAAATTGAGGAGACATTTATTCAAATATGTTAACTAATTCTTAATAATAACAATGAAAACCTGTTGGATTTGAGCTATGATGTGCTGCCTTCCTCTATCTCCATCTCAGCACGGGAAGGTGTCAATTGGACAGAGGCAGTTAAAAATAGGTCTCTAACCTGGAACTAGTGGCTCATGCCTGTAATCCTAGCTATTCATGACGCTGACATCTGAGGACTACAGTTCAAAGCCAACACTGGAAGGAAAAGTGGATGAGACTCTTATCTCCAATTAACCAGAAAAAATTGGGAGTAGAGCTGTGGCTCAAGTGGTAGGTAGAGCACTAATCTTGAGCAAAAAAATCTCAGGGACAGCACCCAGGCCTGGATTTCAAATCCTAGTACTGGTGCACATGCACATGTGCGCATGCACACACACACACACACATACACACGCATGCACGCGGGCACACAAACACACACTCACTAACCAAGTCTCCATTTCATCAGTCTTAACAAGTCTACAGGCAGAATTTTTTTACAGCATTTCTCATCTCCCCCATCCTCAGAAAAATCTGTTTTAGGAACTCTAGTCTGGGTCAAAACGATGGAGAGTTTTGGGCTCCTATTCACCACATATAGAGTGAAAGCTGTACCCCAGACAAGGCAGGCCAGGAGCAGTAAGTGGTGTTCTGAGCCACCTCAATGTGCTTGTAAGTAAGAGGTTCCATATCATAAGAGGTAGGTATGAAAGGCTAGTGGTAACCACACTGTCTGGCATCCTGCTTATAAAGCAAGAGTGTCTCTCCAATAGAAGCAGGGCACTGAACCTGCCTCAGGGATTCGAATAGTCATGAAGAGGATTTATCCAGCAGGAGAGACAGTACATAACAATAGCAGTCCACCAGCCCTCTTAAATTTAACTGATTTTCTTTGAAATTGACTTTCTAGGAGCTTGAGGAAGCTCTAGCCTTAGTGTGCTATTGAAGACAATGGAAAATCTGGATAGGAAACAATTAAAAGGACACTGGTAGCCCGACTTCAAAACCCATCTAACTTTAGATTAACTAGAAGATTAACAACACACCCTAAGGAATGAAATAGCTCAGTAGACTCCATTGCCTGGAATTCGAGAAAACCTCAAAGCCTAACCTAAAACACTAACCCTACAAAGGAGTTCAAATTTAATTGTATCTCTGTAGATCAATTTATGCTCCCAGTCATTGTTGAAAACTACATTGCAATCATCAGGCAATTACTGGAGGCTAATAAATGATACTATCTGAGCAGACAGCTTAACAAAACTCAAGGTAAGAGACAAACATATTGCTGCTAAAACCATTGTCATCCCAGAAAGACTAAGTAATACCTAAGGCTAAACTCACTGAAGAGCAATCTCAGTGGCTACATACTATAAGAGAAATATACTTCATTGAAATAATCCAGTCAGTTCACTAAATAAACTAGTAAGCAAACAACAAATTCTGGTTTTACTAGAGATGCTATAACAAATTATCTAAAATATTCACTCTTCAACAAAAATTATGACACTCAAAGAAGCAGTGTAACACATTCACAGGGGAAAAATCAGGCAATAGACTTCCTTTGGCAAGCCACATAAATTTATCAAGCAATAAGTTTAAATCAGTTATTTTCAATATGTCTGAATAAAAAAGTAAAATCTACTTAAATAAAGTTATGATGACAATGTATCATCAAATAGAGTATTAATAAAAAGAAATTGCAGAAAGAAGTAAATGGATATTCTGAAATTTAAAAGTATATTAAAAAAACACTCGAAATATTGGAGTTTGAAGATGTGGCTCAAATGTCAAAGTGCCTGCCTAACAAGAAATAACAATTAATTAGAAAGGCTCAGTAGTAGATTTACCCTGGCAGGTAAACCAATAGATCAATAGTGATTATATAATTTTCATCAGAGAGAAAATAATGAAGGGAAAGAAACAACTTGAATAATATATGGGATACCCTTAATAAACTCCATAATCATAACTCCATAAGCAAACATATCATACTCAAAGCATTGAAAGCCAAGAGGGATTGGAAAGAGAGACAAAGAGAGAGAGAGAGAGAGAGAAACATTCAAAAGTGCATAAAAATAATAGTTCTCTATTTATAGGAAACCTGCTGAAAGATGTCATATCAGAAACAAAGGAAGCTAGAAGAAAAAGGGAAAATATACACGAATTTCTAACTTGTGTCAACCAAGAATCTTATTATATTTGGGGCTGGGAAGGTGGCTTAGTGGTAGAGTGCTTGTCTTGCATGCACAAGGCCCTGGATTTGATTCCTCAGCACCACATAAGCAGAAAAAGCCAGAAGTAGCTCTGTGGATCAAGTGGTAGAGCGCTAGCCTTGAGCTGAAGAGCTGAGGGACAGTGCCCCCGCCCGGAGTTCAGGCCTCATGACTGACAAATAAAAGAATAAAAAAGAATCTTATATTCACCTGAACAATATTTTTATGTTGAAGGTGAGATATATATATATATGAAAATATGTAAATATCCTTTAAGTAAAGACTCATATAAATAAATACTGAGACAACTCATTTCTAGCAGAACATCTTATAAAACAGTAAGAACATACATTTAAAAATAGTTACAAAACTTATACTTTGTAAAATACAAAATTTCTGAAAAATATAATAAAAAGCCAGATTAAGAGAGAAGACATTCTGTGTACTCTATAGTCATTTACTGGAAGATGTAGCCTTTTTAAGATGGTAATATTCCTCTAAATGACCTACATATTCAGTACAATCCCTACCAAAATCCAATTGACTTTACTAACAAGCTTATTCTAAATTTCATGTGAAAATGTTTAAAAATTTTAATATCTAAAACATTTTTAAAAGGAGAAAAATTAGAAAGACTTACAAATCCCCATTTTAAAACTTACTACGGAGCTATAGTAGGAAAAACAGAGTGACAATGACAAAAATTAGACAGATTAATAGAATAGAATTGGTAGTTCAGAAAATCATTCTCATAGTTATAGTGAACTGATTTTTCAACAAGGATATCAACATCATTGAATGGAAAAAGAATAATATTTGTAACATAGTATGCCAACTAGATTGCTATTAAGTAGTAGATCATATAAAAAATTAAAAGAAAAAAACCCTAAAGTATCTTATGCTTTACTTTCTGGATAATTAGAATAAAAAAATCATTCCTAAATCATATATTTGAACAGGAATTTGAACTCAGATAATGTAAAGAGGATTCACAAATTCAATAATAAAATCAAACAAATCAATTAAACTGGCAAATATTTGAACCAGAATTTCTCCAGAGAAGATACACGAATGTCCACTTATCACATGAAAAGTTGTTGAATATCATTTGTCATTTAGGAAATGTGAATGAAAACCACAGTGAAACCCTACTTTATAGTCACTCTGATGACTGTATACAGACAATGACGTATTGATAATGTTATGAAGAATTCTAAAATGGTGCAGCTACTTTGGAAATCACATTATCATATTCTCTATACACTAAGAATTAACTGAAAAAATCATCAGGAAAACATGCCATTTATTACAATCACAAGTTATTCAGAATTAAATATACAAATTAATAATGAATGTCTTTCCTACGTTCGTGTATTGGGTAGGTAGGTTATTGGGGGGATTTGGGAAGTGATTATATCTTGAGGGTTCTCACCTAATCAATGGCTTTATCTCTTTATAGATTGGTTAAAGGTAGAAAGTGGGGCTTAGGTGAAGGAAGCAGATTATTAATAGATGTGTCTTTATGGGCTTTATCTTTCCATAGCCTTTTCCTGTATATCCTTTTTTTTTTCAGTTTCCTCTCTGACATGAGGTGAAGAACTTCCCTTATCATACTCTCTCAGTGCCATGATGTTCTATCTTACAACCAGCACCGAATCAACAGAATTAAGATTATGGACTGAGATCTTTGAAATTGTGAGCCAAAAGTCCTTCCTGAAGTTGTTTATGTCAACTATTTTTGCAACAAAGAGAAAGTCTGATTAGCCCAAATAGAATACACCTAATTAAAGAATGTAAAGACTTGGGCAATGTAAAGTATAAAACACCGAAGGAACAAAAATAAATTAAGACACTAGAGAATGGAAAGACCTCTACTTTATGGATCAGCAGAATTAATATAGTTAGTGCCTATATTACCAAACATGGTCTATAGATTTAATGTAATTTCCATAAAAATCCAGTTACATGCTTCACAGAAGTAACAATCTTAAAATGCATATTGAAATACACAAGATCCTAAATAGCCAAAGTAATCATGAGCAAAAATGAACAATGTTGGACATATTGTAGTACCTGACTTCAAAATAAATTGTAGAGCCATAGTTTTTTTTTAAGTATGGTCTCAGTATAAAATCTGACTTGATCAGACTTGTAGATGAGTGGAATAAAAGATTATAGGCTCATGCCTGTAATCTTGGCTACTCAGTAGACTGAGAAATTAGGACCACAGTTCAAAACCAGTCTGAGAAGGAAATTTTGTGAGACTCTTATTATCAATTTACCACCAGAAAACTGAAAATGGATCTATGGCTCAAAGTGGTAGAGTGCTAGCCTTGAACAGAAAAGTTCAGGAACAGCACCCAGGCCCTGACATCAAGCCCCACAACCAAAAAGTAAAAAAGATTCAGAAATAAGTCCATGCAGTTACAGACATCTGATTCTTGACAGAGGTGGCCAAAACACATGGAAGAAATGACAGCCTCTTTAAAATGTGGTGCTGGGAATACTGGATATTCATATACAGATGTCTGAAACTTGATCATCATATCATCATGTAGAAAAATCAAGTCAAAACATAAAAGATTTTTTTATTAAAATTTTGTGGCAATGTATTACCTGTACAGGAGGAAGTTTGGGGGACACTTCCATACATGTATTTCTATACATATACCTTGATCAATCTAAGCCCCTCTAACATTCTCCTTCCTTCATTTTTAAATCAATTTCAATATGTTTCATTCTTTTATTTTCTTAATAAGTTTTTTATTGTGAAAATACTATACAGAGGGGTTACAATGGGCAAGATAATGAGTACATTTCTTATCAAGCATTGTTACCTCCTCCTTTGTTTTTCCCCTACCATCCCTTCTCCCATCTCCACAACTACACTCCCCCCACACCCCCCTACCTCCACCTAAATTGTAAAGTTCATTTTTCAACATAGTGTCTTGTACATCTCATTGTTGCAATGGGTCAACCTGTATCCCTATTTAAACAATTTGTTTATTCTTCTATTTTTATATACACATATAAAGTATTTTAACCACCATCACCCTCATTAACCCTCCCCATTTTTCTTTTGATTTTACTTTCTTTTCACTTATTTGTCATATAATGTGTATTAATTGTATGACAGAATCTTATATGCATCGTAACGTTTCACATGCACTATATTACACCTTAATCATACTTTATTATACATTAAGGGCTTAATATAAGCCCTTCTATTATTCTTTCCCTGTCCTCCTACCCTTATTTTTCAATACCTTTTCAATGAGATTCTTATGGCATATTCAAACATGGATGCATTGTATTTTGACATCAACCACCCCTAATAAATCTTTTCAAAGATTTTAATATAAGACCCCCAATTTTGAAACTACTAAGAGAATACTTAGGCAAAACACATTTCAGGATATAGGCATAGGCAATGACTTTCTAGATAGGACTTAAACAGTTCAAAATGTCACAGCAAAAATTCACAATTGGGGTTATATCAAATTAAAAACTTCCACAAAGCAAAAGAAACACCAGAGTAAAGAAGCAACCCAGAGTGGGAGAACTTTTTGGCAGCCATTGAACTGATAACAAATGAATGTTTAGAATATATAAATATATACCTAATGAGCAAATAATCCAATCAATCAATGGGAGAAATAAACTGAACACTTTTCAAACAAGACAGTACAAATGTCCCTAAAACACACAAAAATGTGCAATACCTTCAGCTGTTAGGAAAATGCAAATGAAAACAACATTGAGAATTAATCTCACCCAGTAAGAATGGTTACCATTGAGAAAACAAGAATTTTAAATGGTAGTTAGGATGCAGAAAAAAAAGGAATCCTCATACACTGTTAGTGGGAAGTAAATTACTCTGGCCACTGTGAAAATCCATATCAAGCTTCCTTTAAAAATGTACAATAGAAACAAGGCATTACAGGCTAATGCTTCTAATTGTAGGTACTCAAGAGGCTGAGTTCCAGCCTAGGCAGAAAAATCAGCCACACTCCCTTCCTAAAATAACCAGCAAAAAAGCAGAGGTAGAGGACTGGCTCAAGTGCTAGAGCACCAGGTATGAGCAAGCAAGCTGGGCAAGAATGAACCCATGAGTTCAAATTCCAGTATTGATTAAACAAAGAAACCTTACACTGTGCAAAAGAAGTCAGTTATAAAAGAATATTATATATATATATTATGCTTAGGGACACAGGGATGCATTGGCATACAGTTTCCTTTGATGATGATGGTTTCACAACTGTGAATATTGTAAGCCACTAATTGTACTGTTTATGTAAGTGAATTGCATGCTATGTGCATCATATTTCAAACTATTGAAGACTTTAAGGGTAAGATGGATTCAAGATAGAAATTGAAAAGTAGATATTATCTGGCAGGAGGATGAGGAACCTAGTTGGAAGACATGTGAGTGAATTGCAGAGGAGTATCTATAGGGAGAGTAGTATATAGCTGAGAGACTGTTTCAGGTCCATATATAGCAAACACAACATATAACAAACTAGCATTTAGAGCAATCTGCCTTTGGTGAGCCAGAGTATGGATATCTGGGGGTACATGGGGTGAGCAAATGGATGAATTAGTAGACCTTAAATAATAGTCTGATGAGTTTTAGAAGGTGCTAGGATAAATATAGGGGAAGAGATATTGTGGAAGAACAACATCCACAGGGTTGGGTTATTGGTTAGGCTACAGAAAGCCCCAAGCTATTGAACAGCTCAAAAGAGATGAGATGTTTATTTGTTGTATTATTTCTGCAGTAAGATACATTTCATTTACTTGGTGACCAAAGTGCACATGTTACAAAATCATCTTGCACACAGTGCCCCCAAATGCACAATTCTGTGTTTAGCATGACTGCACAAAAACAAAATAAGCACAAATCTGTGAATTGGCTTCAGAGGAATTTTGTTAAGGAGCCACCGAATTTCCTGGAGTCAAGAGATGTAGAGAAGTGATTCTGCCACTAGTATCTACCTTTCTGTGTGTTATTGAATCTAAGAAAGAAAAATACCTGCTCTTTTGAAAATGAAAATCCATTCTGGTTTTGTAGGGCTTAAAGATTTTTTTTTAAGCTCTATATATGTGAAAACACTTCTTGCGCTATGGATAAGTCTGTAATATACCAGTAACATTATTCATACTATATTTTAACTAATGAGACTAGCTAAATTTTTTTTAGCTCTCAACCATTAGGAGATTCAGTGTCAGGAAGTCCTTGTGGACGAACATAAATTAAAAAATCACACACACACACACACACACACACACACACACACACACACACACACACACACACACACACACAAAACAAACCTGGCGCTGAGCTGAGGCTATCTTGGGGAGCTGATGGAACTGGGAGATCAAGAAGAATGCAGACACCGACTGTATTTAAATCTGTATTTTGGGGGAAAAAGGAGTGAATTGGAAAACCGAATGCCATCTTTAAGCCCTCATAAATGGCGATGCGTGGGCGGTGAAAGGAGGTAATATAGAGTCCTCATCCCTGGACCATCCTCCACCCGCCCTATTACTGCCCGAACCTTTTCTCTGAACCAATCCGCTGGAGCTCCGCCCTCTCCCTCCACCCCTCCCTCTATCTTGCAATCCTATAATTTCGTTACCAGGGGGCTAGGATCTGTCTTGCTGTGCCAGACGGCAAGGGAGCTAGTGCTCCGCCGCCTCGGCCTTTGATTGGCTGGCGCGGGCTAACTCTCCGACACTAACACGTGCTACTTTGGCAGTTCCTGAGCTGAAAGGAGGCTTTCCAAGCAGTCTGAGGATGTGGAGCGGATTTGTGGTCCCTTAAAGGACCCAGGCGTTTTGCCCTCGCTTCACTGAAGCCCAGCGGGTTAGAGACTGGTGTTTCTGAAAGGTTGGTAATCTTTCTTCAGACCTCAGTGAGATGAAAGAGGGGAGGGTTTCATTGGTAAGAATTTGACTAGATTGAGGGGGGGGGGGCTTCCAGGAAAGCGTGTGTGTGTGTGTGTGTGTGTGTGTGTGTGTGTGTGTGTGTGACTGAAAGCTTTAACTTCAAGGTAATGTGATGTAAAAGTGATTATGTAGTTTTTCTAATCCAAATGTCTATATTCTCTGTTCTGAAATTCAGTGTTGGCCTTCAGACACTTCTAATATGTGGGGAGACTAGCCTCTGGGTGCGCTCTCTCTTTCTCTCTCTCTCTCTCTCTCTCTCTCTCTCTCTCTCTCTCTCTCTCTCTCTCTCTGTCAGAGAAACCTGTCGTTTCGTAGGTTAAGGGGCTATTGGAGTCTTTGGAAAAGTCGTGGGGCTCTCTATGGGTTTGTTCCTGACAATCAGATCTAGGTGAAGGATGTGATAGCCAAGTCTAGCAAAATGGAAGGATGGTTGGTAATGTCTCCAGGGTTTTTTTTTTTTTTTTTTTTTTTTTTTTTTGCCTCTTCTTGGGAGTGGATCAGATCGTCTAGTGGCTTTCAAAGATGATTTGTGGAGTAAAGTGAAAATGGCGACTGGTTTTTGATCCAGAGACAATTTGGTAGCTTTGGCTGTATGAGAGATACAGAGTGCCTTTGGTTGTCTATGGGAAATATGGTATTTAGTAGAGACATGGCGTCTGCTGGGCCTGTGTGTGGCAAATTTAATGTGCATAGCAGACAGCCCAGTATTGCTGCATTGACCACAAGGGGAATCCGGGTGCTGAGGACGTGCGCGTGTTTCCACTCTGATTGTGGTAGATACAAAGTGATTCTGCAAATTTTCATGTACAATAGAGATTTGAAACTGTCTACAAACTTCCCTAGACAAGGGTTATGGTGATGGGAAATTATCTGGTATTCCTATTTTCAAGAGAGGTAATTTTAATACCTGTAAGATATAACTGTGAGACTACCTCACAAACCCTTAGTAAATTGGGCTGAGGGAGTTCTCGTTCCCTCTCCATAGGTAACCCAGAACGTGTGTTGCAAGGTATGGGGGGGGGGGGGAGTGATCTCTACGTTTCAGAGAAAATTTGGTGAATGTGACCGACATGAAGTGTTCCCACACTCTGTGGAAAAGCTGAGGTACAAGGGGGCAAATAAGACTCTTCTACTGTCCAAAGGAACAAAAAATAGTTGAGATTCACGGGAAAAATCCACAGTACTTCCATAATACTGAGGGAAAATTAGATGTGCAAAGATTGACGGTGCCCCTCCTTTACCCAAGAGAGAATTCAGTGCGTCAGTGCGCATGAGAGTTTTGGAGTGTTTATGTATTCCTTCCAGAAGATTCGAGGTGCAGGGTGAAATAAATGGCGCAGTGGGAAATTATTTTCTTCACACGAACACACACGTATCCCTCAAAGGGAGGGGGCAGATAGAAGAGGAAATTTCTAGAAATAAAATGACTAAACTTCATGCATTTCAAGAATTTCCAAAATAAAAATGTTAAAAACCCCACACTATTTTGTTGTGGATTTTAAAGCCAGGATTCTCTTTCTTTTCTGTTCCCCTCCCCTTTTTCCTTCTGAATGTTCCCCTCTTACCATTTTCCTTTTTTAAAAAATGGAAAGTAGGAACCATAGAAAACACTGGTCATAGCATTTTTGCAAGAAAGTCGATATTTGATTTTACATATGCTATTTTGCAATACTGCATAGTCATAGGCAACTTTCAGAAGACCCCCTTTCCCTGAACTTCATCTTTTCCCCTTCCACTGCTTCCCATTTAACAACTCCCGCTGTCTTCATATATTTACCCTGGTTGTGGGGACCCAAAGGACTGCAAGTCATAAGAAAAAAAAATATGATGGCCAAGATCTCTTGGGAAGGGAATAGATGAGGAATAAGGAATACAAGTAGGTTAATTACATTTGGGTTGGTAAACTAAATGGGGCATATTAGAGGAGTGGGATTTAAGAATATGCCTTGCTGGCTCCAATGATTCTCCACATTTAAATGTCTAGTCTCGCCCCCAAACTGCCTGCATCTTCCTTGGGGCGACTAGAACCTCAGTTTCGCAGTTGACGTCTGAAAAATTAACTCGCCCTCGTTTCCGTGGGAGCCACCTGTGCCCCCCTCTGCGTTGCGGACCCAGACAGCATCTCGTGGTAGAAGCAAAGTCTCGCGCAAAGCTCTGCCAGCCCGCCTGGGGCCCCGCCTCCCGCTGCCGAGGGTCATTGCCCAGTCCCACTGGCTCCCGGGAGTGCGCACGCCACCTTGGATGCAGCAGTCCGCTGCGGTGCGCAGAGCCCCAGAGGCACCCCTAGCTGAGAAGCAGCCTGGGTTCAAGGAGCGAGCACATCGGCTTCGCTTCCCCTTTCTTCTGGACCGGCAAACTGAGGCTGGAAAGCTGCTGGCTTTCCAGACATTCTTGGGCTAAAGCGTTCCAAGGTAAGTCTTACCATTTGCAGGAAAGGCGGGAGAAATCTACAAAACAGCTGCCTATTGCTCCTGACATCAGGTAAGCGGGCTGCCTGGCAGACCGAGAGCCCTCCACTTTTACCCTCCACTCACATTGCCCACCCTTCAGGGCCATGGTAACCCCAAGACCACCGAGTGCTCGCAGTTCCCTAGGTCTTGGGCTGGTTTCGGGGAGGCGGTGTGCATTTCTATTAGAGGTTACCTGGGTGCGTAAAAATCACGATTTCTCAAGAGTGCTGGGAGATTCCCGACAAATTCCCTCCTGTTTTGTCTGTTCAGGATCAGACCCTCTTGAGAACCCATTCTCCCTTTCACTGCTCCCGACCCGAATTCCCCCAGGGTCCAGTGATGGCTTCAAACTGTCATCTCTGTCCCCCTCCCCAAGATTCCGAAGTACACACAAACTATTAGCTTTGCTCTCCCCACCTTCCTCTTTGAAAGCTAGCAGTCAGCTCTCCTCCACACCCATTCCTCATCCTTTTCCACTCTCTGATCTTCCCAGCCCCCTCCCCACCTTGCTCTTCAGTGCCACCGAGGACTGGAAAGGACTCCTGTCCGAGCTAAATCTCAGTTCATAGGAACCCCTCCCCCGCCGAAACCACTGGCTTGGTAACTGGGGAGGGGTCTGTAGCCTAGGATGGAGATAAATCTATCTCTATCCCTCCTGCTCACGAAGCAGAAAAGAGCAAATCACGATAATTAGAACTCCCTGTCATCTCGCGCATCTCACGGTTGTTGCAGGTGGTTGCGAGCAGGGGAAGGGGGTGGTGGGGGAGCCAGCCGCGCGGACCCTCGCGACACAAAGTGGTCTTACTGTGACGTGGTTTCTTTAAAGCTCCGCCCTCCATAAATTTGGGGAAGGGGCTAAGAGTAAGATGTATTCCTCTTCACTGCCCCCTTCTGCCTGTTTGGTTTAAGTGAAGTCTCACTGCGGAGAAGGGGAAATTCACAAACTATGTAAACTGAAGTTCTTGAGTCCACCTCCACATTGGGGTTTTAGAAGGTTCTAGAATCGATAAGACCCCCCCCCCATCCTCAGCAACGTAACAATTTGAATAGGCGCTAATGTTTACTACTTGGGCTCCAATGGGTGCCATCCCCAGGACAGCCTTGCACATAGGAGACACCACCCCACGACCCTCATCCTGTAGGGAAATTGGAGGAAGGGATAGGATCAAGAGTGGAGGGTACACCCCTCCACGCACTTATTTCTATTCTTCCCTAGTATACTAGCGAAGGATTCTCAAACCCTAACCTTATTTCCAATGCTTCTTCAGCTTGGAAATTTGAAAAGGTGTCATAGCTGGGCACTCCACATTAACCTTGGCTCAGAATGGGGTCTTTTTTCAGTTTTCTTCGTTGAAGAGCTTAGGCTAGAGCTGTAACTGAAACACTGGAGGGAGCTTCCTAACCCCCTCCTCAATCCAGATTAGACTGGATTTCTTTCCTGGGTATTATTTCCTTTGCACATATAGAACAATAAACTCAAGCTCAATTCCTGGCAGTAGATCACTGTGACCACTCATCCCTCAGGTGCTTTTGTAGCTTGGGCTGCTGGTTTTAGGGGAATGGTTTGCATTTTGAAATATAAAAGGAGGATACACCTAACTGGGTTTAGCTAGACAAAGAAATGGTGATTTCCTTGGCCTTGAGAATTTCTAGATTTTAGCCCAATAAGCTGATCTCCCTTATTTGCTTCTTTGGGGAGGTGGACTAGAAGAAATGGTAAGATGGAAAAAGTCTGTAACTCCCTCTCCCCAATATATGCAACACAAATCAATACCAGATATACAAAACAAAACACCCTATGGAAGCATGAACACTAGAAACTCAGTCCATAAACACAGCATCCAAATGTACCTAAAAAAAACCTACAGCACTCATCTGTTTTGTAAAAGGTAAATACACACCATACATGCCTACGTTATGCAAATATATAGCAAACATGCTCCATCCAGATTCCATACAAGAAAGACAACACAACTTTCAAATAGAAATTTCATCCAAGGAACATGCCAGAAATAGATATACAAAACCTATGAACACTCACAGCACACTCCACATACATACAAAAATATTCCCTTTCCACATGAATTTAAGGGATTAAAAACAAAACGCAGTTAGCCAGTAGAGGGAGATCTGGGATTTTCCACCGGGAAGATGTTCTTCACAGTGAATGGGGGAGGGGAAGAAGGGAGGGCAAGTTGCTAAGAAAAATAAATAAATGAAAGTGTGATGAAATCTTTTGTCTGTGTTGTATTTTTTCCTGAATACCTTCACAATACTAATGTAATCCTCATTCAGCTTGTGAAGTATATATCTCCATTGGACAATTGGGGAAACCAAGGCACAGAAAATATGATTAAAAATGTAGTTGATACATACTGGTTGCACATGTTTATGGAGTATAATGTGGTACTTTGATACATATATACAATGTATAATTAAGAAATTAGATGAATTGGCAGATATTTCACTTCAGAAATTTATCATTTTTGTGTTGGGAATATTCAAGGTCTTTTCTACTGTTTTGCAACAAGCAGTCAATTCTTGTCAATCATCATTATCCCATGGAAGGTAAAGAAAAGCTATTTACCTCAAATTATATTATAAGGTAGTAACAGAGCAGGGAATGGGTAGAGATGAAAAACAAAGGTTTCTTTCCTGTCTGTATCTACAAGACACTATTACACTCCACTCTTACATGAATACAAACAAATTACTCGCCTCAGACTTTATTAACTAGCAGCTAACTCGTGTAGTTAAGTGGAAACTATTAATCTATTGAGAGACCCATGTTCCCACTTTTATATTTTTATTCACATCTCACAGTACATGGAAACAACAACCCAGAATTAGTTTCGGTTTTCACATGATAAAGTAGAAAGGTCCTGGATTAATTAATTGATGAAATATGTATTAAAAAGCAGACTTTTAGAGCATATTTAGGGCATGATTTGGGAATATTTGGCCTTGTGTGTCTGTTTGCTTCAAAATAAATATATGACTCTAGTTTCTGTCAATGATATTTTGATTGACTCAGCTTTTATTGATAGTTTCTTAACACCTAAGACACTTAAATCATCTATATTTTGCACTATATTATTATCTTAACATGGTTGATTCTCTTAATTATTTGGTGTTGGGTTTATCTCTACAATTTGTCAATAAGCAACTTCTTTTGTAGCTCCTAAGGCAGCTGGCCTGAGTATTACATTTCTGGCTGAGCTTGCTGCTGGATTGGTTGAATGATCATAAGTATATATAGACAAATTTTGATGAAATGAAATGAATCATGCCTCAAATCAATCACAAGCAGATGTTTAGGGCTAAGCTAGTAGGAAAAGGGGTATGGGTTAAGCTGGTTTTAACCTGAGAACTTTAGAATTAAATTAATGCATATTTCTTTCCATATAAATAATTTAAAATTGTCATAGAAGTATGCATAGGGACTGTATAGAGAAAATGGCTGTTACCTTACTATAGTAGTGTTTGGATATCACATTTACCAAGAATGGAATCTCTGGCTCTACTGTAACAGGAAAGAAAAGTTTTTCTATAATGCACCTTTGTGTACATTTTTTAAATAAATGGAGCTAAGAAAAAGACCAAATTAAATTAGAAGAATGATTATTTGCTTTTAAAAATGATTCGCTTTGGAGTTCCTTTAAGCAATTCCCTAATCACTGCTAATTGAAAATTAGTCAGAAATAATGATAAAACATCTCAGAGATGAAAATGTAAGTAAAGCATTCAAATTTTTTAAGTGTTCAGTACACTCAGAATCTTAATGTGCTTTACCAGTTAGTTAAATTTAACAAGGTACTCCAATCCTTTCCTACTCCACAGCCCTGACAGAAAACAGGGACCTGGGGAGAGAAAAGATGGTAAGGAAGATAGCCTTAGTTTCTGTAGACCTATTCCAAAGAGGAAGATGGACTAAGGTATGAAAGCTATCATTTGCCTTCTCCCACAATCTTTCTGGTAAATGTGAGCTGGACATTAGAACCAAGATTTTTCTTTGGGGACCTTCTCCTCCTCCTCCTCCTCCTCTTCCTCCTCCTCCTCCTCCTCTTCCTCCTCCTCCTCCTCCTCCTCCCCCCCCTCCTCCTCCCCTCTCCTCCTCCTCCTCCTCCTCCTCCTCCTCCCCCCCCTCCTCCTCCTCCTCCTCCTCCTCCTCCTCCTCCTCCCCCCCTCCTCCTCCTCCTCCTCCTCCCCCTCCTCCTCCTCTCCCTCCTCCCCCTCCCCTTCTCCTCCCCCTCCTCCTCTTTCACTTCCTCTCTAACTCCTCTTCTTCTTCCTTGTTCTGCCTCCCCTTCATATATGTGTGTGTATATATATGTATATATATATATATATATATATACACACACACATATATTTATATGTAGTTTTCACATGTCCACCCAGTTATACTAAAGTAAAATTAACAAGTAAAACTGAATATAATATATAATATGATTTTTGATAGATGTAGAGTATGTGAAATTACAGAATTTGTTAGAAAATAACGAACATCAACCTCACATAGGTATTGCTTTCATTGTCAGAACATAAAAATTCTACTCTCATCTTGGTTTTTAGGAATATATTAATTGTAAGTATAGACACCATGTGGTATGTCAGATCTGAGGAAATTATTAGAATTTAAAACTTATTAGAGTTTAAAATTCTTCATTCTCCTTCCATCCTCAGGATACCACCCATTCTTCTATGATTCCTCAAATCTAAGGTGGACCTAGAATTTTCTACCTAATTATCCCCAAAATGAACAATTCCTTTGCATCCCCCTTGCTGGAAAGTACTGTTGATTTGATCCATGAAAATGTCACTTGGCTTCCATCAATGGAAGATCAAAGCTGGAATAACACCTGTGCAAATGGCACCGAGGTCCCGGGTCCAGAGTGTGGAGGGCCAACAGGAATGTATGGAAAATGGCTGGGGCGCAAACCCCACCTTATCGTGAAGATTGTGCTGTGTTTCGCATACGCAGTCATCATAATGATATCTCTCTTTGGAAACTCGCTGGTGTGCCAAGTTTTCATCAAGCACAAGGAAATCAACAAATCAACAGGCCTCCTCATCTTCAACCTGGCAATTTCTGACATACTGATAATTCTGTTCAACAGTCCATTTGCTCTGGTGAGTAACTTCATTGGGTTGATTTCAGCCCAGAGTTGAGGCTGTTTCAAGGATGGTGGTGGGATTAAGAGGAAAAGGGACATATGAACTTGCTTCAGATGCCCCAGGAGACAATTTGTTTTAACTGCAAAAAGGCTTGAGGATGATATCTGAGTTATAGCTAACCTTCCTTTTTGCTTCTTTCCCAAGGCCCGATTCCTGAGTGGACAATGGCTCTTTGGCAGGATCATGTGCCACGTCAGTCGATTTGCGCAGTACTGCTCCCTCCATGTCTCTACTTTAACTCTCATGGCTGTTGCTGTGGACCGTCACCGGGTAAGGTTTCCGAATGGCAATTAGAATGCAAGGGGAGGGGGAATGGGCGGTACTCAAACAGATTAGACCCCTCCTCCATTGGGCTGGCTTTAAGGATAAAGGTATGCTTTGGGAGTGGTTTGCAAAACTTTTCCCTACCTCTACACAACTTTTCCTGCAGCTGAATGCCATTTAAAGTTCAGAGTTTCCAGAGCCATGCATCTTTTAATGTGTAAATCTCCTTAAATCTAAGTGTTTAAATTGGAATTAAATTGTTTTAACAGTTTAGGTATATTATGCAATCCACGTAGAAACTCTTCAATCAGTTTTTGCTCATACAAATGACACTGACCTAAGCTGATAACCAGAGGAGTATTGTTTCTCTTTTCCAGGTGATTCTTCACCCAATGAAACCAAGACTGACACATTCCCAGTGCCTATTGATTGTTGCCATAATCTGGGTTCTTGCTGTGCTTCTTGCTCTTCCGCATGCAATTTATCAGAATCTCTTCATTTTCATTGGCATGTAAGTCAGACCAGTTATATAATGGGTAATTTACCTTTTACGTCCCAGAGCCCCAAAGGAAGTTGACATTTGAAAAGACCTTGGTTGCATTCCTGTCCCCTTCCAACTCTCCTCAACAAAGAATATGAAGCTTCTAATTCTAATGCATACTAATTGAACCAAGACAATGGCCACCAGGTTAGAAATACTGGTTATTAAGGATCTGGTTTGCTTTACTTTGACCTCTGCCTGGAGCAGTCCTATAAGAGAGACTATTCTAATTCCATACCTGAATTTAAAAGTGAAGAAATTATGATTTTAAGATTAGAGGTGGTGGGATTTACTTAAGGACACATGGAGTTAAAGCTGAGACTAGAACCCGAGTCTCATTCAATTAGTCATATTTATCATAACTTCCTTGGCTTCTGTTCTAGGGATGGAGCTGTCAGCAGCCACTGCCTCCCCTCTTTCCCTGGATTCAGCAATCGATTTAGGAAGTACGTCGACCTTGGGACATTTATCTTGCTGTATGTTTTGCCCCTTCTGGTGATTGTGTCAGCATATTCTCATCTAGGGAAGAGGTTGTGGGTCCAGAATGCTGTCGGTGATGCATCTGCTCGTCAACTTATGACACACTACCAGAAGAGGAGGAAGAGCATCCGGATGCTGATTCTTATTGTAATGGTTTTTGCAGTATGTTGGTTTCCACTCAATTGCTATGTGGTTCTTATTTCTAGTGCAGGTGTAGATGCTGAGAGTGTGCTTTTCTATGCTTTCCACTGGTTTGCCATGAGCAGCACTTGCTACAACCCTTTCATCTACTGCTGGCTCAACAGGAGCTTCCGTGCCAAGCTCAGATCTATATTAGCTTGGTGCACGGAATGCCTGTTGATGCGAAGGAGCACCCCGGTTGAGCAAATGCAAGTTCAGGAGAGTCATGAGCTCCAGGAGCTCCAGACATCTTCACTACTACGCGTACCTCTGGCCATGCCAGAGCCCCCAGTACTTGAGGATCCCAGCGTGGCTACGGGGGATGACAATTCCCAAATCTCTGTGCAGGGAGACTGGGATGATCCTGATGCAGACATGTCCCTGGATGATGAGGAGGAGTGTGAAACCCCAGATCCTTATTTCACTGTCCAAGTGAATGATTCTGTGAGAAGAGAACACATGACCCCTTGAAATTTTGTTTAGATTGAGTACCTGGGCAGATGTTCTTCATGGTATTGCAGCCGAGAGTATCCTTGAGGCCCCAGTCATGACCATTCCATTTTTCTCCCTGGGAAATTTGGCCCACCCTCTTGGCCCAGGTCAGATATTTTACAATCAATATGGTAAGGACAAATCAACCACAGATTATATAGTCCTTAAACAACATTGAGAGAATCAAATGTTTTCCTATCATGTACAACTTCATAGGTTGATGATTCTGAGTCCTGGAATCAGGGTAATCATACAGTACCTGATTGGGCCACTGTACCATTACAGAGGCAACTGTCACAAACAAATATATCCTGCACAAGTCTATTGCTTTACTTACTTGCTTTAGAGATGGGAAGTGTTGAGATTCGTTTCCCCAATTGACTTATTTTGACTCCAGTTTTGATCTGTAATTACCATTAGTACTTGAACATAGTAAGATTAAGGAATTATGAGTGCAAAGAGATTATGAGTAAAGCATCACAGGGAATATGGTATGATACTCCGTCACCAATAGGAATACCTTCTGGGAGGTGTCATGATTTGTCCCAGTACTTACATGGAAATTAGATAACTTCCCCAACCTTAGCTATCCCCCATCTCCTATAATTTGTTGCATCCTAAATTGGAATGAAGATACAATCAGGTGCGTGCATGCATACACACTCATACACACTTTTATGTTCATACAGGTACAAGCATGTATATATTGCCTCTTGTAATCTCTCATGCTACTTCTGCCTGGTGCTCTCAGTTATTTCTACCTGTAATTTCCATGCTAACTGAGCCTGGATGTGATTTCATGCCTTAAAGTGAAGTCTGAGAGGCTCTCAGATTGTGGCAAAAAAATTTTTTGCCCTAGGAATCAGGGTGTCTTTACTGTTGGTGCTTCACTTCCCCTTCCCCTGATTTTACTTTTTTTTAAGGTTGTGTATTCTCTTGTGACAAGTCCATAGATCCATAACCTAAATTCATATTTGCTCTTCTGTGCTAATTCTTTTCTCTCATGCTAATTCTATGCTTCTATCGTAACTATCTCAAGTTATCTTTAATGGTTCTAATTTACCCCCTTTCTCAATACTGTTTCTTGCCACCCAGTCTCATCCTCTTATTTCTCACGTCTGCTGTGACCCCTGCCCCACTTCCAAGCCCCAACATGACATATACACACATTCTGAACCACATTCATTTGGTACAAAACTGCTTCTCTCTCCTTTCAACATTTCACCCAGGTGCTCACTTTCCCATATCTGTTTGCTCTGGACTACTCAAACTTACATTTTGGTTGCTGCCTTAACCAGAGGTTCATAACCTCCTGGGCTAAGGCTCATCATCTCCTCAGTAATTAAGGTCTCCCCATTTCCGGTGCTTTGTTATACTCTAGGTTCTAGCCCATTCCTCCTCTGTTTTTTAGCCTTTTCTTGTCTCTCCACACCTCCTCCTTTCTCTACCACAATCTTTCCTTCTTTGCTTACCTCGTTAATGCTAACTCCCTCTATGGTGTTGCGCTAACATCTATCTAGTATTACTTCAGTATTCTAGTTCTTTATTTTTTCACTGCACATAGACCATCTTTCAGCCTCTTCCACTCACATGAACAAACTTTTGTGCACACATACACCAATTACACATCTCAATATTTAATTACTCTTCAACACCAATTTTGGATATTTCTTTTGATTCTGAAACAGGACAAGGATGAATAGCAACGCCAGGGGCATTGTGGATTCCTTGAGAAACGTGGCCTTCCATTAGCTGAGTGTTGTAGGGTCCATGAGGGAACACAACTCTCTGGGCCTTCAAGAGAACATGTCTATAATGACATTGATGGCAAGGAGAATGAATAATGTCTAGTTTCAAGCATATTGTTTGTGACAGATCTTTCCTTCTTGCCCTTTAGATGACCAAATATCCCTGCTCTCATGAATTATGTTAGCTTAGAATATCCATCAGAGGGCACCATGCACAAGGATATGGAGAGGAGTCTGGCAGTTTCCTTGAGATCTCAGCATTCCTTAATAAGATTGTTCTTTCTAGCTAAATTATTTGCTTCTATTTTTCTGACAGATTAGAGTTTAGTATCTGCTTATAAATATAGGTGATAAACCATGGTCATGTTGAAGTCAAAGTTGGGAAGAGATTTGAGCTTTGTTCATAGGACAGCTTTATTCATGGCCACAAACTTTAGCTAGATATGGGACCTTTGGTGACCTCAGCTAGAGCAGAGACTGGCCGGCCTAATATAACCTATCCTTCCAATTGAAAGAAACCTGGTACACACCCAAAAGAGACGTCATCTATACAAGTAAAAGATGAAAGACAGCACTTCTATGCTTTGTTTTAGGTGTAGGGGCAGGATGAGGTGTACGGTGAAAATGAGTGCAGGACTCAGAGGAATAGGACCAGGCTTTTTTCCCTGACTCAACTATTTGTATGACCTTGGGCAAGTCACCTGACCTTGGTGTGCCTCAGTTTCCTCATCTGTAAAATGGGGATAATAATACCTACAAAACTTATAGGGCTATTGTGAGGATTATCTGTGCAAACAGATGACACATTTGGAAGCATTTTAACATAATGCTTTCTCAAATATGAGGTATTATTATTATTGTTAATAGTTTCCTCTATTGTTATTTATCTTGTGATTATTCATATTGCTATTACTATGATGATTATGACTTGTTATTGTTAATACTAATATTGTTATGCTCCCCCAATTTCTGACCCTTAGATACTTTAGATACCCTTAGAGGGCAGTGAACATATTTTAAGAACAGATTGCTTAAGAGATTTCCTCAGGCAAAAAGAGAAGCTTCCACTGTCTGTGTGGATGAATGAAGGCAAAGCACTTGTAGACTAAAGGAATCCAGTCTCCAAAGAACACTAGAGGGATTAAAGTAGTTCCAGAATAGGAACAAAGAATGTAGCTGAATGGCACATGGGTAAATGTGAAGTTTTGAGTTTCCTCAGTCAGGAAATCAAAGGAGAGAGCTTGAGTGGTTAGGTGGTGATAAAGTACAAGATCCCTATTGTGAATCCTTATCTCTTGTGAGAACACTTTATCTTTGATTCGATTTAATTCTCTATAATTATATATTCATATATATTGTTTTAGATGTAGCAAAATATTAATTGTAACAGTGCTAACTTACGGTGCTCTTCTAAAGTGTGCTTAAAGTGTTTTATGGTGTTACATTTAACTATTTCTCTGCCAAAATAGCTAACAAAGAAATCAAAAAAGAACAAAAAAACAAAAAATTACAATGCTCTACAATGCCTTCACATGTCATTTGTGTATGCTTGCATATGTAACATTAAAAAGACCCAAAAGAATGAATACTGATGTTGAACTTTGAATGCATCTAATGCAGGCTATGCCTGCTCGAAAGCCTTTAGCTTTAGTTCTGCCTGACAACCAGCAAGTGGAAATGTAAATAATTCGAACTAAGTCCAAGCCCTACTCTGAGCCTTTCCCAGAGGTTCTATTCAGAGGGGCGCACATGAAGGGACTGGAATAGGTTGACTGATTATCCTGTGCCAGTTGCTTTTGGCATTTAAGTGTATCTTGACTAGGGTAAATTTTCAAGTGCTTCAAAAACTATCCCTTTGTGAATCCTTTTGTGATTATGTACATGCTCAATTAAAATAAATAAATAAATAAATAAAGCTTTGCTTGATGGTATCTTTTTAAACTAAAGCTAATATCAGATATTTCTTCTATCAATATAGACCACAGCCTTCCCTTGGTCTAGAAAAACTCAACAAAAGTGCAACACAGTATAATAAGAGCTATGAGGATTTTAGAAGAAACAACCTGTGAATGAAACTTGATTATGCAGAATCTCTGGCTGGCATGTTCAGATATTTGCTGCTAAAAGAAACGTGCAGGGAATGCAAAAGTGATCTGTAGGCTTAGCATTTCTCTAAATGTCAGGCTCAGCAGAGGGTGAGCTCCCAGGTGGGGGAATGAAATAGAGAATGGTAGAGGGGTTGGGCAGGAGGAGGTGGCACAAGAGTTTCAGACAGTTACTTGTCAACCTTTTTTTTTTTTTTTGGAGTAAGACTTTTACATTGTAAGGGAAATGTCAGAAAGACTGATTGGTAAATAGGATAGAAATACATGGTGACCTGTAATCTGGGGAATGAAAGACAGCCAAAATTTAAGAGTGGAAAGGCCCATTTTGCCACTTCACTAAGTCCAAGACTACCTATATAGCTCCATACATTAATTCCATTCACATGGGGGTATATGCAACATATTTAAGCAATGAATCCTTAACCAATGCCCATTACCAATCCAGTCAATTAACCAATCTGGTCAACTGATCGTTAACCAATCAGGACAATAATCATAGGCTATGAGGGCTGGAGACGGGTACTGGGAAATCCTCTATAGCTCACATTTTTAACAAATTAGCTGCTTGATTGTGACAAGATGGAGTGCTACATAAGATGGGGCTGGAAGTGTGTTTGGAAAATACAGAGAGGTTCAGATAAAATCATACTTACTAAATCAATAGAGGATCATGTTATCATATCAATAACCTGTATCAGAGCAACCAAAGCTAAGCTATTATCTTTAGCCACATAGAATTAGTAATTCCTAAGTAATTCCTTTCTGAGAGAGGATTCATATATGATAGTGAATATTATCCAGTTTCTTGTTCCTATAACAAAGTACATAAATAATCACCTTATAAGAAAGGTTTGTTTTGGATCATGGTTTTGGAGATTTAAGTCAATAGTCAGTTGGCCCAGCACAATAAGGGGTACACGGAAAAGCATATCAACTCATGGCCAGTAATTGCAAGGAAGAGATCAGGGCCTCACAATGCCCTTTGAAATCATACTTCCTAATGATTAGAAAGCCTCCAATTAGCCTTCATCTTTTAAAGTTCTTACCAGCTCCCAATAGTCGTAAGCTGGGGACTGAGCTTTTAACATATGGACCTTTGGGGGATACTCAAGATCTAATACATAACACAGCAGAATGTTATTCATGCTTTAATTTTCCCATGGACATACACTTCACATTCAGCTGATATTCTTAGTCAACTTGGCATGAATGGGCAAAGTGAAGTAGAATATCACAAATGCTCCAAATATATATGTAATTTATCATAATTTTAGAGCATTCTATCTGGGCATTTATGTTGTCATTTGTGGGGCTTGAACTCAGCATGGGCACTGTCCCTGAGCCACAGCTGCACTTTTGATTTTTGAGTGATTAATTGGAGGTAAGAGTCTCACAGAGACTTTTCTGCCTGGGCTAGCTTTGAACCGGGATCCTCAGATCTCAGTCTCCTGAGTAGCTAAGATTACAGGCATGAGCCACCAGTGGCATGGCTTACCTGGGCATTTTTAGACATATGAAAAGATAGGATAATCTAATACCATGTTCCATCAATCAATTTCAATAAATTAATAGTTATCAATAATTTTATAGTCACTTGGAACCCTCTCCAATATTTGTGGTTCTCCATGTTTTGGAATCTTACAATTTCACCTGGAACTACATCAGAATGAACTTTTATCTGAGAAGTTCTCTGTCATTATTTTTGGAAATGTTCATAATATTCACCTTACCAAGAGGAAATAAAATCAAACTATTGCATATAGACACACACAAACACACACATGCAAACATACACATTTTTGTAGGACCTTACATGTGAGGGAGAATAAATTTTTTAATCTGGAAAAAAAGGTTATTATCAATGACAAGTACCATTTAAAAATTCTATCCCATTAGTTGGGAAACCAATACAGATTGTGTATCTGCTAAAAATCAATTCTTGAGGTTTTGGTGGCCTTACTCCTCTCTTAAACATATTTTCCAGATTAAAAAATTTATTCTCCTTTAGTTACCCAAGAAAAGATACACAAATAGAATTGGCTTTCTTGCTATATGGTCACTGTAAATAGTGGTTATTCTTGTTTCATGATACTGGTAGTAATGTTGACCATAGTTATATTCCTACAAATTTGCATAAAGTAGTGATGTCTCTTTAACTGAGAAATGTAAGTAGAAATTAATGTACTAGTGAAGCAAACAAGCCCTTCTTGATTTATTTCCTTTCCTCCATTTTCATTTGATGACATAATTCCTTAAGTTCAAAAATTAACCCCTCCATAAGGTTTCTGACTCTATTATTCGCCTATTATAAAAGTTCCCATATTTTTACTTTTCCCTATATAATAGGGTTCTTCCCCTATAAACTTAAGCATACTCTGGTTTTTACTCTTTTAACATTGCATAAGAAAATGCAGTAACAAAATCAGCATGTTCCTGAATGCCCTCTATGTTTTACCTTCCAAAACCAAAGTGTATGAATGAAAAATCTATATTCATGATCTACAAAACATTTTCAACCAACTACAATATGGCTTCCTTCCTCATTTTGGCCCCATAAAGGTTATCATTGACCTTCTAATTGCTAAATCAAGTGGGATTTTTTTCAATTTCCATCTAATTTGACCTTTCTCAGATTTAACTGTTAAACACTTGTTTTCTAAGTAATTTTCCCAGGTTCCTAAGAAATGGCTTGCTCTTCATTCTTTTTATATTGCTTGGTGAATTCTTTCTCAGTCACTTTTAACTGTCTTGCTTTCTCACTCCATTATTTATCCTTAGGTGACTTTCTTTGGTTAATGCCTCACATAGTGGCTACTATATTTAATCTTGTCAGCTTGATTAGATTGAAAAAGACCTAGGAAATTAGTAAAGCATACCTCTGGGCATGTCTGTGAAGGTGTTTCCAAAGAGGTGTACCTTAAGCAGGAAAAGACCAGCTCAGAATATGAGCTGTACTATCCCTTATGCTGAAGATCCAAATGGGATAAGGATGGGAAAGGTAGAAGGCCTAGTACAACACTCATGTGCTCTCTTTGCTTCCTGGCCACCACAAGGGGAACTTTGCTGCTTCACCATGACTAACTGAAACTCTGACATTGTGAACCAAAATAAGTCACTCCTCTTGTAAGTTGTTTATGTCAGACATATTGTTACAATGACAAAAAGTCTGACTAATATAATGACCTAAGTGTTACTTGTCTCTAAACTGGTACTTTTGGGATTCTAGAGCAAGATAGCCAATTATTTCCTAGATAAATCCCACATAGGTGTCTACATCTATTTCCAAGTAAACATATTCAATGTTACATTCATTAAATTCAGATCTGGTGAATGCAGTTTCACAAGACAGAATACCAGGAGCCCTATTGGATTCCTCCTGATCTTTGTAGAAAATAGTCATTTCAATTCTATTTTTTCATTTCTTTATTTTTATTTTTTCATTTATTTACTTACTGGGGCTAGATGTTATCTCTTAGCTCTTGAGCAAGACTAACTGAGCCTCAACTCTTTTTCTGGCTTTTTGGTGGTTAATTGGAGATTAAAGCCTCACAGACTTCTCTTCCTGGGTTGTCTTTGAATCAAACTCCTGAGTAGCTGGATTACAGGTGTGAGCCACTAGTGTCTGGCTTCTTAAACTTTTGTCATGGGGCTTGAAGTAGGGCCCTGGGCACTGTGCCTGAGCTTTTTTCATCTCCACCACTGTGATTTTGGCCTTTGTTGTTAATACGTAGCCAGTAGTTATATATATGGCCAGTTACATTTAAGATAAAATTTAATAAGAATTTTCATTCTATCTTAGATAAGCTATAGTCTAAGTGCTAAATTTTCACCAAAGCTACTGGGTAGACAATACAGATAGAATATTTCCATCACAGGAGAAAGTTTGAATAGATATTATGGTTTAGACTATGGTGATACCATCATAATCCCCTAAATCAATCAACTCCATTCCAGCTTTCTCTATACCCATTCTAGTTCTATAAAATACAGATCTGGTCATATCAATATCTTGCTTAAAACTCTTTTTTTTACATTTTATTTTATTTTTATTGAGATTAGGTGATTACATAAATTTCACATATTTCACAGTATTGTGGAATAGTGATACTCAGTTAAAGTCACAAACACATTTAGCCTTCACAATGCAAATTGTCATTACGGTCTATAAAGTTTGTGAATTCTATGAGCTTTAACAATAAAACTATTTATTCCACATCAGGTGATACTTACATTTCTTTCTTTTTCCTTAGTATAAGCTGTTCCCTCTTTCCCTCTCATTCCTTCCCTCCCATTACTGTCTTTATGTTGTTTACTTAGTTCATGAAAATGAACTGTGTCCAGTGCAGCTGATGAGCTCCTCTGTTGTATGTTTTCCCATTTCCCACTGATTCTGTGTCCTCCTCCTAGCGTCCCTGAGTTGCATGCATATATATATATATATATATATATATATATATATATGTATATATATACCGTATATGTGGTTAAGAACATGGAGTCATTTAGCAAGGATATGACAAAACGAGTGGAAGTCCTTTGTTTCTCAAGTCCTGTTTACTTTGTCATATCTCCTTCATTTTGGCTTTAACATCCACATAAGAGGGAGACCATGTACTGTTTGTCTCTTGCTCTTGGCTTACCTCGCTCAAAACTATTTGCTCTAGTTCCATCCATTTCCCTGCAAATGCCATTATTTTGTCCTTTCTAATGTGTGCATAATATTCCATTGTATATAGGTACCACAGTTTTTGGATCCACTCATCAGTAGTGGGGAATCTGGATTGTTTCCACATTTTGGCTATTGTGAACAATGAACATGGAGGTGCATGTGTCTTTGTGCCCTGATTCCTATTGCTCAGGGTAGATGTCATAGGGGAGGTCTATATTTACCCTTCTGAGGTACCTCCAGACTGATTTCCAAAGTGGTTGTATTAGTGCACATTCCCACCAACAATGCAGTAGGGATCCTCATTCTCCGCATCCCCTCCAGCAATTGTCATTGGTTGAATTTAGGATGTGGGTTATTCTGCATTTCCTTTACAGCCAGGGATGATGAACATTTCCTCATGTGTTTCTTTGCCATTTTTATCTCTTCTTCTAAGAAGTCTCTTTAGCTCCTTTGGCCATTTAATGATTGGTTTGTTAGATTTGGGAGGAGTTAGTTTCCTAAGTTCCCTGTGTATAATGGGTATTAGGTCCTTGTCTGATATATTGCTGGTAAATATTTTAGTTGGCTGTCTTTCTAGTTTGGTTGCTATTTCTTTAGCTGTGAAAAAACTTTTTATCTTAAGGTAGTCCCATTTATTGAGTCTCTCTCCAATTTGTTGTGACCCTGGGACTCTGTTCAGGAAGTTCCTACCTGTGCCTGTAAATTCAAGTGTTTCTCCTACTCTGTCCTGCAGTAGTTTCAGAGTATCAGGTTTGATGTTAAGATCTTTAACCCATTTGGGGTTGATGTTGGTACATGGCAACAGGCTAGGGTCCACTTTTAGTTTTCTGCATGTGGCTGCCCAGTTTTTCCAGCACCAATAGTTGAAGAGGCTATGCTTCTTCCATTGTACGTCTTTGGCTCCTTTGTCAAATATCAACTGACTATATGTATGTGGCTTTATTTCTGGGTCCTCTAATCTGTTCCATTGGTCTTCGGGTCTCTTTTTGTGCCAGTACCAAGCTGTCTTTGTTATTGTGGCTCTATAGTAGAGCTTGAAATCTGGTATTGTGATCCCTCCAACACACTTTCTTTTGTCTAGAAGTGCTTTGTCTATTCTAGGTCTTTTGTTGTTGCATATGAATTTTTGGACTGTTTTCTCTATTTCAGTAAAGTACATCATTGGGGTTTTAATGGGAATTGCATTGAATGTATATATCAATCTTAGCAGTATAGCCATTTTCACTATATTAATTCTGTCTATCCAAGAACATGGGAGGTCTTTCCATTTCCTGGTGTCCTCTGATTTCTTTTTTTTTTTTTTAAGGCTTTTATATCTTTCATGAAATAGATCCTTTTCATCTTTGGTTAGGTTAATTCCTGGATATTTTTTTGAGGTTCTTGTGAATGGGGTTGTTTCCTTGATTTCCCTTTTGCTTGTACATTGTTGGTATACAGAAAGGCAACTGATTTTTGTCCATTAATTTTGTATCGTGCTATTTGGCTGAAGTGGTTTATAAGCTCTAAGAGTTTGGGGATGGAGCTTTTGGGATAGTTAAGATAAAAAATCATGTCATCTGCAAAAAAAGGTTAGTTTAACTTCTTCCTCCCCTATGCAGATCCCTTTAATGTTCTTTTCTTGCCTTATTGCTCTGGATAAGGATTCCAGAACTATATTGAAGAGGAGTGGAGAGAGGAGTAGGCAAGGATGCCCACTCTCTCCACTCCTCTTCAAAATAGTCTTTAGGGGAATTGGTTGTAGTTTTTCCCCATTAAGTATAATATTGGTTATTGGTCTGTCGTACAAAGCTTTTGTTGTTTTAAGGAATGTTCCTTCTATTCCTATTTTTTCCAGAGCTTTTAACATGAATGAATGTTGTCCTTTATCAGTCCACATCAATGGAGATAATCATGTGGTTCTTGACCTTGGATCTGCTGATTTAAAACTATTAATCTATGTTCTTTGGTCTACAAAATGCTTTTTGAATGTGTGTGTATGGTATACAACATCTACCCATTCATGTATTTCTAAGAACCATTACCACCTGATTATCTGATTGTCCTCCTAGGACAAAGTGTTCACAGTCCATACCATTGGTTCATGACTCTGCAATGTTGCTATCTGCCTGAATAACTTTATGTTTTTTTCTCTACTTATTCTTTATGATGTATCTCAGGAATCAACTCTTGTATTAAATCTCAGAAATCAACTCTTGTATTAAAGGCTGAATTCTCAGCTGATAATTTACTTCTTTTACTTCATTGTTTACTATGGAAGCTCTGTCATTATCAAGTATAATAATTATTTTTGCAATTCACACTCTATTAGATGAAAATGCTTTGGAGCAGAAACTATATGTTATTATTACTATTATTAGTAGTATATTTGTCCTTTGTAATACAGGGTACTCCCACAATAAATGTTGGTTAAATGAATAAAAGGATAATTATTCTAACACAAGATTAGAGATTGTTAAAATTGAAGAAATTATTGTAGAAATAATTGTATCTAAAATTTACAGAAAAAGGACGTGATTCAGAAATGAGAAATATCATAGGAAGATGAGGGCAATAACTAGGGGAATGAATCTGATCAAGGCACATACAATGGATATATGGCCATGTCTAAATGAACCCACTCTTGGACAACTAACTGGTGCCAACAAAAATATGGGGCAACAAGCAGAAAAGGTCAGATAATGTGATGCCAGGAAAATGAACCCTTAGATATGTATTTTAATGTTTTTTTCTTTCATGCATGTGTTTCTAATGCATTTATAAGATTATCTCTTTGTTGCTTTGTATGTCCCTCCCCAACAGTATAACCCCTGCTTTCACTATATTTGATGTCAGTATAACTTGTGGAGGAGATGGGGAAAAACCAGTTGTGTAAGGATACAGGTGGACCTGTTGCAACAATGAGAAGTACAAGTTGTCATGTCCAAAACGAGCTTTACAACGTCTGTGTGTGGGCGGGGGGGGGGAAGGAGAAGGATTGGGATTGGGGGGAAGGGGGGAGGCTGGGAAGGGATGTGAAGGGTAAACCAAAGGAGGAGGCTGCAATGCTTGGTAAGAAATGTACGCATTATCCTGCCCATGTAATTGTAACCCCTCTGTACAGTATGTTCACAAATAAAATTAAAAAAAATATGGGGCAAAATAAAAATAAAAATAAGACAAATAGCACACTAAAAAGATATAGCATCACCATGTTTATATAATCTATTAGTGAAACATAGTTCAGTGGCACTTTCTGTGACAAGGTTTCTTTTTTGCCGTAAATAGCCATCTTGAGACCTCCTTTTGCAAGGTCTTTATTTTCCACAGCACAGCTTAAATATTTCCCTGACATATATTCCAAATACCCATATATTTTCAACAATCCACTAAAATGTTAGTAGGAGGAAACATTAAAGTGTATTATACCCATCTTCCTGATGTTCTTGGTGGGTTGAGGAATGGACCCAGGTCTCCTATCCCATGAATCTCATTGTGGGTTCCTAATATCAAATTATCCACACATACGGGGTAACACCATTCCCCTTACCTATATTCAAAACTGTATATATGTCATCAATTATTTTTCATTAAAATAAAATTTACCATGTGGAAGTATACAATTCCAGGAGTCATTAGTAAATCCCAAAGAGAAGCAACCATCAGTAATATCCCTGAACCTTTCCTTCATCATGAAAAAATGTCTAGGACACATTAGCAGTCACTCCATATTTCCCACTCTCATCAGGCCTTGACAACAATATATGCATTTTCTATGTGTAAGGACTTAATATGTGGTCTTTTGGTCTTTCACTTACTATCATATTTTCAAGGTCCATCCATGTTTTCACATATGTCAGCACTTCATTCTTTTAGTGTGTGTGTGTGTGTGTGTGTGTGTGTGTGTGTGTGTGTGAGTGTGCGTGCACTGCTTCTGGGGCTTGCATTCAGGGCCTGGACACTGGTGCTTGAGCAGCCTCAAGAATTGTGAGAAATAAATTACTGTTGTGCAAACTACCTAGAATATGGTATTTTGCTATGGCCTACTGCACTGAGAAAGGAAATATTGTATGTAAATAATGATCATATTTGTTTTTCTGAAAACTCTTTGTTTTGACTGAAAAGATCTTATCCATTTTATTCAATGTTTTTCTTTTTGCTTGGTTACTTTCAGTCTCCTAATACTCTTCCTTCTTTCCTTAACTGTTGGTTCTTTCCCTTAGACCACTGCTCTATGCTCTGTTCATACTCAGCTTGAGAAATAACTCAACTTCCATTGCTTCTATCTACCTATTTAAGATCAAGCCTCATGAGAGTTGGATTTTTTCTGTCTTTATTCTCTGCTATGCTCCTAATGTTAATCACGTTGTGAGACATATAATCAGTGCTCAAGAGATAATTGTTGATAAAATGAGTGCTTAGTCAATGTTTCTTAAAATCTATATCCTACTCCCTGGAGCTCTAATTCTGTATTTCCAAATGTTTAGTTATTCCCATGTGAAAATTGAAGGGTATCCTAGATATTTCACACTTAACTTGCCTGCATCTGAAATTATCTTCCCTTAGAGCCAAATGAGTCTTTCCATTTAAAATTAAAATTCTTTAACAAAACCCATAGATAATTTCAGTCTTTGGTTCCCATTCCTTCCCCAGTGCTTTCTGATACTATTCAGTTCACTATTGGATTTCTTTGTGCCAACACAGAAAGACCTACAGGGTAGGAATTTTTATCTCTGAAAGATATTATAGTGTAGAACACAGTTATGCACCAAATGCTTACTTGTTAAAAAAGAAACTATTCTGATTTAAAAATAAAATAATCTTAGCTTATTTTCAAATTCTAATTTAAAGCATTTAAAATGTTTTACATGAAAATAAGGAAGAGTATGAGAAAAAGCAATCCAGATCCATACTTTCACTTTAAAAATGTGGTACAGTCTACTAAGTAGTATTTATACCAGGTTTGTATCTATGTATATATAAATATATATATGTATTTTTTTGGGGGGGGGTCCGGTTGTGAGGCCTGAACTCTGGGCCTGTGTGCTGTCCCTCAGCTCTTCAGCTCAAGGCTAGCGCTCTACCACTTGAGCCATAGCACCACTTCCAGCTTTTTTCTTTTTGCTTATGTGATGCTGAGGAATCGAACCCAGGGCCTCTGGCATGCAAGGCAAGCGCTCTACCACTGAGCCACCTTCCCAGACCTCTATGTATATTTTGACAGAATTATATTTCACATATAGTTTTGCATCTGCTTTTTTGTTGTTGTTGTTCGTGGTGGTGGGTTGTAGGGCTTGAACTCTGGGAGTGGGCGATTTCCCTCAGCTCTTGAGCTCAAGGCTAGTGATCTATCACTTGAGCTACGGAGCCACTTCTGGTTTACTAGTGGTTAATTGGAGATAAGAGTCTTACGGGCTTTCCTGCCCATGCTGGCTTTGAACTGTGATCCTCAGCCTCTTGAGTAGCTATGATTAAGGCGTGAGCCACCAGCACCCAACTTTTGCATCTGTTTTTATTGACCATTGTAAGTATTTTCATATCTTAAACTCTGAAATTATGGCTGGGCTCTGGTGGTTCATGCCTATAATCCTACTTACTTAGGAGGCTGAGATAAGAGGATAGAAATTAGAAGCCAAGAACATCTCTGAGAATATTATCTCTAATTAATCACCAGAAAGCAGGAAGTAGAGCTGAGGCTCACGTGGTTGAGCACCAGTCTCAAGCAAAAGTGCTCAGGGACAGCACCCACGCCCTGAGTTTAAGCTCTAATACTGGCTCACAATCAAGCAAAAAAAACCTGCAAAATATTTTGATGACTTCATAAAATTCCATTTATGTAAAAATCCTTTTAAAATTGTTTTAGAATAATTATAAAAAGGATTAAAGGGCTTACAGGTTTAAGACATGGACATTGTTAAATTACTAAATTACTAAATTTCAGGCCAAAAAGATTATACTAAGTGAAAGTTCTATCTAGAATGCCAGATGATGTTTTCGTCAATAGCCACATTAAAAAAATCTTTCCTGTACTGCAGGCTGAGATCTGAGGATTGCAGTTTGAAGCCAGCCCAGGCAAGAAGGCCCAAGAGACTTTTATCTCCAATTGATCACAAAAAAAAAAAAAAAAGCCAGATATGGAGCTGTGGCGCAAGTGGTAGAGTGCTAGCTTTGAGCAAAAAAACTCAGGGATGGTGTGCAAGCCCTGATTTCAAGCCCCAGGACTTGAATACACACACACACACACACACACACACACACACACACACACACACACACACACCTTTCTCTTCACAAAAACTGTATTTATTATTTTAACTGATATCATCAAATCTATTCCTGTTCACATATCATAGACACTGATTATATCAGGAGAAGATACAATAATAAATATAATTTTCCTTTATTGTAAAACTGAAAGTAAGGCAACATATAAACTTATAATCCTACTCTAAAATAATTCCATATATATGTATTTATCTTATTTGAATATTATATTTATATTTTAGAATGTTATTACATAGTAGGTGAACTTTTTTCTATTTCTCAAACATTAAGAAAACTCTCAAATTTTATTTTATTACTTTTAAGTAATTGTAAAAAAGGAGTTTCAATTGAATATGTCAGCTTATTAGTACAATGCATCCTGATCTGTCACTCCTTTCATTATTCTCCCCCATATCTCTCACCTCCACTCACACCCTACGAACACTCTTAAGAAGAAGAAAGGGGTGGACCATCTAGAAGCATATTTACCCAAGGAATCATCTTTTGCCTCACACACCCCTACACTGATCGCTGGAATGTATTTTGCATTGGTAAAAAACAGTAATAATGATGATGATGATGATGATGATGATGATTTTGCCCGGCAATACAGATGAATTTTGGGCAGCAATCTCTGTATTCTAACAAAATACCAACCTCTACCCACAAACAAACAAATAAGCAAAAACAAAATAAAATCTTGCCTCTCTCCATCCTGGCTATCCAAAGTTGAGTGGAGAACTTAAAGACTTCAATAGTTGTGAATCTGTGCTGAAGCATCTAACTCCTCATTTCCAATTTCCATAGGACAATTGAGGAACTGAAACTATGGTCGCTGTTTGAATACAATAAGCTGCCTCTCTTCCTCCATGACTGGGTAGCATCAGAGCAGACCTACAGGAGAGTTAGGAGTGCCATCTTACTGCTAAGAGACTATGACATACATCCTTGTAAGTGGAGGCTGTCTGTAGCATCAATGAATCATTTCTGTCCCTCAAGCCAGAGTGACAAGTGTAAACCTTGTCAGGAGCCTGAACTCCCACCTCTATATCATAATCCCACAATAGGAATAAACACTTTTTCCTTGTCAGGTAGTAACAAAGGCCAAATGGAAAACGTGAACTTCCACTCCCTTCTAGAAATAAGGAAGTTATATTCCCCTTCTCTCACCTAGCAGTGTCAGGGAGGATCTGCTAAAACACAGGAAGTGTACTTTTCAATAAAAGTCATTCATCACACTATATTGAGAGCAAGCAAGATGTCAACTGAGATGACAAAAGACAATCAGCAGATACTAACATTAAATGTCACACATTATCTGAAAGATTTAAAAATAGCTAGCATAAAAGTGTTTCAGTGAACAATCATGAATACATTTAAGTGAAAGAAAGTCTTCAGTTAAGCAATAGAAATACCCAGCAAACAAATAGAAGACACAAAGAAGAATGAAATGAAAATTTTAGAGCTAAAAATTATAACTGAAATTTAAAGCTCAATTGTTAAGCATGTCAACAAAGTTCAGAGGACAAAAGAATCAAAGAAGAAGAAGATTGAAAATAGAATATTACAAAATTGAACAACAAATAAAAGGAGCCTGAAGTAAATAAAGCTCATGTATACATAAGACTTTTGTAAGGTAACAAACATTCATATTACCATCATTTGGTTATTGCAAGTAATGCTACTAAGAACATGTATACAATTTTTTATGGATTTATGTTTTCATTTTTCTTGGATTTATACCAAATAATACAATTTCTGGGTCACAATTCTATGTTTTACTTCTAGAAGAAATGTCAGACTATTTTCTAAATTACCGTATTTTCTTAGAACTGTGTATGACTTGAAGTTTACCTACATTTAGTTAGTTTTTCTTTTTTATGCCGGTACTGGTAATTGAACTCAGGGCCTGGGTGCTGTCCCTTAGATTTTTTTTTCTCAAGGCTACCACTTTATTACTTGAGCAACCAGTCCACTACCCACTCTGTTGGTTATTTTAGAGATTCTGTCTACTGGGGCTGGCTTTGAACTGTGATAGGCACAAACCACTGGTGTGTGATTAGTCAAAGACTTTTGTTTTTTATAGTAGCTGTTGTAGATCTGGGTATGTCTCCAGGCTTCTGTATCATCATGAATGACTGTGATTTTAGCCAAACTTCTTTGGTCTCTCTCTCTCTCTCTCTCTCTCTCTCTCTCTCTCTCTCTCTCTCTCTTTCTCGTGTGTGTGTGTGTGTGTGTGTGTGTGTGTGTGTGTGTGTGTGTGTGTGTGTGTGTGATATCCTATTAAACTTCTGACTGGTTTACTTCTATTGAAATCACACATAGCTGTTAGCTTTGGGTAAATGCTAGCTGTTGACTAAGATTTCCATGATGTCTTATGTGAGGCATAGATTGCTTTAATTTAATCTAGATAACATTAGGTCCATTGACAGGAACAGATGGTTATTTGTCTTTCAGACTTGCTCCAAATCTTCCATGAGCAGAACCTTTGCATTATGAGGTAGGAGCTTGAGGAGAAGAATGGAGAACAATCAGATAGCATGGCTCACACCTAGTGGATGACACCTAACGATTGTGGTCCAGGCAGGAAAGTTCATGAGGCTTTTCAATTAACCAGCAAAATGCCATAAGTGGAGCTTTCGCTCAAGTGGTAGAGCACTAGGTTTCAGTACAAATGTTCAGGAATAGTGCCCAGGCCTTGAGTTCAAGCCTAAGGACCAGCACATACACACGCAAAGAATGGAAATCACTATTGGACAGGTATCTATATCCTGAATAATCATTACACCTATATTCTCCCTGAGTAAGAAAGGTGTATGTCCCTGAAAACATTACAGGAAGAAATAGGAGAAACTCTAGGACTCCTTGGCACAGGCCAAAATTTTCTTAATAGAGACCCAGAAATACAACAAATCAAAGAAAAGTTGGACAAATGGGATTGCATGAAACTGCAGAGCTTCTGCATGGCAAAGCAAGATCAATAGAAAGCCCAGGGATTGGGAGAAGATCTTTACTAGCCATACAACAGATAAGGATCTCATATCTAAAATATACTTGGAACTCAAAAAAAAATAAATTCCCAACAACAAATCCTCAAAGAAACAACTGCCCAATTAATAAGTGGGCTAAAGACTTAAAGAGAAACTTCTCTGAAGGGTAAAAAAGAATGACCGATAGACACATGAAGAAATGCTCAACCTCCCTGGCCATAAAAGAAATGCAAATCAAACAACACTGAGATACCACCTCACCCCAGTTAGAAAGGCTAAAATCAAGAACTCTAATAACAACAGATGCTGGAGGGGATGTGGATAGAAGGGAACCCTACTGCATTGTTGGTGGGAGTGTAAACTTGTTCAACCACTTTGGAAAGCAGTATGAAGGTTCCTCAAAAGACTCCACATGAGTTGAGTGTGGATGGCTCTCGCCTGTAATCCTAGCTACTCAGGAGACTGAGATATGATAATTGTGGTTCAAAGCCAGCCGGGCAGGAAAGTCCATGAGAAACTTATCTCCAATAAACAACCAGAAAACTGGAACTGGCGCTGTGGCACAAGTGGTAGAGCACTAGCCTTGAGCTGAAGAGCTGAGGGACAATGCCCAGGCCCGGAGTTCAAGCCCCATGACCAACAACAACAACAAAAACAACAAAGACCTCACATGGAGCTCCCCTATGACCCAGCAATTCCACTTTTGGGCATTTACCCAAATGATCACAAACAAGACAATACTAAAGCTACCAGCACAACTATGTATATTGCAGCATTATTCACCATAGCTAAGATATGGAACCAACCCAGATGCCCCTCAGTAGATGAATGGATCAAGAAAATGTGGTATATATACACAATGGAATTCTATGCCTCCATCAGAAAGAATGACATTGCTCCATTTGTCAGGGAATGAAAAGACTTGGAAAAAATTATATTAAGTGAAGTAAGCCAGGCCCAAAGAAACATAGGTCCCATGGTTTCCCTTATTTACAATAACTAGTATATGTCTAGGACAAGCAGAAAAGGTAAAAAACTATGTACATATGACCATATAAGATGATGTTAAGTGAAATGAACCCCAAGATAGGGACACAAGTAGTTTTTTTCTTTTTTGCTATTGTTTCCAACGTATTTATAATGTATCATGTGATTTTTTTGTTTCTTTGTATGTTCCTCCCCCACAGTATAACCCCTATTTTCACTGTATTTGATGTCGGTGCCCTGCATCTTGTATATATATACTTCTCTAATTTGGGGACGGGAAGGGAAAAAACCAAAATGCTTAAATAGGGATACAGTTGACCCATTTTAACAATGAGATGTACAAGGCACTATGTTGAAAACCAAACTACAATTTCAGCTGGGTTGGGGGGTGGGAGAAGGGTATAGTTGTGGAGGTGGGAGGGAAGGGATGGTAGGGGAAAAACAAAGGAGGAGGCAAAAATGCTTGATAAGAAATGTACTCATTGCCTTTCTCGTGTAATTGTGACTCCTCTGTACAGTATTTTTACAACAAAAAAGTATTAAAAATTTTAAAAATGTGTGCGTGTCAGAAAGAAAGAGAGAGAGAAAGAGAGAGAATTGGAGAGGGTGTGTTCTTTAGAGTTAGTACTATAATTTGCCTCCCACCACTCTGTAATATGTATTTTTTCATAGACAAGGGGAGTAAGATCTGTCCACATTATCTGCTGAATCTACTCACAATAATAATAATGTGTTTCTGAAGGATAGAAAGGATGAGATAAATTCCTTTGGCCACCACCCTACCAGGACAACTCTTCCTCAACACAGAGCTGTGGAGAAAAGATAAGAAAGAAACAACCCTCATCATCAGTTGTCTTAATAACATAAATAACATACATAATGAGAAGGGAGGAAGAATGTTGCCACTTGTCTACCACCCCTTAATATGTCAACTTTCACCAGCAAGTAGCTATAGAAATTCAATATTGATGTTGTTAGTAAACATAGCACTGTGACAGGTAAGATCAGTTTCTCTTGTTCTCATTTCTGGTATCATCCTTTTTAACTTTCTGACATTGAATAAAACCTTGGGCTAACAATGTTCTCTGTTTTGCTGATCTGTTAGCAAGTCCACTGCTGCTAGCCATTAGATCCATGAGTTTTCACATTTCACATCATATTCAGTTTACCATTTCTGGCAGTAAAGTTGCTGATTTTCATAGGCCAATTAGGAAATAGGGATAGCTTCAAGATGCAAGGTCACAGACAACTGCCAATTTTGTCTGAAGATATAGCAAAATTTCAAGAACAAATACTTTTGATTTTGTTTTCTTTAATCAGTTTTCAGTGTTGTGAACTTATTACTAACAATTTTGTCCAGATGTATACTCTTTTTTTTTCTAAAAGGAACTGCTGCACTGTTCATACCATGATTATCTGAAGCTCTTCCAAAACCAATTTGACAGGTCTTAGAAGATAAACTCATCTTGGGCCTCCATTTACTACATGAATGATCATGGACCAGCTTCTATACTGAAGAAGAGATGTTTCAGGTAGACTTTGCATTCTACTCAGGAAATATAGATTGGGTCAACAAAAGTGAAAGCCAATGAAGATTTTTCTAGATAAAAGGCTCACCAGGATTCCATCATAACTCATATACTTAGCAAACAGGGATATTTTTCACTTGTGTTCATTCTATTCTATCCAATCCTGACACAGGGTGCTCATGCAGAGAGAAGCCAGGCCTCGCCTATGTCTAGTAATCTAATCTGAGCAAATCCTTGAAATTGAATGTTATTTTTAAAGCGGTGATGTCAACAGCATAGAATTACCAATTGCAGGAAAATTTGATCCACGATACCATATACTATTTATACACTTTTTGTATATTTTGTAGTATTTATTTAATACCTAATAACTTCCTTAGTGTCTTTCTTTTCCTTTAACACATTATACATCATTATACATACATTATACATCATTCATTTCATATTAAGGATTGTTAAATCAGGGTCATTTTAGCACCTAACATAAGATGTGGCATATACTACATTTCAGTAATGAATACTAGACTTGTCTAAGCCAGAAACATAATCTCATGGGCATAATGCTTACTTTTGTTCATTGGCTAAGTGGTATAATACATTTTTGCATGTATGAAATATTTTATTACAACTTAATTATGGAAAGTATGGCAAAACTGGAGAAGTTCCATTTCTCTCTCTGGTGGTCTGTTCAGTTTGTGAAAATTAAGTAAAATTTACAATTTATAAGATAGCGCAGATTTTTCAAACATTCTGTAATGATTTTTTAAAATGAGTTATTAAGCCAGATGTCAGTGACTGATGCCTGTGATCCTAGCTACTTAGGAAGCTGAGATCTGAGGATTGAAGTTCGAAGCCAGCCCCATGAGACACTTATTTCCTATTAACCAGAAAAAAAGTGGAACATATAAGACTCTTATGTCCTATTAACTAGAAAACTGGAGCTGCAGCTCAAGTGGTAGAAGTCTGTCCTTGAGTGATAAAGCTAAAGGACATGCCCAGGCCCTGAGTTCAAGCACTAGCACTTGCACAAAAAGGTAAATTATTGCTTTTGATACTGGTCTGAAGGATGGTTTTGGTCTTCTAAGAGGTTAAAAAAAACAAGATGTAGAAGAATGTACGTAGTATTTGTTTTGCAAAAGTAAATAATTTATTTACAAATGTATTTATATCAGACATCTGGATTGAATTTCTACTTCAATATCACTTAGCTCTTTTCTATCTCTGAGTTTCTATTTCCACATTTGTAAGAAAAATTACAATACAGCTAAAAAGATATATTGGATATGGAATTGTTAATGACAATGATTGGCATGTATTCAATATATTGCAGGTATTTTGTTGCTTTTCTTTTCTTTCTTTTTTTGTTTGTGAACTTTTCATGATAAATTGATTCATAATATCCAAGTTTGAGAAAATCAAATAAATGATGATTGATAGGTAAAGAGATAAAAAGATTGTAATATAGTAATGTCAAGGAATATATTACAGGGTATAAAATAAGCACACACACACTTCAAATGTACTGTTGTTTTCTTATACTTCAATTTTGAAAATTGCTCAAGGAGACACATATTCTCCCAGTTTATATCCGAGCAAAGTTCTTCAGAGTGTTCATCTTTGTAGGATAATTCTTCATAATGAGCTACAGGCCTCACATATACTTAGCTCCTACAGTGGTACTCAGATTGACAAGCATTATCTAGAACCAGCAGCCAATCAATATATAACAACACATTTTCTCACCCATCAGAATCCATAGGTAATTTTTATATTGACAAGATCTGTAAAATAGACGCAAACTCAAACTTTCCAGCCATAAAATTGCTTCTGTATCACAACTCACTACACAATGCCTATTGCTCCATTGAAGTAAATTTTATTATAACATAGCATTCTACCAGGGTTACATATAAAGCAGACCATGTGTAATAAACAGGTAGATAATGCATGTCTTCATTGTCATTTCCATGAGTTTCCTTGCTCTGAGCATATAAGATGTAACCTATGTGCTCTATCTTCCTCACTCCCAGAACTTTTATCCGACTTGCCCTGTTCTTTTTTCAGCATGAATTTTCTTCTAAAAAAAAAAACCAAAACCTCTATCGTGTCCGTTTTTTTGCAGTAGAATGTAAGCTCCATTAAGTCAGGGATCATTGGCTTTTTTGCTTTCAGGTATATAACAAATGCCCAGTTCAGTATCTGAATCATAGAAAGTGCTCAATACCTCTTTTTGAACACATGAAAATCTGATAAAGTTATTCTTCAGGACTCTCAATGTAAACCAAGGGTATAATTTAGTGAGAGCAATCTCATGATGGAAAAACATTTCTCAAGAACCCAGCTCTTTGATTGTATGATAGGATACAACCTAACAGAAGTTGTTTATATGTTTATCTGAATTAGGGAACAGAAAGAGAACAACAAAATATTGAGACAAAGGACAAAGGGTGAACAGTGATACTCACAAGACAATATGTTGGAAATGAACTGTACAACTCAGGGGGAGGGGTTGGGTGGCAGGGAAAGTGGGAGAAAAATGAGGGAGGGGGTAAGAAGTTCGACAAGTAATGTACTCACTACCTTGCATACATAACTGTAACCCCTCTGGACAACACCTTGACATTAAAATTAAATTAAAAAAAACAAATAAGAATTCTTGAACTTCATCACAATTAGAACATTTAATATGAAATCTATTCTTTTAACAAAACAAGTTCATAACATAAAATGACTTTCTCTGCTCTAATGAGTTTGACTATCTCATATTAGTTAATTTGTACAGAATTTGTCATTCTCTTGTTGGCTTATTTCATTTAGAATAATGTCTTTCAAAATTCACCCATGTTTTTTTGCATGTTGAAAATATTAATAATAATGGTTCCAACTGTGTTTTTAATGTGTTTTAGATTATAAACAATTCCCTTCCAGATCTATGAAGAAATGGCCAGCAAGATGTAAAAGGATAATTGTAATCTGGGTGAACTACTGGTGAGGCTGAGATCTGGTAGATAATAGTTCAAAGTCAGACCACCCAGACAAAGTCTATGAGGCTCCATATCCAAAATATCTAGCAAAAAGCTGGACTGAAAGCATTTTATTCATATGCTACTACTGGCAAAAGAAAAGTTAAATAAATAGGACAATTCTAGAGACATTAGTAGCATCTGAAACCTCAGTAAATTTTGACTACCTACAAGGACAGAAGACAGAAGAGGTCAAAATGTAGGAAATGGTGAATCAGTAAAAATAGAAATGTGTATGACAGAAGTGGTGAAGATTCCAGTGGAATTCTAGAATGGAAGAAGAGGTAAGCCAGGCAGACAGCTATACTTACAAAGGTGAAAATGTCTCTGGAACTAATAATGATCATAGAGATCAGAAATCCTAGAGAGGAAGAGTTTTGGGTTAGAATGTCTGGTTAGTAAACAATAAGAGTAATAAGAGTCTTTTTTTGGGGGGGTTGACACAGGACAAAAGCTCTCCTGTTTAGAAGTTCTATGCTTTATGACGTTAGTGTAAGCTGGGCATGATAGCACATGCCTATAAACTCAACACGTAGGAAGCAGAAATGGGAGGAAGTAGAGATCAAGGCCAGTATGACCTACATTGTGAGTCCCTGTAACCAAAAAAAAAAGCTAAAATCATTTGATCTATCTATCTATCTATCTATCTATCTATCTATCTATCTATCTATCTATCTATCTATCTATCTATCTATCTACCTACGTATCTCAAGGAAGAAGGGGTGACAAGAGGACATTTATGTTTACAGAATTTTTGGATGGATTAAATTAATTGGGTTAATAGAAAATATTTAATTATTAGAAATAAGGGGTATTTCATTTTCAGCATGTAGCTTCAGTAATTTTAAAGTTATTATTTTGGAAGTTGATAAAATATACTGAAAGTTGGTAATAAATTCTTGTGGGTAAAAATTAAAGGAAGAACAAAAGTAAAGGAAATATAATTTACAGAAACAAAAGGATATAGGTAACAACATAAAAAGTAAATGAGAAAGTAAGCCTCAAAATTGACAAGGCAAAATAAAAATAAAGATGTGAAGGTGAAAAGGGATTGTTGTGGACATCCAATCAAATGAGGAAAAGGTATTGGGGTGACATGATTGAAAGGTATTATATAAAATAAAAATAATGAAACATTGCCAGGTGCTGGTGACTCACGCCTGTAATCTTGGCTAGTAAGGAGGCTTAGATCTGAGAATCACAGTTCTAAGCCAGTCTGGGTAGGAAAGACCATGAGACTCTTATCTCCAATTAAACATCAGAAAATTGGAAGTGGTGCTGTGGCTTAAGTGGTAGAGCACTTTTCTTGAGCTGAAGAGATGAGGGACAGCACCCTGGCCCAGAGTTCAAGTCCCACAGCTGACAAAAAAAAATTAAAAATTATAATAAATGTGGTGAGGTGAGGGGAATAAGGAAGAGTAATAGAAGGATGAATATATTCAAGATATCCTGTATGCATATATGTAAACATCATATTACTGTCCATTTTATAATTTAAAAAAATGAACAAAATAAATAAAACAAAAATACTGTATGGGGTGCTAGATGGAATATAAAAGAAACTAGACCAGATATGAGTTGATAATTATTGAACTAGGTCATGAGATTACAAGTTCATTATAATATTCTGCTAGATTTAAATAGCTGATATTCATTATAACAAAATGTTTCAAAAACTAGAAAATAGGATCATAATTTTGTATTACTCATCACTTGTGTTCATCTATTTACTTCGAGAAGGTAATTTACTAAAATACATATAAAACAATGAAGTTTTCAAAATAAAATATTTCTAATGTTCTGGGCAGTTTAATATGCTTTGTAAATGATCTCAAACTAATGTATAGCAAACACAAATCACAAAATCACTAATGTTACTTTATTTTTAATGATAATTAAGGTGATATTCTGGTTTGAAAATTAAGTATCTTAAAGTTATGTACCTACTACTTGTTGGGAAAAGAATCTTACTAACACAAAAAGTCTACACTACATAAAATATGGCCAGAATGATTAAAGTCTGAAAGTAGTTTAAAGTAGACCTGACTATAAAATGACTATAATAATGCACTCACATAATATAGAATTTTAAGAACTTTAATTTTCTAGTAAACAGACAAGGATCAATTAATTATGAAATGTGCCTCCAATAAAACACATGAGCTGACTGCTGTAGGCTTACTGAATAAGGCACTTTACAGTTGGGGTGGGACACAGCTGCCAAAGATTATTTGAATTTTACAGTAGCTATTACTAAGCCAATCTGGCTGACAATAGATAAAAAATAGAATCAATTGAGTTTACTCTTTATTTCTAACAACAAAATCATATTGTTTGCTTGAAAAAATATGTTTATTCTTTGTAAAGGAGAGTAGAAGTTAGAGTATATATACCTTTAAAATGATTCTCAGTATTTCAAGTTATTATCATATATATTAGGAGAAGTTAAGACAGCCTTTTTCTTAAGTCTTCAGGTACAGTTGACCCTGACAACCGTGAATATACTATATAGGAATATCACCAATTATATTGATCAGGGTTGTCCAGAGAATGGAACCAAAAGAGTATGTTCCTGAGTGGCAGTGGCTCACACCTGCAATCCCAGCTATTTAAGAGGCTGAAACCTGAAGATTGGAAGTTGGGAGCCATGAAGGCCAGAAAAGTCTGTGGAATCCCATAGACTTATTAACTAGCAGAACTAGTCCAATTAAATAATTAACTAACCAATTAATTAGTGGTAGAGCACTAACTGTGAGCAAATAAGCCACGTGAGAACATGAGGCTCTGAATTCAAATAGCAACAAATAAAATAATGTTACTGTATTTTTCAGGATATTGTATAAATGGTGTGATTTTCCAATGACTCAGTGTAGGCCAAAGCATCTTTTCATATTGTGAGCTATACCTTATTTTGATGTGTAAACAAATTATAGTATAATCGAATCACATATCATGGTAACTAAATCATTGGTCAAAAAAATAAAATCACAGCATGAGCTGGGAAGGTGGCTCAGTGGTAGAGTGCTTGCCTTGCATGCATGAGGCCCTGGGTTCGATTCTTCAGCACCACATAAGCAAAAAGAAAAAAAAAAGCCAGGAGTGGCGCTGTGGCTCAAGTGGTAGAGCGCTAGGCTTGAGCTGAAGAGCTGAGGGACAGCGCCCAGGCCCAGAGTTCAGGCCCCATGACCAGACCCCCCCCCCAAAAAAAAAAAATCACAGCAGTTAAGCTTTAGACAATCATTGGTTTCCAATTCACAGTCAATATCCAGGGAAGCCAAATGCCTCTTTTTACCAGACCCACAAAGGCTGTTAGTCACACCTTTGTTACTGGCTCCAATATGTGAAAGAAACAATTTAAAGGAGGAATAATTTATTTTGGCTCATGGATTCAGAAGTTTCAGTTCATAACTGGTTCCATTGTTTGGGGACTGAGGTCCCTAAGTTCAATCCCTAATATTCAAAATAAAATAAAATACTAAAATAAAACAAATAAAATAAATACATATAATCACGAGTGCAGGTGTCTCTAGACAAGATTTTTCTCTTGTTTTAATATCATCAATGAAATATTAAGATAGTTTTTTTGCCACAATGTACAGTGAATGGTTTCTAGTTTAATTCCCAAGGAAGTCCTCATTCCCACTTGAAACTTTTTTTCTTTCCACATTTCCAGGAGCAGTGTGGACTTTTGAGTTCCTATCAGGAGTACTTGGGAAGGGGAAACAAAGGAGGAGGCAACAATGCTTGATAAGAAATGTATTCAATACTTTGCCCATGTAATTGTAATCCCTCTGTACGGTGTTTTCACAATAAAAAAATTAATAAAAAGAATTGCTTATAACATTCTAGAGCTTCTTTAGCCCACACCCCCAAATTTTCCAAATTCCGTCAACAGACCAATTCCACGAGCTTTGAAAGTACACTGTCCAGTAATCACAGCAATAACACCACTTCTCTATCAATTCTTGTTGATAACCAGTTATACAGCTTTGGTCGAATATCTGAGAAAAACAATGGGAATGGGAATTTATTTTTGCTCACACTTTCAAAGGTTATGAAATATCATGGCAGAAGAATATGGTGGAGAAAAGCTGTTTACCGCATTCCAGCCAGGAAGCAGAGAGAATAACAGAAAGTGAATGGGACAAGATACATTGTTCCAGGGCTTGGAAGGTGGCTCAGTGGTAACTGCTTGCCTTGCATGCATGAGGCCCTGGTTTGATTCCTCAGCACGACATAAGCAGAAAAGGCCGGAAGTGGCACTGTGGGTCAAATGGTAGAGCGCTAGCCTTGAGCTGAAGAGCTGAGGGACAGCGCCCAGGCCCAGAGTTCAGGCCCCATGACTGACCAAAAAAAAAAAAAAAGATATATTGTTCCAGTGTATGTGTCCAAATGGATGAACATGAAGAGATCTATGTAAGACTCCTTAAAACATGAAAAGTCTAACAAATAGAGAACTTTTTTTTTCTGGTCCTGGGGCTTAAACTCTGGGCCTAGGTACTGTCACTGAGCTCCTTTTGCTCAAGGCTAGCACTCTACTACTTGAGTTACAGCAACACTTCCTGATTTTTCTGTGATTGATTGGGAGATAAGAATGCCAAGCACTTTCCTGTCTAGGCTGGCTTTGAACTGTGATCCTCAGATCTCAGCCTTCTGAGTAGTTAGGATTACAGGAATGAACCACTGATGCCACAGAGAACATTCAAAATGGCATAACATACAAAGGAACTTCCATATAGCTATTGATAGATAATTCAGCAGTAATCATGCATGCCAAGAGATAGGAAAGATGCAAAAAGGGAAAATGTTTAAAGTTATACTGTTTAAAGTTATCCTTTAAAAATTATGGAGAGAACAGGATGACTCATTGCAACAATTATACTCCCAAAACACTATGATGGAAATGAACTTTACAACTTCAGAGGGTAGGGAAGGAATGGAGGAGGTGGGGGAGGGAAGGGGTAGTAGGAATAAAACAAAGGAGGAGGTAAGAAATGTACTCATTATCGTACTCATGTAACTGTAACCACACTGTAGAGCATCTTTACTATAAAATAAAATTTAAAAGAAAAAAGAATACCATACTCAAACATAGGTACTTGGATAGGGTTCTTATATTATCAGAAGTTAGTTGTGTGAAGTATTGGGGAGAATAGCAGGACAGTAGACAAAATTATCTCCAGGCAAGTCAGTATGGGGTTTTAAGGCAGAATTCCCATAAATTCTACAACTCTGTACATGTTTTTTGTATAATGTGGAACTGAAAAAAATTAATATTTTCTTAATTGTAGAAATAATATTTTCTATTAATGCTTGACTAAGGGACTGTTATAGAAGAATGTTCCTCTTGATTGTCTCATGTTTGAGTGAAAGCACTCCAAATAAACATAAACCATTCAAAATAAAAAAATTGTGGAGAAATAAAAACTTTTCCAGGTAATCAGATACTGAGAGATTGTCTATAGACTCTGATATATAGATAGACCTGACTTATAAGAAATGAAAACTAAGGAGTGACATTGATCAAGCTATATTGTATTCATAAATTCATTTGTTGTACTTGTGAATTCATCTGTACAACTACTTAAAGATAATAAAAATTAAAAATGTAAAAAAAAAGAAAGTTTGTGATAGGCCAAGATAGGAGGATTGTGGATCAATATCAGCCAGTACAAAAAAGTCAATGAGATTCTGCCCCCACCAAAAAAAAGAAAAACCAACCTGAGTGTATTGTCTATATGCCTATAATCCTAACTACATTGAAGGCAGAAGTAGGAAGATCATATCATGGGGCCAGCCCCATGCAAAAAGCATAATACCCTATCTAGAAAATAAACTAAAGAGAAAAGAACTTGGGATGTGGCTTAAGTGGTAAAGCATTTGCCAAGCATAACCCTTAGGTTAAATCTTGTCCTATCAGAAAATTTCAAGGGGAAGTTCTTCACTTGATATGAAAGTATGCTAACAGTAAAATTAAATATATAGTCAAATATAGAATGTTGAATATAATACAACAATATTAAGAATGATTGTAATCCTCCAAATTTGGTAATGGGTTCGCAATCTGAAAGAAGTAAACTATGACTTTAAGAAAATATAGTGTTTATGTGTAGAAATGTAGAAGTGTGGTTTTTATATGTAATCAAATTTATGTTCAAATTTAAATACACAGTTAAAACTGCAATAATATCTAAACAAATTCAGGGAAACCACAAAGGAAAAGCCATAGTAGAGACACAAAGGATAAAGGAAAAGAACTGAAGCAAAAATCATTAGTAAGTGCAAGATGATAGTGAAAGAGGAAGATAGGAAAAAACTTCAAAAAGGAAATAATTAATAAAAATTTCAAATAGTATAATATATACACATCTGAATCAACTATAAGATACTAAGAACACAAAATGGAAGAAAGGTTAAATGGTGATGGAAAATTTGAACATTCACAACTGAAAGAAGAGAGGAGAGCCAAGGTGAGGCAAGGTGAGGCGAGGCAAGGCCAACTTAGCAGAGGAGAGGAGAGGAGAAGAAAGGTGAAGAGAAGAAGAAAGAAGAAAGAAGAAGAAGAAGAAGAAAGAAGAAGAAGAAGAAGAAGAAGGAGAAGGAGAAGGAGAAGGAGAAGGAGAAGAAGAAGAAGAAGAAGAGGAAGAAGAGGAAGAAGAAAGAGAAGGAGGAGGGAGGAAAGTGAGAGAAGCTAGCTATTTTTATCATGTACAAAAAGCAACTAAAATAACTAAACAATTAAATATAAAACATGAAGCCAGAAAACTTAACAGGGAAGGTTTGTAACATTGGTCTTGGCAATGATGTTGAATATCATTGGCAACAAAAGCAAAAATAAGTTATTTGTAAAAAGTTCTTAAACGGAAAAGTAACAACAGAATGAAAGGACAACTTACTGATAAGGAAAAACTACTTATAATAGTATACATCCAATAATGGCTTAATAGCCAAAATCTATAAGGAATTGATGTAGATCAATAGCAAAACAGATTTAAAATGGAAAAAAAGAACACTTTTCCAATAAAAGCACCAAAATTGTGCAACAGCTATATCAAAAGGTGTTCAGCATTGCTCACCATCAAGGAAATGTAAATTGAAACCACAATGATATATCACGTCACCCCTGTTAGAACAGCTGTCAAAAAATTAAACGGTAGGGTTAGGCATAGAGGCTTTTGTCTGCAAGTCTAGCTACTCAGGAGGTTGAGACTGGAAAGATCCTAGTTCAAGGCCAGTCTTAGAAAAAAGCTAGTGAGACTCCATAAAAATCAATAAGCCAGGCATGCTGTCGTTCATACATGCCTGTGAGCCCACCTATGCAGAAAGCTGTATGTAGGAAAATTGCCATCCACGCTGACCCCAGATAAAGGGACTGGGAATGTGACTCAAGCAGTAGAACACCTGCCTAGCAAGCTCAATAACCTAAGTTCAAACTTTACTTCTCCCTGCAAATTCAGAAGGTAACAAATACCAATAAAGATGTAGAAAAACATGTTTTGTGGGAATATAAATTGATATAGGCATTTTTGTTCTGATACTAGGGTTTGAAACTCAGGGCCTTGGGCTCTTTCTTGGCATTTTTTGTCCAAGGTTGGCACCCTACCTCTTGAACCATATCTTTGGCATTTTGCTGGTTAATTGGAGATAAGAATCTCATGGGCTTTTCTGTCCAGGATTGACTTTGAACCAAAATCATCAAATCTCAGTCCCCTGAGTAGCTATGATTGTAGGTGTGGGCCACCAGCACTTGGTGATATAGACATTGATGTGAAACAGTAGAGAATTTTTAAAGTAGTAAAAATAGAGCTTGCATATGATCCAACAATCCTACATCTGGATATATTATCAAAGGAAACAAAATCAACTCTGATTCCCACAGGATCTAGTAGGCTTGATTTCCTCCTCTTGGAAAATATTCCACACCCCCCCCCCCAGAAGTTTTCCAGATTTAAAATTCTGTGCCATTGGTGGACTATATCAACATCAGTACCCTGTTTGTGACATTATATTATAGTTTTCTCATTTAAGGAAGTTATGCAAAATCTATGTGGAATTGCTCTGCATTATTTTAATTGTCTCTTTATTGAAACATAATTAGCATGTCATGCAATTGCATTTAAATGTTTAATTTAAAGTTTTACAGTCTATTTAAAAGGTTATGAAAGCATCATTGCAATCAATTTCAGAATGTTGTCATCACCTCCCAAAGCAACCTCTTGCCCATTAGCAGTTGCTTTTTCTGTTTTTGTTCCAATCTCTCCCTACAGCCCATCCTAGACAACCACTAATCTACTTTCAGTTTCTATAGCTTTACCTATTCTGGAAATTGAATATAAATGAAAACTGCAATTTGTGACTAGCTATGTTCACTCAAAAAATACTTTTATTCACATGGTAGCATGTATCAGTACTTCATTTCTTTTTAGTATCTATGCATTTGATTATGCAGGTTGCTAGTGTAGAGGATACCCTGCTGAAGGGGTAAGTATGTGAGAAAATATCTTCTACATCCTATTAACTAAACTCTGCATCTAATAACCAAGGTTGATTTATTTTTTTTCCTTCCTACAAAGGTGTGGTTTACTAACTAACCCATATATCGACCAGGATTCCTTGGCCCAGAAATAGTTCATATTCTCATTTGTCTGCACAGAAGAAACAAATGTTTTCTTAAGCTGTGAAAGACTGTACTGTACGTCGTACAGCTAGTAGCAGAGCAAATTTTCATGTGAGAAATTGAATATGCAAATAGACAATGGACAAAGCATATGCAAAAATAACACTGACCTATAACCTGCAGCACCCTGCCAACCAAAATTTCTGTAATAATTGGTACAAAATTATTGAGCTATGGTTAGTAACTAACACTTTTTCTGCTTGCACCAACGTTTTAATTTAGGAATAACCACAGAAAGCTAAACGTGCTTCCCTAACCAAGCACATAGAACACCCCACTTCTACTTAGCTGGCTTCCAGCTTTCTCCATGCTAAGAATCTACATTCAGTTCATATACCTAAAGCTTTCTCAATCCTCTGCATGCCTTTGAATCTCCTACAAATGCATAGGTGATGCTTGACACCTTTGCAAGTTCTGAATATTCTACTTTTCTCATTTGGGTAATCTTCATTTATTTTCATTTGCCTATTTATTCTGTGACATATCATGTCACCCCACCATACATGTTCCATTCAACATCCATCAGAGATGCCCCACCCTTAAGCTTTCCCCTTGGTAAATTCATTCAGCGACCTATATTCCCTCATATTTAGACTCTGTAATGGGTCTACTGCTTCTGTGCTCTCATCTCTCCTCTCCATTCCTCACATTAGTACCAGAACTATGATTTCTACCCCCTCAATCCCATATATTTCTGATCACTTTACTGCCCTGCCAAGAATGTTGTTATGGATCTCCACCACAGTTGGTATAAAAGCCATAAACCTTGTAACATGGAAGGGATTTAGCTACCCACCACTGACTTCATTTTCAGTCTCATCTAGGACCACTTTTTTGTTTTAGCAAACCCATGATAATTTCTGAAGCAAGGCTTATTCACACATTGTTTTTTTCATGTGTTCACTTTCTGCTTGGGATAGCCTCAGGTCTCACTTGCATTTCAGTTCTGTCAATATTAAATTAGAGCTTTGTCTCCTCCAGGAAGTCTTTTTGAGAGGATCTCATTGCATTTCTGCACTTGATGGCTGTCTTCCTACTTTTCTACTTGACTACATGAATGAGTGTTACCTCTACACTGGTAATAATGAAATTCATAGAGTAGCACCACAACCAGACAGTAAAAACGATTCCACAAATTGTAATAATGTACAGTCAGACAATTCTAGGCTGCAATAATAGCTCTGTGAGGCAGTCAACATTTATCTGCCAGAGATACCATACCAAAAAGGAAATTTCTAGTTACCTAATTTCCAAAGAAATTCCAGGCTGTTTAAATGTTCCCATTAGCCAGTAGATTGTTTTCTCCCACATAATAATTTAAACTGTAAAAGCATAAAGGATGAGCTACACAAAATTCTCATTTTACAGATTAGGAAACTGAGGTTATTAGCCATTCACAAAACATTCTCGAAGGTTAAGCTGTAGTTCATTAGCAGCTCAACTAAGAACAAAATAAGTCTCAAATTTCATTCTCCTATGTGGTTCCCATGACATTCCAATGCCTTACAGACACCACTAATGACATCTTCTATCATGTAGCCCCCACACTAGTGAGTTTTAAAGACAAGCACTTCACATGATAAGAATATTTCCCTGACAGACCCCACAGACCACATTAACTATCCCTTACATCTATTCTTATAGGGGCAGTATTTTTACCATGAAAGAAATCTCTAGTTCCACAGAGAGAGTTTACATCATTAAAGTTTTTTACACTGGGCCAGAAATAAAGATCTAGAGAGACCAATGGAACAGGATAGAAGGCTTGTAAATAAACCAGTATACCTATAATCATCTACTATTCAATAAGGGAACAAAAAACATAGGCTAGAAGGAGGATAGCCTCTTTAACAAATAGTGCAGAGAAAACTGGACTTCCAGATGCAGAAAACTGAAAGTAGATCCTTATCTATCAGCTTGCATCAGCATCAACTGAAAATGCATCAAAGATTCCAACATAAGACCTGAAATGATAAAACTATTACAGGAAGGAGTAAGGGAAACATTAGGACTCTTGGCACGAGTAGAAAATTTCTGAGTAAAGATCCAGAAGCACAACAAATCAAAGAAAATCTGGATAAATGGATTTGAATCAAACTAGAAAAAATGTTACGTAACAACAAACGATATAGTCAAGAAGCTAAAAAAAAACATAAAAAATAGTCTATTTTACAACTTTGGTGAGGGGGGGAGGGCGGGTGGAGGATTCGGTGGGGGTGGCGGGGGGAGGATGGGAAGGGGAAACAAAGGAGGAGGCCACAATGCTTGATAAGAAATGTACTCATTATCTTGTCCATGTAATTGTAATCCCTCTGTATAGTATTTTCTCAATAAAAAAAAAGAAAATAGTCTACAGAATGGGAGATTTTTTTTCCAGCTATATATGAGACAAGGACCTATAGAAAGAATATATACATAGAGTTTAAAAAATCCTCAAAGAGCCAACAACCCAATTTACAATGGGCTAACAGCCTAAGACAACTTTCCTAGAAGAAAAGTAAAAATGGCCAATAGACATGTAAAGAAATGCTCAATATCTCTAGCTATAAAGGAAATGCAAAACAAAATAACACTGAGATTCTACATCACCCCATTTAAAATGGCCATTATCAAGAAAGCAAATAATAGATGTTGTTAAGGATGTGGCCAAAAGGGAACTCTATTACACTTTTGATGGGAATGTAAGCTTGTTCAACCATCTGGAAGGCAATATGGAGGTTCCTCAAAAAAACTAAATGTAGAACTACCCTATGGCACAGCAATTCCACTCCTGGACATTTATTCAAAAGATCTCAAACCAGGATACAATAAAGCCACAGTCACAACCATGTCCATTGCAGCACTATTCACCATAGCCAAGGTATGGTATCATCCCAGATGCCCTTCAATGGATGAATAGATCAGAAAAGTATGGTATATATATATATATATATATATATATATAGATATATATATATATATGGTATATATATATATATATCTATATATATATATATATATAATACAATGGAATTTTACTCATCCATTAGAAAGAATTATATTGCACCATTTGTAAAGAAATGGAAAGTCGGGAAAAATTATATTAAGTGAAGTAAGTTAAGCCCAGAGAGTAAAAGGTTGTATGGTTTCCCTCATATATGGAAGCTAAAATAGCCTATAAATCTGTAAAGTAAACACAATGGGTGGTATGCAAGTGGTCACAAATGTATTAACTGACATGTAACAGATTTAAGGGAGAAATCAGTGTAATTCCTTAAAACGAAAACTCAAATCCAAAATGAACACTGGGAAATGGATACTTGCAAGAAGTAGGGTGATGTTAAGGGGAAAATGGTAGATGAATGAAGAGGAGAGGGGAGGAGAATGCAATCAAGTACACAATGTAAATACTACAAAATTAAGAAAAGTAAGGGAAAGGGTGCATCAAAATGAGTGAGTGAAAATGTTCAAAGAAGTTACATTAATGGAAGGGAAAAAAACAAAATGTTTAAATAGGGATACAGGTCAACCGATTGTAACAATGAGATGTACAAGACACTACTGAACAACAAACTGTACAATTTAGGCAGGGGTGGGGAGAGTGTAATTGTGGAAGTAGGAGGGAAGGGATGATAGGGGAAAAACAAAGGAGGAGACAACAATGCTTGATAAGAAATGTACTCATTACCTTGCTCATGTAACTGTAACCCCTCTGTACAGTATTTTTACAATAAAAGTGTATAAAAAGATGCACCATATTCATAATGGGTTTTGTTAAATAGCAACTCCTTTGTACAACTACTTAAGGAAAATAAGAAAAAGGATTAGAAAGATTTTTCTTCCCTGGAAAGAGGGAATATTCAGGCCATAGGCAGACGAAGTCACTTGACTAAGGTCTCATTTCACCTTTAGGGATATCAATACCCATATTCTGGTCTTATATTTACAAACCCAAACATTAGCTATAAGTCCCACTATTTATCAAGAGGTTATGACAACATAGTATAGCTCCTAGATTATAGGAAAGTACCCCCAGGGTAAGGGTAATGCATAGATGGCATATATGTTTCTTAATGTATGTATGATATGTATATATCATCTATCTCTATCTCTATTAGCTATCTATCTATCTATCTATCACTGTAAGCCACTGGCTTAAGTTAACTGATTCAGAATTACACTTTCATTAAAATTAAGTTTTAGGAGTGAATTTCCCTGGATTCTAAACTTTTCCTTTACTGTCAACTAGCTTTGTGAACTTGGACAGATTACCATCGTTGTTGCTTCAATTTCCTAAAATGTAACAAGAATAATAGTTACTAAGGCTGGACTATAGTTTATCACTATAGCATTTGATTAGTATGCATGAGGCTCTGAGTTTCATTCCCAGAATCACAAAAACAAAGAACAACTTCATTACTAACTCATAATAATAGTGATTTAGTTATTCTATGTAAAGCACCTCTGTCTGCACATAGTAAGTAGAAAATATATGTCAATTATTATTACTAATATGTACTACTAACTGGATAGCTATGCTATTCTGCTCTTATAAACTCTTCTGTGATATCAGATGCCTAGCTACTCAGAAAGCTGAGATATGAGGATGACAGTTTGAAGCCAGACAAAACAGAAAAGCCATGAGAATTTTTCTCCAACTAACCAGCTAAAAGCAGGAAGTAGAGGTGTGGCTCAAGTGGTAATGTTCCAGCTCTGAGCAAAAAAGGTAAAGGAGAATGTAAGGCCCTGAGTTCAAGCCACAGTAATGGCATGAAAACCAAAAAAACAGTACCAACAATAAAAAAACCCACAAAACAACTCTCCTGTTTTCTATCTTGATCAAGTTTTTTATCTTTCTAATACCACCTCACATGCATATCACTAAGGTGGACTTTAGTTAGCTCCTTTCTTCTTCTATATTATTTTCTAGAAAGTCCACAGGTTGCCTTTCACCAGAATTGAGTGCAAAAGCAATCATGCATCCATTATTAAATTGGGACAGCTTAGAATAAGCTACCCACCACCACCACCACCACCACCACCACCATCATCATCATCATCATCATCATCATCATCATCATCATCATCATCATCATCATCATCATCATTGTCATCAAGAAACCACTTGACAAACAGCTAACAGCATTCTATTTCCTGTAACCCCCATTTGTAGACCTTATTTTATCAATTACCTATCAACCACACCTTCTTGAACTTTAAATATCTCTCATAAGCTTTTAAGACAAACCCAGTTGAGTGTGGTCTATTTGAGCATTATTTGTCTTTTACTTTCTAGTCCAATGACCAACTACCCTTCTCCCTTTTAAACCTCAATGAAATATTCTCTGTTTGCATTCCCTCTCTTACCACTCAGTCATTCTTTTTCTCACCATTGCAACAGTTACACAATACCTACTAGATATGCCAGACTCTATGCCAGGCCCTGGGGATATCAAAGTGAACAAGATTAAATACTCTGCCCCCTGGGAATCCATCAGTGTGCAGCAAATCTGATTTTTATGCCAAATTCTCTATAGACTTCTCTGTCTAAAATACTCTGACAGAGACTAAAATGAGTCTGACCAACGTTGCCAAGTAATTATTTTTTTTTTGTCAGTCATGGGGCTTGAACTCTGGGCCTGAGCTCTGTCCTTCAGCTCTTCAGCTCAAGGTTATTGCTCTACCACCTGAGCCAAAGCATCACTTCCGGGCTTCTGGAGGTTAAATGGAGATAAGTGTCTTTCCTGCTCGGTCTGGCTTTGAACCGAGATCCTCAGATCTCAGCTTCCTGAATAGCTAGGATTACAGGCATGAACCACCAGGGCCAGGCCCAAGTAATTACCTTATAAATACAACCTATGTCTTTTAAATCCATAATGTCCTTAGTTTTCTATCTGCCTTGATGCTACTAACTTGGTTAATATTTTGAAAATTCTTGTTTCCTTCGCATCAATGATGGTATATATTTGTTTTTCTCTGATCCTTCTTGCCGTCTTTGTTCCTACTATGGGTCCATTGAACCTCTTCTGCTTGGCAGTATTCTCCCAAGCTTCAGGTCTTGCTTGCTACTGTCTTCTTACTCATTTTCATGATTTAAGATATTATATCCATGTTTCTAAATCAAAGCTCAACATAATGAACTTCAAACCCTCTCCTGAACTCTCAGTGCTCATTTAAAATATATTTTATTTGACTAGTAATTATGTAGAGTTATGGGGTACAGTATGATCTTTTATTCTTTGTATAAACTGTGGAAAGATTCAATGAGACTACTTTACTTAACATTCTTCACCTTATCAATAGATCATTTGTTTTTTTGTCGTTCATGGGGTTTGAACTCTGGGCATGAATGCTGTCCCTCAGCTCTTCAGATCAAGGCTAGCGCTCTATGTCTTAAGCCACTGGGCTACTTTCAGTTTTCTGAGTGGTTTATTGGAGATAATGTTTATTGCAGCATTATTTAACATAGCTAAGATATGGAACCAACCCAGATGCCCTCACTAGATGAATGGATCAAAAAAAAATGTGGTATATATACACAATGGAATTATATGCCTCCATCAGAAAGAATGACATTGCCCCATTTGTTACGAAATGGAAAGACTTGGAAAAAATTATATTAAGTGAAGTAAGCCAGGCCCAAAGAAATATAGGTCTCATGGTTTCCTTTATTTGCAATAACTAGTATATGTCTGAGACAAACAGAAACTGTCAGACAACTTGATGTTAGGTTAAATGAACCCCAAGATAAGGATTCAAACGTGTTTTTTTTCTTTCTTGCTATGTTTCCAACATATTTATAAGATGATTTTTTGTTGCTTTGTATGTACCTCCCCCAGGGTATAATCCCTGCTTTCCCTGTATTTGATGTTGATATAATTTGTGGAGGGGAAGGGAAAAAATAAACTGTTTAAATAGGGATACAGGTCGACCCATTACAACAATGAGATGTACAAGATGTTATGTCGAAAAACGAACTTTACAACTTTGGTGGGGTGAGGGTTGGGGGGGTGGGAGTGGTAGGGTGTGGGGGTGGGGGTGGAGAGAGGAAGGGATGCTCATGTAATTGTAACCCCTCTGTATGGTATTTTCACAATAAAAAAAAATCTCATGGACTTTCCTTCATGGGCTGGCTTTGAACTGCAGTCCTCAGATCTCAGCCTCCTGAGTAGCTAGGATTACACACATGAGCCCCTGGCACCTGCCTTTGGATCAATATTTTTTTGTGTGATGAAAACATAAAACTTCTTTTAATAATCATTGAAGTATGTAATACATTATTAGTATTAACTGTGATCACTACACATAGTTCAGTAGCTCATTAAAATATTATTTCAGGTTAATACCCAGGGAATCAAGATTTGCCTTCCCCCCACCCCTCTTTTACTCTACAGTCTGTGATAACCACTTATCTACTCCCAGTATCTATGGATCAATTTTTTCTAGATTTCATATGTAAGAATGTATAGTATTTGTCTCTCCGTGTCTGCTTATTTCACTTAGCATGTCTTTAAGTTCTATCCATGGTGCCACAAATGACAGAATCTCCTTTTTTGTGCCCATATTCAGGCTTTAACTCAGGGCCTAGGCTATGTCTTTTAGCTTTTTCCACTCAGGCTAGTAGTGCTCTACCATGTGAGCCACTGCTCCACTTTTGGCTCTTTGCTTGTTATTTGGAGGTAAGTCTTACGGACTTTCCTGCTTCAAACCCTGATCCTCAGGTCTCAGACTCCTGAGTAACTAGGATTACACATACAAGCCAATGGAGCCAGCTTTGAACTCTTTATTAGAGAATACAAAGCCTCCACTCTAGTGTTTGGTTATCGTGTGTGTGTGTGTGTGTGTGTGTGAAAATACCATACAGAGGGGTTACAATTACATGGGCAAGGTATTGAGTACATTTCTTATCAAGCATTGTTGCCTCCTCCTTTGTTTCCCCTACCCATCCCCCCTCTGACCCCCCCCCCCCGCCCCCACCCCACCCCCCCACCCCCCCCCCCCCCGCCCCGCACCACCCCCTTGTCCCCCTCACCAAAGTTAGAAAGGTTGGACAAATGGGACTGCATGAAATTGCAGAGCTTCTGCATGGCAAAGGACATAGCAAGCAAGATCAATAGAAAGCCCACGGATTGGGAGAAGATCTTCACTAGCCATACAATGGACAAGGGTCTCATGTCTAAAATATATCTGGAACTCAAAACATTAAATCCCCCAACAACAAATCCTCAAAGAAACAATTGCCCAATAAATAAGTGGGCTAAAGACTTAAAAGAGAAACTTCTCTGAAGAGGAAAGAAGGATGGCCAATAGACACATGCAGAAATGCTCAACCTCCCAGCCATCAAAGAAATGCAAATCAAAACAACATTGAGATACCACCTCACCTCAGTTAGAATGGCTATAATCAAGAACTCTAATAAACAACAGATGCTGGAGGGGATGTGTACAGAAGGGAACCTTACTGCATTGTTGGTGGGAGTGTAAACTTGTTCAACCACTTTGGAAAGTAGTATGGAGGTTTCTCAAAAGACTCCACATAGAGCTCCCCTATGACCCAGCAATCCAACTCTTGGGTATTTACCCAAATTATCACAAACAGGACCATACTAAACCTACCAGCACACCTTTGTTTATTGCAGCATTATTTACCATAGCTAAGATATGTTTGGCTATATTTTAGTTCAGGATTTTAGAGCAAATCAATGTGCTATGAGGTCTGTAGTTTTCAAGGATAGAATCTATTTTTTATTTACCTGTGTATCATTGGTACACAGCCCCAGAATTCAATTCAATAATGTTCTCAGATCCACAAGATTAATTTCAGTACTAGTTATGTGTATGAGACTTTTTTTATTTATGCAAACTTGGTTCAGGGTTATTTGAGAAAGGGAGTAAATTTGAGCATCAAGGATGTTGCTCAGGATTTCAAGGCCTGTATTAGAGGAAATCTGTAATTGTGAAATTTGTTATAAATGCCTACTGAGGGGCAAGGCAGCATATATCATATGATTATCCACTATGTCCTATAAGAGATCCAAAGAGCTATGATCCTGCTGCCTACAGAAAGTAAATTTCTAGCTAAAGAGAAAAGACAAATACATAGAAAAAAATATCCTGAGTGCCTAGTAAGTGATACAGACAGAGAAAAGTTCATATACATCTTTCTTGCTATCCAAAAGCAATTTTCCACCATCATTTTAATCAGGAAGACTCATTGTTCACTTTTACAACCCCTTCCAAAGCCTCTTATGCAGCTACTTTTGGAAGGAGAAGAGGGCATTAATGAAACCAGGAGACACGATGAAAGCTTTGAATAGGCATTTTCCAATGTGGTTGGGTAAATCTAGATTGAAATTCTTGAATTAATACTTTGGGCAATTTGGCTTGTTTTTCAAGTTTCTATCTACTTTTTAAGGGACTAGAACATTTTGTTTTCAATTCTATAAAATCTATCAGAAATCTGTCATATATCAATCACTGGCAACCTCTCACATGTACCTGCCACAGACACAGGATAGTAACTTACATATGTCTGGAGAAAGAAATCACCTTTAGCTATATTATCTGATATATACAAAAATTACTGATCATTTTATTCTATTACATGAACACTCCCCCCAAAATATAAAACATAGAATTTCAAAGTCAAAATAAATAGATCTTAATCATTAAGGAAACTATCTAGAATAGGGAAGAGGGTGTTACAGGCATTGTGGAGCACAAGCAGAATGAGTCAGCACTGTATTATAGTCATTAAAACAAGCAGAATGCTGCTGGGATTTGAAAAATAATTGGGCAAGAAATAATCAGAAGGAACAGCATACAATGAATGATACACTGGAAACACCATTTCCAGATATAGGAAATGAGGACTGAAAGGGGGAGGAGAGTTGTCTAAAACTTAAAGGTAACCTAGCAACATAATCAAACCTAGACCTTGGGTTTCCTAGCTCTTTGACCTTTGTTCAATTCATTATGGCTGTAATTCCTTCAGTACATATACGTGTGTGTGTGTGTGTGTGTGTGTGTGTGTGTGTATCTTTCCTTACTTATTTGCTTTCTTTCCGCTTTCATTTCTTCCTTCTTTCTTGTTTTGATTTACTTGTTTTTGCTTTTTGACACAGATTCTGAATGTAACCCAGGATGGCCATGAACTTCTGATCCTCATTCCTCTACCTCCTAAAGGCTGTGATTACATACATGTGCATCACTGAATCCAGTTTTGAATCCTACATCATGCAATGTGTGAACAAAACATAAAAATAGACTTACAGGAGTGGAAAATAATTTTCTTTAATTTAAATTGTTTTGATTATTCTAATTGGCAATGGAAAGGACAGAGCAATGGGAAATTTAACCCATCGGTGGTATTTATGTATTTGTAATACCTACAATAGTAGGTTCAAATGAGGTAGACTGAGAGGAGATAAAAAAAGACTGGCACAAAAATTAGACTGGGGTATTGTGGCTGTGAGACCCAGCTATGATGAAATGATGATTAAGTCTGAGGTAGAAATAAGTTGAAATTAACATTTCTACTAAGCATTCCCTACACTTCCTGATTAATAGCTAGCTTTATACCTTCTTATAAGACATCATTAATTTTGAATTCTGAGGTCAGCAGTGACACCAGTCTCTGTGACAGCAAGACACAAATTTCAACCTTATCTGACTAATCTCTGTCTTAATTATTCTAGGACCTTGGTACAATTACTTCTATGTAAAATGCAGTATCTTCTGATCTCTGTCCCTAGTTGCTCTGTGACAAGTTTTGCCTACAGCCATCTCCTCAATTCTGTCCTGAGTAACTTCTGTTATAACTACATAAAGGGGTTGAATGACTTAATTCATTTAAAACTTTATTCTAGGTCTAGGAGTGTAGGTCAGTTGTCATGCACTTGCTTAGTACACACAAGAAGTTTGCTTCTATCCCCAACTCTGCAAAAAGTAAATAAATTAAAAACATAAAAGTTCATTCTAGTGAGTCTGCTGACTTGACTAGTAAATGATCGAGACCTGTAAGAACCACGATATTATAAAAAAAATCTTCTTTTAGGGAACTAGTAAATAGCTTTAGACTCTAAGAAAGTTTACATAGCCCAAATCTTCTGGTATGCGTACTTTCAGATAGTGTTCTGAAGTGAGATTTAGCTTAGGGACATATTTAGGGTTCATAACCCTAGTTTAAGGATAAAGCAAAATGAGTGTTTCCTAACATGGTGTTGAATGTATCTCTATTATAACTGCTTAGAAGGAATTTGAACTTCAAATTAATTTTGTACATTGTAGCCAGACCAATCTTAAAATAGCACTTTTTATTGTATCCAGGCTTTCATGAAGAACCTGTCACTGTAGGCTACTATGTGTTTGGTATTCAAGTCTGAACTCTAGCCAAATATGTAGGTGTTTTGTTATTTATCCACTTTCTACCTACACATTTTTGTTTTCTACTCTTTTGTTTAGCATATATTATTTATACATATTAATAGAATTCCCTTGATATTTCAATACACCATAGTGTTCACTGATATTGCATATATGTGCCACATTCTTTTAATACATTCACCCAGTGATTAGCATCTAGGCTCATTTAATAACAGTGAGTAGTGCTATAATAAAGATGGGCATGTTGGTATTTATTTGATATGCTTATTTTATTTTATTTGCAAATATAACTGAAAGTGAGTCTGTTTGTCTGGCAGCCTCACATTAGTGATCTGATGAACATCCTATATTTTTCTTCATAATTGCTGGACTAATTTACACCCCCAGTAACATTATATGAGAGCATCACTACTTTTCTCCACATCTTAAGCAGTATTTATTCATTTTAATTTATTTTTAATTGAAAATTAACTTTTTAACAGTGTGGCTTGGACTTAAGGGCTTTGTGGCTGTTAAAATTGAACCACTTGAAGCACGCTCTCGGTTCAGTTCTATTTTTCTTTGCTTTTCTTCTTATCTTTTTTTTTTTTTTTGCGGGGGGCACAATAGCCATTCTAATAGAGGTGGAAAGGAATCTCTTTGTAGTTTTTAAAATTTATATTATTTTATTGTAAAGGTATGTACACAGGTTATAGTTACATAAGTAATGAATACATTTCTTGTTAAACAGTTTTCTCCCATTTTCCCTCCTTTCCCCCAACTCCCTCCCCTCCAAATTGTAAGTTTATTTCCAACATAGTGTCTTGTAAGCATAGCTGTTGCTTTGGTTCACCCTTTGTCCTTTGCTTCACCATTTTGTTATTCCCTTTCTATTCCCTAAATGAGATAAACATATATACAAGACACAGAGTGCCAAAATCAAAAACAATGACAACAGGGGATAAACCAAAGAGGAAAATGACCAAAAAATTACTTCTCACATTTACCCTGATTGCTAATGATTTCATCAGTTTTCAGGTATTTGTTGGCCATTTATATTTCCTTCTTTAGACAAATGTCTATTCAGAACATTTTCCTATTTTTAATTTGTATTAGTTTTTTTGCTGTTAAGATTCGGAGTTTCTTACATATGCTAGACATTAATCTTTTGTCAGATTAATAGTTGCTAAATGTTTTCTCACTTTCTTTAGGTTTTCTCTTCACTGTGTTGTTTCTTTTGCTGGACAGATACTTTTTAGTTTGTCTATATTTACTTTTGTTTCATATGTTTTGGGGTCTTATGCAGAAATGTCTTGACATTTTTCTTTATGTTTTATTAAAGTAGTTTTATGGTTTCCTGTTTTACTTTTAGGTCTTCAATTCATTTTTTCAGTTGATGGTGGAAATGGGGAGAATAGGGCTCAAGATTCAATCTGCAGAAGGATAGCCAGTTTCTCCATATATCCTTAATTGAAGAGGTTCACCCTTCTTTTATGTATTTTGGGGTATTTTTGTAGACAACCATTTACATTTAGATGCCTAATTTTATTTCTGGGCATTACAGTCTGTTCCACTGGCTTTTTTTTATACCAGTACTATGATGTTTGCTTATTGTGATCTTAGTGTATCTCTAAATCAGGTAGCCAGATCCCTCTAGCTTTCCTCTTTTCATGCAAGATTTCTTAGACTATCCAGGATTCTTTGTTTCCCTATGAATTTTACGATTGCTTAATTTTTTCTCATTCTGTGAATAATGTCATAGCTATTTTATGGAGATTGTATTGAGTCTATAAATGCTAAGAGGTACATGGACACTACCAATATTAATTCCCTTAATCCACCAATGTGGGAAGAATTTCTATGTATGTATCTTCTTCATTTTCTTTCATTACTGTTTTGTAATTTTCATTGTAACTTTCTTGGCTATATTTATTCTTGGGTATTTTAGTTTTTGAAACTTTTCATAAGTACATTTCAGCTTGGAAAAAGATTAAATAAACTTATTTATCTTGAGTGGCATAATGCATTCCCACTAAGTACTACTAAAACTTGGACATAACTAAAAATCAATTAGAACAAAACTCTGAGAGATAGTAAAAAGAAGAGTCAGGCACTTAACGTATCTCAGTACAGCAACAGAAAGCAGCACGAATGGGTTCATTCTTTCCCCCAGTGAAAGAGAATGCACACTACAACACCAGGTAGACCTTTGTCTGTCATCAAAGACAATATGAAGCAACCAAAAACCATATCAAGCAAAGTTACCTTTCAAAAAATTGTTTCTATCTAGTTCATCTTACAAGTCGAAGTATGTTCTTTAGTCTGAAAGGAAATAATTTTACAGTTATTTTAACTTATATAAAAACAAAAACCAGCTGGGCATTGGTGGCTCATGACCGTAATCCTAGCTACTCAGGAGGTTGAGATCTGAGGATCGTGGTTCAAAGTTTTCAAGAGCAGGAAAGTCCATGAGACTCTTATCTCCAATAAACCACCAGAAAACCGTAAGTGGCACTGTGGCTCAAGTGGTAGAGCTCTAGCCCTGAGCTGAAGAGCTGAGGGACAGCTCCTAGGCCCAGAGTTCTGTGTCAGTTGCTGTGTAAAAGACACAGAACTAAAACTATAAAAAAAAATGTTATAGAAACAGCAACTGTAAATGGGCTTCTATTAAATCAGTTTATAAATAAAATGCATCTTGGTGTCAATGAAACCCTTTTGTAAAACTACATAAAGATAACAAACAATAAAGGAAGAAACAATAGCTTAAAATGATTTGCTATTCTATTATCAGACAAAATAGACATTAAAACAAAGACTGTTACTAAAGGGTAACAAGTTATAATGATAAAATTATCAATTATTCAGGAAGATATAACAATTATAAGGTTATATATTGAATAAAAGAACATCATACGCCATGAAACAAAAACTTTAAGAAACAAAGGGAAAATAGTCAATACAACAATAAGATTTAGAGACTTCAAACCTTCACTTTCAATAGTTGATAGAAAAACTAGACAGAGACATAATAGGAAAGCAGAAAACTGTAATTGAACTTATTAACCCTGACAAATATTGCCAGAACATGCTACCTAACAACAAAAGAATAAACATTTTTCTCAAATGCACCATGGGAAGTTCTCCAGGACTGTCTATTTACAAAGCTATGAAATCAAAAACAGAATATTGAAAAGAGTAGAAATAAGGCCGGACACTGGTGGCTCATGCCTGTAATCACTGCTACTCAGGAGGCTGAAATCTGAGAATCATGATTTGAAGCCAGATTGGGCAAAAAGTTAGTGAGACATCATCTCATTAAATATGCCAGGCATGGTAGCATGTTTCTGTAGTCCCAGTTCTGTGGTAAGTGTATATAAAAGGATTATGGTCCTGAGGCTGGCCTTGGACAAAAATATAAACTCTTATCCAAAAAAACAATCGGTGCAAAAAGTGGCTGGGTTATGGCAAACGTGATAGAGCGTATCTGCCTAGCAAGTGCAACGCCCTGACTTTGTTTTTGTTTTTGTTTTTGTCGGTAGTGGGGCTTGATCTCTGGGCCTGGGTGCTGTTCCTGCGCTCAAGGCGAGCACTCTACTGCTTGAGCCACAGCACCACTACAGGTTTTCTAGTGGTTTATTGGAGATAAGAGTCTCACGGATGTTCCTGCCCAGGCTGGCTTTGAACTGCAATCCTCAGATCTCAGTCTCCTGAGTAGCTAGGATTACAGGCGTGAGCCACCGGCACCCGGCAACACCCTGACTTTGAACCTCAGTATCAACCCATCCCTCAAATTAAAGAAAATATAAACAAAGATCTCAAATGGATGGCTTAACTTTATACTTAAAGCACAAGAAAATATGTGGCATAGTAAATTTAAAGCAAGGATAAGAAAGGAAAGAATAAAAATTAGAGAACAACCAAAAGTGTACAAAATGGAGAATAGAAAAAAAAAACAAAAATCAAAGAAAGCAAAAGCTAATTCTTTGAAAAGAAAAAAGTCTGAAAACATTGATTTAAGAAATAAAGAGAAGACGACAAAGATGTCATGAACATGGTGGAATAATCCTGAATTTCCCTACTCCCACAGATACTATCCAGACATCATTTCTCTGTAAGAAATTCAGGAAGTAGCTGAAAGACTTTTACACTCTATGTACTAAAAAATACCCACATCAACATCAACTCATACCATGTACCCCATTCAGGGTTCAGCTTCTCTCTGAAGAGAAAGCTGGTTTGGAACACATGACTGGATTCTATCTCAGTTCTTAGGGCATGTGCAGAATCCCATCTCTTACAGTTAGCTCCCACCCAAAGACTAGCTCTTAGATCACCTAGCTTTTAGAAATGACAGGGATATAAAATGTATAGAAAACCTTTGAGATTGGCTAAGAAGAACTATGAATGGGGCTTCTTTGGTTAAGTGCAGAATAAGCAGACAAAACTTACTCAACTCCATTTCTCACTTAAAAGGAGTTTGACTGCATTGCTCATGTCCAACTTTCTGAGATATTGCCTATAAGATAGGCTTATAATAAGTCTGCATCCAAAGTTGACCAAGTGTTCACATGGTATTTCCCACAGCTTTTCTTCCTGGCTCAATTCAGCCATAGAGTCAAGTCCTTCAGCTACTTTGCTCTCTCTGTGCTCTGATGGCATTTGTTGGGCCTATGAGGGCAGCAAGGAGCAATTCAATGGGTTGAAAGCATTTGCTACTTCATAGGAACATGAGTGCAGGCTTTTGCCACAGATCCCCTATGTAGATTAGTATAAAGGGAAACACAAAACTGAAACAGGTACAAGGTTAAAAAATCACCTAAAAATCTATACAAAAAATTACAAAATTCTAATAAATTAAATCAAAGGAAGACAAGTAAATGGAAACATATGTCATGGTCATAAATTAGAAAAATCAATACACCCAAATTGATCTGTAGATTGAAAGGGATCTTTACCAAAACTCCAGAAGTTTTTAGACATAAACATTTATTTTCATATGTGTAAGTGTGTGTGTGTGAATGTGTGTGTGTGTGAGAGAGAGAGAGAGACAGAGAGACAGAGAGACAGAGAGTCAGAGAGAGAAAGAGAGAGAGCACTCATGTATGTATCTGCATGTGTGTATGTATTAGTGACTGAACCCAGGTCTTGGTGCATGGTTAGAATGCTTCCTACCACTGGAAGTTTTATTTTAAAATCTACATGAAAAGGTACAAACTAGAAGAACAAAACAAATATTGAAAAAGCAGAAGAAAGTGTAAAGCAATACTCTACCTGATAATAAGGATTACTGTGGATCAACAGTAATCAAGATAGTGTGATACAGCAGAGGGATAGATGGACACATCAATGAAACAAAATAAAGAGCTCAGAAATAAACTCACAAAAATATACTCAATTGATTTCTGTCAAATATTATAAAAGTCACTTTGTGGAGGAAAGATAGACTTTTCAACAATTGGTGCTACAGTAATTGAACACTCAGAGGTGAAAAACGAACGTTCACATAAACTGCTTACCTCCCATAGAAATTAAATCAAAATGGACCACAAACTTAAATGTATAATGTAACTAAAATACTTTTAGAAAATCATAGGAGAAAAGTCTTAGGATCAAGATAAGCAAAGTGTTCATGGACTTTACACGATAAGCATAGTCCATAAAAGGATAAATTGATAAGTTGCACCTCATTAAAATTACAATATTTGCTCTACAAAACTTCATGAGTATGAATATAAAATGATAGACTTGGAAAAGATAAGTTCAAACTGCATATCCAATAAAAAAAACTAGTAGATAGGATATATAAAAATCTCTCCAAATAAAAATATATATTAAAAAAAACTCTCCAAACAGTATTTTCAAAAGCAAAAACTCAAATAAATGGACCAAAGGCATCAAAAATCACTCAACCAAGAGGACATACAGATGTAAAATGACTTCATAAAAAGATGTCATGGGGATACAGGTTGACCCATTGGATAATGAGATGTACAGGACACTATGTTGAAAACGAACTTTACAATGTGGGGGGGGGGGAGGGGAGGCGAGGCGGGAGGTGCTGGGGAAGGGAGGAGGGAAGGGATGGTAGAGGAAAAACAGGGGAGGAGGTAACAATGCTTGATAGGAAATGTACTCATTACCTTACTCATGTAACTGTAACCCCTCTGTACAGTATTTTTTATAATAAAATATATGTATTAAAAAAAGATGTCAGTGTCAGTAATCATTAAAGAAATGTAAATTAAACCCACAATAAAATATCATAGAACATCTATTAAGAAAGCTAAAATAAAAAATTGAAAAAATATCAAAGCACGGTGATGACACAAAGACCCTGGAGCATTCGTGCATTGGTGGTGGAATGAAAACAAACAGGGTGATAATTTCTTATACAACTAAACAGGTAATTATATGACCCTGAAATTGTTTGTATAGCTATTTACCCTAGAGAATGTAAAACATATGCACACACAGTTATCTGTACATGAATATCTATAGATCTATTCACGATAGCCCCAAATTGGAAAGAGCTAGATTTCTTTAAATGTATAAATCATTCAATTCTGGTATAATGTTACAATGGAGTACAACTTAGCAATGAAAAGAAATAAATTATTGACACACTCAGAAACTTGAATATTTCCCCAAAATATTATAATGAGTGAAAAAGGCTTATTTCTAAAGATGACATTGTACAATTCAATTAATATTCAAAAATCTTTATGATACTTGAATTATAGCCCCCAAATAATGTGATTATTGTTGAGTTGATAAAAGTACAGAAATGTAGAATACAGCCTGGTCTGGTAATACATGTTTGTAATTTTGCCACCCACAAAGATGAATCAGAAGAATTATGAGTTCCAAGGCAGCTTGGGCTACTTAACGAGCTTCTATCTCAAAAGGAAAAGAGGGAGCTGGGAAGGTCACTTAGTGGTAGAGTCCTTGCCTAGCATGCATGAAGCCCTGAGTTCGATTCCTCAGTACCACATACACAGAAAAAGCCAGAAGTAGCACTGTGGCTCGAATGGTAGAGTGTTAACCCTGAGCAACAGAAGCTCAGGGACAGTGTTAGGCCCTGAGTTCAAGCCCAAGGACTGAAAAAAATGGAAAAGAGAAAGACGGAAGGAAGGAAGGAAGGAAGGAAGGAAAGAAGGAAGGAAGGAAGGAAGGAAGGAAGGAAGGAAGGGAAGGAGGGAGGGAGGGAGGAAGGAAGGAAGGAAGGAAGGAAGGAAGGAAGGAAGGAAGGAAGGAAGGAAGGAAGGAAGGAAGGAAGGAAGGAAGGGAAATGATGGAGGGGAGAAAATTGCTATTACAGGTGAATTCTTGTAGTGATGGAACTGCTATGTATATTGACTATAGGGGTCAACACATGAACCTGCATGTGTAATGAAACAGTTTTTAATATTTTTGAGAACATAGTAATATTTATTTTCAAAAGTCTTGATTTACAATCGCAGTGGATAATTCTCCCCCCCAAATCAAGTAAATAATCTGGAAAATTATTTCATAGTGCATTTTCCCTTGTAAAATAAAGAATATTTATTGTTTCTTTTGCTATATGAAGCATTTTCTTTCTTTCTTTCTTCCTTCCTTCCTTCCTTCCTTCCTTCCTTCCTTCCTTCCTTTCTTTCTTTCTTTCTTTCTTTCTTTCTTTCTTTCTTTCTTTCTTTCTTTCTTTGTTTCTTTCTTTCTTTCTTTCTTTGTGTGTGTGTGTGTCCTTGGTACTAGAGCTTGAACTCAGGGCCTTCTGCTTTTGCTTGGCTTTTTTCACTGAAGGCTAGGACTCTACCACTTGAGCAACACCTCCACTTCCTAGATGCAATATTTTAAAATTAAACATACACAAATTAGTGCAATTAAAATTATGGAAGATTGAATATTCTGTTAGTTGATAGAAATATGAATGTGTTGGTTTTGAATCTGTACTAAAATTCTTCAGAATGTACCATTAGAGAAATCAGTAAAGGGTAGATGGGACTTCTCTCTACTATTTCTTATGATTGTATGTATCTATAGGAATAACTCACTCAATTACAAATTCAAGAACAAATTTCCAACATGGGCTCATCTCCTGAGATCACAGTGTCTACAATTGTATTTTCATCATTAACTACATATGACATGATCTTTATCAGATTTTTATTTTCAATAAAGCTCTTCACTTTTTGTATACCCTGTCATCTGTACATGAATTTCTCACTCCTTCAAGTTGTCCTTCAATGATCAATTTCAGGACATTAACAGTTGAAACGATAAATATCACTTGGTAATTGGTGTTCAAGATGATGTTCTCTCTAAATATACCCATATATCAATTTAGTTGTCATCAATTTTCCCACATATAACTTTTACTGAGTTATTCTGCTTCATTGGCTAAGGAAGTTTTAGTTTTGTTTAGTTTTGATGCCAGTACTGTGGCTTGAACTCAGAGCTGTACATTATTTCTTAGCTTTTACTGTTCAAGGCTGGTACTCTACCTTTTTGGCTTTTTTTCTGGTTCATTAGAAATAAGAATCTCAGCTACTTTTCTTCTCCAGGCTGGTTTTAAATCATGATCTTTAGATCTTACCCTCTTGGGTAGCTAGGATTAAAGCAATTGGCTAAAGAAGTTTTGGTTTTAATTTCATTATTGTCATTATTCTGCTCCCAACAACCTCTGTGTCCATCATTCTTAGCCAGGAGCTGGTAGTTCATGCCTGTAATCCTAGCTAATGTGAGGATTGTTGTTCAAAGCCAGACCAGGCAGGAAAGTCTGTAATACTCTTATCTCCAATTAACCACAAAATCTCTGAAATGGAGCTATAGCTCAAGTGTCAAAGCACTAGACTTGAGCACAAAAACTTAGAGATAGTGTACAGATCATGAGTTCAAGTTTTGGACTCTCTCTCTCTGTCTCTCACATACACAGACATATACACACACATACACACACACACATAAAAACACAAAAACACATACACACATGTGCATGTCCAGCATTCTTGTTATCCGAACTGAACTTTATTCAGTCTCATGTCACTGTGGCCCTGAAATAGATCCTTCTGAGCATCAACATTCAGTTGTTTAAATAAGGAAAAATCTTAATATATTTTATATACTTTAAAGTCATGAAATTCTACATATAAGTTGTCTTCCTCTTACTATGTAGTACCCCATGCAAAATTAGGTTATGTTATATCTTAGAGTATACTTTACTTTCTCTAAACTCTGTGCATTTGGAACTAGTTTCAAGTAGTGCAACAGTAACTATTATCCTGGTTGTTTGGCATGTTTGATGATAATGGAATAGCTGCTTGTGCCTATAAACTTGTGCAACATGTTAAAAATTATTTAAAAAGTTGTTAGAGCCAGATAATGAAGGCTCACAACTCCATCTTGAGTTCTTAGTATGTTTCTTGCAAATGATTTCACTTCCCTGTGGCTCAGTGATCTCACCTATTAAGTGAAGATGATAGTTTCTGTGTCCCGAATTTCTTGTGAGAAATAATGTTTATGTTGGTGCTTGACACCAGTAAACTTCAACAGTTCCCATTTATTGTCATTACTATTAATAATCTAAAGTACCAAGCATAAGAAAAAACATAAAAAATCCGTTACTATAAATTAAGCTCCTATTAAGTGCTAAGTATTATCTACACTTAGTTTTAAATTTCTTCAAGATATGTTTTAAACATGGGCTTTTTCACTTTTTATTTTATAAAATTAATTGGCCAGAAAGGGCTGTGGAGGTAACTTGTGGGGGAAAAGTACTTGCCTACCATGCGCAGGCTCTGGGTTCAAGCCTTAGAACCACGAACAGAAAAGAAAGGAAAACAAAAGAAAGGACAGGAAAGGTAAGCAAAGAAAAAGAAGAAAATAAAGGAAAGAAAAGGAAAAGAAAAAGAAAGACAAAGAAAAGATCAGTCAGTAAGTGATGGAACAAGGATTAGAAGTCAAGTTGGCTCAAATTCAAGTCTGTTCTCTTCCTTCTTTGAACTGTTTATTATGAGACTAACTCAAAAATAACCAGCTATTTTGTCTCTATGATGCCATATGCAAGGTCATTGTAATATATTCTGACAGGTAGTTTTTTTTCTAGTTCTTATCCTTGTAATCATGAACTCTCAATGTAATACCTTACATTGAGAATGAGTGGCAGGTGAGAATCTGAAAGATAAAAGAAAGAGATCAAAGTCAAGTTCTCAGTCTCCTTACCTATATGCCTACTTAGAGGCAAAAGCCATTTTTCCAATGCTTTGACCCATTTGACAGACAAAGTGGTAGAGAGGCAGTGAGAAGGAAACATCCAAGACAAACAGCAGCCCAGTTTACGAACTCAGAAGACAGGAAGAGCAGATGAAACCTCTTAATCCAATGTCTGGATAAATTGTTTTACCTTTAATTTTTTATTATTAGTTTCAAGTAGTTGTACGGAGGAGATGACATTTAACAAAAAAGTTTATAAATACAATATATCTTGATCAATGTCACCCCTTTCAACATTCTCACCCTTCCCTCCCCTCCCCAACTTTTCCTTTACTCTACTTATTTTTGTAGGATATATATTGGATTTCTGTATTCTTATATTATTCTTTCATTTCCCCCTCTCATCTTCATTCATCTACCCTTTTCTCCTTGACCCTACCCCACCCCTTCTGAGTACCTGTTTCCCAGTGTTTTATATCAAAGGCCTTTTTATTGTTATATTTGAAAACATTCCTAAATCTCACGATTCCTCAGTCTACCACTATCAAGTCTAGGTGTTGCCAGTCCTCTGAGGCCAGTCAATGTAAGGTTTGTGGTTCGGTAGCCAGAAATGTTTTCTTGCAAGATTTGATACCATCCTTTCTCATTTGTGTGCTCTTAGTGAATGATCCCCATATTCTGATATTAACTAGAAGAGCTCCCTTAATCTTACCATATACCCTACCAAAGACCTCTTCCTGATTAATCCAATAAGTGCAAAAAAATAATCTGAAACCCTCTATCAGAAAATGGTGGGAACAGAAAGTACTCCTTTGGGGTTACTTCATTTACTTCCTAGAAACTAAGATGGCATCCATCTCCTCTTTTCCAATTTTTTTTTCAATCAACCTTACTGGTTGTTTCAAGTCAAAAAAAAAACCCCAAACCAAAATATATTACTCCCTCAGTTTTTTTCTAGTTAAGTCTACACACTATTTAATTATCTTACCTGTCACCCTCCCTTAATGTCTGGAGCCATGGAGAATGATATGCTGCTTTCTTCCCAGCCAGTTCTGAATAAAGGATTTATATACGCAATAATTACTGAAAAATATAACTCAGCACATGATAAAATACCAAACTATAAGTCAGAGATACTAAGTACCGTGGGGGTTCAGAAGGTTGCCATAAATGTATCTGAATAGGACTACAAAGAAGAATTAGGATGCACACAGGCACCATCATGTGTATTGGATAAGACTAACCTAAAGTCTGAAAGTTGAATAGATGTGGGCTTGAATCAGAGCTCAAAAATTTTAAATCATTTCCTCATTTATTTAATATACTTGTTTTTCAATGGTCTGAATTTTAGATACTAGAAAGTAATAGGAAATATGTGATGAGATCTTGAGTGAAAGTTTAGATTTGATATCACAAATCTATGGTGATTAGTTTAAAGAGAAATTACCATATGTTTAGTTTTAGCTAGGGAAATCATATATTACCTAATTTAATCATTTTAATAACCTCATATAGACTATTGTGAGAAGTAGTGCCCCATTTTGACAAGGTTACAGAAATTCAAAAATAGAAAAAAATTAAGGTCTGTAGGATACCAAAGTCTTTGTTTTTCCCAGAAATACAACAAATTGTTCAAGGGAGTAAGCATGGAGAAAGAGAAATGTATGCTATGGAATCACATATGAGGGACAGATAGGTAAGTGGCAGGAGGGGAAAAATGAGCCAAAAGACAGATAAAGGTTGTCAAGGAGGTAGATAAACTAAGGGCAAATTTGAATATCTAGATTGTAAGATTCCTTTTGGGACCACTATAGTCCAGTATTGTAGGTGGTTAGATTGTACAGACTGGTACAGTGCAAAGTAACAGGAGGAGTAGCCAATCGGAGTCAAATAAGACAGAAACTAGTATCCATTGACAAATGCTAAGCAGAAGTAAAGGGGGATAGAGATGGGAGAAATTATTGTGTTTTTTTTTCATTTCCAGAAGGTAAGAGAAAGAGAGCAAGGAAGATACATAATTGGGGTACAAAGTAAGGGAGTAGGGTGGCATGAAGAATAGGTACACCTGAGATTAGAGTGGATTTCAGATGAGCCAAGCAGCCTATATTGTGAGGACCTAGTTTATTTCTCCATCCATGTATACATTATTTTTAAAGGTGTAAAAAGGGAGGGGGTTGTATGCCTTCTATATAAAATCTGTTTGAGTTCTTGAATGGCAAGATTAATTTAATCTGAAATGTGAGCTTTGAAACCAGGCAGACACCAGATGGAAACTTGACTTGTTTCTTCCCCAGGTGGATGATAACCTTGAGCAGATTCTTCCTCCCTTGAGTTTCTTCATGTGTAAATCAAAGATGATAAAGTTACATTTCACAGAGTTCTTGAGACAGTAAATTTAGTGATTGTCTTATGATCATCCTCCCTCAGCCTCCTAAGTATTGAGACTACTAAAGCATGAGCTTTCAGGTCCACTCAGTCAGGACAAATAATTTCTTTTGTGATGGAATTGGTCAATCAAGGTTTGAGCAAAGATTTACAAAGTAACTTAGATGGAAAATGATGGTTAAAATTAAGGCTACAAGGATTGAAAATAAGTTATAGAGTCAAGAATGGAAGAGAACTACAGAAAGAAAGGTAGAGAAGTGGTAAACATCTATAAAGAAACCCCTTTCTCAAAGAATTAACCTTTTTTCTGGCTCTGGCTAGGATCGTTTAGGCAGAAACAGTCCTAACAGAAATCATTAGTGTACAAGATTAACTTCATGAGAGGTAAGTGATTTGTGGCCCCCAAAATGTAACCCTATGCATTTTATGAGAATAGACACTATTTAATTTTGTAGCTTTAGGACTTGGAATAATAAAAGGCACCTACAAATGTTGTCTAAAAGATTGTTCACTGGTATTCCCTTTCCCCCTCTCCAAATAAGATAAATGTACATACAGGACTCAAGGTACCAAAATCAAATACAGTGACCACAGGAATATACCATTGAGGGATGAACATACAAAAGAAACAAAAAGAAATCACATAATACTTTAACAACAACAACAACAACAAAGAAAAACCTCTTATGTCCATATCTTGGGGTTCATTTTGCTTAGTATCATCTCTGAAACAAGGACACAGGATGACCATTGCAACAATGATACTCACAAGACACTATGTTGGGGAGCAGTGGGAGAGATGGGGGAGGGAAGGGATAGTAAGAGAAAAACAAAGGAGGGAGTAACAGTGCTTGACAAGAAATGTATTCATTACCTTACTCGTAACTGTAACCCCTACACACCATCGTTACAATAAAATAAAATTTGAAAAAAAAGATTGTTCATTGGTTGGGCACTGGTGGCTCATGCCTGTAATCCTAGCTGCTCAGGAGGTTGAGATCTAAGGCTTGTGGTTTGGAGCCAGCCTGGGTGGGTAGGTAAGCCCATGAGTCTCTTATCTCCAATTAACCACCCCAAGGCTGGAAGAAAAGCTGTGGCTTATGTGGTAGAGCACCAGCCTTCAGTGAAAAAGTTAAAACCCAAACTCTGGGTTCACAATCTGATCTAGTGCACTCTCAATCTCTCTCTCCTTTTCTCCCCCCACTCTCTTTCTCTCTCACACACACACAAACAAGATTGAGTTCCTGTTAATCAATTATAAAATTATAAAAATAACTTTACTAAAAGGTGTGTCAGCATGACAGATATAGATTTTTTAAATTTTCCTTATTTTAACTATTTTTTTATTTTTTATTGTGAAAAGACTGTACAGAGGGGTTACAATTACATGGGCAAGATAGTGCGTACATTTCTTATCAAGCATTGTAGCCTCCTCCTTTGTTTACCCTTCCCATCCCTTCCCAGTCTTCCCCTGTCCCCCTACCCAATCCTCCCCCCCCCCACCAAAGTTGTAAAGTTCGTTTTTGACATGACAACTTGTACTTCTCATTGTTGCAACGGGTCCACCTGTATCCTTATTTAAACGACTTGTTTTTCCCCTTCCCCTCCATAAATTGTACTGACATCAAATACAGTGAAAACAGGGGTTATACTGTGGGGGAGGGACATACAAAGCAACAAAGAAATAATCTTATAAATGCGTTAGAAACAAATGCATGAAAGAAAAAAAAACATTTAAATACATATCTTAGGGTTCATTTTCCTAGCATCACCTTATCTGACCTTTTCTGTTTGACTCATACATATACTATATATTGCAAATAAGGGAAACCATGGGACCTATGTTTCTTTATGCCTGGCTTACTTCACTTAATATAATTTTTTCCAAGTTTTTCCATTTCCTAACAAATGGGGCAATGTCATTCTTTCTGATGGAGGCATAGAATTCCATTGTGTATATATACCACATTTTCTTGATCCATTCATCTACTGAGGGGCATCTGGGTTGGTTCCATATCTTAGCTATGGTAAATTATGCTGCAATAAACATAGTTGTGCTGGTAGCTTTAGTGTGGTCTTGTTTGAAAACATTTGGGTAAATGCCCAAAAGTGGGATTGCTGGGTCATAGGGGAGCTCTATGTGGAGTCTTTTGAGGAACCTCCATACTACTTTCCAAAGTGGTTGAACAAGTTTACACTCCCACCAACAATGAAGTAAGGTTCCCTTCTGTCCACATCCCCTCCAGCATCTGTTATTATTAGAGTTCTTGATTTTTGCCATTCTAACTGGGGTGAGGTGGTATCTCAATGTTGTTTTGATTTGCATTTCTTTTATGGCTAGGGATGTTGAACATTTCTTCATGTGTCTATTGGCCATCCTTCTTTCTTCTTCAGAGAAGCTTCTCTTTAAGTCTTTCGCCCACTTACTTATTGGGCAGTTGTTTCTTTGAGGATTTGTTGTTGGGGGATTTAATTTTTTGAGTTCCAAGTATATTTTAGATATGAGACCCTTGTCTGTTGTATGGCTAGTGAAGATCTTCTCCCAATTCGTGGGCTTTCTATTGATCTTGCTAGCTATGTCCTTTGCCATGCAGAAGCTATGCAACTTCATGCAATCTCATTTGTCCAACCTTTCTTTGATTTGTTGTGTTTCCGGGTCTCTATTAAGAAAATTTCAGCCTGCGCCAGGGAGACCTAGGGTTTCTCCTATTCCATCCTGTAATGTTTTCAGAGTGTCTGCTTTGACTCTGAGGTCTTTGATCCATTTGGAGTTGATTCTGGTGCAGGGTGATATATAAGGATCTAGCTTTAGTTTTCTACAAGTATTGATGGTATGAACATAGTCCTTTAAGACAATACCAGACATACAAAGAAGTGGTGTAACTTAGTGGTAGCAATGACACACCAAATGTTCTTTACCTATCATCTTGAAGAATTGACACAATCCTCCCCATATAGTAAGTACTGTTATTCATATTTCTCAAATAAGAAAACAGGCCCTAAATGATAAAGTTACTTGCCCAAGGCACTAGATAACTGATCTAGGATTTAAAACATAAAACCAAGAATTTGCTCCTTTTTTGCTGAGGCTCACTACAAAACTTCTATAGTCTCCTCTGGATAGATGTTAGTTATTTAGGTGTTGAGGGAATTTTAAGAGGTGCTAGACATTCACTACAATTTATGGTGGAGATAGATGAGTTAATCAAGCTTTTGAAAAAAAATATCAGTAAAAGGTCATTCAGTGGCTGGGAGAAACTTTAAAGCACTGATTTCCAAGCCCAAAGGGGATTATCAGTAATAAAATAAAATATTAGAAACACTTGTAACCTGGTAATTGAAAGAAGAAGTGTGAAGGAGATAAACACAGCATGACCCCTTCCAGAAAGTATTTGAAACAGGAACTGGGCCATTACAGTTCTATAACATGGAGCGAGGCAATATGGGCACCATTCAGAGGAAAAATTTTTATGTTTCCTTCTCTATTACCTGTACTACATCTCCATTCACTCCTTGCCCTTCTTTCTAACCTGGAATTCAAGAGCCTGTGGAGTGAGAACCTCTCTATAACTTCCTCAGAGAGAAAGCTTCCATACCTCCTAGAGGGTCACTCCTAACTTCCCATCCCTCATTAGCTTCTTCTATTTTTGGCTTACTATGACAATTTAAAAGCTTACAGGTGGTATGGTAGAATAAAAATAGCACCCTTGCTGGGCCCTGGTGACTCATGCTAGCTACTCAGGAGGTTGAGATCTGAGGATGAAGGTCTGAAACAAACTCAGACAGGAAAGTCCATGGGACTCCAATTACCACCAAAGTGGAATGGTGGCTCAAGTGGAAGAATGTCAACCTTGAGTAAAAAAAGCTAAAGGAGAATGCCCAGATTCTGAGTTCAGGCCCCAGTACTAGCAACAAAAAATACCATCCTATTTAAATTTAAGTGAGTCATAACTTTATAATCATTATATTACCTGAGTAAATATTTCTGCCTCTGTGAGCCAATTTTCTACTCATATAAATGAGGAGTATATTTATAATTTAAAATGTTGTAGGTATTCAGTATTATTCCGTTTCAAAAGCCCTATTTTTGAACTGTGTCCTCCTGAGATTGTACTCATTGTTGTAGTCCCTCATTGTTGTACTCATTGTTTTAGGCTCAACACTCCCAGGCTTCTTTTGCATTTTCTCTTCTTATCTCTGTCCTCCGTGGACTGTTCTTAGGAATGAAGACTTACTATGGTTGAAGAAGTAAGTCCTGAATGGCTGTATCCTGGAAATTGCACTATGATGAAGACTCTAACTTCATTACGGAACCACAGAATGTCACAGCTTTGAGCAAACCTGATGAGCAAATTGGAAGTCACAGAGAAGAGATTTCCCCAGAGTTACACAGCTTGTTAGTACCAGAGCTAGATCCAGAACCTAGCCTTTCAGCATTTCAGCCTAGAGTTTTGTCTACCATAGAAGATTCATCACAATAAAGGATGCCAAACAGCAGACTTTGGAATTAGACTTCCAATGTACTTCTCTCTCTGTTTCTGATTAATAACAGACTTAAGACTGCTTTAGAATTGTTCAGTGCATTGGAACATCAAACAAATACAAAATATTTAAACCAATTTGTTTAAATTATTATTCCCCTTAATATTAACTTCATTCTAGGCAGGCACTGGTGTATCATACTTGTAAATCCCAGATGTGCTGAGATCTGAGGATGGATGTTCAAAGCCAACCCATACAGGAAAGTTCATGAAACTCTATCTCCAATTAACCATGATGCTGGGCAAGAAATGTACTCATTGTCTTACTCATGTAACGGTAACCCCTCTGTAAAGTATCTTTACAATAAAATAAAATTTAAAAAATCAAGAAGAGGGGCTGGGAAGGTTGCTCAGTGGTAGAGCGCTTGCCTTGCATGCCTGAGGTCCTGGGTTCAATTCCTCAGCACCAAAAAAATCAAGAAGAAATGTAATCACTCCCTTACATATGTAACTCTAACCCCTCTGTACATGATCTTTACAATAAAAAATATATCGACTTTCAGATATATGTTGAAGTCTTTTTTTTTTTTTTTGAGGGGGGATCCGGTCATGGGGCCTGAACTCTGGGCCTGGGCACTGTCCCTCAGCTCTTCAGCTCAAGGCTAGTGCTCTACCACTTGAGCAACAGTGCCACTTCTGGCTTTTTTTCTTTTTGCTTGTGTGGTGCTGAGGAATCGAATCCAGAGCCTCATGCATGCAAAGCAAGTGCTCTACCACTGAGCCACCTTCCCAGCCCCGACTTTCAGATACACACACACACACACACACACACACACACACACACACACACACACACACACACACACATATAGCTAAAAGTGGAGCTCAAGTGCTAGAGCAATAGCCTTAAGTGAAAATGTTAAGGTATAGTGACCAAACCATGAGTTCGGGGCCCAATTTCAGCACATACACAGAAAAAAATAATAAACTCTTTCACTTTAGCCCTCCCTGAGTCATGACTTTATGAACATATTAGGTTACTCTTGCAATATTCACAACCTGGGCAATTAGATCAAGATATACTGCTACAAGCCTTTCTACAAATTGGACAGTGTTGCTTGAAAAAGACTTACTGGATATGTGTAATTTTTTTCCATTTTATTTTTCTCACCTGCCACTCTGTCTTATACTCTTTAGAGAAAAAACATTATCTCAATCTCCTCCACTTCTAAAGACAATCTCTTTGATTATCTTTAAGATTCTAAATTTTCCTTCAGTTCCCAGAATTCAGGCACAGCAGGGGAGAGAACTGTCCACATAATGGCTCTTCATGCACTTGAAGGCAGTTATTAAGTTTTCTGTCCTTAACAGGCTAATGCAAGCTATGGTGCAGTTACATTTTATTTCATAACCGGGCTCTTTATTTGCCTTTCTTATTGGAGAATTGTGACTCACTACTCTCTGAGCTGCTGAGCACAAACGATTTACACATGTTGATTTGTCTTCAACTGGCTGTCTTTTGAAGTTAAGATTCTCTCTTACCTAGTTTCAGATTTAACAAAACTTTTCCAAAAACATCTATGCTTATATTATGCCACTTGCTCTAGTTTTGTGACTCCAGGCTATAAAATAGGAGACAAGTGGTATATACTAGCAGACAGCTTTAAGTCTGGTCCTCTCTATGCCTTAGAAATGGCCACAAGGCTGATTCCTTATTCTGTGAAGGAGCAGGAAAATACATTTGCGGCCACCCTGTGTATCTGCCTAATATTAAAGACACCCTGCAGGCAATGCTTTCTCTGGAGAAAAATTCCTATTGATTTAAAAAGCAAATACCTCAAAGATAAAAATATACTAGCATTTATATTTTGAAAATTATGACTGATTACATGTTTAAATTTTTATTCAAGAATATTGTTTCTTATGCAAGTCCAGTGGCTTGAACCCAGGCCCAGGCGTGATCCTTTAGCATTTTTGCTCAAGGCTGGTACTTACCACTTGATCTACTCTTTCAAGTCCACCTTTTTGCTTTGTAACAGGAGATAAGAGTTTCATGGAGTTTACTACCCAAGATAGCTTTGAACTTTGATCCTAAGATCTCAGCCTCCTGAGTAGGTAATATTATAGAGATGAGACATTAGAATCTGGCTTAAAAATATTTTGTGGCCTTGTAATTATTCTAGCAGATCATTTAACTGCAGACAATTTAGTTCATTTAAATAAGCTTATGTTTTGCAGTACTTTTAAAATTTAAATCTTTCCAGAGAGGAAATGGTGGGGGATTTTGCTCTTGACTCATTTTTAAATGAATTATTTTGTTTGTGTTGTTACCGCATGGGTCACACAGGCTGGATAGCCTTACTGACACTGATGTTTGAATAAAGGTTGATTATTTTTAGGCTGGCTTGGATAGTAAATGGCAACATTGTTAACTGGTGAGAAACCCTTTCCTTTGTCTCACCTCTGGAAAACAGAACTGTTTTCCTGCCTTGTTGGGCCCCTCCCTACTCTTGAAAGCTTCATCAGATGCAACTGGCAGTAGGAAATGCAGAGGAAAGATTACTCTGTAATCCTTTCTCACATCCATCAACTGGTCTTTCTGAACATTGACCATGTGTTTATTTTTGCATGAGTCTAAAAGAACATTGACCATGTGTTTATTTTTGCATGAGTCTAAAAGAACATTGACCATGTGTTTATTTTTGCATGAGTCTAAAAGATGGAAATGATCCAATTAAAGATAGTTGTTAGCACATATAGTACCTTTGTGAAGATTAGAAAATGAGATATCTTCCAAGCAGACACAGACCTCAGAGAAGCTCCAACCATATAATTTAAATGTGCCTTGCAAGAGGTGGGGGGGGGGGGTTGAGGTCAAGGGGTGGGGAAGATTAATCAAGAGAGGAAGAGAAGAACTGGGTTGGAGAATGCAATCATAATATTCAATATACATATGTGAAAATGGAACTAGGTAACTTAGGGGATGGGTAGAGTTGGGAGAGATGGGGAGAAGATGAAAAGGTAGTATTGATCAAGATGCATTATACTCATAAACTGACATGTTGTATTGAAACACTTTTATACAGCTGCTTAAAATAATTAAAAATATAAATTTCAAAAATAAAAATATAAAAATAAAATGTGCCTTGCTAACCAGGCACTGGTGGCTCATGCCTGTAATCCTACCTACTCAGGAGGCTGAGAATTGAGGATTATGGTTCAAAGCCAGCTTGAGGGGGAAAAAGTTCAGAAGACTCTCTCATAAACCAGGGAAAGTTGAAAGTGGGTATATTCTAAAATGGTACAGTACTAGCCTGTAGAGGAAAAGGTCAAGCGAGAGCATGAGACCCTGAGTTCAAGCCCCAGGACTGGTATAAAAATATTGTGCCTTGATGAACAGATATTGTCTTTGTTAGATGCAGATATTAAGTGTTTGTTAGGTGCAGACCTATCACCATTTTGATTTCATCTCTACCCCTCTCCTTTGGCAGAATAGTTTACTGAAGTTTCCAGTTTACATAGGAAACTGGATATTGTAGAACTGAAATCTGCATAGAGTGGAACTGGAATCTTGTCACTCTGTGTGGGCAATCTTGCACAAGTCATTACTATTTTGTGAGAACTAAATTATAAGCTACAAAGGAAGTGGCAACAATGCTTGACAAGAAATGTACTCATTACCTTGTTCATGTAACTGTAACTCCTCTGTACAGTATTTTCACAATAAAAAACAAAAATTTTTAAAAAGAATTTATTCAGTTTTTAACAAATATTGAGAAGTCTTTTATAAGATAGGCAGATTCATCTAAATGAGTTACATTAGTGAACAAAATGAATGAATTTCAATAAATAAATAGCAGTGAATAAAATACTTGCCTCTGTAGTATTTTACTTCTAACACTTAATTCTGAGAATAAAAAGGCCAATGGCTCACGCTTGTAATGCTAGCTACTCAGGAGTCTGAGACCTGATGATTGAGGTTTGAAGCAAGCCTGTATAGGAAAGTCTGTGAGATTCTTACCTCCAATTAACTATCAGAAAACCAGAAGTGGAAGTGTGGTGAGGCACAAATGGTGGAGCACCAAATTTGAAAAGCTAAGGGATAGAACCTAAGCTTTGAGTTCAAGCACCTGTACTGGCAGAGAGAGAAAGAGAGAGAGAGAGAGAGAGAGAGAGAGACAGACAGACAGACAGACAGACAGACAGACAGACAGACAGACAGAGACAGAGACAGACAGAGAGAGAGGGGGGTGACAGACAGACAGACACAGACACAGATAGAGAGAAACAGAGACAGACAGAGACAGAGACAGAGAGAGATCTTGGGGAGTTGGTGAGCTTCTGATACTGCTTTATGAAGATGAGGATAAGAAAACCAGCTGAGTTTTATAGAGTTGCACTTAACCAAGTTCATTAAAGGATTAGATCCAAGACTGAACCTCAATATAGTTTCAGTGTAAGCTCAAATCTATACCATCTATCCACTCTGATGTTATTCAGAAAGCTACACAGAGGCTCTAGTATAAAAGACAGTAAGGATATGGATTTGTTATACTTATTTACAGGCCAACAAGGTATCATTTGAGTATGATTTAGAAGTAATCTAATGCTACCTGAGTCCATTGGTTTATCTGAATTCTGAGACTTTTTTTCACTTTGGTAGATCTAATGACACCTGGTAGTTTGTGACTGTAATCTATTTGAGAGACCTCTACAGTTAACATCAAAACTATGATAAAATATGCTTTTTGTGTCTGCTTCCTGCTCTGGATTTCATACCTCCAAACTAAAGAGATAGTACCAGTTTAAAGTAGATCAGCAATTGTCCAGTTCAACAAGCAGAACATGAGCAAATATTGCAACTCTAAACTTGTATTTTTAGGCAAAAATACTTTGATAACAATGTCCCCCACCTTTAGAAAAAGTGGTAAAAATGTCTTCTATGCTAGGTGCTGGTGGCTCATGTATGGAATCCTAGTTACACAGGAGGCTGATATCTGAGGATTGCAATTCAAAGCCAGGCAGGCAGGCAAGTTCTGTGAGACTTTTATCTACAATTAACTCCCAGAAAACTAGAAATGGTGCTGTGGCTCAAAGTGGTAGAGCACTAGCCTTAAGCAAAAGAACTTAGAGACAGTGCCCAGGCTCTGAATTCAAGCCTCATAACTGACAAAATACACACACACACACACACACACACACACACACACACACACACACACACACACACACACACATACACACATACATACATACACACACATAAAATAAATTTAAAAAGAAAGTCTTCTAGGTCTGAATGACATCTTTTCATGTAGCCAAATCCTTCCATTAGGAGGTTTTCTAATCATTTCTTCATTTCTTCTTGCTTTACAAATTTCCTTTGCTGGTTTGCTGTGATTCTGAAAAAATACTTTTCATGTATCTTCTGGTCATAGGAACTTGAAACATCATTTTTTATCTTCCAGACCTTCTAGGCTGACGTGGTATTATTTGCTTAAATTTTCTACTTGGTCAAAATCAGGCATAGAATTTCTGCTTACACATCCTGTAACTAAGTTTTCGATCCCACACAGAATTTGTCCTATAGACTGTACGTGCTCTGACTAGGTATTCTGCTCTGTGTGTTACTATTTTCTCATCTAAAAGTACAAAACAAGTGTGGCCAAAGACCTTGGAAATGACTCAAGTTCAAACAAAGGAACTGAGGCAGAAAAAAGAAAAACTTGCTCACCAACATATTAGAACTTACAGTAGATATACTTAACCTTCATTTCCTCACCAACCCCTCTAACAGTATAGTGATGCACATAGATCCTCAAAGAGCCTATGACTAATATTTTAGATGGATAAAATAAATATAACTTTATATTGAAAGAGCTCTCAAAATATTTTAAAGACTAAATATGTGATCTATGTATTTTTATTAATGCATCAATAACAAGATGTAGCATAAAGTCATATAACAGTTCTCTACTTTTGACATTGATGGATTTAAATGTCACTAATAGCTTCAATAATTGACATATGATGCTATCTGTGGCTTCTGTTCGTGACAAAGTCTCACAGAGTATTAATACTTCTGTGGGTTGGTGGTTGTAGTCATCATTTAAAAGAATTCTAAATTTTATTAGGATCAGTAAAAGTTAAGATTTAATATTTCCCACCTACATTCATCAATCCCCTGGTTTCTATATTTGAACCCAATTGACCACAAATCAAAAACTCCTGGTTTAGAGGCAAAAGCTCATTTGCCAATTTGTAAATAGAAATAACATCTTTCTGGCTGAACTGTTAGGGCTGGTTCATGGTGTAGTATACAGAAAAGCACTCAGAGCAGAGTCTGCCTTCCATTAGGATTCTTATGAGAATTGTTGTGAACGAGCATGAAAAATGTCTTAACTCAGTGCTTTTCTAGTATATTATCTGACCTCCACAATTGTCTTACTTATACCTCTCATTTCCTTTCCTCTCATTCACTCATTTCATTAATTTCCATGTTTTTCACTCTCATAGTTCTCCCTTTATGTTTGCTTTTCCCCTATCCATCTTTTTTTCCCATCCTCCAATTCTCATTAGACTCTCCATCTCTATGTCCCTTCTCAGAAGAAATATTCTGTGGTTTGAGTTTTACAAAGGCATTTACATTTCAAATTACCCTCTTCCTCTTGTTCTTCCACTGATGCCATCTCCTCTACCACCTCCTCCTCTTCCTCCATTGCTACCACCTCCTTTTCATTTTTTCTTTTTTTTTTTGGTGGTACTGAGGATTGAACCCAAAACCTCACATCTACTTAGCAAGCACTCTACTACTGAGCTACATCGAGTCCCAGATTTCTTATGTGTTTATTTTCCTTTGTCTCCTTCCACAAAAGGGATCTAAGAATATATAACAGCAGACAAAAGTAGCCCCACTCACTGGCTGGTTTTCTATTAATGTACTGCTGCTTATCCCATATACAGAATGCTCTGCCTCCCACCTAGAGAATATGCATACTTATTCTAATCCCAGCCTTAAATACACCTAGACTGCATAAAAGCTTAGATAAGCAGCACTGCTCATTTCAAGGCAACAGTGATGTTTAGAGTAGGCCTTATGTGCCTCCAAGCCTTACAATGTCTCCTAAGCTGGGAAGCTTTGCAAATAGCTTAGTACTATATGCTTAATCTTAGCCAAACACAGTAATTTAAAGTGATTGAAGGATGTGGTTTATGTAAATATGTCTTTGTCTTAGACATCTAGGCCTCGGTTTAACCAGGATGGAGGCTACAGGTAACTACCGTCCTCTTGGGTCATTCTCTGTTCAGTGGCAGATGGGCTGCAGAAACACTGCAAACTCATTAGCAAAGCATTCCAACGTCTACTTAATCTGACTACATGTATACTCTATTGACTGAAAAATTACAAACCTACATATATATAAAGAAGAAAAAATGCATGTTGGCCAAAGGTGTGTATAAGAATATTCAAAAAGCAATATTGATAATAGATTTGAACTAGAAACTGTCCATCAACAACAGGATGGATCAATTGTGGCAATTTGCTTAACACTATACAGCAATAAGAATCGATTATTGCTACCTACCACAACATGGACAGATGAATCTTATGAGGATACTATTCATTAAAATAAGAAATATATAAAGGCATAGGTTTTAAGATTTCATTCATATAAAGTTCAAATACAGGCAAAACTGTCCGATAGTGTTTGAAGTTAGGCTAGTTGTTTCTGTTAGTGACAGTTGTTTCTGGAAGGAGACAGGGAAGAGCCTCTAGGTTGCTGGCTCTGTATCTTGTTTTTTTTTTTCTATTTTATTTATTGTGAAAATACTGTACAGAGGGGTTACAATTACATGGGCAAGATAATGAGTACATTTCTTTTCTTTTTTTTTTTTTAAATGAGTAAGTTTATTATTCAATCAGGAAAGATATCTTAGAACTACCTTCTCTTGTTTTTTTTTTAATTTAATTTTATTTTATTTGAAAACATACTGTACAGAGGGGTTACAATTACATGGGCAGGATAATGCATACATTTCTTACCAAGCATTGCAGCCTCCTCCTTTGTTTACCCTTGACCTCCCTTCCCAGCCTCCCCCCTCCCCCCCACCCAATCCTTCCCCCCACACACACCGACATTGTAAAGCTCGTTTTTGACATGACATTTTGTACTTCTCATTGTTGCAACAGGTCCACCTGAATCCTTAAACGACTTGTTTGTCCCCATCTCCTCCACAAGTTATACTGACATCAAATATAGTAAAAGCGGGGGTTACACTGTGGGGGAGGGGCATACAAAGCAACAAAGAAATAATCTTATAAATGCGTTAGAAACACATGCATGAAAGAAACAAAAACATTAAAATACATATTTAAGGGTTAGTTTTCCTAACATCACATTATCTGACCTTTTCCGCTTGACTCATACATATACTAGATATTGCGAATAAGGGAAACCAGAAAGAATGACATTTCCCCATTTGTTAGGAAATGGAAAGGCTTGGAAAAAATTATATTAAGTGAAGTAAGCCAGGCCCAAAGAAACATAGGTCCCATGGTTTCCCTTATTTGCAATGAGTACATTTCTTATCAAGCATTGTAGCCTCCTCCTTTGTTTCCCCTTCCCATCCCTTCCCATCCTCCCCCTACCCTCCGCAGTCCTCCCCTCCCCCGCCCCCCTCCCCCACCAAAGTTGTAAAGTTCATTTTCGACATAAGGACTTGTACATCTTATTGTTGCAATGGGTCCACCTGTATCCCTATTTAAACGATTTGTTTTTCCCCTTCCCCTCCACAAATTATACCGACATCAAATAGTGAAAGCAAGGGTTATACTGTGGGGAGGGACATATAAAGCAACAAAGAAACAATCTTATAAATGTGTTAGAAACAATCGCATGGAAGAAAAAAACATTTGAATACATATCTTAGGGTTCATTTCCATAACATATGTCTGTATCTTGGTTTAAGTGATGATGAAAATCCAAAAAAGGGATAAGCATAGGAAGTGAGGGAGCTGAGAACTTCTAAAGTGAAAGGGAAGAAATCTATTCTCATCTGTAGAAGGGAAAGTGCTTCAATTAGATTTCAAAAATGTATTGTCATATACTTATTTGTGAACATCTCCTTATGTATAACACTTCATCAAAATAGTTACTTAAAATAGGACTCTCAGAACCTTATGTTTGAAAGCATGAGGAAAGCTGAAAGGTCAACAAACTGCCACCATAGGGCAAATATTGTATACATTTGCAAATAGACTTACTAAAAGATAGTCATGAATGTTTCACGTTGTTTATGGCTGTTTTTCTACTATGATCACAATGTTGAGTAATTTTTTAAAATCTCTGTACCAGAACTTAAACTCAGAGCCTCACACTCTGCTTTGGTTCACTCATGACTGGAGCTCTACAACTGTGCCATGCCTCCAGTCTGGTATTTGTCTGCACAGACTGGCTTTGAATCAGTCATGATTGTCACATCTCAGCTTCTCGAGTAGCTAGGATAATAGGCATGAGTCAATGGTACCTGACAATGTTGAATAGTTTTGATAGAGACAATATGACTCACAAGAAGTATTTTCTGTTTGGCTGGCTTTTTACCTAAAACATTTGCCACCCACCTGCTCCAGATGATTTTTTATCTTGATTCCATCTTCTTCTGACACTTCAAATCTCATCTCCTTGCTTCAACCCTTTGCCCTTTCCATGCTATTCTCAATAAAGTAGCAGGGTTTTTTTTTTTGGGTGGGGGAAAGTGACATGCAATGTTTTGTTTCTTTGTAGAATATAATAAATCTCAGAAGCTTGATTTTCTGTAGCAAAAACTAGAAAAATGTGTATACAGCTACAAAATCCTTCTTATAGTAATGTAATAGGAATGGAAGTTATGGAAGCAACAAAGATTGGATAAAATAGAATTGCAGAGAAGCAAGAGCATTTCAGAGGCAAGTTGATGAGGAAAAGGGACATATCTTCCTTGGGACCATTTGTGGGTTATACATGTGAATTGGGGATTAGATTTGGTTCACACAGAGGGACAATGGAGAAACTAGCACTTGACATGAAAGAGGAGAAACCTGTAATTCTACAACTGCAAGGTCAGTCTTCCCCAATAACATATTTTTTGATGAAACTAGGTTTTTGGACTAGTCCCCACATGCCATGTAATAAATTGCAGAGAAGGGAGATTTATACATGCCAACTATTGGAAGAGAGCAGTTCAGTACATCTTTGTCCACCTTCCTGGCTTTTATAGCTTTATTAGTGGACCAGAACAGAACAAGGTGGTCTCCTGTTTGCTTTAAGGTGATAAGAAGAAGGTATTGTTTGTTTGAGGAGAAGTTTACCTTGCACACCAGATGGTTATCACTAAATCTCTTTTTTTCCAAAGACATTACAGGAGAGATACAAAGTTGGGAAAATTTTAGTTAATTTACAGGACCCAGCAAAAACATCATTTAAGTTTTCTCCTATGCTTAAACTAAGGGATATGCATAGGAAGTGAGGGAGTTGAGAACTTGTGAAGTTCTCTTTTGCAGAAGGAACCATGCTTCAAACTTAAAGCTGGTTTCATTTTCAGAAAATTAAAAGATCCACACAAATATGGTCAGTTAATATTGGCAAATGTGCCAAGGAATTCAAAGGAAAAAAGAATCAGTAGCTACTGTGATAGGTCAGGCTCTGCTGAATCTTGTTAAAGATTTTGAATAGAGCCCTTGATGAACACAACCACTTTCTGTGCTTCTGCATGGTAGACTTTGGTGTCCTTGGGGAAAAGCAAGAAAGATCAGAGAAATTCAGTCTAAAAGCATCAGAGAATCCAAGGGTAACAGTCACTAGCTGATGAATATATATTTATCAAGACGTCCAAGGTAGAGAGAATTGGCCTTTTAATAATTGTGTTAGTGGTTTACTGTGGGCAGTTTACTAATGCATTGTATGTTGTATCCTGTCTCCTCTGTTAGCTCTTCCAAACACTGGAGGAGAAAATGAAGATAAACCAAGTTTGTTTCCCAAGATATGACTGAGGAAAACAGATAAAGGGCTTGTAAACAGGAATGCATCTGAGTAATAGATACCCTGGTGAAGTATGGGATTGTCACCGGGTGGAGGTGAGGTTTAGTGAAGCTTCCCTTTAAATGTATGAATTCTTCACTTAGGTCCTTGACTTTGATTGCAGAATAAGAATTTTTGAACAAGTCACAATCTTAAGAAAACTTGCAAAGCTTTACTGAGTAAGTAAACAAGCAGGGAAGCAGACAATCAGACAAAAACAGACAAACACACATAGAAGGGAAGGGGCACACTCTAACAGAGTATGGGTGCTCTCATAGGGAGAGACAGACAGGCAGACACACACACACACACACACACACACACACACACACACACACACAGAGCTCCTTGAGCTGTTGTGGTATTTATATAGTAAGGGCAGAGGGTTTGGCTTCAAAATTATGCAAAGATATTGCCTTTGTTCTAATCACACCTGCTGATACTTTCTGAGTTTGCAGGTAGGAATGAATCCTGCCATAAAGCAGATCCTATCCCTGAGATAAGGAGGAGCCCTGCTATCTGCATTTTGGAGCAAGTGGCTTAAGTTTGGTATTTTTCTCAGGAAGGCATACATCCTCTTAGATAAGTGATAATTCTTGGGGTGAGTAATACATCCCTCAGGAAGTAATGCATCCTTTTATCTCTCTTTAAAGCAAAGATGGCACTTCTATGTTTATAAATACCCTGTTTCTGAGATGCCTTCACCAGGCCTCAGTTTCCTTAAGTTATCCTGCTTCATTTCCCCTAAAATGACTTTTGTTCCCTTCATCTTAAGGGAAGTGGATGGACAAGCTTTAAGCTTGAGTCTGAATCCCTGGCAGCCATTTACCGTGCCTCATTTTCCCTAGACTATCCTGTCTCAACTTCTCTCTCACACTCATATCTATATCCATTTAAGGGAAACTAATTAATCGCTTAACTTTCCTGAAAGGGTACAAAAAGCAGAGAAAGTGAAAATATGTGTAGACAATCCACCAGAAGGGAAGGAATTAGAAGCAGAAAGCCTTTCTTATTGCCTACCTGTCTTCCCTCCCTCCCTCCCTCCTCCCTCCCTCCCTCCCTCCCTTCCTTCCTTCCTTCCTTCCTTCCTTCCTTCCTTTCCCTTCCTATCTCTTTCTTTCTCTACTAATATCTCCACTTCTGGCTGCATTTGTGGTAGTTAATTGGAGATAAGGGTCTCTCAGTCTATCTATACCATCTGGATTTAGTAGCAAGTTTTACAAGCATGAGCCACTGACTGGCACCTGGCTACAAATGCTCTTTTTAATACAAATTTGAATTCTTATTATATAAGATAAAATAACCTAGCTCACAACACACACACACACACACACACACACACACACACACACACACAACATGCATACACATATGTATATGTATATATATATCAGTATATATACAGACATTAATAATATTTATCAGGATAAGGAAAGATAGATGAGAGATTTGATTATGTAAATCTTGGGATGTGAGTGACAGACAAAAAGCTGTAGGTCCAAACTTTCTGAATTTTGTAGACTAAACAGTTAATAGACAACTTTAAGAGGCAATTTTATTTGGAAAAATTTATTCTATGTTAGAATAAAGCAATCTTGTACCTTACAGATTTCCCCTAGGAGAACGTTTTAAATAACACAGTGAGTAAGATGTAACATCCCTAGCTCTCCACGCAAGACATAAGCTGACTCACACTGTAACCAATCCTTGATACAGTCACGCATTTTATAATGGAGCTTTTACTGACTGTTATGTTTGAGTTATATTTTTCTACCTAATCATGATGCTAAGAAGAATTTAGGAGACAGATCATTCAGTCCTTTCATTTGCACAAGAAAAAATTTCTTGTAACAGTTGGAATAATAGTCCTAAAATATGTCCACACCCTAATCCCAAGAACCTGTGATTATGTGATCTTATATGGCAAAAAGGACTTTGCACATGTGATTAAGGATCTTGACATGGACAGATGATCGTGGAATATCTAAGCAAATTCAATATAAGCATAGGATCCTTATAAGTAGTGGCAGGAGAAGTGATGTGATATCACAAGAAGTTCAAGTTATGTTGCCACAGGAAGTGCTTGGATTCTGAAAGAGAAGAGGATAAGATTTTCCCCTTGACTTCCAAAATGAACCAGTCCTGGTGCTGACACCTTCCTTGTAGCCCCTGAAGGCTCATTTTTGAATTCTTCTCTCTAGAACTGTAGGATAGTACATTTGTGTTATTTAGGCCACAAGTTTACAGTAAGAAACAAATATAATTCCTAACTCAAAACCAGAGAATCATAACAAAATCATAGGTCTGTGAGACAGGATATCAAAATCCTACTTTAGGCTCTGCTATTGATGACATTTGCTGAGTGACCTGGTGCAGGTCCTTGTCCTTTCTCAGTTTTCTCTTCCTCATAGCAAAGAGAATTGGATTAAACATAACTAATCCTCCGGATTTTTCCTGGGTGGGAAGCCAGTCAATAAAATCAGGGCTGTATTTAGTGGAATACTCGTTGCCACTTCCCATGGGGACTCTATAGGGTATGGAACAGTCAGGTGAATGTTTTCTTGCCACTATCTCTGGCTCACCCCCGAGATGTACCACAGATTCTGCTGTAATTGAATACAGTTGCAGGGAACTGTTGGATTTGCCTGCTGGGAAGAATTTGTTTTTGGTGAATCCAAAATGAATCTAGGGATTTGGATATGTTCCAATTTACAAAGAAGCTCATCAGGGAGGGAAGCTAGATTGCAGAGTCACACTGGTGCTCATGCCTGGCTGCCTCTCTCCCAGGTGCTGCCTAATGTTGCGCATGAGGTGCAATCTTATCTACCTATTCCAAATGTCTTTTATCTTGCTTGCAGAGCTCAAAGCAACAGGGAAGATGAGATCTTTTTATGAATACATTAATCTGCATATCTGATTTCACACCTAGTAGCCTAGTAAGCTAGCTAGCAGGGATCATTTCCAAAACTACTTCAGATTTGCACAATGGTGCTTAAAGATTATATTGGACAAGATGTGCCTTCAACTGACCATCATTTGTTATAGCTATGCTCCTATACAACTCCCTTAATATCTACCCAAATGCTTACGGGCAATTTCTGCCCTCATCCTGAGCAGCTCATTCTCAATGTGCTTAATAGAAGCATGAAGACCCAGATCTGGAAGAGTCTTTGAAAATCATCCGGACTTGTCCTTTAACTAATCATTAATTTAAAGATGTGGACATTAGAAAGAAAGGGAATTGACCTACCCCAAACTATTTAGTCCTATGATTTTATCCAGTGGAAAATGAAGACAGTCTCTGGGGCCAAGAAAGAAACATTAATTCCCACTTTGGCTTTTTTTTTTTCGGTTGTGGGGCTTGAATTCTGGACCTGGGTGCTGTCCCTGAGCTCTTTAGCTCAAGGCCAGCACTCTACCACTTAAACCACAGCGCCACTTCTGGTTTTCTGGTGTTTATTGGAGATAAGAATCTCACAGACTTTCCTGCTTGGTCTGGCTTTGAACTGACATCCTCAGATCACAGCCTCCTGAGTAGCTAGGATTATAGGTGTCAGCTGCCGGTGCCCGCTCCACTGCAGCTTTTTGTTAAAGCCTTTGCCCGTCCCCTTAGGCCTAGTCAGCATTCATAGCACTCAAGCTATGAATAAGTGGGGAGACCATTACCATTTTTAAACTTTAATTTAATTTTATTGTCAAGATGATATACGGGGTGGGGGGGGGGGTTATGGTTGCATAATAAGGTAATGAGTACATTACTGGTCAGACATTGTTATCCCCTTCCTTCTTTTTCTCCTATCCCCTCCAGTCTCCTCCACCCCCAATTTGTTATGTTCATTTCCAATATAGTATCTTGTATTTATCACTGTTGCATTGCTTCACACTTTGTCCTTTGTCTCACCATTTTATGGTTCCCCTTCCCTTTCCCAAATCAGATAAACATACATACAAGACACAGGGTACTAAAATCAAATACAGTGACAACAGGGGACAAACCAAAGGGGAAAAACAAAAGAAAAAGAAATAATTTCACACTTTGGATTAAAAACAACAACAAAGAAAAACCTCTTGTTTCCATAACTTGGAGTTCATTATGATTAGCATCATTTATTTATTTCTTAATATATATATTATTGTAAAGATACAGTATAGAGGGATTACAGTTAAATGAAAAAGGTAATGAGTACATTTCCTATTGAGCACTGTTAACCCCCTGCTTTGTTTTTCCCCACCATTGCTCACCTCCCCACCTCCACAACTCCTCCCTCCCCCCCCCACTCCGAAGTTATAAAGTTCCTTTTCAATATAGTGTCTTGTACATCTCATTGTTACAATGGGCCAACCTTGTTTCAGCATTTTGTTATTTCCCTTCCCCTCCCCAAATTAGAAAAATGTATATACAAGATGCAGGGTACTGGAATCAAATACAGTGAAAACAGGGTTTATACCATGGGGGAAGAACATACAAAAGAAACAAATCATGGTACATTATAAGTACATTAAAAACAACAGCAACAAAGTTAAAACCTCTTGTTTCCCTATCTTGGGGTTCATTTTGCTTAGCATCATATTATATGGTCATATGTGCATAGATTTTGACATTTTCTCCTTGTCTGATAAGATTATTCTAGATGTATACTAGTTATTGCAAATAGGGAAAACCATGGGACATATGTTTCTTTGGGTTTGGCTTACTTCACTTAATATAATTTTTTCCAAGTCTTTCTATTTCCTAAGAATAAAGACAGCCTCTTCAGTAGGAAAGGGTGCTGGCAAAATTGGTTAAACACCTGTAGAAAACTAAAGCTAGATGCCCATATATCACCCTGCACCAGAATCAACTCCAAATGGATCAAAGCCCTCAAAGTCAAAGAAGAAACCCTGAAAACATTACAGGAAGGAATAGGAGAAACTCTAGGGCTCCTTGGCACAGGCCAAAATTTTCTTAATAGAGACTCAGAATCACAACAAATTAAAGAAAATTTGGACAAATGGGATTGCATGAAACTTCAGAGCTTCTGCATGGCAAAGTACATAGCTAGCACAATTAATAGAAAGCTCACTGATTGTGAGAAGATCTTCACTAGCCATACAACGTACAAGGGTCTCATATCTAAAATATACTTAGAACTCAAAAAATTAAATCCCCCAAAAACAATTCCTCAAAGAAACAACTGCCTGATTAATAAATGGGCTAAAGACTTAGAGACTTTTCTGAAGAGGAAATAAGAATGAATAGACACATGAAGAAATGCTCAACCTCTCTAGCCATAAAATAAATGCAAATCAAAACAACATTGAGATTGCACCTCACGCCAGTTAGAATGGCTAGTTCTGCATCTTGTATATTCATTTTTCTAATTTGGGGAGGGGAAGGGAAAAAACAAAATGCTTAAATAGAGATATAGGTTGACCCATTGTAACAATGCGATGTACAAGACACTGTGTTGAAAGGGAACTTTACAACTTTGGCAGCAGGGGCAAGGTTGGGGGGGGGTGGAGGAAAGTAGTTTGGGAGGTGGGAAGGAAGGGATGGTAGGGGAAAAACAAAGGAGGAGGCAACAAGGAAATGCACTCATTAACTTACTCATGTAACTGTAACCCCTCTGTACAGTATTTTCACAATAAAAAAAATGTATTGAGAAAAATGTATTGAGAAAAAAAAAGAAATCTAATAGCAGCAGATACTGGAGGGTATGTGGCCAAAAGGGAACTCTACTGCACTGTTGGTGGGAGTGTAATCTTTGGAAAGCAGTATGGAGGTTCCTCCAAAGACTCCATATAGAGCTCCCCTGTGACCCAGCAATCCCACTTTTGGGCATTTACCCAAATGATCACAAACAAGGCCATACTTAAGTTACCAGCACAGCTATGTTTATCGCAGCATTATTCACCATAGCTAAGGTATGGAACTGACCCAGATGCCCCTCAGTAGATGAATGGATCAAGAAAATGTGATATATATACGTATACACACACACACACACACACACACACACACACACACACACACACATACAATGGAATTCTAAGCCTCCATCAGCATCATTTTATATACATAGCTATGGAGCTATCTGCTAGGATTATCTTAGACATATACTAATCATTACAAATGAGAGAAACCATGGAGTCTTTGTTTCTTTGGATCTGGCTTACTTCACTTAATATGATTTTTTCCATGTGTTTCCATTTTGTTACGAATGGTGTGATATCATTCTTTCTGATGGTAGCATAGAATCCCATAGTGTGTATATACCACATTTTTTTGATCCATTCATCTACTGAGGGCAATACTGTTTCAATTAACAGTTCATTCGCTCCTTAAAATAAGCTATCATAATACCAATGTTGGAGGGCCAGGGAATACCATATCACAATGAGTCTTTCAACTTATGGTAACCTCTATTTACTATATATAATAAATATATTTTAGCCAGGAGCTGGTAGTTCACATCTATAATCCTAGCTACCCAAATCTGGATTTAAAGTCAGCACAGACAAATGCAAGAGGCTCTTTTCTCCAGTTAACTAGCAAAAAACCAGAAGTAGAGATATTACTCAAGTGGTAGAACACCAGATCTGAGAAAAAAGCTAAGAACACAAAGCCCTGAGCATATATTTTAGACCATGAATCAATACTCACATTCTAATATCTATGTACAATTAGAGTTTCATGGAAACATGTCATGTGTTCAGTGTAATTTTGAGGGTGTTATTTTGAGGGTTATCTTCAGGGTGTTAACTCAGTCTTTAAGATGGCCTTTATGCAACTAGGGCTGTACAACACACACATACACACACACATACATACACAGACACACACACACTTAATTTTACTTTTTTTTTTTTTGGGTCTGGTCGTGGGGCCTGAACTCTGGGCCTGGGTGCTGTCTCTCAGCTCTTCAGCGCAAGGGTAGCGCTCTACCACTTGAGCCACAGTGCCACTTCCGGCTTTTTTCTTATGTGGTGCTGAGGGATTGAACCCAGGGCCTCAGGCATGCAAGGCAAGCGCTCTACCACTGAGCCACCTTCCCAGTCCCCCCCCACACACACACACACTTAGTAGTGATATGACACAGAAGTAAATGCTATTCCTTTGTGCAGCTAGGAAACTCAAGGCAGAAACAAGTCATGTGATGAATAATTGGCCAAGCTTCAATTCACTCCTGAGCTGTAAACTCTAGAGTAATACTTTCCTGAGAGATGATTAGAATACTAAATGGCTAGTTAGCAAATAATGGAAAAGAAAAATTCCATCCACAATAGCAAATCAAAATTACAATATAAATATTATATTGATATTAAAATAAACATAATGAAATCTAAATACTTAAAACTAAAAATAAAAGCAAAAATTTAATATATATCAAGCTGGGCACCAGTGGCTCATGCTTGCAATCTTAGCTACTCAGTAGGCTGAGATCTGAGGTTCTCAGTTCAAAGCTAGCCAAGAAGAAAAGTCCGTGAGATTCCTATCTGTAACTAACCACCAAAAACTAAAACAAAACAAAACAAAACAACAACAAAAAACCCAAACATCAGGAAGTGGAGTTGGGATTCAAAGTGTTAGAGGACTAGCCTTGAGCAAAAAAGCTCTGGGACAGTGTCCAGGTCCTTATTTCAAGCCCCACGACCACTACCATCATTACCACCATACACACACATACATATATGAATGTATATATGTATATATATACACACACATACATATATACATATCTATGTATATATATACACACACAATACATATATCAAAATTTGAACTTGAAGACAGTATTTCTTTTTTTTTTCTTTTTTGGGTGGGTCCAGTCCTGGGGCCTGAACTCTGGGCCTGGGTGCTGTCCCTCAGCTCTTCAGCTCAAGGTTAGGGCCCTACCACTGGAGCCACAGTACCACTTCCAGCTTTTTTCTTTTCTGCTTATGTGGTTCTGAGGAATCGAACCCAGGGCCTCATGCATGCAAGGCAAGCGCTCTACCACTGAGCCACCTTCCCAGCCCCTGAAGACAGTATTTCAATACTATAAGTTCTCACTGAATTTGAAATCATTTTGGCAACTTTATTGAAAATGGTGTTAATACTTATTTGTATGTAAAATAAACATTACCTTTTGGGAAAAATATGAGTTTTTAGTGGGCATGCAATGCTAATATTTAAAATGTACTAGTTAACTACTTTTTTTAGGTTCTGAGGCTTGAACTCTGGGCCTTCACACTGTCCTTGAGCTTCTTTTGCTCAAGGCTAGCCTTCTACCACTTGAGCCATAGTGCCACTTCCAGCTTTTCTGGTGGTTAATTGGAGATAAGAATCTCAGAGACTTTCCTATCTGGGCTTGATTTGAAACACAATCCTCAGATCTCTACTTCCTTAGTAGCTAGGATTACAGGTGTGAGCCACTGCTTAGTTAACTACTTTTATTATTCTTATTATCTATCCCTATTATCATTTTAGGCATTTCACATTCTATTTTCTATTGATCTCATTTTTATATTTTCAAAATTAGTTTCCCTTCACTAAATTAAGTTAATAGTGTATTGGTTATTACCAAAGGAAGTTCTGCTAAGTTCTGTAAATGTTGGATGCTTGAGAATGGCAAGGTCAACTGCTCCACAGGGCCTACACCTACCTCTCATTCACTCCAAGTTACTGGATCACTTGGGTATGGCCAAAGCACTTTAAAGTGGAGAATTAGCCAGGCACTGATGTCTCATGCCTGTAATCCTAGAGGTTCAAGAGGCTGAGATATGAGGATCCTAGTTAGATGCCAGCCCAGCCAGAAAAATATGAGGCCCTAATCTCCAATTAACCACCAAACAGCTGGCGCTGGAGGTGTGGCTCAAGTGGTAGGGCACAAGGCTTCAGAAAAAGTAAAGGGCAGCACTAGGGCACACACACACAAATAATAATAATAATGAAGTGGAAGAATGAAGACATTTCAGCAGCAATTACCAGGAAGGCTACTAATTTTTCTTTCCATACCTTTCCTTTTATTTATTATTTTTACAAAAGATAAAATCATGCTACTGGGTTATCAACTGGAGAGCTAGCAATAGGGCTAACTAGTGCTTCTTGGTAAAACTCAGCTCCATTAACACAAAAACAGAGGTTAGAGAGGGGTTATAAAACTTACCTCAGAATCACTAACCTTTAACTGTGCCCTGGGCAAAACTGTGTGGTGTCGGGCAATGATTGTAGGTGCCTCCTCAGGGTTGAGTTCATCCCTCATAAGGCTCCATTGGATGAACATATTGGGGGTGGGGAGTTGAAATTGAAGGCTTTTCAATTTCACTTGGGCAAATTCAATTTTAATTCACTTCGGAGACATTTCTGAGAATATTCACAAAAGAAAGCATTATAACAAGTATTGAAACTGTTGAAATGGCTCAAGAAATTAAGTAATGCTAATAATGGTGATATATCTTGATGTAGCAAGCTTTGTGTTTGGGCAGTTTCAGGAAGTAGACTCCTTCTGTTCAAGTATAGTAAAAATTAGTCTTGTATATATTACTAACTGGAGCATATTGTTAATTGATATTAATATGTAAAAGGTGACTCGTCCTTCTGGTAGCAGAGTGTTTCTTTCTAATCCAATATTATATTAAAGCAAGACAGAAAGCTACTAGAGGGTGTAGAAGGCTGGAGATCTTTGCTTTAATCCTGAACCTGGATCTTAGGCCAGATATGTTAGCTCTCTGAGGCTCAATGTCATTTTCATTTGTAAAATGGGACCGTTGTTCTGCCACAGCATTGAAAGGTTTTTCACATAGAAGGAATAAAAGGCAGGGAATAGTTTAGTGGAAGAAAAGTATGTATATATATATATATATATACGTATATATATATATGTTTATGTATATATGACATAATGTTTATCATGTATATATCATGTAAATATAAATGATAAACTTACTGGTTAGACATTCTGATTCTCCCATTAGAGAGGCAGAAATCAGATATAACATGAAAATATACTTAAAGAAGCAGAGATTTAAAAATAAAGACACACTAATAGGTGATTATAATAATAAGACAGTGCTAGCAATGCTAAAGGTAGAATTACATGCTAGGAAAACGCCCAAGAAGAGCATATTGATTGAGGTTGGAGACCAAGATGTCCCACCTAATTTCAGTGTTAGACTTGCTATCTTTGCCTTAGCTAGGATGTTCAGCATCTGGGTGTCCAGGCTAATTTTCTCCAGGAAGAAAGGTAGACAGAAACTTAGGACTGAAGGGTTTTCTCCTGCTTATAAGTCCATTCAAGCTGAACTTGAATTCCCTACTCAGTCTCTCAAGACTCTCTTTCGTAGCCATGTCTTTAACCTCCATTGAGAGTCAAAGAATAAAAAACGCTTTAAGGGACAAACCAACGAAATTCAATAGGTAAGCTTAGTTTGGATTCTAATCTGAACAAATTACTGTGAAAAGACATTTTTCCAATCATTTGGAAAATGTGAATAAACTTTTAATAATTTTAATGGAATTGTTTGTGTTTGTGATAAGTATGATTAATGACATTGTGGTTATTTGACAAAAATGTAATGGGAGATGAAACCTGGAACTATGATGTTTTGCTTTGCTTTAAAATACTCTCAGAATGGATATGTAGAGAGACAATTGATTGATAGATGATAAGATAGATGATTGATGATTGATAGATAATAGATTAAGTGAACAAATAATTGGGAGTAAGAAAAGTATGAGTAGAAAAATCTTTGTTTTTGAACCTGGTACTCAGGAACTTACTAATTTTTTTTCTATTTTTCTGAGTGTTGACAGTTTCCATAATCAAAAGCTGTTTTTTTCCCTCTACACTACAGTATGGAGATCCCTTCCCTCCCTATTTAGTCTAAACCCATGTTATCATTTATGATGACTGAACTGTGAAGTACTATTTCACCTTTTTCCTGAAATTAAGAAGGAGGTTAAAATGCACATTCAACTGCCTACTATGGAAAAAGGGCTATGTTACTTTTGACAAAATCAGTAGCAGCTTTGTATAGAAGCTACAAGCTGGTCTTCGCCTTCCTGCTAATTTTTGCCTGGCTGAGATGAACTACTGCTTTAGTGATCAGTGTACACTAAGGAGATTTAAAGTACTTAATGTAAATTTGTGTATTTTCAAGCTCTGTTTTCAAAGGGCAGTGTTCCACAGTCTATGCATTGGACAGCAACTGTTTAGTCAAAAAGCACAATGCTATTGCTGTTCTCCCAGGAAAGAGAAGGCTCTCAACTGTTCAGTTTCTTCACTTTCTACAAACATCTGAGAGGGAAGAGTAGACATAGCTTTGAAGAAGAAAAGCAAAACTCTCCTGGAATGACTTCAAGAACCACATAAAGGAAATGAAGATTGAAGATCTTGCCTCAGAGAAGGCGGCAGCAAACAGATTTAAACTCTGAGTCTCAGAGAGCAGGATCTGCTCCTCTATGATTTTCTTGTTTATTTCTTATGTAGCAAAGACAAAATTTCCCTAGTTAAAACCTACTGAAAAAATAGAAATGTTATTTGCAATCATTAATATGGCAAAATGAAACAAAGCACAAAGCCACAAAGAGCTAGAAACAATGAATAGGAATATGCAAATAGTGTAAACACATAAAAATATAGCAAAATAACATCTTTTTGCTTCTCAAATTAGCATTTATTTTACAAAATGTATAATATGCACTATTGACTACCGTTTTGAAATGGCACTCACACAAATTGTGATAAAAAGCTTTTGAAAAACAATTTAGCAATCAATATATAACAATAGCATATGTATATTCTTTTGTTCATTAATTATACATCTAGAAATTCACCTTTAGGAAAGAATCAAGCATAAGAACAAATATTTATGCATAGGAATTATCAGGCAAGGATCTCTGTGCAAATTTGCCTACTACCATCCCTCAATCCACATATTTGGTTTGATATATTAATACTTAAATATTTGTGAATATGATGCAAATATTTTTTAAAATCATAAAATATCATATATAAATTGAGATTATTGCATTACTGGCCTCTTTAACACTTAGATGAAGCCAGGAACCATTGAGTCATACCTTTAATCCTAGCTACTCAGGAGGCTGCACTGTTTAAAGCCAGCCAAGGCAGGAAAGTCCTTGAGACTCTTATCTCTAAAGAACTACTATAAATCCATAAGTGGAACTGTGCTCAGAGCAGTAACCTTGGGCAAAAAAGCTAAGGGATAATGCTAAGGCCCTGAGTTCAAGCCCCAAAATGCTAAATACCAACATTTTTGTAACAGCTATTGATTGGAGCCAAGTGGCTCCTGGTAAAATGTGGTTCATTCAACCAGGAATCCCTGTTACATGAACCAAGCCCCTATTTATACAATAGATGGAAAGCTTATTCTTGGTTTGTTTATACTGACAGTAGGGCTTGAACTCAGGATCTGGGTGCTGTCACTTAGCTTTTTGCTCAAGGCTTGAGTCACAGCTCCACTTTTGGCTTTTTGTTGGCTGACTGGAGATAAGACTTTCACAGACTTTACTGACCAGGCTGGTTTGATCCATGATCTTCAGATCTCAGCCTTCTGTGTATCTAGAATTTCAGGCATAACCACCAACATCCAGCTGGAATAACTTTTTCACCTCCATTATTTTGTAAATTCCTATTCGTTTACTTAAGATTCAGCTCTTTTCACTATTTCCAGGAAGCTTTCTTTGATGTCTGCAATGTATGTTAGGTGTTGGCTATGTGGACGCTTGGATTTTTTTAACTCTTAACAAAGGATTCTGGATAAAATATGATGTGAAATTATTCAAAAGCATGAGAATTGAGAAATAAATATAGCATAGTCACATGACTGAATAACTTTGAGCTACTAACAAAGCATGAATTATGAAGTATTATTAGAAGTCATTCTAGATGTCAACAAGGCACTGGTGGCTAATGCCTGTAATCCTAGCTACTTGGAGTTTGGAGGATCAAGGTTCTTGGCAAGCTTGAGTACAAAAGTCAATACCACTTCATTTCAACAGAAGCTGGATGCAATGGCTTCTTCTTGTCATTCCAGCTGTGACAGGAAGACTAAGATCAAAGTCCAGGTGTATATCCATAAATAGGAAGAAAAACTCTATCTCAAAAATAACCACTGTGAAAAAGGGTTGACACATGCCTAGTAAATGAAAAACTGAGTTTAAATCTGGTACTACAACAAAAAAGTTATGTAAACTCCTAAATATTAAGAATCAACAAATATAGTATAGTCATATGATTGGATAATTAGCATTAAAATAGTATAAATATAGTCATTGTAAAATGTAGATTATGTATACTACTTTAATTTTTCCTCTTACGGTAAAATGTATATACATATGACAATTATTGTAGTAGAGATAAAAAGAATCATGCTGAATTTTCAACAGTAGTTATTTATCTAGGAATAGAACTCTAGAAGATTAGAAACAACTTCTCATAAGAGAAAACAAACTGGCTATGGAAAGCTAGGACTGAAGGTGATTTCTTTTTCCTATGTGTTTTAAAGTCTCTTACAAAGACCACAAATTACTTTTAAATTTTTTACTTACTCATTTCTTTTGTGCCATTACTGGGGCCTGAATTTAGGCTTAATGCTCTTACTTTATTTTTTTCTGCTCAAGACTTATGCTCTACCACTTAAACACCTCCACTTTCAACTTGTTGGCTAATTAGAGACAAGTCTCTCAGAATTCTTTTAACCATCCAAGGTGTTTACTTGTAGACTTATAGGCACATTCTAGTTACCATAAATGAGGGAAAACATGCAACCTATGTGTTTTGGATCTGGCTTACTTCCCTTAATATAATTGTTCCAAGTCTTTCCATTTCCTTACCAATGATACAGTATCAATCTTTCTGATGGAAGCATGGAATTCCATTGTATATATACCACATTTTCTTGATTCATTCATTCACTAAGGGGTATCTGGTAAACAATGCTGCAATGAACATGGTTGTGTTGGTCACTTTTAGTGTGTCATTGTGTGTGTTTTATTGGATAAATGCCCATTAATGGAATTACTGAGCCATAAGGAAGCTCTATGTTTAGTTTTTTGAGAAACCTCCATATTGCTTTCCAAAGAAGTTGAACAAATTTACATTCCCACCAATGGCCACCGGTATCTGTTGTTAGTGTTCTTTTGTTTTTGTTTTGTTTTATTGTAAAGGTGCTGTACAGAGGGGTTACAGTTACATTAGTAAGGTAATGAGTACATTTTTTTTGTCAAACATTGTTACCCATTACATTTTCTGCCACTATCTTTCCTGCCTACTAACCACCCCTCACCCCAAAGTTGTACAGTTCATTTCAAGCATAGTGTCTTCTGAATATCACTGTTGCATTGGTTCACCCTTTGTCCTTGTTTCATCATTTTATCATTCCCCTTCTCTTTCCCAAATCGGATAAACTTATATACAAAACACCAGGTACCCAAATCAAAAACAGTTACTACAGGGGATAAATCAAAGTGAAAAAGAAAAAAAGATACAAATTAAAAAGAAAGAACCAGATACAGTACATTGATTACAAGGTCAACAAGAAAAAAACAGTCTATTTCCATATCTTGGAGTTCATTTTGATTAGCATCATTTTATATGGTCATATGTACACAGCTATTGAGCTATTGTGATCCTTTGCTAGGACTATCCTAGACATACACTAATTATTACAAATGAGGGAAACCATGGAGTTTACTTAATATAATTTTTTTTCCAAAAGTCTTTCCATTTCCTTACTCATGAGGTGATGCCATTCTGTCTGACAGAAGCATAGAATTCCACATTTTCTCGATCTATTCATCTACTGAGGGACATCTGGGTTGGTTCCATATTGTGCTGATAGCTTTTGTGTGGCCTTGCTTGTGTTTTCTTGATAATGGCCATTCTAACTTTGCCTGGACTGGCTTCAAACCTTGATTCTCAGATCTCAGTCTCCTACAGTAGCTGGGATTATAGGCACAAGACCGTGACACCTAGCTAACTTTCTAATTTTTATTATTACTATTTTTTTGTCGGTAGTGGGGTGTGAACTCTGGGCCTGGGCACTGTCCCTCAGTTCTTCAGCTCAAGGCGAGTGCTCTACTGCTTGAGCCATAGCACCACTACCGGTTTTCTGGTGGTTTATTGGAGATAAGGGTCTCAGGCTTTGAACTGTGATCCTTAGATCTCAGCCTCCTAAGTAGCTAGGATTACAAGCATGAGCCACCGGCACCCAGCTTTCGAATTTTTCAAGTTATTTTTCTTACACTAGTGAATAAATTTCTATATTTATTTATGTGTATGTACATTTTTGGAAAATTGTATTCATTCCTCAGGCTCCCTCCTCCTCCTCCTCCTCCCCCTCCCCCCTACTCTTCCTCCTCCTTCTTCTTCTTTGCCAGTCCTGGGGCTTGAACTCAGCCTGGGCACTGTCCCTGAGCTGATTTTTTTTTTGGTCACATGGCCTGAACTCTGGGTCTGAGTGCTATCCCTCAGCTCTTCAACTCAAGGCTAGCACTCTACCACTTGAGCCAAAGCCCCACTTTTGGCTTTTTTTGCTTATGTGGTGCTCAGGAATCAAACCTAAGGCCTCATGCATGCAAGGCAAGCACTCTACCACTGAGCCACTTTCCTAGCCCCTTGGCCTCCATCTTCTGATGTATTAAATAATGGCATGGAATGAAAATGGTGATCCTCAAAATGGAGTGCACAAAAGAATTTTTTTATTGAAATATAGGTTCCTGAGCATTACTCACAGCAATTTTATAGATGTAATATCTAAGACAAAAATATTCCTTTGAACAATCCCTTCTGGCATGCTTGGCTGATTCATGTTAGCAATTCAAATATGAAATTTTGGAAATAACTGCTCCAGATGGAGTCTAATTTCCAACTTTAAACTGATATATTATGTATAAACACATAATTATATTTAGGATCACTCTGTTTTGTGAAATATTTTCTCTTATAAATATTGTACTAATCAATACTAAGATTTACTGTTTTCAAAATAAGCTGTGTTTTTAGAATAAAAGCTTAGTAGAAGATGCTCATTATTTGCTATGTACCATACTTATGTCAGTTTATATAATCTTTTAGCAACTCAGTGAAATATAATGAAATATGTACTAAGCTCATTTATATATTCATTCATTCTACAATTATTAATAACTACCTATTATGTGTGAAGTGCTTTAAAGTTCTAGGAACACAGAGCTGCAAATGCATGGCTTCTGTCCTCAAAAAATTCTCATTTTCAACTAGACTATAAACAGAAAAATAGTCTAGGATGTGATCACAGAGAGACCATAAATGTGCCTCTGAAAGGGCAAAGACACCTCAGAGTGTCAGGCAAGGCTTCTTGGATGAGGAGACTTGATCTGTATTTAAATAACAAATGGGAATTAATGAGACAATGAGGTAAATGTATATTCCAGGAAGACAGGCTGGCAGGAATAAATGCACAGACGCTTGCCACTGCAAGATGAAATGTACAGGAAATCTAAGCATAAAAGTGTGGTAGGAAAAAGTAACAATTAAGGTTGAAAAGAGTAAATGTTTAGTCTTCACCATGTAGGTAGCTGAGAGAATTTTAAGGGTTTTCAACTTGGAAGTGACAAGGTAACATTTAAATTATGAACAGCTGCAATGTGGAACATGTACAGAAGAGAGAAAAATTGGGGGAAACAGTTTATTGCATTTCAAACATTAAGTATGCACAAATCACCTGGTAATCTTATAGTTTCTGATTTTGTAGGTCAGTGGTGAGGCCTGAGAGTCGTCATTTCTTTCTTTTTCTTTTCTCTATCCCTGACTCCTTTCTTCCTTCTTTCCCTTTCTTCTTCATTCCTTTATCTTTCTTTCCTTCCTTTCTTTGTTCTTTTTTCATTTTTTGTGCTGATATTTTAGCTTGAACTCAGGGCCTGGGTTCTGTCCATTATTTTTATTGCTAAACTGGCACTCTAACTTACCACTTTAGCCACATCTTCATATTTGATATTTTTGGTGCTTAATGGATATACAGGTTTCATGAACTTTCTTGCATGGCGTAGATTCAAACTGGGATCCTTAGACTAAGTACCTAGGATTATAGGTATGAGCATAATGGTGTCTGGCTTTTTCTCCTTCCCTGCCTCCCTCCCTCCCTCCCTCCCTCCCTCCCTCCCTCCCTCCCTCTCTCCTTCCCTCCCTCCCTTCCTTTCCTCCTTCCTTTCTTTTTTCTTCCCTCTTTTCCTCCCTTCCTTCCATCTTTCCTTCCTTCCTCCCTGCCCCCTCTTTTTGTGAAGATAGAGTCTCCCCAAGCTGGCCCGGAATTCATGGTCTCCAGTGCTATATTTACAGATTTTTTTTTACCACCACTCCCAGTTGAGAATCTGCATTTTTAACAAGCCCTGAAGAGATGTTGATGCTGCTGCTTCATGGACTCCACTTCAGATAATTAAGAGGTAAAAAAATGAACTAACAATCAGCTGGGAAATGATTAAACAAAACTGAGATTAGTTTGAGAGTGGAAAAAAAGTCAATTGAGTCTACATAGCTACCAAACTAGAAAGACATCCAACCAAGTGGGAAAAGATATTTACCAACAATATAGCAGACAAAGGCTTTCCATTATATATAGGGAACTCAAAAAATTAATTCCTCCCAAATCTAACAAGCCATTCATTAAATGGGCAAGTGAGCTAAAGAGAAACTTGTCAGAAGAGGAGATAAAAATGGTAGAGAAACAAATGAGGAAATGTTTATCATTCCTGGCCATAAAGGAAATGCAAATAAAAACAATCCTGAGATACTACCTTGCTCCAGTCAGAATGGCCTACAACCTAAATTCAAATGACAAATGCTGGCAGGGATGTGAAGAAAGAGGAACCCTACATTCCACTGTTGGTGGGAATGTAAACTAATACAACCAGTCTGGAAGGTACCTTAGAAAACTAAGCATAGACCATCCATATAACCCAGCCACACCACTCCTAGGCATCTACCCTGAGCAACAGGAACCAGGGTACAAGGACATATGCTCCTCCATGTTCATTGCTGCAATGTTCACAATAGCCAAGATATGGAAACAACTCAGATGCCCCACTATGGATGAATGGATCCATAAATTGTGGTGTTTCTATACAATTGAATATTACACAGTCATTAGAAAGAACAAAATAATGGCATTCACAGGGAAATGGATAGAACTAGAATGAGTCATGCTGAGTGAAATAAGCCAAGATTAGAGAGACAAACATCACATGGACTCCTTGATATGTGGATGTTAAATTCAATGAGATATAACAAAGTAAACTGGACTCAAGAAACAAAGGACTTTGCCTTAATTTGTCATATCATTTTTAGATGACTCTATATTTTTGACTCTACATAGAGTAGGGTCATAGAGTAGTAGCACACCTAAGGGATACTAGGAGAAGGACACAGAATCAGAGGTAAACAGTTGAAAAGATACAGCAGAGGGGCCCATCAGCTGCACTGGACTAAATGAAAGTGAATGAAGCAACTCACAGGCAGCAATGGGAGGGAGGGAATGAGAGAGAAAGAGGGAAAAGGTTCCACTACACAAAAGGAAAGAAATGTACATATCACCCAATCTGGAGGAAACAGTTGTATTGTCAAAGTTTGTAGAGTTCACAAGCTTTATAGACCATGATAATGACAATTTGCCTTGTGAAGTTTAAAATGTGTTTGTGACTTTAGCTAAATATCACTAGCCCACAATATTATTTAATCATTTAATCTCAATAAAGAAATTTTTAAAAAGTAAATTGAGTCAAAAAATATTTAGAAGCCCAAATGAGCAATACTTGATTATTGGTTCTAAGGAAGAATATGTAAGAGAGAATGAGTCTACGATTACTCTGAAATGTCTCTTGAATAGCTGGGTAAGAATATGGTAGATCCAATACCTGAAATAGATCATACCAGACAAGAAGATAAGAGAGGAGAAAATGAATCCAATCTACAAACACTTTACATGCACACATTTTTAATAATGTTACTTTATTCCAGGAAATATTTCAGGTGCCTGTATCAGATACGCAAATGCTAATAACCTGTAGGAAATCCAGAATGACTAATCCAATAGGCTGGTAACTAGGTAAGAAAAGTGCATTGTACTAAATATCTGGACTGTCAGACCCATAGGACCAATGTGCAAATCTAGTACTAGCTGTGTAGACTTTGGACAAATTAATTAGGTAATCAGGGCCCCATATTCATGTTCAATGAAATCTTTCTTTGTGTGCTATTCTTATCTATATTACAGTAATACTAGTAAGTTTGAGGTTAAAAATGAACAATAATAGCTACCTCACAGAATGATTGTGAAAATAAAATAGAACGAGTTCCACATGCTTTGAACTGTATCTATTATATTAGTTGGTATTCTTATTGCTATTGTTATTTTAAGTTCAAACCCCAGGGAAAATGTGCCTAGAGAAAGATTTGGCTTAGCATGCACATGGAGGTTTAAGTCATGGAGGTGTGCAGCATAAAGAACTATGGCTAAAAACAGAACTGGCAGCACAGTATAATTTACAAATGAATGGGGGAAAGGGAGAATTCAAGAAGGAAGCTCAGTTGAATGTCATGGTTCACATCTGTAATCTTCGCTACTCAGGAGGCTGAGATCTGAGAATACAGGTTCAAAGTCAGCCCAGGCAGACAAATACAAAAGATTTTATCTCCAATTAACCAGCTAAAGGCCAGAAGTGGAGGTATGGCTCAAGTGATATAGTGTCAAACTTGAGTGATGAAGCTTAGGGACAGCACTCAAACCCTGAGTTCCAGCCCCAGTACCAGCACACACACAAATTAAAAGAAGGAATCCCAATAGAGACAAGAAGGGAAAAACTAATAATCAAAGAACATAGAATAATAACACAGAGACAAAGAAAATTCAGGAAGGATGGAGTGATTAAGAACAGTTTGCATTTGCAGAATCCAGACTCAAACTAGGTGAGTGATTTTCTCACTCTGGTGATGGTGTTCAGCACAGATTCTGCCTAGGACTGAGACCAGCATTTTGTCCCTGAAATGAGCTTCCTTTCTTTTTTCTTGTTTGTCTGTCATGGGGCTTGAACTCTGGGCTTGGGCACTGTCCCTCAGCTCTTCAGCTCAAGGCAAGCGCTCTACCGCTTGACCTACAGCGACACTTCCAGTTTTCTTGTGGTTTATTGGAGACAAGAGTCTCATGGTCTTTCCTGCCTGGGCTGGCTTTGAACCATGATCCTCAGATCTCAGCCTCCTGAGTAGCTAGGATTACAAACTGTGAGCCACCATCGCCCGGCTGAGCTTCCTTTCTTAAGGGGAGCAGAAGCTACAACCTAGTGCTTGGGACCTTGTCTCTTACAGATGCCTCAAATTGTTCTGCTTGCTTTTCTCTCCATACCTCCCCCCAACCCTTAGAGTTCCTTTGGATATTTTAGTTCCTGTTTTTCATTCCAACTACTGTAGCCTTATTTTGATCCTACTTGTTTCAATAATCTTTTTTTTTTTTTATTAAATAATGGAGCTTGAACCAGTGTTTTCCATGTGCTAGACATGTGCTCTGTTACTGAGCTATATTTCTCAGCCCCTTTAAAATTTTTATTTTGTGATATGTTCCCCTTAATTTGTCCAGGCTGGCTTTGAATTTGCCATTCTCCTGTGTCCATCTTCCAAGTGTTGTGATTACAGGCATGCGTCATCGCACCCTGCCTGCATATTGCTCCATTCTGACAGTCTATGCTATAGCTTCCCTGGAGTAAGTAATTTTCCCCTCCTTAGAATTGTTTCCTTAGTTACAAATTGGCAGGGGAGTTCAAAGACATTCAAAGGCATATGTGCATATTAATACTATAATTTATTTCTAAAAGTAACAAATTAAAGATGACAACAATGCTGACACAGTGCCAAGCAATAATATGATGGCTCAAAAACTAAATAGAAAAATTGAAAAGTCTTAGAATTATAAAGGCTAATAGAAAGGCAGAACGGCAGGTAACTATGAGCCAGATTCTAGAACCTGAATAGGTAGAGGTTTGAATCCCAGCCCATGCCAATTATCACCTCTAGTACTTTAGGAATCATATTTAACTCCTCTATGTCTCAGTTTCCTCTTCTGATACTCTACTTTGTACCATTTTAATGTAGATTAAGTGAAACAACACACTCAACATAGTGCCTGGAATATAGTAGGCATTATATTAGTTTCTAGTAAGCCAATAGAGGGGGGATATTTTTGTTGTTTTACCTATGGAGTAGAAATACAGCCTGTTAAATTGGATGTAACACCTCTTGGATGATCTTTCACAAGATGACAAAGGCTCTTACTATTGCCATTTGTATAAAGATATTTAAGCAGAATTCAGGTTGTGAAATTACATGTAATAACATTACATAAACACATTTTAAAATATTTAAATCTACAAAACACAAAATTTCTCCCAGAATTTAGGAGGTAAAGGAAGAAGATCACAAGTTAGAGGCCAGCCTAGGCTATGTAGCCAGACCTTGTCTTAAAAAGCAGTTCATTCACATGTTTGTATAATTATACAAATGATATATAAGAATAAAACATTTTATTAAAACATACACATATTTCAAATGTACATGTCAATGTTTAAATAAAAACTAAAGATAAATATGATAAAATGCTAATAATAGCCAAGTGTGGTAAGATTAGGTATGGACTTTTCTTGTTTCCTCTTTGTTTTATATAATTATCTACAATTGGATCATACTACTCTAACAATGAATTCTGTGTTCCATATGGATATTAGTAAGATGTATAATAAGCAAGACAGCAGAATATCACATTGGATCTAATGATAGTATTAAAAGTATATGAAAGTTAGGTGCTGGTGGCACCTAACTGGTGCCTGTAATACTTAGCAACTCAGGAGACTGAGATCTGAGGATTACAGTTCAAAGCCAGCCTGAGAAAGAACGTCTGTCAGCCTCTTATGTCTAATTAACAACCAAAAACAGAAGTGGAGCTGTGACTCAAGTGGTAAAGTTCCATCCCTGAGCAAAAAAATCTGAAGGACAGCACCTAGGCCCTGAGTTCAAGCCCCAGTTTCAGCTAACGTGTGTGCACGTGCGCACGCGTGTACACACACACACATGCACACACACACACCTTTTACAATAAAGTAACATTTTCGAAGATTAAGAACCAATGTGGAAAGAAGAAAATTTTAACAAAGCTCAAATAAAATAAGTGGTTAAGTGCTCTGCTGGTGACAGTTTTTGGAAAGTATATGCATGTGAGGAGAAGGTTGCAATGAAACAGAATACAGTGATCAACAGTGGCCTGTGTACCCATTGTAGAATTTTGTATATCACTCTGTTCTTTTCTAAACTTTTAGTAGCATGATAATTTTATTCTTGTAATTTAACAAAAACATTAAATGAAAGAATTAGACTTGATAAAACCTAATAGAGCAAATACTGGATAGAGCTGAGGTCCAAAGGTCCCCAGAGTATGTGTAGTTAGAAGTTTTCGAAGATGAAATGAGAGATCAGAAGTGGCTGATTCACTGAGCATTAGCTTGTTCCTAGGGCTTCCCCTTAACAAGCAAGACAGCCAGTTCCACTTAGAGCGGAACATTAAGCAAATCATGTCAGATCAAGCCTTTACATTGTTCCAGGAGCAGATGATGGGACTGAAAGTGGGTGCTGACTAGAAAACTAATTGGGCATTTACCCAGTTCTTCCAGAGAGGAAGCAGTCTCCAGGCGAAGGAAAGCTGCAGGACTAGCTTGTCACTCTATGACATAGAACCTTCAGCATTTATACAGTGCCTGACTGCAACCACAATTCAGGAGAAATGTTTGTTCATATTGAATTAGGGTCTGGTTATTTTCTAGTTCTTCTAATGACCTAGTAGCCTCTTCTTGCTCTTTTTTTTTTGTCCCCCATGAGGTTTGAACTCAGGGCCTGAGTGCTTTCCCTGAGTTTTTTATGATCAAAGCTACACTCTACCACTGGAGCAAAAGCTCCATTTCCAGCTTTTATTGAGTAGTTTATTTACTGAAGATAAGATTCTCATGGACTTTCCTGCCTGGACTGGTTTTGAACCATGATCCTCAGATCTCTGCCTACTGAGTAGTTATGATTACATGGTGCCCAGGTCTTCTCACTGTATTACATTTGAAAAAGTTATTCACAGCTTCAAAAATCTCTGAGTCCCCTGTCAGACTGATCATCTGATTGGCTCACAGTCTGTGTGTGTGTGTGTGTGTGTGTGTGTGTATCTGTCTGTCTGTGTCTCTAACATTTCTTTTAAATAATATTTTATTATCTTTTCTTTTTAATTTTAAAACTTATTACAAAGGTAATGTACAAAGGGTTTACATCACATGTCAGGTAAAGAGTACATTTCTTTGTCACCTCTTTCTTCAGTCTCAGTTTTTCTCACCTACCCCTACCATAAGTTGTATAGTTCATTTTCAACATAGTGTCCAGTGAAACTTTTATTATCTTTAAGTAGTTGTACAAAGGAGCTTTCATTAAATAAATCAGTTTATGTATGCAATGTATTTTTGTGGGCTTGAATTCAGGGCCTGTGTGTTGTTCCTTAGGTTTTTTTTCACTCAAGGCTAGCACTCTACTGGAGTCAAACCTCTGCTTTTGGCTCTTTGCTAGTTAACTGGGGATAGAAATGTCATGGACTTTCCTGCCTGGGTTGGCTTCAAACTCAATCCTCAGATCTCAGCTTCCTGATTAGAATGGCAGGCTTGAGCCACCAGCACCCGACTGCATCTACATTTCTTGATTCCTATATTTTCTTCTGCCTTTGAGAGTTTGTCCTAAAGGAAGTTCAGAGAAAATTCTTAACTAAAGTTTAGTTCAGTATGACATTTCACCAAAGGCAAAAATAATCACAATTTTTTCCTTGTTCCTTATAAGGAAATCAGTTTCCTTCATAACTATTTATACCTTCTACTAAATAAAAAAAATCACACGGCTAGGGATGCAGCTTAATGGAAGAGTGCTTACTTAGCATGTGCAAGGCCATCACACAAAGGGAGTTCAATTAAAATTTAAAAATTAAAACAAGAAATCATAATCAGAAGTGGGAAACTTTCCTTAGTTAGGGATGGAAGAGTGCAGGTAAGGGAAATTGTTTGGCTGCCCAACATCTATATATAGACAACCACAGTTTTCTGGGAAGAAACAACTTCTTATTATAGACTACAGAGACTAAAGAAGCTTTTTCTTGTACTCTGGGTCCTTCCTTACAAATCTAGAATAGAAACAGAACACAGATGTCAATGGTGCTAGCTACTTAGGAAGCTGAGATCTGAGGATCAGCGTTCCAAGATAGGCTGGGCAAGAAATTCTGTGATACTGATCTTCAATTAGCCAGCAAAAAGACAGAAATTGTAGCTGAAATGGTAGAGCACCAGCCTTGAACAAAAAGCGAAGAGACATCACCTAGGCTCTGAGTTTAAACCCTACTAAGAACTAGCACCCCCACACACACCATACATAAACACACACAATGTTTAGAAAACATTGCAGCATACATGCTAAGTTCCATTCCATCAGACAACATAACAGACAACCAGCAAAGTAAGTCAAGAGCTCCATGCAAAGTGACTTCTGCAGAGAAAGCAGAGAGAATAAAACACATTTTACTGGGACTGAATGAGAGAGAAGAGGAAGGAATGCTATTTGTTCTTTCAAAGCCTAGAGTAGTAATGTAAGCAAACTCTTCAGTTGATATCTAGAAAGACATAGAAATTATTTACTCCATTTCCAGCAAAAAAAATATTGGAAGGACAATAAATGCTAATTGAAAAGCCATCTCTTTTGATTTAGTAATTTAGGTCATCTAACTTCTTTTTCAATACAGCAGGGAAATACTGTAGTTGTAGGCTACATTTTTTTTAAATGAGGTATGTTTTCTTCTCAAGTGAAAGGTATTATAGCATCACTGATGAAAAATCTCCTTTCCTCTGAATCTGCCCTCAATAGGGATTGGGATCTGTGTAAAATTTTTTGGTGTTGATGTAAAAGTGTGTGGCCTATTCATATCAGGGGAAAGAACTGTCATTACTGAAGAAGGCTACAGGAGTGAATTGGATCATTGTGTGGGTAACTAACTAATAAAGAAATCCAATGAATTTAGTTTGTTGTACATGATCGGTCAATTGGGCTATTTAAATACAGTCTTCCTATCAGGTTTATGCCTAGGTAGTTCATTTTTTTATATATAATATTCTGTTCTGGGTGATGGGGATTGCAATGGCCACTTAAAAACTCACTTCCACTGTTACCCTTCTGTGCTTTTGTAGGCTAATTATTTATCATTTCAACCTGTAATTTGAAAAAAACTTTAAAGATCATATAAAAACCAGATGCCCTTGGCTCACACCTGTAATCCTAACTGCTCAGGAGGATGAGATCTACGGATCACAATTCTAAGCCGGCCTGGTGCCAGCCTTGAACAAAATAGGTAAGGTACAGTGCCCAGGCCCTGGTTGCAAGCCTCAATGCTGGCAGGAGAAATAAAAATAAAAATAAATTAAAGATAATCAGGGCCAGGTAATGAACTGCTTGTAAATGAGGTTAACCATGAGGTTGGAAGAGATGGAGGAAAATGATGAAATGGGTTACATTCTCAAGATGCGTTGTACTCAAAAATTGATAAGAGGAAATTAAACCCCTTTGTACAAGTACTTAAAAGGAAAACAAAAATCTTAAAAATTAAGTGCTACAGTTACTTATAGTTATTGAGCTAAGCATCCCCCTTATTTATTTAATAAAACCATGCTGACCATTTGCAAAGTTCAAGGCAATGAACTGGGCTTTGGAGATACTAAAATCAATGTAATTCAATATCTTACTCAAGGAGTTTAAAGCCTAGAAAAGGAGAGGTATAAAAGCAACAACAAAGAGACAGTCACTCTAAGATAATACTGGATAATCGGAGTAAAATTTATAGAAGTGGAAATCCAATAAATTACTTTGGTATACATGAGAGAGAAGGAATGACAACTAATCAAGTCGGTTGAAAAGAGAAAGTATATGCATGTATAGATAATTGTCTCATTATGTTAAATGAAAGAAACTTGAACTTTTATTTTTTCGGTCGGTTGTGGGACTTGAACTCTGGGCCTGGGTACTCTCCCTGAGCTCTTCAGCTCCAGGAGAGCCCTCTACCACTTAAGCCACAGCTCCACTTCCAGTTTTCAGGTGGTTAATTGGAGATAAGTCTCACCGACTTTGCTGCCCAGGCTGGCTTTGAACTTCGATCCTCAGATCTCAGCCTCCTGAGTAGCTAGGATTACAGGTGTGAACCATTGGCGCCTGGCCTAAACTTGAACATTTTTATGAGGCCAAATGCTACAAGAGAAGGCAACTATGAATTGAAAGGAAGGTGATGGGATGTGATAAGGTAAGATTTCTAAAAATGTCAGTGCATTTGTTTTAAAATGTTAACTAGTTAATGGCTAGCAAATTTTAGATTTTCAGCAACTATATGGTCCCTTGATCCCAGAAGAGTTCTGAACATATAGTAGGGATAAACCAATGTTTTTGAAGCATCATTTGCATACTTGGATGATTTTTATTTTTTCAATAGGGGAAATAAAAATTAATATAATTTATATAAATATAATTTAATGTTAGATTATCAGAATATGGGTATTAATATTTACAACAGACATCTCTTGAGCACTTAACCCTAGACTACATAATTTTCACACTGTGATTTAATCCTCATATTGAGCACACAAATAGAGCCCTGTATTTCCATGTGTGCAATGCAAAATTGATTTTAGATCTGCAATTTCATATTTAAACCCAAGAGCTTGCTCAAGTAATATGGATAATTAATGATATAAATGGCATTTGAACCTTTATATTAGGTTCCAAGACCCATACTTCAACCATTAATCTCTCTCATTTTTCTAGGAACTCAAGAAATCATTTTTGTGTGCTATTAACCTTAATCCAAGTAGCCAATATGAGTGCTAGAATCAATGCTTGGCTGAGAAATGGTCCTCTGGCTATTAATGGACTGCTGTGACCTCAAGGAATATACTATATCTTTGATAAATTAGTAATTCTTCCTATACTTTAAAGTTTCTTGGAGGCTTTGTAAAACAGACAATATTAAGCCAGAGAGAAAAAACACATGGAAAGTAATGAAAATTTGAAGGTAGAAGATCAAGAGTGGCCTAGGAGATTCCTCAAAAGACTAAACATAGAGCTCTCCTATAACCCAGCAATCTCACTTCTGGGCAATTACCCAAATGATCACAAACAAGGCCATACTACAGTTATCAGCAGAACCATGTTTATTTCAGAATTATTTACCAGAGCTAAGATATGGAACCAACCCAGATGCCCCTCAATAGCTGAATTGACAAGAAAATGTGATATATACACACAATGAAATTCCATGTTTCCATCAGAAAGAATGACGTGGAAAGACCTGCAAAAAATTATATTAAGTGAAGTAAGCCAGATCCAAAGAAAAGTCAATTGAATGGTTTCCTTCATTTGTAATAACTAGTATATGTCTATTACATTCTTAACAGGGGATCTTAATAGCCCAATTGTTAAGTGCAGAGGACCATATATAATGAAGCATAACAACATGAACTCCAAGAATTGGAAACAAGTGGTTCTTATTATGTATACAGTTCTTTCCTTTTTTTTTTCTTTCTGCTTAAGTTTTCTGTACCCTTTTTCTTGTATATAAGTTTATCTGATCCATGGAAAGAAAGCGTATCACAGAAACAGCAGAACAAAGGATGAACAAATGCAACAACTATACTCATGTTGGAAATAAAATATACAACTTGGGTGGGGGAAAGGGAGTTGGGAGGGGTAAGCAGGAGAAAAAAAGCAGGGAGAATGATTAAAAAGAAATGTACTCATTACCTTAACTTGTGTAACTGTATCCCTGTTTATCACCTTTACAATAAGGATTAAAATGATTGTCCTAGGGTTAGGTGTGGTGGCCTGTGCTTTTGCTCTTGGGAGGCTGAGGCAGGAAGATCATCAGTTTGAGGTCAGACTGGGCTACATTGCAAGACCCTCACTCAATAGAAAAAGCATGGTCTGAGAGTGATTCATTGACACAAACAAGAAACTTACATGTTAGATTAGAAAGGAGGCAGTGTACTAGGAAAAATCATTACTAACTATATCTATCTGTTCATGACAAATTTATGATTGATAGAATAATTGCACTAGATGGCTTTGAAAAAAATGCAATACAGAAGAAAATGGGTCATGAACATCACAAGATAGCATCCTGCATTTCATTATGTCTTCCTCCTGGGAGAAACCTTAAGAGCAAAGAAAGATTAATTCCAAACTCCATATGATCATGGATAAATTTCTCTGAGTGCCACACTGCTCCATTTGTGTAATGTAGTGTAGGCAAGGTGCTATTCAAGATCCCTTCCAGGCCTGGAATTAATTTTCTAATTTATTATTTTATTTATTAAGTCAACATACACTATATAGTTACTAAATTGGGCCACGTGTGAGGTGCTGGGGTGGTAGAGATGAATGAGACATGTTTCTTGACTAAAAGGAGCATGCAGGGTGGGAGGGAGAAAGGAAGGAGAGAGATTAGCAAACAAAATCAATCCTTTATGACATTTGCTTTATGATACAGTGAGGATATAATGCACAGATGGTCATCTTTCTGCACAAGAATCAATGAAAACATCATAGAGGAAATGAAGAGATGGCCTGGATCTTAAAAATATGAAATATATACATATATAAGGAGGAGGCTACAATGCTTGATAAGAAATGTACTCATTATCTTGCCCATGTAATTGTAACCCCTCTGTATAGTATTTTCACAATAAAAAATAAAAATTAAAAAAATATGAAATATATACATATATATATAGTCTTCAAGAAAGAGAGATGGAGTGGGGACACAGAGAAAATAGTAATTTGAAAAGTTATTACAATGTCAAAAGCTGTGGTGAATCTAGGGAATTTCAAACTGAAGTGAGAGGTTCAGGTCTTAGAAAATTTTGAATACCTGTAAGGGTACTAAGGTAGTCAGTATCTGTTGTAAAGCTAGTGCTCACCCCAGAAACATGGTTTATTTTCTCTCAGAAATTAGTGTAGGAATTTATATGTCTGATGTCCAAGAGATTATTGCTTAAATTTTAGGTAACAAAACAACAAAAAACAAGAGAAGAGTAAAATACCAAGGAATACACTCAACAATAAGGACAAAAATTAATGGCTACATGAAAAAAACACTAAAATTCCACTGAGAAGCACAATAAATAACCTGAATAAATACAACATATATTTATTCTGGATAAGTAGACAGTGTTGAAGGTATCTCTTGAATTCAGTCTCTTAAATGTTTGATGAAACTTAATCAGAACCTGAACTTATTATCAGCCAACAATGGCAAAAAAATGGAGATAGGTACACACACACACACACACACACACACACACACACGTACACACAAACGCTCACAATTAATATATAGATAACCCTGTTTCAAATTTATTTGGAAAAATAAAAGGGAATCTTCATATTTCTAAAATTGAAATATATTAGCCAGTTATGGCTGCAATAATTCTGCATAATAAACACTCTCCAAACTTTAATTGGCTTGAACTATTCATTTGTCTTGGTCTATGACTCATTATTGTTTTGTTGACATGACCCAAGCCCCCCTGGGTTTGAGTTTAAGCTGCAGTTCACATACATATGATTGCTGTCTCCTTGGACTATGGACTGTTCAGGAAATGTTCTTCTCATAGCGATTCACAAAAGCCAAAGAAGGCAAGCCAAACTAAATAGGCATGTTTAAAGCTTTTGCTTACATCACATTCTCTAAAATTACATTATTTGAAGCAAGTCACATGTCTATATCTAACATTAAATAGTCAGGATAATATTCTTTGTCTAGTAGGAGGTATTACAAAGTTGTATGGAAGAAGATTCATATGAATATTTATATAACCATAGGGAGTGTAGAATTGGAAATAATCAAAATACTACAACAAAAATAAGAGTGAATAAACTCTTTATATATGAAAACAGCCAGGTGTTAGTGACTCAGGAAGCTGAGATCTTAAAACCGTAGTTTGAAGCCAGCCTGGATAGGAAAGTTTGTAAGGCTTCCATCTATAATAAACTATTAAAAAAGCTGAAAGTGGAGCTGTGGCTCAAGTGGTAGAGCACTAACCTTGAATAAAAGAAGCTCAGGGACAGTATCCAGGCTCTCAGTTCAAGACCCAGGACCAGCAAACACACACAAAAATATAGGAAAGCATTAAATAAATCTATTATGATAACCTATTAGAAGGCTTGTCCCTTTTAAAAACTTAGTTGAGGAGTCAATAATAGATCCTAATGTATCAAATTAATGCATGTAATAGTTGATGGGTTGGAAACTGACTCTAAGAGAAAGTAAGTTACTAGAAGGATTTCAGGAACCACAAGGAGAACCAGCCTTGGAAGCTAGCAGAAAACAAAACAGAGCAGGCAACAAGAAGCACAGACAGGGTTATATTTCAGAAATGTCTGGTTTGTAGACTAGAATTTTTTCATGCAATTTTTAGTGTTATTATAAAGGTGATGTATGTAGGGGTTACAGTTACGTAAGTCATGTAAAGAGTACATTTTTAGCTGGGCACTTGTGGCTCGTGCCTGTAATCCTAACTAATCAGGAGGCTGAGATCTGAAGATCACGGTTCAAAGCCAGCCTGGCCAAGAAAGTCCATGAGACTCTTGTCTCCAAAAAACACCAGAAAACTGGAAGTGATGCTGTGGCTCAAGTGGTAGAGCACTCGCCTTGAGCTGAAGACCTGAGGGACAGTGCCTAGACCCAGAGTTCAAGCCCCACGACCAAAAAAAAAAAAAAGAGTGTATTTCTTTTTGGACACTGTCACCCCTTCCCTTGCTCTCTCACAGTGTTCCTCCTGTCACCATCCACAAATTGTATAGTTCATTTCCAATGTAGTGTCTAATGAGTACCACTGCTGCATTTTTTTACCCTTTGTCCCACCAATTCTGTGCCACCTTTGCCCTCCCAAGGACAGATAAATGAACAAATAAGACAAAAGGAAAATAAAAGAAAAACAGCAACAAAGAAAGCACCCCTTGTTTCCATTTCCTGGAGCTCATTTTGATAAATATTATTTTATAGGCTCAGATGCACATAGGTATTTTGCCTTTGTGTTCCTCTCCTAAGACTATCCTCCTTTGGTGAATGCCTAGAGATATGTAATTTATCATGTCCTAGTGTATATGGGTTTTTGTTTTGTTTTGTTTTACCATATAGTGTGTTTACTTGTAGATTTATAAGCACATTCTATCTACCACAATTAAGGGAAATCATACCCTATGTTTCTTTGGGTCTGGGTCACTTTGCTTAATATAATTATTTCCAAGTCTTTCCATTTCCTTATGAATGGTACAATATCATTCTTTGTGAAGGATGCATAAAATTCCATTGTGTATATATACCACATTTTCTTGATAGATTAATCCTTTAAGGGGCACCTGGGCTGATTCCATATCTTGGCTATAGTAAATAATGCTGCAAACTATTTTGACTAAACTAGCTCAATATTCAAAATCCTAAAGAATATACTAAAATTACTTCACAACTCAACAAGTATAGAAAGATCTATCTGACTTTTCATTGATTTCCTTTGAGGGAGAAGTTAGGAAGTCATACTCCAAGAAGAAAGGTATTTGAGTGATATGCAGCTTACCCTCAAGTTCCTATAACATATAGTTCAGTGGGACAAGGAAGCTAGATCTTTACCTCAGTTAGCACAAGAAAATAAATGAATGGAAATGCAAGAAAGAGAATTATAGTACTATAGTAATAAAAGGGATGATTGTGCCAGGCGGTTGTAGCTCACGCCTTTAATCCTTGCTAATCAGGAAGCTGAGATCTGAGGATCCCAGTTCAAAGCCAGCAAGGGCAGGAAAGTCTGAGAAACTCTTATCTCCAATTAACCCCCTGAAAACCGGAAGTGGCGCTGTGGCTCAAGTGGTAGAGCACTAGCCTTGAGCTGAAGAGACCAGAGGCAGCACCTAGGCCCAGATTTCTAGCCCCACAACAGTAATTTGTGCCTTTTAAAGCATGATATCCCAAAAGGGATTAAAAGATTGATAATAAATTAAATACATAAAAATTAAGCATTCTTAGCTACTCAGGAGGCTGAGATCTTAGGATCACAATTTGAAGCCAGCCTGACTAGGAACACTGTGAGATTCCAATTAACTACCAAAAAGCTGGAAGTAGAGCTGTGGCTCAGTTGAGCAATATTCTTGAGCACTCAGACTCTTAGTTCAAGTCCTAGGACCAGCACAAAAAAATGATAAGGTTTGTAAGTCCTCCAAGATGTAAGTAATTTTTTTGTTGGGGGTGGGGCTTAAACTCTGGGCCTGGGCACTGTCCCTCAGCTCTTCAACTGAAGGCTAGTTAGGGTTCTACCACTTGAGCCACAGTGCCACTTCTAGCCTTTTCTGTTTTATATGGTGCTGAGGAATTGAACCCAGGGCCTCATGCATGCGAGGCAAGCACTCTACCACTGAGCCACCTTCCCAGCCCTAAATAATCTTATACTCAGTCCATAAACTCACTTACCAAAAACATTAGGCATTCTTATGCATAAGTAAATCAAAGAAAAAGACAAATGGAAAGCAGAGAAAATATTTGAAATACATGTAATAAATAATTAATTGCTATTCAATATTTAAGCTTTTTAAAACCAAAAAGAACAGCAATAACTCAGTGAAGAAATGTCCAAAAGGGACAAACAGGGAACTCACACTGAAAGAATAGCAAATAACTTTTAAGTACATGAAATGATTACCCACCTTACTAAATTTAAAAATGTAAATTAACACAATTACAAGAATATTTGCAGCTAAGAAGGATTTGCTGTATCAGATGAAAGCCAAGTTGCCAAGTTTGAATAGAGCCATGACTCTTAATGCTGGATAACATTGAACAAATCATTTAATATTTGTGTGTGCCTTCTAATTGAGTTAATAAATGTAAAGCCCTTAGAATGTTATTCCATACATTATAAGCCTTGCATGTTATTATTTCTCATTGTTATTAGTGTCATTGAAGTCCCAAACATAAGCTCATTTTTATTAGCATACATTAGTTATACAGGGAGGTTTGGTTATATTTTCATAAATGTATACAAATGTATCCTGATTAACCTCACCCCATCACTCTCTTTCCCATCTTAAAACAATTTCAATAGGTTTCATTGTTCTGCTTTCTGTGCAAATCAACTACGTTGTTAACTGTATTCATTCTTATCACCTTCTCCAGTATCCCTTCCCCCTCCTGCTGATACTTCCCAGAGTATGTTTTACTCTCCTGTCATTCCTTTTTTTATTGTGTTAAGATTGTTCCAAAATGTTTCACCATGTTATTTCAGATGTGTATGTATTATATTTTAATCAGAATAACCCCCTCTATTGCTTTCTCATTCCATAACCCTCAATCCCTTATTTATCATCACTTTTTGAGATTTCTTATGTTACCTTCATACATGACTAAACTGTATTCACACTCTATCTTTCTTTTCCCCTTTCCTCCTTCCTTATCTCCTGAATAATTCTATAGTTTGTCATGTTCTTTATATGTGGGAGTGGTATGTTTTTCACTGAAATGTGGGAGAAAATGATGGAGGTAGGAGAGATAAAAGAGACACATTTACACTCACACAAAGCATACAAACAAATTTCATGTATAGACTAAGCAATTGTTTAGTGAATTTCAGTAATTAGTGTGTTGCACATTATAGAAAACTAGAAAATCTAGTGGAAAAACATCTTTTGATTCCCATTTTAAGCATGGAGAAACTGAGATTCTGAGAATGGATGGCATTTGCTTAAAGTTATAGGATTGAGTGGATCTGTAGAACCAGGCTTGAAACCCTTATTCTCCTAACAACTAAGGTCAGGCTCTTTCCATTTATAAAGCCTGCCTTGTTCAAAACAATGAGCAAGAGCTTGTGAAGACAAGGAGAAAAAGTATGGTGGCCAATAGAAAATGAGACAAATAACTCAAATCTGGTACACATAAGAAAGATGTTCTATTTTCTTGTATTTATTTTTCTGACAGTCTTGGCTACTGAACTCATGACCTAATGCTGTCTCTGAGCTGTTTGCTCAAGACTAATGGTCTACCACTTGAGTCAGAGCTCTACTTCTGGCTTTTTGTTAGTTAATTAGAGACAGGAGTCTCATGGACTTTTCTGTCCCAGCTGGCTTTAAACCAGGATCCTCAGATCTCAGCCTCCTCAGTAACTAGGATTACAGGTATGAGCCACCAGAGCTGGCCTTGTGTTTTCTTTTTTAAAAATCTCCCTCAAATACTTCTTTATATAATCATCTTGTTTAACACTTTTAGTATAAATTTAGTATAATTGAGAAGTTCTTTGCTTTTCAACTGTTCTATTTTTCATCAAATAGTTTTAGTTGCAAAAGAGTAGTTATACTTGACAAAAATGCCCTTCAAACATGTTTGATGCTGGTGGCTCACATGTAATCCTAATTTCTCAGGAGGCTCAGATTTAAGGATCACAGTTCAAAGCCAACCTAGGAAGATAAGTCCATCAGATTCACCTCCAGTTAAACAACAAAAAACTGGATGTATATATGTGGCTCAACTAGTACAAAGCCAGCCTGTAACAGAAAAATAAATCCAAGCAAGAAGTGTAGGACCCTAAATTCAAGCCTCAGTAGTAGCAAACTTTAAAAAAAATCTTTCAGTTTGAAAGTGTATATAGTAAAAAAAAAAATGATTTCTTTGTTGCTTTGTATGTCCCTCCCCCATGGTATAATCCCTGTTTTCACTGTATTTGATGTTGTATAATTTGTGGAGGGGAAGGGAAAAAAATTGTTTAAATAGGAATACAGGTTGACCCCTTTCAACAATGTACAAGACATTAAGTCAAAAAACGAACTTTACAACTTTGGCTGGGGGAGGGAGTGGAGGAGGGCGGAGATAGGAAGGGATGGGAAGGGAAAACAAAGGAGGAGGCAACAATGCTTGATAAGAAAAGTACTCATTACACTCCCAGCAACAATGCAGTAAGGTTTCCTTCTGGCCACATCCCCTCCAGCATCTGTTGTTATTAGAGTTCTTGATTATAGCCATTGTAATTGGGGTGAGGTGGCATCTCAATGTTGTTTTGATTTGCATTTCTTTTATGGCTAGGGAGGTTGAGAATTTCTTCATGTGGCTATTGGTCATCCTTTCTTCTTCAGAGAAGTTTCTCTTTAAGTCTTTAGCCCACTTATTTATTGGGAAGTTGTTTCTTTGAGAATTTGTTGTTGGAGGATTTAATTTTTTGAGTTCCAGGTATATTTTAGGTTCCTCAAAGGACTCCACATAGTACTCCTCCATGATCCAGCAATCTCACTTCTGGGCATTTATCCAAATGATTACAAGCAAGACCTTACTAAAGCTACCAGTACAGCTTTGTTTATTGCAGCATTATTTACCATTGCTAATTTATGGAACCAACCCTGATGCCCCTCAGTAGATGAATGGATCAAGAAAATGTAGTATATATACACAATGGAATTCTATGCCTCCATCAGAAAGAATGACCTTGCCCCATTTGTTAGGAAATGGAAAGACTTGGAAAAAATTATATTAAGTGAAGTAAGCCAGGCCCAAAGAAACATAGGTCCCATGGTTTCCCTTATTTGCAATAACTAGTATATGTCTGAGTCAAGCAGAAAAGTTCAGATAAGGTGATGTTAGGGAAATGAACCCTAAGATAAATATTCAAATGCTTTTTTCTTTCATGTGATTGTTTCTAACACATTTATAAGATGATTTCTTTGTTGCTTTGTATGTCCCTCCCCCACAGGATAACCCCTGCTTTCACTGTATTTGATGTTGGTATAATTTGTGGAGGGGAAGGGAAAAAACAAATTGTTTAAATAGGGTTACAGGGCTGGGAAGGTGGCTCAGTGGTAGAGCACTTGCCTTGCATGCATGAAGCCCTGGGTTCGATTCCTCAGCACCACATAAGCAAAAAAAAAAAAAAAAAAAAAAAAGCTGGAAGTGGCTCAAGTGGTAGAGTGCTAGCCTTGAGCTGAAGAGCTGAGGGACAGCGGCCAGGCCCAGAGTTCAGGCCCCATGACTGGAACCCAAAAAAAAAATAGGGTTACAGGTGGACCCCTTGCAATGAGATGTACAAGAGGTTATATCGAAAAACTAACTTTACAACTTTGGGGGGGGAGAGGGGTGGTAGAGCTGGGAAGGGATGGTAGGGGAAAAACAAAGGAGGAGGCAACAATGCTCAATAGGAAATGTACTCATTACCTTGTTCATGTAACTGTAACCCCTCTGTACAGTATTTTCACAATAAAAAAAGTAATCCTTCCTTTCTCTCTAGAATTTGATCCTCTAAATCTCTCCTCTATTGTTGACATTTTTTTTTCTTTTTTTTTTTTTTGGTGAGGGAATCCTGGGGCCTGAGCACTGTCCCTGAGCTTCATTTGCTCAAGGCTACCCTTCTACCCCTTGAGCCACAGTGTCCCTTCTGGCCTTTTATGTTTATGTGGTACTGAGGAATCGAACCCAGGGCTTCATGCATGCTAGGCAAGCACTCTACCATTAGGCCACATTCCCAGCCTTGTTGGCATTTTTTTAATGAATTGTTTCAGAATTATTATGTGCCTATACAAATAAAAGGAATTTCATGTCCCACTCATGTCCCATAATGGGAGCACTCAAGACATAGTTTTACAAATTTCTTGTTGTTTAACATGATAATATCAGCTCATATAGAAATAATTCACTTTTTAAATTGATGGCTTAGTAGTGCATTGATTGTTTGTGCCATGATATATGTAGCATATCCTATACTGATGTCCATTTGTTATAATCAATTATGCTTTTAATAAATTTCTTTTAGACTTGTATAGTAAACACCTGCAGGAAACTCTGAGCAACAGAATTGCTAGATCAATGAACTATCTGATAGAAAATATAAAATCTCTCTGTCCTGAGGTTGATATAGGTGGAATCAAGAAATTAGGAAACCTGATCTGGCTGAGAATAAATGGCCTAGATTCTAATAAAAAATTCCAACCCATACTTGTGACATTAACAGAGTGACTCGTGACATACAGGAGTGTCTTCCTGACCTGAAACTCTGACAACCTTTGAAAAATGACAGCCCTGATCAGTCTGACCATCAAAGGCCCAGAACTCCCACCTGGCTGTTAATGACACACACTTAGCCACTTTTTCAAGAATGGATACCCTCATGTCCTCTAACACAAATAAAACCCAGGAGCTTAAACCTCAATCACAGCACTCTTTCTTGAGCCTGACTGCTCTTCCACCTGGAAAGTGCACTTTTGCTTTAAATAAACCTACTCCTGCATAAGCGTCTTTTATATCTGTCCTTAAATTCTTTGTTCAAGGAATACCAAGAACAATTCCTTGTTTACCACTCCTGGTGTTCCTTTGTTAACATCATGTCACCAGACATGTCACTATTAGTAGCTCATTACAGTAATCCTAGCTACTCAGGGGGTGAGATCTGAGGATCCAGATTTGAAGCCAGCCCAGGTAGACAAATCTGAGTTCCTTCCAATTAACCAGCAAAAAGCCAAAAGCGGAGGTATGGCTCAAGTGGTAAAGGGCTAGCCTTGAGTGAAAAAGCCAAGTGGAAAACACAACCTCTGGATTCAAACCTCAATAATAGCACACAGACACACAAAATTTCTTTTATACTTGGCACTGATCTACAAGGTTTGAAGGTATTTACTCAATTAACTTTGATAACAGTCCAATTAAATGTATACTGCCTCTTCCATATTATAGAAGAAGTACGTGAGGCAAAGAAAGATAATAGAGCTGGAAAGTAGTAGGATTTGTACTTAGCATCTTTTTATCCTTCTACCCCACTGAAGTTGCCCTCTTTTCTGCATTCAGTAGCCAAAGTTCTCTTCCTTACTGCACAGGAGAAAGGCAGACAGAAATGACTCACTGGCATTTAATAGGGATCAATATATTAAACTGAACTTGAGCAATGTTCGACACAGGCATGCTACAAATAGCATCCAGGAGGCAATTTCTCTTGGCTTGATTGGACTTGTTAATTAGTGAGCTGGTTTTCTTTCATGACTTTCTCTAGCACATAGCCAATTCTTCGGGGTTTCATTTTTCACCTTCCAACAAGGTAGTACAGAGCTTGACTAACAAGTGCAAGACCCTGAGTTAAAAAAAAAAGAAAGGATGATAAAGAGTTAGAATAAATAACCTAACAGTGCACTACAAGGAACTAAAAAAAGGAACAACCTTCATTTTTTCAAGGAGAAAGTAATATAGATTAAAGCAGTGATAAATTAAATAGAGAAAAATCAATTATTTTCACTGTTGTAGAGCCTCTGCTTTCCATATAAATTTTAAAAGAAGCTACATTATATCTAGGAAAAGAATCTTTTAACTTTTTGAGAGGGATTTCATGAAACGTATAGTGTAAATTGGCATGCTTGCAATATTGAATCTTTCAATCCATAAACATAATGTTTCTCATTTATTCAGATTTTCTTTCATTTCTGGCATATTTAGATTTTCGTTCATTTCTGGTGTGATTATGTGCATGTGCCAGTACTAGGGCTTGAACTTAGAATCTTACATTTGTTCAACCTGACTGGCTTTGCTGGCACTCTGCCATTTGAATCATGCCTTCAGCCCAGCTTTTTGCTGATTATTTTTGGACATGGAATCTTGTGGACTTTTCTGCCCAGGCTACCTTTGAATGTCAGTACTCTAGATCTCAGCCTCCTAGTTTCTTAATCCTATAGATGTCAGTCTTCTAAGCAGGTAGCTAGCATTACACACATGAGCAATAAGAACCCAGCTCTTTGATTTCTTTCATTAGCATTTTATAGATTTTAGGATTTAAATGCATACCTAGTATCCAATTTTTTAGAAAATATTTAGGAAATAACAGTATTGTGCATTTTTAATTTTGTTTTTCACATGGCCATTGTTATTTTACAGAAATGTTTGATTTCTATTTCATTGTATTTTATTAGGTATATTAATTGCACAAAGAGATTTTATTGTGATATTTTCATGAATATAATATATTTTGATCAAATGTATCCCCATTATACTTTCTTATCTCCCTTTACGGTTTTGTCATTCTTAACATGCTTCATTATTCTAGATGTATGGATGTGTATGCACTTATATTCATGAGATGCAAGGTCTGCAATTTACTTTCCTGTGATGTTTTTATTCATTTTTGGTATGATGGTAATGCTGGCCTCAGAAAATGGACATCTATTTTCTAGAAGAGATTGTGTGTAAAAATTATTAATTACTGTTTAAATGCTTGGTAGAGTTCCCTAGTGAAACCATCTGGGCCTGGAGATTTGTTTTACAGGTATGCTGCAATAAAAATTCAGTTTTTAACAACAAATCAAAGAAAGGTTGGACAAATGGGATTGTATAAGGTTGCAGAGCTTCTGCAGGGCAAATGACATAGCTAGCAAGATCAATAGAAAGCCCACGGACTGGGAGAAGATCTTTACTAGCCATACAATGGACAAGGGTCTCATATCTAAAATATACTTGGAACTCAAAAAATTAAAGCACCCAACAACAAATCCTCAAAGAAACAACTGCCCAATAAGTAAGTGGGCGAAAGACTTAAAGAGAAGCTTCTCTGAAGAAGAAAGAAGGATGGCCAATAGACACATGAAGAAATGTTCAACATCCCTAGCCATAAAAGAAATGCAAATCAAAACAACATTGAGATATCACCTCACTCCAGTTAGAATGGCAAAAATCAAGAACTCTAACAACAACAGATGCTGGAGGGGATGTGGACAGAAAGGAACCTTACTTCATTGTTGGTGGGAATGTAAACTTGTTCAACCACTTTGGAAAGCAGTATGGAGGTTCCTCAAAAGACTCCACATAGAGCTCCCCAATGACCCAGCAATCCCACTTTTGGGCATTTACCCAAATGATCACAAACAAGGCCACACTAAAGCTACCAGCACAACTATGTTTATTGCAGCATTATTTACCATAGCTAAGATATGGAACCAACCCAGATGCCCCTCAGTAGATGAATGGATCAAGAACATGTGGTATATATACACAATGGAATTCTATGCCTCCATCAGAAAGAATGACATTTCCCCATTTGTTAGGAAATGGAAAGGCTTGGAAAAAATTATATTAAGTGAAGTAAGCCAGGCCCACAGAAACATAGGTCCCATGGTTTCCCTTATTTGCAATATCTAGTATAGGTATGAGTCAAGCGGAAAATGTCAGAGAATGTGATGTTAGGAAAACGAACCCTCAAATATGTATTTTAATGTTTTTGTTTCTTTCATGCATGTGTTTCTAATGCATTTATAAGATTATTTCTTTGTTGCTTTGTATGTCCCTCCCCCACAGTGTAACCCCCGCTTTCACTATATTTGATGTCAGTATAACATGTGGAGGAGACGGGGACAAACAAGTCGTTTAAGGATTCAGGTGGACCTGTTGCAACAATGAGAAGTACAAAATGTCATGTCAAAACCAGCTTTACAATGTCGGGGGGGGGGGGGAGGTATTATTGGGTGGGGGGGAGGAGGGAGGCTGGGAAGGGAGGTGAAGGGTAAACAAAGGAGGAGGCTGCAATGCTTGGTAAGAAATGTATGCATTATCCTGCCCACGTAATTGTAACCCCTCTGTACAGTATGTTCTCAAATAAAATAAAATAAAATTTAAAAAAAAATAAAATAAAATAGCTAAAAGAGAAAAAAAAAATTCAGTTTTTACAATCATTACAAATATGTTCATGTTTTTACACTTCACCTGACATGAGGTAGATTTTGTGGATTTTGAGAAATTTGGTCCATTTCTTTTATAATACCAAATTTATGAGCATTAAGTTCTTTGTAGTATTCCATTATTTTCCTTTAAATGGCTGCAGAATTTGTAGTGATAGCTACAGATCTCTGATATGGGTGATCTGTGACTTATGTTCTGTTTTTTTTTTTTTAATTTTATTTTATTTTATTTGTGAACATACTGTACAGAGGGGTTACAATTACATGGGCAGTATAATGCGTACATTTCTTACCAAGCATTGCAGCCTCCTCCTTTGTTTACCCTTCACATCCCTTCCCAGCCTCCCCCCTCCCCCCCAATCCCAATCCTTCTCCTTCCCCCCCATTCCCCCCCCCACCCCCGCACCGACGTTGTAAAGCTGGTTTTGGACATGACAACTTGTACTTCTCATTGTTGCAACAGGTCCGCCTGTATCCTTAAACAACTGGTTTTTCCCCATCTCCTCCACAAGTTATACTGACATCAAATATAGTGAAAGCAGGGGTTATACTGTGGGGGAGGGACATAAGCCTCTTCAGTAAATGGTGCTGGCAAAATTGGTTAACTACATGTAGAAAACTAAAGCTAAATCCTTATATATCACCCTGCACCAGAATCAACTCCAAATGGATCAAAGACCTTGAACTCAAAGCAGACACTCTGAAAACATTACAGGATGAAATAGGAGAAACCCTAGGTCTTCTTGGCTCAGGCCGAAATTTTCTGAATAGAGACCCAGAAACACAACAAATTAAAGAAAGGTTGGACAAATGGGATTGCATAAGGTTGCAGAGCTTCTGCAGGGCAAATGACATAGCTAGCAAGATCAATAGAAAGCCCACGGATTGGGAGAAGATCTTTACTAGCCATACAACGGACAAGGGTCTCATATCTAAAATATACTTGGAACTCAAAAAATTAAACCCCCCAACAACAAATCCTCAAAGAAACAACTGCCCAATAAATAAGTGGGCTAAAGACTTAAAGAGAAACTTCTCTGAAGAAGAAAGAAGGATGGCCAATAGACACATGAAGAAATGTTCAACATCCCTAGCCATAAAAGAAATGCAAATCAAAACAACATTGAGATATCACCTCACTCCAGTTAGAACGGCAAAAATCAAGAACTCTAACAACAACAGATGCTGGAGGGGATGTGGACAGAAAGGAACCTTACTTCATTGTTGGTGGGAATGTAAACTTGTTCAACCACTTTGGAAAGCAGTATGGAGGTTCCTCAAAAGACTCCACATAGAGCGCCCCAATGACCCAGCAATCCCACTTTTGGGCATTTACCCAAATGATCACAAACAAGGCCACACTAAAGCTACCAGCACAACTATGTTTATTGCAGCATTATTTACCATAGCTAAGATATGGAACCAACCCAGATGCCCCTCAATAGATGAATGGATCAAGAAAATGTGGTATATGTACACAATGGAATTCTATGCCTCCATCAGAAAGAATGACATTTCCCCATTTGTTAGGAAATGGAAAGGCTTGGAAAAAATTATATTAAGTGAAGTAAGCCAGGCCCAAAGAAACATAGGTTCCATGGTTTCCCTTATTTGCAATACCTAGTAGATGTATGAGTCAAGCGGAAAAGGTCAGATAATGTGATGTCAGGAAAATGAACCCTTAGATATGTATTTTAATGTCTTTTTCTTTCATGCATGTGTTTCTAACGCATTTATGTTCTGTTTTATTTTCTTCAAAATATCTTCCTAAGTTTAGATGCAATTATGTCCAACTAATAATAGTTTTTGAAAAATTCAGCTTTTGCTTTGTTAATTTTTCTACTATTTTTCTTTGTTCAATTTCATTGAGTCTACTCTTACTAACTAAATTAGTATCTGCTTGCTTTGGGTTTTCTTTTTCTTTCTAGTTCCTTGGGGTAGAAACATATTTTTAATTCAGATCTTCTTTTCTAAAGTAAGCATTACTCAGTTCAAGTCATGCTTCATATATTTCATAATTCTGTTTTCTTTTTCACTCCATTCTATGTAATTTTTAAAGAATTCCTACACTATTCTCAAAATTTTACTAATTCTCCTGTTGTTTTTCTGATTTTAGTTTTGAATTTGATTTCATTATGGTAAAAGAACATATTATATGGTGGCTAATGTTTTTATATATTTTTGTTTGTTTCGAGGTTAGTCATACTTGTTTATAATGGCTGCTTTAAAGATCTTTGCCCGATGATTCAAATATCTGATTCATCTCAGTGTTGGCGTGGAGTTGATTTTCTTTTCTTATGGAAAAGTTGTGATTTTACTGTTCTCGTGGTGATGAGCAATTTCATTTTTTCTCCTGTTAATGTTTTTTTTCTCTAGCTTTATTTAGGTATAATTGACACATGAAAATTATGTACATTTAAGGTGCACATCACGATGTTTTTATATGTGTATCAAATCAACAAACACATTACCTCCCATAGCTACTCTGTTTCGGGGGCAGGGGCAGGTGAGCATAATAAAATCTACTATCTACTCTCAGAAAAATTTAAATACATAGTACCTTATTTACTGTAGGTAACATGTACAATGACTGTCCACAGCTTATTCATGTTATAACTGTTATATATTAATGTTATAACTGTGCCCTTTGATAAGTATCTGTTCATTTCACCTGCCCCCTGATCCCTTCTACTTTGTTTCTTTATGTCTGATATTTTAAAATTTATAGATTGTGTGTGTGTGTGCATGTGTGTGTGTGTGTGTGTGTGTGTGTGTGTGTGTGCTCAAGTGTGCCAGTGCTAGGGTTTGAACTCAGGAATGTGGCACTGTGCTTTAGCTTTTTTTGCTGAAGGCTAGTGCTCTACCAATTGAGCCACAGCTCTGCTTTCGGTTTTTATGGGTAGGTAATTAGAGATGAAAGTCTCACAGATTTTCCTCCTGAGCTGGCTGTGAACTGTGATCCTCAGATCTCAGCTTCCTCAGTAGCTAGGATTACAGGTTTGAGTAATCAGCACCGAGTTTAAGAGTTCTTTTATAAGACTAATAATCTGTGGATGTATTACAATTTCTGTGGGGGGGGGGGAGAACCCAGTCCTGGGTTTACACTCAGGTCCTGGACATTGTTCCTGAGCATTTGTGCTCAAGGCTAGTGTTGAATCACTTCAGTTATAGCTCCACTTCTGGCTTTTTTCTGGTTCATTGGAGATAAAAGTCTGATGGACTTTCTGCCAGGGATGCCTTCAAACCAAAATCTCCAGGTCTCAGCCTCTTTATTAGCTAGGATTATAGGTATGAGCCACCAGTGTCCAGCTACAATTTCTTTATATTGTGAAAATGTAAATTGGTACAACCATTATAGATACCAGTATGGAGGTTCCTCAAAATTTAAAAAGAAAACATTCAGTTCAGTTTTTGAGATATAACTAAAGGGCTGAGTGATTGAGTGTATACTAGACCATACTAGTACCATTTGACAGAATGGGATGGTGATTTTCTTCACTCTTTTCAGATGAGTAGAATGCAGGTTTAACTCTCTCTTCCTAATGCTGCTGATAGCTCAATGATAGTAAGCTATCATATTGCACTTTTTCCTTGCTTCCATGTGAAGGTACATGATGAATTCCTCCCTGGGTTCCTTGACATTATAGTAAAAGGAAGTAGAAGAATAACTTCACTGTATGTTCCTGAAGAATAAGCTAAATACCAAGTCAGCAATGACCACTGTTCCAGGGGAGGGATGTAGCTGACTCCCCAAGGCACCCCTTTCCTCCTCGTAGTGTGTCATGGTTGGAAGCTCAGTTTCCCCCTAGACTTTCAGTGTCTTTAGAAGGAGGAGGAAACCAGGCATAGTGGCTCATGCTTATAATCCTAGCTACTACTAGCTACTAGCTAGGATCCTAGCCTACTCAATAGGCTGAGGTTTGAATTGAGGTTTGAAGCCAGCTCCACCAGGAAAGTCTCCAATTAACCAACAATAAGCCAGCAGTGAAGTTGTGGCTCAAATGTTGAGAATACCTTGAGAATACCAGAGTTGAATGAAAAAGTCAAGAGTTCAAGGCCCCGAGTTCAAAGCCCAGTACCAACACATCAAAAAAGAAGATAAAGAGGGGGAAGTAGAGTATCAGCTACCTTGCAAGTAACACCATTTTCTACCTCTTTAATATTGGTGGGTGTGGCCATACAATTTCTCATTTGACTGGGTGGATACAAAGCTTGTAGGGAAAGTGGAGATACTTACTAACCTCAAGATGTACTCCCTTGGTCAATCTCAATGATTTTGGAAGATAGAGGTAGAGTATCAGTTGCCAGTGGTTGTTACTGATCTAAGATAGGTGGCTAAGGCCTGAAGTGACAAGGCTACCTTATATTACCTGACTCCATCTTGCTTCTGATGGGTAGAAATGGAGGTTCAATTGTTTTCATGCATTTTTATTGTTATTATAAAGGTTATTTACATAGAGTTTGTAGTTATGTAAGTCATGCAAAGAATGAATTTCTTTTGTGACAATGTCACCTCTTCCCTCCTTCTCCCAGTTTTTTCCCTCCTGCCCCAACCCACAAGTTCTATAGCTCATTTTCAGTGTCTAATGAGTACCACTGCTGCATTTGTTCACCCATTGTCCCTCCATTTCTGAGCCTCTCTTACCCTCCTAAATGAACAAACAAGACAAAAGAAAAAGAAAACAAAAACGGCACACACACAAAAAAACCTCTTGTTTCCATTTCCCAGAGTTCATTTTGATAAATATCATTTTAAATAATCAGATGCACATAGGTATTGCACCTTTGTGTTCCTCTCTTAAAAATATCCTCCTTGAGTCTCACTGAGTGTGAATGCCTGTATAATTTAGCATGTATGTGTTCTTTTTCTTTTACCATCTGGTGTGTTTATTTGTAGATTTATAGCTACATTCTAGCTACCACAAATGAGGGAAACCCTGTAGTCTATGTTTCTCTGGATCTGGCTTACTTCACTTAATGTATTTTTTTACAAGTCTTTCCACTTCCTAACAAATGGTACAATATCATTCATTCTGAAGGATGTGTAGAATTCCATTGTGTATATATGCCACATTTTCTTGATTCACTTGTCCACTGAGGAGCACCTGGGCTGATTCCATATCTTGGTTATGGTAAAAAAAAATGCTCCAATGAACACTGTTGTGCTGATAGCTTTAGTGTATTCTTGTTTGTGTTCTATTGGATAAATGCCCAGGAGTGGAATTGCTGGGCCATAGGGTAGCTCTATGTTTAGTCTTTTGAGGAACCACCATACCGATCAATTTTTAATTGTATCTCACTGACACTACTCTTTAAAGACCACTTCTCCTTCCTTCAGGTAGAAAGTAGAAAGTAGAGCTCAGCTCCCCACTTCATCCAGTACTATACTATACTGGAGGGAAAATCACATCACTCTTTGGTTCTTCCTAGAGAAGGATGAATGATAGTTTCTTACTTGCTCAGGGGATAGGTGATAATCTTCTCATCCTGCCACCACAATACCACTAGAAAGACTAATTCTGCATAGCACAGGAAGTAGGGAATGATATGGGAGACCAGCTCCCCTTTGCGCCTGTAACATTATATTATTATCAGGTAACATTATTACTAGAAAAGTTTGTTTGTTATTCCACAATTTTCAAGTTCCTTTGGTTATGGAGAACAGCAAATCTTTTCTATCATCTACGTCTGTGGACAATTATAGGGTGGAAATTTCTCAAGTACCCTGTGTAGTATATATGGGAAGTGAAAAGGCAGTGCAGAAACTTGCCCTGGTTTGCTCTTAAAGTCCCAAGATCCTACTTCCTCCTCTTTTCCTCCTTCACTCTTCTTAGTTAATTTTTGCTATGTCTAGGATTTTTCTGTTTTGACAGGAAGAACCTTAGTAGGGCATATCTAGTCCATCTAGGCAAAACCAGAATCCTTCATATTTAGTTGATTTAATTAACTGTTTATAGAGAGCATTTTTTAATGGGGATATAAACTGCCTTGGTTTATACTTCTATCACTTGTAAGTTTTTTCTCTGGTAATAGGGTAATACGGTTAAAAGTGAGGGCCTCAAGCTCACTGAGTAGATATGCTACAAGTTGATCCACACCGCTAGCCTTTTTCCTTTAGTTGTTTTTCAGATAGGGTTCTGCAGTTATTGCTCTGGATCAGCCTAGACACAATCCTCTCACCTATACCTCTCACACAGCTGCACCTAAACACATCCTGCTTTTTTGTTGAGGAGAGCTGTCTTTAATTTTTGCCTTGGCTAGCATTGAACCATGCATGATTTTCCTAACTCTGAGTAGCTACTTGAGTAGTTGTAATTATAGCCATGTACTAATGCTCCTGGCTTGATCCACATCACTCTTATCCTTGGTTATTATAAAAGCTGCCAAAGCTGGTTTTCTGATTAACATCATGTAATCTTTGATTGTATTACTTCACTAACTTTGGAGTTAGGCCTAGATTTGAATTTTTATTAAGCCATAGGAACATGGGTAAGAACCTTTTACACACTTTTGATTTCCTTTTGTCAAATGCATTCCTTGTTATCTGCCTCAAATGTAGGTTGTCGTATTTTACTTAGTATAAATATTGTGGTAGTATGTACTTCATATATAACTATTATAAAGCCACAGGCACATTTAAATAGCATCTTTGTGTCTAGACTCCATTTTGTGTAGACTTCTGCCTAACATTGCTCATTTTTTCAGACCCACCTAGTAACTTCATTGTTCTTAGAGAAACTATAATATCCAGAAAGTTTAAAGGCTTGGTTTTGAGGCCAAACCACACCCTGGTCAACTTGCTGAGCTAGTTGACTACATATGCCTCATCATCTGCTACATAGACCAAACACTCCACATTCCATTCCACTACCCACAATCATATAACCTTCACTTTCCAACTACCCTTAAAATCTCACTCTGGCTGGGCATCAGTGGCTCACGACTGTAATCCTAGCTACTCAGGAGGCTGAGATCTGAAAATTGTGGTTCGAAGCCAGCCCTGGCAGGAAACTCCATAAGACTCTTATCTCCAATAAACTGCTCAAAAATCACAGAAGGGGCACTGTGGCTTAAGTGGTAGAGAGATTGCCTTGATCAAAAGAAGCTCAGGGACAGAGCCCAGCCCCAGAGCTCAAGCCCCAGGACTAGCAAAAAAAAAAATCTCACTCTATTAAGCAATGAGGCCAAATAATGCCTATGGTATTAGTCCTTTTTCTCTTGGAAAAAAAATTAACATTTGTTTCCTTGTTTGCCAATTCACCTCTTGCTGAATTCCCAGCTGAATTCCCCAGACCTAGAAGTTATAACTATGATAATCTTCCTAAAGTGCATATTCGAACAAGACACTACCCTCTCAAAAATCTCTGATTGCCTTTCTAAATCTAAGCTCCTTAATTACAATCAAAGCCTTTGAGGATGTGACCCATCTTCAGTTCTAGCCACTAGCTGTTGCGTCTGTTATAAGCCTCCCATACAGGCATTGCTATTTAACTCTATGAACACTGGCACTTACATGTTCTATTTGTTCTCTCAAAAAATCTCTCTTACCTCTCTTTTGGTATTTATCTTTTATGAGCTAGATTACCTGAGATACTATCTTTGATTGCTGTTTTGCATTCTCTTACCTCTCAGCCTGCCCCTCCACAAACATTTAAGCCAAACATATTCTCCTCCTAGGCCTAGTTTATTTTCTTCCACTTCCCATACAAATTCTTATTACAACCTGATCACACTATAGTAATTATTTGTATATATGTCTGTCATTCCTCACCCCTCTCCGCACTCTTGAAAATTCAAGAGTGATGGTTGTTGCCAGCATCTAGAGAAGTGCCTGACAGTCACTAAATAAATGTTTATTGAACAAAATGATTTAAAAGCACTATTGCTTAGAAGTTAATCTACTTTGCCATTACGTGTCTTAAATAAAACAGCAGAAATGTTGCAGCATGCTCCTGGATTCAGGCAAGATTAAAATGGGGGGGAAAAAATCTCTAAAAACTGTGTGGAAAGGTTTCTGCTTTTCCCTCTCCAACTACTTTCTATCTCGGTCTCTTTGTTCCTTAAATCACTGGAGTTCTTCTTTTAAAAAATATGGTAAATATATAATGAAAAATTCCCCATTTTGAAATGTATAGTTTAGTGGCATTAAGTACATATACATTGTCATTTATCACCAGAATTATTTTCCAGAACTTTTTCGTCTGCCCATAATGAAACTCTATATCCATTAAATATGCTCTACTCTCTTTTCAGATCAAAACTTGGTAACCACTATATTACTTTCTGTCTTTATGAGTATGACTCTTTTAGGTACCAAGGTACCTCATATAAGTAGACTCCGTCTATATTCCATTTTGTGACTAGCTTATATTATATTCCTTCAATGTTCATCAGTGTGTACCATGTCAGAATTTCAATAAATTACATATATAATTTATTCATTCATGCTTGGACATTGCAGTTGTTTCCATCTTTCAGCTATTGTGAATAGTGCCACTATGAACATAGGTATACAAATACCTATTTGATTCTACAAGTTCAATTAATTGTGGTTACATATCCTATTAAAAATCTGAGTTTCTGATTTTTTAAGATTGGAAGAAATGAGTTATATCATTTCTATGTTGAACCCTGAATTGAGGAAGGTCTGAAAGAGCAAAAGGTTTCTCGCTCTCTTATTTGCTTCTGAGATTTGAACAAATTTAGCCAACTCTAAGAGTTTCCTTCATATCTGTAGAACCAGTTAGAATCTCATTTTTTTTTTTTGGTCGGTCGTGGGGCTTGAACACTGAGCCTGGGCGCTGTCCCTCAGCTCTTCAGCTCAAGGCAAGCGCTCTACCACTTGAGCTACAGCGCCACTTCCAGTTTTTTGTTGGTTTATTGGAGATAGGTGTCTCACAGTCTTTCTTGCCCCGGCTGGCTTTGAAACGTGATCCTCAGATCTCAGCTAGGATTACAGGCGTGAGCCACCAGCGCCCGGCTAGAATCTCATTTTTGAAAAGAGAGTACAGGTAGATGGGATGATCGGAAAACTGAAGAGCTGAAAAACCTACCTAATAGTGATGTCAGTAAACCTGACACCAAAATGCTAAACTATCAATAGACAAAAATACTCATGATTTTGGTAGAACCTAATTTGGTCAACTGAATGGTTTTCTGGTTATCATTCCATGAACCAAAATCAACTCCGGTGAACAAAGTTTAAGGAGCCTTGGCGAAATCTCAGCCAAATCAACAATGTTGAATAATCTGATTTTGTTCAGCTACTCATTTTGCTAAGCATGACATAGATGCACAGAAGGGAATGGGCCAGTCTACAGTATTGCAGCTTTTAAATCCACCGACATTTCTGTAGCTACCGCAGAGACAAGGAAATCAATCAGAAAACCCATCTTTGTCATCTGACATCCAGTCCAGGAACTGAAAAGTTGCTATTTTTAGTACACTTCTTTCCTACAGCAAAGAGACAGCATTAAATCCATTCCAGTTAAATCATGAAAGTTTGCTTGTGAATTCAAACAACTCTTGTGATGCAAATTAAGTCACTTTAGAATTCTTCCAGAATAACAAAGAGCCCTTTCCCATAAATAGTTCTGTAAAGGTCAGAAATCTGCAAAGTTGGGAACCTGATATTCTAGTTAAAGCTCTGCCGCCCACTCATGTTTTTTGGCCTTAGTTTTCTTGTCTACAGAATGGGGATGATAGTTCTCACTCAACTTTACAAGTTTTTATGGACAGAGAATTACGGACATTAAAAATATGTAATGAAACTTTTTACTAATATGAGATGTTATTATTATGGGAAGAAAAGAAACATTGGAATTCCAGTCCATATCTAACATAGCTTGACCATAGAGCAAGTATATATAACCTTGACTTCATATTAAACTTGGAGAAAAGTGTCCATGAACTCCACTAACAAGTGATACAACCCCTCAAATCAGTACAGAATTTTGTTATTTTATGACTCATCAGGGAGAGAAACATCATATTGCTCATCTCAGAAATTCAAAGCGGTCCAATCTTGAGTTGCAATTCAGGAAACTGAGGCCTTTGAATTTCACATTGCTATACTCTTTTTCTAATAGTCAAAAAAATCATGTGTCTATATATCATATATGCTTCTCACAGTAGTCTAGTAAGATAGACACTTTTTTGTCGTATGCCATTCTTGGGCTTGAACTTGATTCCTGGGCACTGTCCCTAAGCTTTTTTTGTTCCATGCTAGCGATTTACCACTTGAGCTACAGCTCCACTTCTGGCTTTTTGGTAGTTTATTAGAGATAAAAATCTTGGAAACTTTCCTGCTTGGGATGGCTTTGTACCCCAATCCTTGGATCTCAGTCTCCTGAATAACTAGGATTTATGGGCCTGAGCCACCAGTGTCTGGCTAAATAGGTGTTTTTCATTGCAATTTTTCAGAGAAGGTGGTATTATACATAGTGGGTAAAAGTCAATGCTAGCCCAAGAGCCAGTGGGTCATATCTGTGATCCTAGCTACTCAGGAGGCTGAGATCTGAGGATCAGTTCAAAGCTAGCCTGGGCAGGAAAATCGGTGAGTCTCTTATCTCCAATTAACCATCAAAATTCTGTAAATGAAGCTGCGGTTTAAAGCGATTAGAGCACCAGCCTTGAGCAGAAAAGCTCAGGGCTATTGCCTAGACCCTCAGTTCAAGCCCCACTGACAGCACACACACACACAGAGGCCCCTCTTCTGTTCTCCCCTTCTCCTCTATCAATCTCTGTGCATTTACAAAGGGAACAAAGGAAGCAATTGGTAGACTATGTGGACAATTAACAGAAATTTAAAATCAAATTTGTTTTTATAAAGGTGATTTGTGTCATCCCCCATATTACCACCTTTGGGGTTTATTTTCTCCCTTTGCAAATGAGCAGGCATCATATGCTCAAAGGCTTCATTGGTTTTGAGATGTAATACCCGTTTTCTCCTTTCTCCAGCAATGCATCTTCTTGAGTAGTGTGTCTTCATAATGTGAGTTCCAACTCTGCTATTGTGTTATTGGGTAACCTTGATGGAGTCACTGCCTTATCCTAGCCTCATCTGCACAATGGTGTGGGATTGAGCTCAATCAGTCCTTTTATGTTGTGGCCCCTTTTGAGATTTGGGAGCTATTACCAATCAGGGGTCTTGGTAACCAAAAGAGCACTAAAACTTCTATGAAGACGAATAAAATGTGCTTTGAATATATGAACAGTATTGAGTCACCCTCCTTTCCCTTTCCCTTTCTTTCCCTTTCTCTATCAGTATGTATTTTCAGGCTGGCTCAGCACTCTCAGTCCTGCATCAGCTGCCCCAGTAAGCTAGGGCTATAAGTCTGCATTATGTTGCCTGGCTAACACTAATTTTTTAAAAAAAGTATGGTTAAATACTGTTGATTAATCACTGGAATGCTCATATTACTTGAATTGTTACAAATGCCAGCATCATTTGGGGCTTACTACAATTATCCTATATAGTCCTTACCTCAATCCTGAGTTAACTAGTAGTTTTCTCGCCATTTTAGAGTTGAGGAAGCAGATCCAAAGTCCCTTGTAAAGTATGTGATAGAACTTGGGTTACTTAGCTGATCTTCTAAATTCTTCCCTAACATCTCATCTTTTCCTTTGCCTGACAATTGCTTATGATATTTTGCCTTTGGTTAGGGTCTATATCAAATAGTGGGGAAAGCGCCAGTGTTGCATTTGCATTAGGAAACTGTCCTAATTGTGTCTAGTTTAAAAAGAAGCGGGGAATAAGCTATCTCATTTGAAATCAGAAATTCCAAGAATAGCTCCAGAAAGAAGACAGTCAAAATATGCTCATCTCACTCCCCACAGCTTCTCTCTGGCTAGCTTCCCATCTTCTTCCCAGAACCACAGTCCCCTTAGAGCACCCAGGTTATGATCTAGGAGTTTCCAGATCCCACTTAGACTTGCCCCCTCAACTCTGATGTTATCATTGTATTGCAATCAAAAAAGAAATTATTGATTTCTACCAGCAAAGAAAGAGCACATCCAGGAGGCCAGCTCATTAGTCTTCAGTAGAGAATAATTATGTTTCCAACTTGACAGTTGGAATGGCCTTAAAGGACAGGAGGTGTTCATGGTGTGCAGTCAGAGGCTGTACCAGCTAGCCAAAACAAACCTCAGCAAAAGGTGGAACACTTATATCACAGCTGAAACAGTAATCTCACATGATGTGAGGAACATGGACAAGTGAGCCACAGTGCTTTACGTTTGTAAGGCTAACTAGGGTTCCTCTCTCTAAATGAAGGGGATGGGGTAAGTGTGTTCTAACATTAGCCTTTGTACGTCTGGTCATTCCATGAGTTTCATGTTTCTTCTTGCCACTTCTCTTTCTCCCAGGTCATATTTGTCTCATATATTCTTTTAAAAAAACAATAAAAAACAGATTGAGATGTTGATAATTTATTACATGCTTTCATGTCAATATATCAAGGTCCCACAATCAAGAAAAAAGCATGATTTGTTTTGTGTGACAGTCCTGGTGCTTGAACTCAGGCCCTGTCTCTTAGTTTTTTCACTCAGGGCTTGCACATTAGCACTTGAGCCTCAGCCTCACTTCTAGCTTTGTGGTGGTGAAGTGGAAACAACAGTATCATGGACTTTCCTTCCCTGGCTGGCTTCCTGAGTAGCTAAGATTACAGGTGCCACTAGCACCCAACATGTTATTTGATTTGAATTACAGTCTCTGTCATTCTCAGGTTTAAAAAAATCATACCAGAAGTTTTAAATGTAAATTCTTTCCAGTACCTTGCAACTATGTTTATTGCAGCACTATTTACAATAGCTAAGATATGTAACCTACCCAGATGCCCCTCAATAGATGAATGGATCAAGGTAATGTTGTATACATATATATATATATATATATATATATATATATACACACACACACACACACATACACACACATACATACATATGTGTGTGTGTGTGAATTTTATACTTCCATCAGAAAGAATGACACTGCCCCATTTGTTAGGAAATGGAAAGACTTGGAAAGAATCATATTAAGTGAAGTAAGCCAATCCCAAAGAAATTTAGGTTCCATGATTTCCCTTATTTACAATAATTAGTATACATATAGGATAATCTTATCAGATAAGCTGAAAAGCTCAAAAACTCTGTACATATGTCCATATAAGATACTACTAAGTGAAATGAACCCCAAGATACAGATACAAGAGGTCTGTCTTTGTTGTTATTGTTTTAAATGTACTATGTGATTTTTTTGTTTCCTTTGTATGTTCTTCCTCCTATGGTATATCCCCTGTTGTTACTGTACTTGATTTTGGTACTCTGCATCTTGTATATACATTTGTCTAATCTGGAGAGGGGAAGGGGGATAACAAAACGCTGAAATAAGGACACAGGATGACCCATTGCAACAATGATACCCACAGGACAGTATATTGGAAGTGAACTTTATAACTTCGGGCGAGGGGGGGGGGATGGTGGCTTGGGGTGGAGTGGGGAGGAGTGTAGGAGGTGGGAGAGGGAAGGGATAGTGAGAGAACAAAGGAAGGGGTAACAATGATAGGCAAGTAATGTACTTATTGCCTTACTCATGTAACTGTAACCCCTCTGTACAGCATCTTTACAATAAAATAGAATTTAAAAAATAAATGTAAATTCTGCAGAAAAAAGTTGTTAACAAGTATAATATAGAAAAAAAAGAAAGAAACCTAAAGAACTTGGGTGTGACTGTTAAGAATGTGAGGTACGGGCTGGGAAGGTGGCTCAGTGGTAGAGTGCTTGCCTTGCATGCCTGAGGCCCTGGGTTCCATTCCTCAGCACCACATACACAGAAAAAGCCGGAAGTGGTGCTGTGGCTCAAGTGGTAGAGCGCTAGCTTTGAGCTGAAGAGCTGAGGGACAGTGCCCAGGCCCAGAGTTCAGGCCCCACAACCGGACCCCCCCCCCCAAAAAAAAAAAGAATGTGAGGTAGTGAGTTCAAGCCCCAATTTCAGCACACAAAAAAATAAACCTAGTACAACTTGTGGAAGTCAACAAGCAATATATTTCTTAACTGAACATCTTATCATACCCTTTATGTTCTCAGATAATATGTATTAGGATCCTGTAAGAGGATTTCCATATATGTAGTGTTTTGGTCCTGCATAGGATTCCCAGAGAATTCTCCCTCATCACCCAGGAGTATGTTTCAAGGCCAAAATTTAAAAAAAAATTCTGGAAAGTTTTTTTAGATGCTTGGCAATTAGGTCTTAGCCCATATTCTCAGATGGTTTGCAAAAAAGTACTGGTGTCCTCTCTTGCCTTTCCATGTTTCTCTGCCAAGGTAAACATTCTCAGGACAGGTATTTGCTCAGAATACCTTCAATTTTTTTTCAGGTTTTGTTCTTCATAAAATCAACTAGTTAATGCTACAAATTTGGTTTGAAATTCAGCTAAATCCCTGTATGCTGAGCTTCACTCTGAGCTTGGCTTATTTTTCTCACTGACTCCCCATAAGAAGGTACATTTTTGTGTGTGTGCCACTACTGAGGCTTGAACTTAGAACCTGAGTGCTATTGCTTGGCTTTTTTGCTTAAGACTGGTTCTATGCCAATTGAGCCACACCTCCACTTCTGCACTTTTGTGGTTAATTAAAGACAAGAGTCTCATGCACATTTCTGCTTAGGCTAGCTTCAAACCTCAATCCTAAAATCTCAGCCTTCTGAGTAGCTAGGATTATAGGTGTGAGCCACTATCACCTAGTAGATACATTTTTATAGCTTCTAAAAAAGCATCATTTGTGCTATGGACTATAATGTTACCATTTAGGTACTCTGCATCTATTATCATCTCACAGCATGACTTTGGGCAGGTCACTTGCTTTCCTCTCTGGCTTACTTCTGTAGATGCAATTTATGGATTAAAAGGTTAATATATTAAGGAAAAGACAAAAGAGAATGAAACAGGTGAAGGAAAAATGGCAAGCCTGAGGGAAGAACAAAGACTGGGAAAAAACAGGAAACTCAATGAAGAATTTTAGTGCTGTATGTAGAGAAAGAAGCCTTTAGATTCTGTGTAGCTCCTATGAATATCCTCCTTTTGTCTCACTATGTAACTGTCTAGAGACCTGTATAATTTATCATGTCCTCGTGTATTTTTTAACCATCCAGTGATTTTACTTGCAGATTCTATTTAACACAAGTGAGGGAAACCATGCAACCTGTTTCTTTCAGTCTGGCTTACTTCGCTTAATAAAATTTCTTCAAATTCTTTCCATTTCCTTATGAATAGTATGATATTATTCTTTCTGATAGAAGCATAGAATTCCATTGTGCATATATATTACCCTCTGTACATCACATTTACAATAACAATAAAATATATATTTTAAAAAAGAAAAAATATTCAAATTCAGGAAACATAGTCATACCTAATTTATCTGAAATAATAAATTAGCAGTTCCATATTTAAAAAAAGATTCTATGAAGGAGTGTTACCATTGTTACTGTGCTTTGTAAGTCTGAATCTGGGGGATATATGAGGAGTGGAGTTGGTATGGGAGATGTACCAAAGGGTACAAAGCAGGTGTCCACTCGTGATAGGCAATTCCCCATGAGAAAATATGTCAGGATTTTTCTTTTAGTGCTAGGGATTGAACCAAGGGCCTCATATATTCGAGGAAAATACTCTACCACTGAGCTATATCTCCAGTTCATACAAAATGTTTAGGACAAACTCAATAGAAAAGAAGGCAATATGAGTAATTCTCAAGTTTTCTGGCATAGAGATGATATGAAGTAAAACTTCACTCGCAGAGATTCTGTGGTGCAAAGCTCGTTATTTAGGAATGAATGACAATGTGACCATAACAAGCAGAATATTAGCCTTCCAAAGATGTCGACATCCTTATCCCTGCAAACTGTGAACATTCTACCTATATGGCAAAGGGAAGATTGCTAATCACCTAACTTTAAAATAAGGAGTGAAAAGTGGGCACAAGTGGCTCACATCTGTAATTTCAGTCAAAAGGAATTAGATTGATTGAGGTTCAAATCCAGCCTAGACAGAAAAGTCCCTGAGACTCTTATCTCTAACTAACTACCAAAAATTGAAAGTGGAACTGTGACTCAAAGTGTTAGAGCACCAGTTTGAGCAGAAAAGTCAATTGAGAGTGAAAGGCCCTGAGTTCAAGTGCCTGAACTAGAACAATGATAACAATAATAGGGAAAGATTATCCTGAGTTATTCAGGTTGATTTGATATAATCACAAGGACCTATAAAAGTAGAATTGGCAACAATAAGACAGCCCAATTAAAAATGGGCACAGGTTTTGAATAGACATTTTTTCAGTTACAAAAGCAGTCAGGCACATGAAAAGATGTCATTAGCTATCAGGACATACAAATCAAACCCACATGACAGATCACCACATACCTAGTAAGACCTAGGAGATTATCAAGTAAAAAAAATTATTGTTGACAAATATATAAAGAAATTGGATCCCATGTGCACTACTAGTGTAAGTATAAAATTGTGCACTTGCTGTGGAAAATAGTTTGGCATTTCCTCAAAATTTTAAATAAAGAATTACCATATGATCCAACATTTCCTCATTTTGGTATATTTCAAAAATAATCAAAATCAAGGTCGAGAAAGATATCTGTATACTTATGTTCATAGTAGCATTCTTTACAATAATCAAAAAATCAGCTAAATATACATGTTCATCTTTTGGTGAATGGATAAACACTGTTTTCTGCAGATAAGTGGAATGTTATTCATTGAAATTCTGACACATGCTATAATGTGAATGAATCCTGAAGACATGCTAAGGAAAATATGTAAGACACGATAAGATAAATATGTAACTCCATTTCTATGGCTATGTAAAATAGTACAATTCTTTGAGACAGAGAATAGAATAGAAATTATGGATACAAGGAGAGAGGAAAGATAGGCATTATTATTGAATTGGTACTGAGTTTCCACTTGTGAATATGAAAAAGTTTGGTGATGGATACTGACAGTGGTTGAACAATGGATATACTTAATATGATTGAAATATACTATAGTTGTCAAAAATGGTAAATTTATATTACAAAATAGTTACTAGAACAAAACTGTAGGAAAAGACTGATGAGAAGGTGTGATGATGAGGTATGAAAGGTCTCAACTCACTGTAAAACAGCAGGCTACAAACAACAGCCACTAGAACTGGAAAATAAAGAAAAACTGGTTCTCCATTACAAAATTCATAAGGGTTTGTAATCTCCCAACACCTTGATTTTAGCCTATTCAGACCTATATCAGATTCCTAATAAATGGAACTGGGAGACAGTACATTTAATTTTTTGCTTGTTCTTGAGTTTTTATTAGCATATATTAGTTAAGCGAACAGGAAGGGGAGTATTGTGGCATTCAACACGTGCATACAATGCACCTAAATCAAATTCACCCTTTGTCACTCTGTCAGTTTTTTCCTCTCTCTTTCATCATTCTGTTTTGAATATATGTATATAAAATATATCAAATATATTTGCTCTTATTCACCTTCTCCTCCCCTGCTGGTACCCATTCCCCCAAAGATCCTGTTTTACTTTCCTGTCATTCTTTTTTAATGTATATTAATTGTATCAAGAAGTTTCACCTTGATATTTCGTGTATGTATAAATTACAGTTATTTTTTATTTTTTTATTGTGAAAAATACTGCACAGAGGGGTTACAATTACATGGGCAAGATAATGAGTACATATCTTTTTTGGGGGGGAGGTCTGGTCCTGGGGCCTGAACTCTGGGCCTGGGTGCTGTCCCTCAGCTCTTCAGCTCAAGGCTAGCGCTCTACCACTTGATCCACAGTACCACTTCCGGCTTTTTTCTTTTTTGCTTATGTGGTGCTGAAGAATCGAACCCAGGGCCTCAGGCATGCAAGGCAAGCGCTCTACCACTGAGCCACCTTTCCAGCCCCATGAGTACATTTCTTATCAAGCATTGTAGCCTCCTCCTTTGTTTCCCCTTCCCATCCCTTCCCATCTCCCCCCGCCCCCCCCCCACCTAAACCTCCCGCATCCCCCACCAAAGTTGTAAAGTTCGTTTTTAACATAATGACTTGTACATCTCATTGTTGCAATGGGTCCACCTGTATCCCTATTTAAACGACTTGTTTTTCCCCTTCCCCTCCACAAACTATCCCGACTTCAAATACAGTGAATGCAGGGGTTATGCCATGGGGGAGGGGCATACAAAGCAACAAGGAAATAATCTTATAAATGTGTTAGAAACAATTGCATGAAAGAAAAAAAATTGAATATATGTCTTAGGGTTCATTTCCCTAACATCACCTCCCCAGTCCTATTCTCTGTTATCCCCTGTTGTTGAACATTTTTAGTGCAATTCTCCATGCCATTTTTATACACACACAAACACACTCAATGTACTTCAAGATGTTTGAGATATTAAGGGACCATGGAAAGAGGATTATGGAGGATCAACTACTTGAAAAAATCTGATTTTTTTTGGTGCTAGAATTGGGGCTTGAACTCAGGGCCTGGGTGCTATTCCTTAGCTTTTTTGCTCAAGGCAATCATTCTAACACTTGAGTCAAACCTCCACTTCTGGGCTTTTCAGTGGCTAATTGGAGAAAAAGGACTCATGGAACTTCCTGCCCAGGTTAGTTTTAAAACATGATCCCAGATCTCAGCCTCCTGAGCACCTAGGATTACAGGCATGAATCACTAACACCTAACTCATCTGAAATTTTTAATTGCATTGCTCTAAATCATTAAGTTTGTTTGAATTTGCTATAACAGCAATGGGAGATTAGTATTATGATATTAAGAATGATAAAGAAAATTGATATTTATTAAGCAAGTAAAATGTGCCAAGGACTAGTCTGGTTAAGGAATATTGGTGATGATACTCATAATAATTAGCTTTTACTGACTTTTTAATAGATAAAATTACTCTAGGAATTTCAATCTATCCCATTTTGTTCTTTCTATAGCCCAACAAAATTATTATTGTCATCTTATAGATATGCAAACTTACCAGAAAAGTAAACTTCTTCACTGTCATATAGCCTTTTAACAAAAGATTACAAATTAATGAGAGAAATTGGAGATTAGAACCTACTAGTCTGACTCTAGAACTTACATATTTTAACCAAATGACTTCAATTTTAAATATACTGGACTCATTGTTTATTAGAAGGTATAAAAGACTTTTTTCACAAGGAAGTAAAAAATTTCCTTGATCTGTCCTCTAGGAAACCTAGGACCATAGCCTCTAGAAAGTTCTCATTCAGATTATTGCCTTTCACAAAGACAGTATCCAGATGAAAGGAGCCTTACATAAGATAGAGAGGAGTGAAGGTAAGTCCCAGGCAGTCAAAAGTTCAGTCTCAGGTATCTCTGACCTAGAAAATAGTGACTAAGGAGATAGATTGATAAGAGATGGGGGAAGGAAGCAAAGTGATAACCAAACAAATCCAAATTGATGGCTGAGGAAAGTCAGATACATTAAGTTACGTGGGAGAGACCAGTCAGTACTCTGGTCCTGAAGACATGAGAATCCTAGTGCCAGAACCCCAAAGTGACCTGTCTGATAGCTATTTTTCACACCAGTAGTGAGGCTTGAAATCAGGACCTCGAGCTTTCTCTCATATATTTTTTTCAAGGCTAGAGCTTTCCCACTTGAGTGACAATCCGCTTCTGACATTTTGGTGGTAAATTAGAGATGAGTCTCAAGGACGTTCCTGACTGGGTTGGCACCGACCTTTGATCCTAGATCTCAGCCTTCTGAATAGCTAAGACTACAGCCATGAGTCACCAATGCCTGGCTGATAGCTATTTTATTATGGCAAACATTCATATACCAGTACTATACTATCTATATGTATATAGGTCATCTTATTCACAGCTATTATTACCCTTGTTTTATTATGAAGAATAGAGGTTCAGAGGGAAGAACTGACTTGCCTTGTAAACTTGTTTACATATAAGAGGTAGAGATGGTATTGAAAATCAGGCCATTGGCCTTTCAAGTTGCTGCTTTTATTTACTCTGCTCAATACCTTCTACATCATAGACAGCTACTCTACTGCTAGATGCCAAGGATGAGAATGGTGAAGGTAGAAGAGCAATATATACTAACAGCCTTACAATGGAAGATTACAAACATACCATGTCTTTCTGATCCTATTACTGGCATACTGTATTAAGTAAAGGTAGTTGTTAAACTAGTCTTGTTTATGGTTAGCAATTCCCTCACCCACATACTGTGGCTTAAACACAAGGCCTCATCCTCTCTCTCCTTTGGCTTTTTGCCACTCATGACTAGTACTCTATCATTTGAGCCACAGCTCTATTTCCATCTTTTTGGTGATTAGAGATAGGTGTCTCTCAGGCTTTCTGCCCTAGCTGACACTGAGCTGTGATCCTCAGATCACAGTTTCCTGAGTAGCTCGCATTACAGGAGTGAATCATCAGTGTCTGGCTAGGGCTTGCCTCTTCTTATGATAAAGAGAGCCTTTTTTGGCCTCCTTGGGCTAGAGCTAAAGGAGGAGCAGGGGAGATAATTTAGGAGGATAAATGAGATAAAACTGAAAAAACAGATGCAGGTAAATAATTCAATGACGTAAGGTTAGCATTGAGGTGTTTGGCTTGCCAGCAAACTTATTTGTATTTATCACGATACTTACAAAACTTGTTTTCGTTGAGAAACAAGTTTTCCTATTGAGATTGGTTTCCTTTAGTTAAAAGTTATCTTCATGTATTTAAAAATACAATGTGATCATGTTCCTTACATCTGAAAGGAGCTTGTGGGAAAATGCAGGCCCGATTTATACTCCTTCCACTCTTTGTTGTCAAGATTTGGTTGTGGACTAAGATATGTTGTGAAACCTCAATGTTTTTTCAGTTTTATGGACAGAAATATAAAGCTCATAATGTCCCATTAAACTCATTTCAACTTTGAAAATCAGCCTTGATGTCCAAGTAAAGATTGCCCTCAAAACACTTCTCAGTAATTAGCTTGTTGTGAACTTACCTCTGTATCAAATGCTGATCTATATTTCTAGAGATAGGAATTCTACGCTGGACCTATTAACTGCACACTAGGAGCCCTGAGGCAAGCCATATTTCTATTATTTCCTCCATTTAATTTATCCATTCCATGGACTTAATGAAAACTTTCCCTGGGTACAATTTGAACTGCTAGGAGGCTAATGTGGTCATCATTAGAAGAGATGTTACTGATTCAGTAATTCAACAATGTTTACTGGGGAGCTATTTTAAGCCAGGCATTGTTCTAAGTAATGGGGATGTGACAGTGGAACAAGATCAAATTAAACCTCTGAGCACCAGTGGCTCATGCCTATAAACCTACCTACTTGGGAGGCTGAGAGCTGAGGAACACAGTTCGAAGATAACCTTGGTAGGAGTCTTTGAGACAATCATCTCCAGTAAATTACCAAAAAGTTGCAAGTAGTGCTGTGGCTCAAGTGGTAGAGCACTGGCCTTGGGCAAACAATGCTCAGGGACTCTACCCAGTCTGTGAGTTCAAGTCCCAACTCTCTGTCTGTCTGTCTGTCTATCTGTCTGTCTGTCTGTCTGTCTCTCTCTCTCTCTCTCTCTCTCTCTGACACACACACACACACACACACACACACACACACACACACACCACCTCAGACCTCATAATGCTTTACTGATGGAAGACAGGAGTGTAAGAGACAGAAAACAGACATATCACATGCCAGCTACCCGTTAGTATTATGAAGAAAAGTAGTGCAGAAAGGAATACAATACTGTTTTAGGTAAAATGATCAACAATACCCTCTCTATGAAGGTGCTATTTAAGCAGAAACCTAAAAGAACTCAACTTTATCATGATGCCCATGGAAAACAGTTATGCTATGCAGAAAGAATGGTAATTATAAAGATAGTAAAGTGGTACCATTACTGAGATGTTCAATAAACATACAAAGGAGACCATGGAGGTTAGTGCACAGTGGTACAGGGTAGGGCAAAAGTAGAAGGAGATGATGGGAAGGCTCCCAGGAACCAACCATTGCAAGATGTACAGGCCATGATAAAGTGTTAACATTTAATTCTAATAGGAGCTATGTGCAATTTCTGAATAGAGGAGTGATGTGATCTTGTTTTTAAGAGACAACTGTAATAGATGTGTGGAGAACAGATTAAGGACATCAAGGTGGGGGGGGGGAGAAAAGAGATTAGTCATCATGCTATTACTGTAGTCAAGAAATAATAATGATTTTGTCTAGGGACATAGTAATATGAGTGTAGCAAAGTACTTGGGTTCAGGATATATTTCAATGAAATAGCTGACCAGATTTGCCCAAAGTGAGTAAGATTTGACTAAATTTGCTGACAGACTAGAGATAATATATGATAGACATTAGATCTTTTGGTCTATAGCTGGATGAATGATGCAGCTATAGGAAGAAATGTCTTGCTTCATTAGAAGCCCAAATACAAATTAGCATCAAGAAATCAAACACAAATTAAAATAAGGGTACTTTGGAGGCATGGGAATTAGCCAATAGAAAATTGGCCAGTATGAGCTAGGAGATGAGGGTTCTCTTTTTTCAGAATTCTGTTTTTCAGGACTCTGTTATGGGGGAGACCTGCTACTGCCTTCTCATCCCTGACTACCTGCTTACTAGCTAGTGTGGGCTGAGAAGTTACCAAGCCTGGGGTCTTACCTAGGCTTTTTTGGAAAGTCAATGGGATTTCAAGACTAGCTCCATTACATGTGGTGAAAATGTATAAGATCCCAGAGCTCTGAGTTAGATAGGGAGAAGTTTTTGCATAGTAGAAATATAAAAGGAGGCCTTTGGAGGCCTAGCTGCCTAAAGAACAGCATGAACCATGTGCCACCTGTTTCTCTTGACAAATGTTAAGGTCTTAGTGGAAAGCATAATGACCTTAAAATTGCAAAGGGCTGAAATCCAATCTGCCTCTCCCATACTGTTTTTCTTCTCTTCTCAGACTCTTCATCTATAAAATTGGAGTGATACTAATCTCAGCATTGCAAGTCTCTGAGGAATGTAAAACACAGAACATAGTGCCTGACTCAAGACAGATCCTCCTTAAATGGCTGTCTTCTCCCTTTCTTCTTGCTCTCTAACTCCCAACACAATATTTCCTACCTTAAGTATAGACAGTGAGCTATTCAGAATAGATATATGCATACCCATGTACATGCATAGCTTACTAAATTACAGATGAACATTAAAACTGTTATTATCTTTCTCACTGTCAGAAACCATACAACTCTAGATATTAGGTCAAGTAATAAAAAGGCAAAAAGTTATAGTAAATAAGTAAATCTGGCCTAGGACAACCCCCACCTCTACCCTGACACATACATCCAGCTCTTTATATGTGTTGATTTTACCCCCTTATTGAGATGATCTTTTAATTTAGGAAACAACTAATCTAGTTTAATGGTATTTGAGTAGCCCCAGGAAACATTCCAATCTTGCTGGGTTTCATTGCCAGTTTGTCTGTCTGGCTAGAGAAGAAAGGGGGGATGAGGTCACTTTGGGGCACAGTTGCCAGCTAGAATTGAATTTTTATGAGACTTTTATCATTGCATTTTTAGGTTAGAATGAGTTGGGGATAGACTTGTAGATTAGCAGATCTAGGAAGGATAATAGAAAATTCCAGGCTCAAATTCTACATTTCCCATCTCGCATCTGAATGAAACAAGGAAGCTGGCAAAGAGGTATATGCCAAATTATTTCATGTAAATGGAGATAGTCCCTCAGATTCCCAGTATAGAATGCTTTCATTTCACTTCTGAGGTGATGTAAGCTCCCCTTCTTCCCTCAGTGAGAAAGAAGTGTATGAAGATTTTTACACATTAATGTTATTTTAAGCCACTCTTGTTTGGTTGCTTAATTATTAACTGTCAGTAGTCATTTTGAACCAGATATTATCTCCAATTAACCAGCAAAAGGCTGGAAATGGAAGTGTGGATCAAATGCCAGAGCACCAGCCTTGATCAGTAAGCTAAAGGAGAGTGAGAAGCCCTCAGTTCAAGTCTTAATACCGGCGCACAAACAGAAAGTTATTTTGCCCATCAATTCAGTACATTTTTTCAATTAGCAGTGATTCAGCAAGCAGCCCTTAACCTATTCTGCAAAGGAACAACAAACAATAACAAAAATCTTCGTTTAAGTATAAGACAATCACAATCCCTGGAGTGCCTTGCTCAGGGTCTACTACTATTTGGAAAATTTTAAAAATGGAACCAAAGGCATCTGTCTTCACATTCAGTGTTCTTGCCTACTCAATTTTATTTGAAAAAGATCTGCAAAGCATAAAGTATATATGAATAAATATTTCTATGGGTGAGTGATTGCCATGTGCCTATAAATTTCTCTATGGAGACAGAAAAGAAGCAAAATATCTTGGAACTGAGACCACTATAGGGATATATCTCTTATTGGAGTTCGACTAAAATGACTATCAGACTGGATCTTAATCAACTCCAAATCTTTGAGTATTCATTTTGTGCCAGCCACTGTGCAAGGAATTTTCACATATACTGGCATTTCATTCAACAGGTGTAACAATTTTGGATGGAGGAAAGGCCATTCATTTTTTTTATACTTAAGAAAATATCGGCCATAGACTGCAAAAGAGGTGACTTAGTTTTTATAGTCAATTTGGGTTCTACTGCTCCGTGAAATACTTAAGGACATAAATAGAGCAGGTCCAACAGGAAAACCACAAGAAAAAATACCCATATGCTTCTTTATAGCAGATGTCCTAGGATTACTACTTAGCTGAGATTAGTATTCACGTGACCTGCAGCATAGCAGAGACTACTCTGAATTCATAATGAGAAGAATCAGAAGGAGCAGTATGTTTTTGTGTCAAATATTTGCTTTAGCTGGGCACCCATGGCTTATGTCTGAAATCCTAGATACTCAGGAGGCTGAGATCTAAGGATTGTACTTCAAAGCTAGCCTAGGCAGGAAAGTCCATGAAACTCTTATCTCCAATTAACTACCCAAAAAAGCTGAAAGTGGAGCTGTTGCTCAAATGGTAGATTTCCAGTATTGAGCAAAAAGCTAAGCAAGAGAATGAGGCCCTAAGTTCAAGTCCTATAACTGACCCAAAATATTGTGGTTGTTTTATTTTGTCTTTGCATTAGGTGTTGGTGGCTCATACCTATACTCCTAGCTGGTCAGGAGACTGAGAATTGAGGATCACAGTTTGAAGCAAGCCCTGGCAGGAAAGTCCAAGAGACTCATATTCAATTAACGACCAAAAAAGCTGGAAGTGGAGCTGTGGCTCAAATGGTAGAGTGTCAGCCTTGAGCAAAAAGCTAAGCTAGAGTGAGAGGCCCTGAGTTCAAGCTCCACGATGTGCACACACACTCACACACACACAAGCACGCATGCATGCACGCACTCATTTTTTCTGTGAACATATTATATGTCAAGTTCAGTTCATGGCTGTAACCTTAGACAGACGAACTTCTACCCCAAGGAAACTGGAGGGCATAAAAGTCATGAGCATCTCATACTATGCCACAAACTTTACAGAGGTGCTCCAGAAAAGTAGAGGTTGTGGTGGAATAAAGGGTGGAAGAAGCAGTCCTGTACTAAAATAGCTAGGGCCCAGGGGGAAAAAAAGACAGGAAAGTTGAGTCTACTTAGGAAGGAGATGAGATAGTTGCCTGATATGCAAAGCAGTCCTTAAACCTCAGAAATGTAAAGGAAAGACACATGGGTACTTAGGTAACTAAACACACAATGAAGAAAGAGGGAGCCTCATTTGGAGATGATATCAGTGGAAGCAAAGAGAAATACAGAGTAGCAATACAAATTTGCCACTTTCCTCATCTGAACAGTAAGGCTACCAATACCTCTCTCACCATGTGTCTGGGAGGCTGCCATGTTATTGTAGAGTTAGTTCATGGTAACAAATAAAGTGCTATCTAAGTGTGAAGGATGATTTACTTATAAGCCAGATAAATTAGAGGGAGTATGCTTCCATTTCAATAAGCTCAGAAGGGAGCTGCTTTAAATGGTTTCTCCTCTAATGCATTTATTTGAAAGGATGCAAATTACAGTAATTTTGTTGATACACAACACAATTTTCAGAAGAAATATATTGTGTAAGCAAGAGAGTTTTTTTCTAAGGGAATGTCTGCTGGAAGATTAGGAGCAGACTAAGGAATGAGGAAGACTGGAAAGTTTACTTAGGGTGGGGCTCAATAGGAAAACATGGTAACTCTGGCTGGAGCTTCTGGCTGTACTTGGGGAATATAAGGTAGGTGTAAGGAACAGTTGTCAAGGCACTTAGCCAGGTACTTGCACACCATTACGTCAGTGTCAGCTTGCTTGCAACAAGCCTCTTGGAAAATGGACCTCAGAAAAGTGGGAAAACCAGGGACCAAACTCATGTCTTTCCAAACTAAATTCACAATTTGTGCTGTCCTAGTGTCTGCTGGATGGGGATGGAGAGAAGCTATGAAAGCCCCACTCACACCAGACAGTGTATTCCCAGGGAAGCCACCAAATCCTAGAAGTGCAGTAGCTATATCAAACATTCAGAGGGAAGTCAAAGGGAAGTAAGTGAAAGGGTTTCCTCTCTTCCTCCAAGTGGTAAAATGTTGATAGCAGTAGGCTATACTAACTTACAGGGGATGGTTTAATATATACAAAAACTACTCAGAAAACTATATAAAGTGTTACTTTCAAAAGCACTATACAAATAAAAATGTATTCCTATGTACATTTTTACAATAGGAACTTATGAAAAGAGAAGTGGATGATAGCAAGAGAAGCAAATAGAAAGCAGATAAAATATACCTTAACATTTCAATAAAAATATTTTCTTTTAAGTTCCAATTATCTTGAAATGCCAGTTAAATAAACAGATTAGAGATAGAGAATACAGTTGAATGGTAACATACTATAAGGCCTTGGGATCAAGCCTTAGCACTACAGATTGGTAGAGTAGACTTAGAAATACGATCAAACATTATGATGTCTATGAGAAACTCACTTCATGTCAATACTGGGGCTTGAACTCAGGGAGAAACTTTACATAATGTGACCTATGTTGATTAAATCCAAAAGGATGAAAAAAAGATAGGCATGTGCTGTGGTTTGGATGGAACTTGAGTGTTTCTTTAAGGGTTCATATGTTGAGATTTAATCCTCATTGTGAGGTGTTAGCAAGTAGAAACTTAATCCAACTATGGTATTTAGAGTTAGGACCTTTGAGAGGTACTTAAAATTAGTTTGCTAGTTACTCATGGTTCATTCCTATAATCTTAGCTACTCAAGAGTCTGAGATCTGAGGATTGCAGTTTGAAACCAGCCTGAGCAGACAATTCTGACAGTCATTTACCCCCAATTAACCAGCAAAAAGCTAGACATGGAAGTGTGGCTTATAGTTGCACAGTGCCAACCTTGAGTTTAAAAAAATCCAAAAACAAAAACAAACAAACGAATAAAAATATAAGCAAAAGTGTGAGACCTTGAGTTCAAGCTCCAGTACTGGCACACATGCAAAAGAAAGTACATAAGGTCCTCAGAATAGAATCCCTGTGATTGAATACCCAATCAAATATTGATAGCTTAAGGTAATTATAACAGGGAGCTACAGGCATGACTCCTCATAGAGTCCCTGACTAGTAAACACCCAGTTCAAATTAGAGAGAGAGAGACAGACAGACAGACAGACAGACAGACAGACAGATAGACAGACAGACAGACAGAGACAGAGGAGTGGAGGAGTGAAAGGGGAGAGAAAGAAGGGAGGGAGAGAGAAAGGAGGGGGAGTGAAGGGAGAGGGAGAAAGAGAAGGGAGTGGGGATGAGAGTAGTGAAGAGAGGCAAGTCTAGGATTAATTTTAAAAGTTTTAAAAATAGCTGGGCACTTGTGGCTCAAACCTGTAACCCTAGCTATGTAGGAGGCTGAGATCTAAGGATTGTGGATCAAAGACAGCCAAGTCCATGAGACTCCTTTCTCCAATAAACAACTCAGAAAAACCAGAAGTGGTGCTGTGGCTCAAGTGGCAGAGTGCTCACCTTGAGAAAAAAAAGCTCAGGGCCAGAGTCCAGGGTCAGAGTTCAAGACCCAGAAACAGCTTAAAGAAAAAAATGTTAAAAATTACTAAAGTTTAGTATTATCACAGTATATAAAATAACTTCACAAATTAAATTGTTTTTCTATATATTGTAAGTATTTGGAAAAATTTAATACTGCAATGACATGTACAGTATCTTCAAATAAAATAAAAAGCTTATATATAAATCTAACTAAATATATTATTTAAATGATGAAAACTATAAAATTCTGATGAAAGGTACTTTAAAAACTATTTTAAAATGAAGTATTATTCAGCTATAAAGAAGAATAAAGTTATATCATTTGCAGAAAAATGAATGGAACTGGAGATCATCGTGTGTGTGTGTGTGTGTGTGTGTGAGAGAGAGAGAGAGAGAGAGAGAGAGAGAAAGAGAGAGAGGTAGAAAGGTGTAAATATGATCAAAGTACTTTATATACATGTATGAAAATAAAATAATTTATTAAAAACTAAAAAAGGAAGTGTGAAGAAACTGATAGGTGGGGTGAACTTGATCAAAGTACATCATATACATGTATGGATATATACCACTAAAAAAATTGAGAGGAATACTTATTTCGTGGAATGAAAGATTTCAGAAAGATACCATTTGTCCCCAAATTGACCTATAAAGTTTATACAATTCTTTTTTTTACAAAAACCACGGCAGGATTCTTGTTTACATATTGACATATTTTTTTTCTTTCTGAGATATGTTACTATGTAGCCCACACTAGCCCTGAACTACTTTCTTCCTTTTTTTCTCCAAGTGCAAGGATTACATGCATGTGTCCCCACACAATGCTTACAAATAGACATTCTTTATATAAAATGTTACGGTACATTTAAGAAACTAAAATAGTTATATCAAATGTACTCATTACCTTGCTCATGTAACTGTATCCCCTTTGTACAGTATTTTCACAATAAAAAACTTATTAAAAAAGAATGAAAGTAGGAAAAATTATCTCACTCATTTTAGTGCTTATTGTATTACTATGATAACCAAGAACGTATAATTGGGGAGAAAAGGAAGACAAGTAGATCAGACAAGTACAGCCAACTGCATGTTCACAAAATGTAGCAATATTTCAAATAAAGAAAAAAACTCTTTGAGCTAACTTTGGTTAGATGATCATACACACAGCAGTACACACATGAACCTTAATCTAAATCTTATACAAAATTAAATCAATACATATCAGGTGTCTAAATGTAAAATGCTTAGAGGAGTATGTGAGTAAGTAGAACACCATCAGGAAATTATTTTCAATAAATCTGTACCCTGATCATGATAGTAGGTATATGAATCTATCTATACATGTGATAAATTTTGTAAATATACTCACAAATGAACATATCTAGTACAGAAGAGAGCATGTAAAATGTGGGAGGAGGGTAAATAATAAATTATAATATATAGATAGGAATAAGTGAAACATGAAATAGAATGAAACAGTGAAAGTGAAGAGTAAAAAATAAAATAGAAAATAGGACAAAACAGAAATATAAAATAGAATGGAATAGAAAGTGGAATATAAAAGAGTTTACAGATTTCCAGGAAGTGAATTTATTCTAGCTTGGTAAAGAGAATGGCATGAACTATGTAGCAAAAGTCGAAATAGAATATAAGATAGAAAATAATATACTATGATAGAATGAATTATGTAATGAAATATGGGAGAAAATAAATCAGGTAGAATATAAGAATGGACATAATCTAATTGATTGTTAATTTGGATATGAGATAGAATAAGCAACAGAATTAGATGGGAATACAATGGAATATAAAATACAGAATTAAATAGAGTGTTGAATAGAATATAAGAATGATTTGATATTAAATGAAATAGAAATATCAATATAATTCAATGGAGTATTGAATAGGTTATAGATTGAAGTGAAAGACATAATTATAAAACTAACTTTAAAAATATGGAGTAGTAAGCCAAATAGACAGTAATTGAATTATATGAAATGAATTAAAATGAAATTAAAAATAGAACAGAGGAAAAAATGGATCCAAGTGTAATCATCCATGAAAGTGAATAAAAAATCTGAATTAGCATTGAATGGAAGCCAGGTGCTTGTGGCTTATGCCTGTAATCCTAGTTACTCAGGAGGCTGAGATCTGAGGATCGCAGTTCCAAGCCAGCCCAGGCAGGAAAAGTCCATGACACTCTTATTTCCAATTAACCACCAAAGAATCAGAAGTGGAGCTGTGGTTCAAAGTGATAGAGCACTAGCCTTGAACAAAATTTTAGGAACAGCACCTAGGCCTTGGGTTCAAGCCCTATGACTGACCAAAAAAGAAAATTGAATGGAATACAATGGGATGAAACAGGTAATAAAATGAAATATTGATAAAGTATATCATAAATTGAAAATAAGAGATATTTTTGAAATTGCTGGGAGAAACAGATGATTGAGGATTGGAATAAAATATAAAACATTGTGATACTAAATATGAAGTGTGATATAAAATAAAATGGAAAATGGTGGAAATAGAATGTAAAATGAATGGATTAAAATGTATGGGAATATAAAATGGAAAATGGGATACTGCATGTAGAACCAAGAACAATATCATGGAAATGGAAAAGAGAAGGGCATGAAATTAGAGTCAACGGAAATACAACAGAATATGAATTGTAATTAAATTAAAAATAAAATTTTATTATGAATTAAAATTTAGATTGCAATATTTGATTGAAAAATATAATTTATTCTGGCATAGAATCCAGAATAGACAAGATCAGGGGATAATAGAATATATTTAGATTATGGAAGATAGAATATATTGATGTGGCTTGGAATGTCAACTGAGGAATAGAACAGAATGAAATATGACATGGACATGGAATAGAACAAAACACTAAATTGCATGAAATATGGCCAATAAATTGTAATAGAACATCTGAGGGATGAAATATTACATACAATGAAGATGAAGCTATGAAACAAAATCCATTTCATGTAATGGATAGATTATGCATGCAAAATTATTGTGAATAAAATATAAAAATAAATTGTTAAAAATTATATTGTAATGAAACAAAATTTCATATATAATGGAAAGCAGAAGAACTATTCAGTTGGGTATGAAGTGTGGAAGTAAATAAATAATGGCATAGGAAATAAAGTGCAATGGGAGGAAATAAAGTGAAAAACAATAGAAAATTCAATAAGATAAAATAACATAAACTTGGAAATGAGAAATGATCTACTAGTTATAATGAAAAGTTAAATGAAAAGGAATACATACTAGAAGAAATGGCATTAGATATTAAATGTAACTGAATGTGAATTGAATAAATTAAGCTCTGAATGGAAATAAAGTAGAACATGGAAGGCAATTGATATCAAAATGCAATAATATATGAAATGGGATGAATATAGGGAGATGGATATGTCTGAAATAATGGTGTGAGAAGAAATGTGGACCTTCTTCTCAATGAAATGTAGTCTTGTTTCCTTTATCTTTTATTAGAATAATTAATTATATGTAAGTTGTATCTTACATTGATGTATTTGCTTCATTTTCAATTGATTTTTCCCCATAGGATGAGAGACAAGGTCAAGTTTCAATTTGGTATATGGACAACTGAATTGTACCATTCTTTATGGTTCCCTTTTGATGAAATACACACACACACACATGCTATCTCCTTCAAATTGTCATCATCTGCTTCTCATAACTTTTCAAAACTTTGTGCTGTGTATTGGCATGGATGTCTTTGGATTTATCATAATGGTTCTGCTTCTTGAAGACCTTGCTTCATCTATTTTTCTATCATGTTCATTCTGCTCTTGGGTTTATTCATTGTTTATTTACTGCAGATGGTTCATTTTTCAGGCCTAAATTATTCCTTGGTTCTTGTATTTCTTGTAATGCATTTATTTCTTATATAAATACATGTGTATTATTGTAAAGATACTGTACAGAGAAGTTACAGTTACATGAACAAGGTAATGAATCAATTTCCTGTCGAGCATTGTTACTCCCTACTTTGTTTTTCCCCTACAATCCCCTTCTTCCCAACCTCCCCAACTTCTCCCTCCCCCACCCAAAGTTGTAAAGCTCATTTTCAACATAGTATCTTATACATCTTGTTGTTACAACGGGTCATCCTGTATCCTTATTTCAGCATTTTGTTATTTCTCTTCCCCTCCCCAAATTAGAAAAATGTATAAACAAGATGCAGGCACTGGAATCAAATACAGTAAAAACAGGGGTTATACCATGGGGGAAGGACATACAAAAGAAACAAAAAATTCACATAGTACATTATAAGTACATTAAAAACAACTGCAAGAAAGATAAAACCTCTTATGTCAATATCTTGGGGTTCATTTCGCTTAGCATCATCTTATATGGTCTGCATTTATATCAAACATGCTTATAATGGTCATTGAACTACTTTGTGTGTGTATGTCTGTATTCCGGTACTGGGGTTGAACTCAGGGTCTCATGCTCTCACTTGGTAATTTTTTGTTCATGGCTGATGATATACCACTTGAGCCACACCTGAACTTTTCAAGGTTTTTTTTTTTTTGGTTTTTTTTTTTTTTTTTTTTTTTTGCTGGTTCTGGGGCTTGAACTCTGTGCCTGGGCACTGTCCTTGAACTTCTTTTTCTAAAGGCTGGTTTCAATCTGTGATCCTCAGAGTAGCTAGGATGACAGGTGTGAGCCACCAGTGTCGAGTTTACTTCCAGCTTTCTGCTGGTTAATTGGAAGTAAGTGTCATTGACTTCCCTGCTTGGTCTGGTTTTGAAGCATGATCTTCAGATCTTCACCTCCCGAATACCTAGAATTATAGGCATGAGCTCCTGCACCCAGAAAACCAACAGATAGCAGCCTAGCAGGAAGGGAAGAAGGGGTGTTTCATTACAAGGCAAGGATGTCCACTTCGTATCTTAGATATGAGTATCTTTGCCTTCTCATTGATATGTTATTTTTTCTAATAAATTGAAAATTTCCTGGACACATAGGTTTTCATTCTGTCTTGGACATTTTGTGTAACATATTATGAAACCTTAGATATTTTAAAAAATATTGTTCATCAGGCATCCTTTGATGCCATACTAATAGGAGAAAATAAGTCACCCTATCATTACTTCTAGTGGAAGTCTCTCATTCAGCCTCACTGACAGGATAGGGAGTAAGAGGAATTCCCTGTATCATTTGATAGGGGTTGAATCCCAGCCTCCCACTAAATTTCCACTTAAACCAAAAGGGGTAATGTTTTTAGAACAGGGTAGTGATAAAAATCCCCAGCTTGCATTTAGCCTTCTCAGATAGCAGCCCAGCAGGAAGGAAAGGGATGTTTCATTACAACAGGGCAAGGATGGAATCCTTGGCTCTGCACACTAATTTTCTGATAAAGTTGGTGTGGAAATATGGTGTTTTCTGTTTGGCTAGAGTAGTGCTACAAGGTTGCTGTTTTAGGTTGTCCATTTTTGTGTTTTAGCTGTAAAGAACAGGCTTTCCTTGGGGATTTTTCAGACTGTGCTCATTGGCATTTGTTTCTCATTGGTTTCCTACAAAATCTGAGATATATGATGGGAAATAGAAATCCAAGGGAACTCATATATTCTTTATCAGGTTCCACAGTACCTAGCTGTTTGTCTTCTGTCCACTTCACAAAAGCTTCTTGTGTGTGTGTGTGTGTGTGTGTGTGTGTGTGCGTGCGCGTGCGTTTATACCCATATATACAATGTATTATATATTAGTTGGAGGAATAGGGAAGTAAATCTGCTCCTTTTTGGTCTGAAACTTGAAGTCTTTTTGTGAGACAAGTTTGGAGGTTATTGATTTGGTAGCAAATAGACTCTTCCCAGGAAGCTAACATATTAAAACTCATTTGAGTTTGAGCATAAGTTTTAAGATAATCATATAATTCAGATGGTTTATAACCAGGAACTAATTATAGATAATGAAGAATAGAGGTTCAAATATCAAACCGCAAAGAAATAAGTTAAATAGAAGGCAAACATTTAATAAAGGGAGTAAGAAATATGAAATGAGTCTGTGGGGAGGAAACAGATGGGATGAGGGAGGGAATGACTCTTGTCAACAAGCACTGGACAATTAGAAATGTCAAATTGTAAACCCCTTGTACAGTGTTTTAAATTCAGAAAAAATTTTAAGAAAAGGAGTCCAAAAGGCCAATGGAGATTTGGCAACTAGCTTTAGACTACAGAGGAGTAAGTAACAGGCACTTCTCATGACAAGGAAACTTATTACAAAGATGTTTCCTATAGGAAAGAGGCATTTAGTCTTGGCTTTTCTTTATAATCATTTGGGAGAATTAAAAAAAAAATTCACCGGGTGCTGGTGGCTCACGTCTGTCATTCTACCTACTCAGGAGGCTGAGATCTGAGGATTGTGCTTCAAAACTGGCCTGGGCATGAAAGACCGTGAGACTCTCATCTCCAATTAACGTCCAGAAAACTGGAAGTGGCACTGTGGCTCAAGTGGTCGAGCACTAGCCTTGAGCTGAGGAGCACAGGGACAGTGCCCAGGCCCTGAGTTCAAGCCCTATAACCGACCAAAAAAAAAATCTCATATGTCCAGGTTGCTTTCTATAAAAGTTAAGTCAAAACTCTCTGGTGGTGCAGTATATGCTTCAGTAGTTCTAAAACTCCTTAGGATTCTCCAGTATAAAACCTGAATCACTGTTGCAGGAATGGTTTTTATTTATTTATTTTTTTTTTGTGAGAGCTAGGAAGGTGAAATTGTTTTGAGTGAGAAACATCCACTATCCAAAATGGTGTAGAAGTAAAATCAATGAGTGATTAATCAATAACTGGCACCTAAGGCTTAAAAAAGATTGTAACCCCAATCAGCTCTTCTAGTCTTTAGAAATATTATGATTCAATATACAGTATCCTGCCTTTATCTGTACTTTCATTTTCTATGATTTCAATTACCTACATTCAAATGTGGTTTGAAACTATTAAATAGAAAATTCCAGAAATAAATAATTTATAAGTTTTGAATTATAAGCTGTTTTGAGTAGTTTGATGAAATCCCATGTCATCTCACTGGCAATGGAAACTATCCCTTCATCCAGTATATATATGCTATATACGCTATCCATTCATTAGTCACTTAGTAACCTTTCCATTATCAGATTGACTCCTGTAATAACATACACTGTGTTCAATAACTGTTAATTTACTCAACAATGGCCCCAAACTGCAACCATATTAAAGCTGGCAATTTGGATATGCCAAAGATAAGCTATAAAGTACTTCCTCTAAGTGAAAATCCTTGACTTAACAAAGAAAAAAATATATATTCAAGTTACTAAGATGTATGCTATAAAAATTGAGGTTTGAAATTGTGTAGAAGGAAAAAGAAATGCATACTAGTTTTGATGTCACAACTCAATCAACAAAAATTTTGACCATAATGGGATAAGTATAGGAGAAAATACACACATACATATACATCCACCCATCCATATATATATACACACATATATATATACACACGATTTTATATGTATGTATGGTTTAGTATTATCTATGGTTTCAAGCATCTACTGAGGAGTTCAGAATGTATCCCCTGTTAATACGGGGGGCGGGGGATAACTGAGAAATTATCATATGTGCTTACTCTCATTAGCTGAGCAGAAAGAATACTGCGGTACTGTGACACTTCTCCTTAATTTCTTAGCTATGGCTTGAGAATGTGAAAATCACTCCAAAGCAAATTAAATCAAATTTCATTAAAATGTCAAGGTTAAAAGTTTTGCTTCCAGAAGGGAATAGAAAATATCAACCAAGTTCATAGATTAAAAAGTAATCAGGTGAGTTTGAGATCAGCTTGGGTTATATAGTTAGACAAAGATAGATAGATAGATAGATAGATAGATAGATAGATAGATAGATAGATAGATAGATAGATAGATAGATAGATAGATAGATCACATCTTCTTTAGTATCACCTCTGCCACCTGGATTGAGTTGATGGCAGTTTATGTGGTGCTCAGAAACTCTTACACAGATTCAGCTTTCCCCGTTGGGTACTATGAGGGTCTCAATGGATAAATCTTGTCTCTCCTGAGGCTTGTCTTAGCTAGGCAGCTGTGGCTAGGTGGAGACATGTTTGGCTTTCCCATTCAAACTTGAACTGCCGTTCCAGCATACTATTTACTGCTACAACAGGAATATCATTAAGTTTGTCTGAGCTTCAGTATGTTTCTTCACAAAATGAAGATTATACAGAGCATTTTCCACCTAAGGACATCATGAGGCATGAATAAGATAACATAGAAGTTTAAAAGAATATGAGAGGTAATCACTGAATATTAATTTTTGCTCTCTTTCATATCATTGTGCTATTCCTTAGAGAGGAACTATTAAGGAAGGGAACTTGCTAGCACTAGAAATCACAAGTTATAAAAGACTCTGTTTGTACTGACAGTTAGACATCTAGGCAACTGCACTCAATAGGGATCCATTTGGTCCAGCAGACAGACTGAACCCCCAAATCACATATGCACATGGTATCTGAGGCCTTAAAATGTTAACTGCTAGGTACACAGAAACTTGTTGATCAGGCTATGAACATAGTATCCCACAAATATTGTCATATTCCTAGTGCCGAGGATTAATAATCACCTGAAAATCCACCAATGTTCTGGTGATTTGTCTATTGCTATCATCCATGTGTTCACAGACAGCAGGTTTTTCCATGTTACATTAAGATTTAGAGTTAAGGGGATTCACTGCCCTATGATCAATACATTAATACACCCATATGAACTCCAAAGAAACAAGGGACCTGCTATGTACCCACACTTTCTTTGCCCTCTTACCAGCCAAAAGAGGATGCAATTGCCTTTAACATACCAGTATTTCTAATTTTAGCAAGTGAGAATGCATGTTTGTTTGGACGTTTACAAAGGCTTTTTCCTCACTAGGAGCTGGTGGCTCACACCAGTATTCCTAGTTATTCAGGAAGCTGATATATGAGGATCAAGAGTCAAAGCCAACTCAAGGCAGCAAAAGTCCATGAGATTCTTATCTCCAGTTAATTAGCAAAAAGACCAAAGTAAAAAACCCGTGGCTCAAGTGGTAGAGTGCCAGCAATGAATAAAAAGCTAAAGGGGTAAGCCCAGAGTTCAAACTCCAGTACTGATTCTCTTGGGCCTATTAACACCTAATCTCTTTTCTCACCTTCAATCCCAGGTAACTACCAATTTACCTTCCGTGTCTATTAGCTCACCTTTTCCAGACATCTAACACAAACTGAATCCTATAATACATTATCTCTTGTACCTTCTTTCCCTTATCACACTTTGAGGTCTATGATGGCAAATTGTGTGTCAGAAGTTCAGTCTAATAGCTGAGTAACAATACAATTTGTCTATCCATTCATGCATTGATTGGCACTTGGCTTATTTAATACTTTTTGGAAATCACTATGACTGCATGAATCTTTGTGTATAGATATTTTGTGGATATGTCTTCATGTTTTTAATTATCATGGATATATACATATGACTGCAATTATTGAATCCTATGGTAAGTCTAGCTTTAACTTTAAGAATTTCCAGAATATTTTCAAAAATTGTTGTGCCATTTGATCATTCCACCAGCAGTATATGAATGCTCTCCTCCTCCACCTCATCATTATCAATGTTTCGTTGTCAAGATAAAACAATTCTAAAGATTAGAGGAAACTTGATTTTCCCAGTTCTTAAAAAGCAGAATTAAATGATATTCCTTTAATGGTCCCTTGGATCTATTAAGATTCTAAACATATATCTATGGTTTCCCTCATTTGCAATAATTAGTATATGTCTAGGATAATTTTGCCAGATGAACAGAAAAGTTCAAAAGCTATGCACACAAGACCATATAAGATGCTGCTAAGTGAAATGAACCCCAAGATCTAGACACAAGAGATCTTTGTTGTTGTTTTCAATGTACTATGTGATTTTTTTTGTTTCCTTTGTATGTTCTTCCCCCTATGGTATATCCCCTGTTGTCACTGTACTTGATTTTGGTACCCTGCATCTTGTATACACATTTGTCTAATTTGGGGAGGGGAAGGGGAATAACAACATGCTGAAACAAGGACACAGGATGACCCATTGCAACAATGATACCCACAAGGCAGTATAATGGAAATGAACTTTACAACTTCAGGGTCTGGGGAGGAGTGAGGAAGATGGGGTAGGGAAGGGGTAGTGGGAGCACAGCAAGGGAAGGAGTAACAATGCTTGACAAGAAATGTACTCATTACCTTACTCATGTAACTGTACAGCATCTTTACAATAAAATAAAATTTAAAAAGGTTCTAAACAGATAGACTGAATATTTTTAAACAATGCTTTTAAGAGGGAATTCTCCAGATGGTCTAGCTAAAGGTTGCTTTTCTTTTTAGAAAGAGCATGATGAAAATGAAAAACGTGTATACGTGTATAAATACATACACACATATTCAGATTTTCCAGACCTCACATGTACATAGTCCTCTTAAGGCTATAGAAGCCTCCTTAAGTAGTATTAGTTTAGAACACAAGAATTTTTACTGGATCTGTAGATCTGACAAGTGTCTAATGTTAAAGAAATTAAAGAAAAGACAAGACAAGTCAGTGAATCCCACCATCCCTGTGCTGCATCAGTGATTAGAAGCACATTTTCTTGCTGCTTCTTGAGCCAGACACATTAACCAAATGAGTCACTCTGATTCCTTGAAAGCAGAGGAATAAACAAGGCATTTGGATTTATTTCTGTTTATTGTCTAATAAGAAATATTTGCAGAGTATCGTAAACCAAACACAACCCTGCCAGTATCCACGCATGCATATGGCTCAAGAACGAACAAAATTTCTATAAATAACTCATTTACAAGATGGGTAATTAAAATGTACCTATATTCGATGTGATAAAACACCAAAGAACTTAGTGCTGGGATAGGGGAGTAGAAAAGGGACAGGAGGGATGGCTGAGTGTAGCAGGACAGCTAGGGAAGTGTTAACACCCTTACCTTGTCCAGATTTGAGACTCTTGGAGGAGAAAGTTGCTCTCCCATATGACCCCTTGACCAAATTCAAGTAAAGGTGTACAAAGAGGAAAATGGGTCAAAAAACCCAACTCATCTTCAGTAAACATGCCCCCTTTCCTTAGGCAAAACAAACAAACCAAACAAAGCTTTCTTTTGATAGTTCAAATACAGACAGCTTAATTATTGTCTAAGCTCAGGACTATGTTGAAAATATTTTTATGAAGTGCCTCTTCTGACCAAGAATCTTCAAGTGTATGTTGAGTGTTGGTGGCTCACTCCTGCCTGTAATCCTAGCTATTCAGGATGCTGAGATCTCACGATCATGGCTTCAAGCCAGATTGGGCAGCCAAGTCCATGAGACTTTTCTTTCCAATTAACCTCAAAAAAAAAAAAAAACATAAGCGGAGGTGAGACTGAAGTGTTAGAGCTCCAGCCTTGAGTGAAAAATCCAAACAGAGGCAAGAGGCTTTCAGTTCAAACCTCAGTACCCCTTCCTATGTGCATGCCCCTATGACCCCCTAAGGAATCTCCAAGTGGAAAAGACATGCAAAATCTAGTGCTCAAAGAAAGATATATACACATTAAAAGCAATGAAAAGAAAATCTTTCAAAAGACTCTTCTAGAGCAAATGCTAGAATAGATAGAACACTGGTCATGACAAAAGAGCAAGTATAGAGAAAAGCATCCTTCACTTTATCTTTACACACAATATCTTTGATAGCAAAGTCAAACAAACTTTTCAACCCTATTCAAATTCCCAACTCCAGTTGCTGAACTTCAGTACCTTAAACCATGGTGATTCTGGTTATGGTTCACACAGTGTTTGTGTTGTGTATGGGTGCATGTAGTGGGGAGCCTGAGTCAATTCTTATTTTTGTGTGTACTTGTCCTGGGGCTCAAACTCAGGGCCTAAGTGCTCTCCGTGACTTTTTTGCTTAAAGCTAGCACTCTATATTTTTGGTGATTAATTGGAGATAAATCTCACAGACTTTCTTGCCTGGCCTAGCTAGAATCGTGATCCTCAAGATCTCAGCCTCTTGCATAGCTGGGTTAATAGGCATGAGCAACTTGTGGCTGACATCAATTCATATTTTAAAATTACTATTATAATTACCATCTATCTCATTGAGCATTAATGTTAGGCTTAAGTATGAAACACTGCTAGGCACATGGTGTCCTTTAAAGGCCAAGGCTTAACCTTGGCTCGCACATATTTGCTCATACCTGCAGGCAGGCTTCTTGGTGCAGGCTTGGAATTCAACTGCTTCTAATTCCTTGTCTAGTACAATGGGACCTTTTTGCTTTTACTCAGGTTCTTTTAGCACTCTGATCTCTGAGCTGCCCCCAAAGACTCTTAATCAGCACTTGTAGATGAACTGTTCTCAAAGATGTGTTTAATACCAACCTAAAAGTAGAAACCTTGCTGTGGAGAACACTCATTGTCAGGGCTAGGATCTAGTGATGAAGTGCACATTGTGCATCAGATAATTACCACCACTTGTATGACAAGACTAGCTATCCAAACCTCACAAAGCTTCTCTGATAATGAAAATAGGATCCCCAAGGAGCTTGTTTTTCTCTGGTCATGAGATTTATAGGTGAGAGCTAAAGGCAAAATAGATGATGTTTCAAAAATAATTGAAGGGAAAAGGTAGGACAGCAAAAATCTAATTGACCCATGCATGGAAAGGCAATAAGCAGGGTCCCATTTTGGTCCTTGCTCAACTGTAGCTAAATGAATTGAGGAGTGTCTCTGTAAGGAGGGTGCTGCTGAGAGGAAGCTTGGGAATTCCAAGCACTAGAGTGAAGGCAACCTTGGCTTAGTTTTTTTTTTTTTTTCTTTCTCACAACACTAGAGTTTGAACTCAGAGCCTCATGGTTACTAAACAAGTGCTCTACCACTCAAATCAGACCCTCAGGGCTTTATATTTCCCGTATTTTAAAAATAGAATCTCAATGTTTTGCCCAAGCCTTCCAGAACCATAATCTTATTTACTTTTCCTATATAGCTGGAACAATAGACACAAATCATTGATTGGTTGAGATGGAGGTTTTATTAATTTTTTTTTTTACTAGATTGGCCATGATCCTTTCAACTCTGCCTCTTGCGTAGCTAGGACTATAGGTGTGAGCTAATGCATCTGATCAAGGGCATCCAGCCAAAAACATTTTTAAGGTTCTAAGAAATCAGACTCCAGCCCTGCTCCCTGCTGGGGTTGAAGGGACATAACACCTTAAATATGGGATAAAGAAGGCCCAAAAGACACAGAGAAAAATTCTTTTCCCTCATCTGTGCTGCCACTCAGGATCACTGCTTTTTGAAAGGGATCCTTCAGCTGGACTAGGGAGTGCTACAAGGGTAAGACTTTAGGGAAAATGTAGAAAATAAAAACCGCATAGGCTGTAGAGCATAAAGGCTTGAAGGTGAGAAAAGAAAAATGGCCTCCATATTGTTTCACTTGGAGTAAGGTCCAGATGAACACTTGTGCTATTTTTCAGTCAGAGACTCCATTGATGCCTCAGCAGTGATTAAGATACTATCAGCACACTACCTTTTCCAAGAGTAGAGATAGGCTGCCTTTCTCCTAAGACTCTCACTCAGCCTCCTCTCCCCACTTCCACTTTTAAGTAAAATTAAACATCAGATCAAGCAAACCAAAATTGAACAACTTTAAACTTCACAAAGGATGAATGGGGTAAGACAAGTAGAATGGATGTTCCTGCTTATCGTTTTCCCCTTTCATACCTCAGAGAAAAAAGGAGATAAAATAAACAGGAATATTCTTGTTTGCCCTGTAATTCTTCTCACTTTCCAACCTCTTGTAGTCAATGCTAAATGGAAAGTCCCTTAGATTTCATTGGGATCAGATCTGGCAGAAAATGCAATAGGCTGTTGATTGGGATAAGAAGAGCCAGTCGCAAGTAAAAGATTAATTTTGGCCTGGCGGTCAAGGGATTTTTATTTACACATTAGCAAAAGGGCCTTATTTTTCCCTACCCCTATTTCTTCCTTTTCTGAAACAGATATGCCAAGCACACAAAACACTCCTACCTCCAATGCCATCCAGAAAACAGTGATTTCAAGATACTGAAGAGACCCTTAATAGCTATCCTATTCACTCATATACAACTGAGCAACTTAAGGCCAGTCATGTTCTATCTATGAACCTCAATTTCCTTATCTGTAAATAGCATGCTAATCCATGCCTTGCCCAATTAAAAGTGCATGCAAAGACCCAATACAATGATCACTGTGTGTGCACAATATAAGTACAGCACCCATACATGTGTAGTAGATTTTAACATTCCAAACTCAGGGTAAGTGCCCTATCATTAGTCTTGGATTTCACAAATTCAGTTACATCTAACCTCCTAGATTGCATAAACTGTTCCCAAGCAGAGGAAAACAATGACCTCATTCATTTGACCACATTTTCCTCCCAAATTTGCCCCACTGTGAGGGAGTAGGCTTCATGAACATAAGACAAAGTCTATAAAACAACTCATGTTGCTCACACCTGAGTTCTAAGGGTCCTATCTACCCTGTTCTACAGGAAGTCATGGAGAGAGCAGTTCTAATTCATGCTGACCGACATGTAAAACTGGTGGTGAAAGCTTAGGAGGAACTGGCTTTTCTGTAAACCAAGAAAGCACCAAGTGTTCCCTGAGCTGCCCCCAGGACCAGGCCCCATTGAGGGCCTTAGTGCCTAAGTGACCAAGACTCAGGAACTTCAATGTCATCTCAAAGACCAAAGCTCTGACTTCTGACTTGGCTATGAGGATCTAGAGACTGAGTTTGGGGCTTTTGAAAATTGATTTTCAGGATGGGACCAAAGAGGCAAGAGTAAAAGAGGTATCAAAATGAAAGGAATTTCAGGAAAGATATTTTTAAATCCAAAAAGCCACTGATTCCCCACTCAAGAGCAGTAGAGGCCTATTTGTGAGGAAGAAGGCTTGATAAATGTGCTAGCTTCAGTGTTGTTGTCACAGCTACTTAAGTCTTAGACATGAGTTGGAGAATCAAAGTATTCGGCCTCCCCCAAGAGTGTGTGTGTGTGTGTGTGTGTGTGTGTGTACACACACACATGTGCACATACTGAAAAGGCAAGGAGGAGAAGCACAAGGAAAAGGGTTTCATTTTGTCCCTAAAGTGGTCTATGTGAGCGAAGAGTTCTCAAAGGCCTTCCTTCGGGCCTACTTGATCAAAAATACAGGCAGAAAGTTCATAACTCATTCATTGTCCTACCCTCTCCTGTTATCTATTATCAGTTTGAACTAGGAACAGGTCCAGTAGTGTTATGGGTGGAGCATCTGGCTTTCCAGGATAGAACAAGGATGCAAGAAATACTGTAGGTCAGCCTTGGGGAAATGGTGCAGAATAATCCTCTGGTTGGAATGGGTGGCATAAGACCCATTAGTTGAGTACTTTAAGTTGTAGGCACCATATCCCAAGTCTTTGCTACTATTATGGTATAGTAACCAGGCAGGAAAGTCAAGAGAGCATGACTGGCCAACACTCTCAGGAGCACAACAGACCTAGGGAAGGAAAAGAACAAGTTAGAAACATGTGAGGGAATCTTAGTACCTCCCTATTCTCTATCCTCCAAAATTATGGGTTAAATAAATGATTTGGAATACAATAATAGAAATCTATCACTTAGGTAGAGAGATGACAATTCTATCCTTCTCTGCACTTGAGAATTTTTTTATGTGAAACTGGGTTCTAAGCTCATATACTTTGGAGAAACCTAAAGTGGTACCATCCAGAGGGAAGAGGTATCTTCAGGCTTCTGTAGGATTATCACAAGGTAGATGAAGCAGATAAGGTCTATTTGGCCGAAAGAACATAGCTAGGACCCACAAATGGGTACTACAGGGAGATGGATTTTTTTTCTTTTTTATGAAACTCCAATCTCACAGTCATGGCTGAACTACACAAAATCTTGGTGGGAAAATAGGTTGAGCATCTCTAATCTAAAAAAATCCCAATACAAAAATTCTACAAAATCCAAACCTTTTGAGAAACAGCAGGGCACAGATGAAAAATTCCACAGCTGATCTCATGTGTCCAGCCAAAGCCCACATGTAGGCACACTAAAAATATCATATAACATTACCTGCATGCTATGTATGCAATGTGTACATGTAATAGATGAATTTGGAGTTAGATTTCATTCCCATCTCCAAAATATCTCATTATGAATATACAAATACTCCAAAATAAAGAAAATTCTGAAATGCTTGCATTCCAAACCATTTTGTATAAGGGAAACTCAAAGCATGGATTAAAGACCTTAGTAAGAAGAGCACACTAAATGACCCTGAAGGCCTATATTTGTACTGATGTGAAAATAGTTGTGGCCTCTAAATATACATTGCTCCAATTTCTAGGTAACATATAGGAAGGAGAAAGTCATGGGAGATCTGGTAATGTCAGCTGAAGAATGGAAGTGAGTGGTAAAAACAGATGAGCAGAAAATTAACAATCTTACCACTATCTGGCTTCTTATTTCAGTATTTCAGAAAGTATCATTGATTATAATTGCAGTAGTGGAGTTGGATGAGCCCCTAACCCTGGGCTCTCACCTAGTTCTGCCACTGAATTGTTCTATGACTTAAAGAAAATCACTTATCCTCTCTGTGCCTCAGTTGCTGCCTCTGTGAAAGAAGCTAACATACCCTGGCCTATTTACCACAAAGTCATGAGGTTCTAACGGTGAAATAAATGTAGGATGAGATAAATATAGGATGATGTGTAAATTGTGCCCATGAAAGGGGAGAAAAAGAAAAATGAACAAGACTTAAATGCCTCAAATGCATCAGAATATGTAAAAAGGCATTATCATATTATATTTTTTAATCCAGTTGGTCATGGTGGCACAATCCAGTAATCAATTTTTAATAATAATAACTTACGAAGTGGGTAGTAGTTTCTACATTTTTATTTTTGTGCTACTCCTGGGATTTGAACTCAGGGCCTGGGCACTATCCCTGAGCTTCTTTTGTTCAAGGCTAGTGTTCCACCACTTGAACCACAGCTCTGCTTCTGGAGCTCTGTCTCTGTCTCTATCTCTCTCTTTCCTTGTAGTTTATTGGAGATAAAGTCTCACAGGCTTTCCTACTTGGGCTGGCTTTGAACTGTATTCCTCAGATCTAAGCCGACTGGGTAACTAGTATTGTGGGCATGAGCCATCAACATTTGGAAATATTTTCTTCTTTTTACAGAGGAGAAAGTATTTACACAAGGGTCATAAAGTTATTAGACAATGGAGCTTGATATGAAATATATGGTTGCCAAATGACAAGCCTTATATATTTTTTTCTACTATGCTATGTTGGTTGTATAGAGAAGAAATAAGCGAATGTGACTATAAGACAGTAGAGCCCTGAGAAAGCTTACAGAAGGCCAAGAGGAAGAGACTGGTGTCCTAGCAACCTGACCAGTTCCCTGATAATTGTAGGCTCAGAAGTCTGGTGTCTGATTGGCTCAAAAAATTGTTATCACCGCTGTCACCCTTCTCCCCATCAAAGTTCCTAATTTGTTGCTGTTCTTCTACTGTTTGACTACTGAACAATAGAATTAGAGAAGGGAAATTGCTTGAGAATAAGTGGGCTCTAATTTCTGAGCCTTCTGCTCCATCTTTCCAGCTTACCTCAGTAGTTAACGGCTGCACACTCCAAGGGGCACATTCAGCCCCACCTGCTCTCCAGAGCTTCCAGTAGTGTTTCCCTCCAAGGTATCAGTACTAGTATAGGAGGCAAAGCCAGAAAACTTTTGTAGGTCCAGCTCTGTGCATTCAATGGGGATGTGGACCCAGTGGGAATGGCTCTCCGAAGCACAGGAAGGCATGGTAAAGGACTCTTGTGTAGGGAAGCCACTGGTAGAGCTGGAGTCATCATCCAAGATGGGCTTAAAGGGTTGGGTTTCAAAGATGCTCCCATTCATTGGGGACTTGGGGTTGATCTCTTGGCCAGGTGGCATGGGAAAGCGAGATTCCTCCTCCACTATCTTGTCACCCTCAAAGTGCAATGAATTTCCTGGAAGTCAAAGCAGAATGCAACAGCTTTACCCAGAGGTAGAGTTTCTTTTCAGCAGAGCATTGGTTCTCACACAAAATGGGGAATAAGAATGGAAGACAGTGTGTCACTCCTTTGGGAGCACTGGACTCCCAGACTATCTAGCACTAATTTATGGTGCAACGTATTTCAATTGCATACTAGATTGAAGCTATTTATTTCTGAATTAAGGGAAACAATTTCTTCAGAGTAAAGGAAATGCTTAAACCAAGTGCCAGTGGCTCAAACCTACAATCCTAGCTACTTAGGAGGCTGAGATCAAAGGATCAGAATTTGAAGCCCAGGAAATCAAACCTGTGAGATTCATCTCTAATTAACCACCCAAAAGCTGAAGTGGAGGTGTAGCTCAAGTGGTAGAGCCCTAGCCTCAAGTGAAAAGGCTAAATGAAAGTTCAAGCCCCAGTACCAGCATGGGCGTGCTTGTGTGTGTGAGTGTGTGCATGCACACACACATGTGCATGCACACGCATGCACGTGCACGCATGCACACACACACACACACACAATGCTGTGTAAAGAGCAGGTTTTGACATTGGCCTCCCCATCATGATCTTCATTCCCTGGTGTTATTTTGTGGAGGCTATATTATAAGGCTCAATGGATTCTGAAGATCCAATTAAAGTGATGGAAGATTGTTCTGGAGTTCTCAGTTGAGTCCAACATAATCATAGGTTCTTTTTTTGGGGGGGAGGGGGTCCGGTCGTGGGGCCTGAACTCTGGGCCTGGGCGCTGTCCCTCAGCTCTTCAGCTGAAGGCTAGCGCTCTACCACTTGAGCCACAGCGCCACTTCCGGCTTTTTTTCTTTTTGCTTATGTGGTGCTGAGGAATCGAACCCAGGGCCTCAGGCATGCAAGGCAAGTGCTCTATTACTGAGCTACCTTCCCAGCCCAATCACATGTTCTTAAAAGGAAAAATAAACCAAAAGGAACTAAGCAAGTATTGAGTATTAAACGGATGAGGCATGGGGAGTGGAGGGGGCTGGGAGAGTGGAGGGGGCTGGGGGAGTGGGGGGTGGGAGATGGGAAGGGATGGGAAGGGGAAACAAAGGAGGAGGCAACAATGCTTGATAAGAAATGTACTCATTATCTTGCCCATGTAATTGTAACCTCTTGGTACAGTATTTTCACAATTAAAAAAAATCTAGAATATCTTTAATCTGGAAAAAAAAGTCATCATTTTTTACCATGAGTAAAAAATACCATTGTTGTTGGGTGCCAGTGGCTCACGCCTATAATCCTAGCTACTCAGGAGTCTGAGATCTGAGAATCACTGTTCAATGCTAGCCCAGGGAGGAAAATCTGTGAGACTCTTATCTCCAATTAACCACCAGAAAACCAGAAGCGATGCTTTGGTTCAAGTGGTAGAGTACTCACCATGAGCTGAAGAGCTGAAGAACCGTGTCCAGGTCCAAAATTCAAGCCCCACTACTGAAAATTTTTAAAAAGCTATGAAAAAAATCATTGTTGTCCTCTAGAAATGGACTTCAAGAAAAAATTGACCTTGCCAAAAGACAAGAGGCTGAGAAAGGAGGATAATGGTTTAAAGCCCGCCCGAGCAGAAAAGTCCAAGTGATACCTATCTCCAATTAACTAGCCAGAAGTAGAGCTATGGCTCAAGTGGCTCAAGTCTTGAACAAAAAAGTCAAGTGAGAGAAACATTCTGAGTTCAAGCCCCAGTATTGGCATACATACAAAGAAAGTGAGAAAGGGGGAGAGAGGAAGAGGGAGAGGGGGAGGAAGAGGGAGATGGAGAGGGAGAAGGAGGGAAGAACAGAGAGGGAGATAGGGAGGGAGAAAAAGAAAGACAGAGAGAAAGAAGGAAGGAAGGAAAAAGAAAGAAAGAAAGAAAGAGAGGGACATGAGTTCTATAACTGCATGAAACAATTCAGCCATGTGCCTGGATGATCAAGGAAATGGATTCTCCCCTTGAATCTCCAGAAAAGAACATCCCCCTGCCAATGTCTTAAGCCTTGTGAGATCAAGCCAAGCCTGTTGAACTTTTGAGCCACTTAATGCTAATAAAGCATTAAATATGTGGTAATTTGTTATGACACTAGAAATGTAATAAACCCTTCATGAATGAGTCCGATTCAACATCAGGTTACAAACTGAGAATCTACTACTACATGTGTTATTGTTTATGATTCCCCAATTTGGAGTGGTGTTTTTGTGTTCCATTCAAGTTACTTGACAGTATTTAATACAAAAATCCAGATTTGTGGATTCTCTTGAAATTTTGAAAGTTTTTTGAACCCTGAATATTAATGTATTAATTGTGCACGTGTGTGTGTGCATAAGCGTGCACTTGTGCAAGTGTGCACATGCACATGCATGCTGATACTGGGTCTTGAACCCAGGGTCTGGCCATTGTTCTTTAGCTATTTCGCTCAAGACTGTGTCTCAAGACACAGCTCCACTTCCAGCTTTTTGATGGTTAATTGGAGAAAAGAGTCATACTGATTTTTCTGCCTCAGCTGGCTACGAACCTCTATTTTCAGATCTCAGTTTACTAAGTAGTTAGGATTACAGATGTAGACCACCAACATCCAGGTAAATACTCCTTTTTTAAACTCATTTTTTGCAATTTTTTGTGATTAAGTGATTATATAAATTTCACAAATTTCACAGTATTGTAGGATAGTGATACTTAGTTAAAGTCACAAACACATTCTAACCCTCACGGGGCAAGCTGTGAATATTCTTATATGGTAATAAAGAGCTGGAGCTAAGTAGCAGATTCCCCTCCAGAAAGGAGATGGTCTTTCTAGTTTCTCTATTTTTGTCTCTCTCTCCCTTACTTCTTCACTGCCTGTCTGCCTGCCTGCCTCCTTCCCTCCCTCCCTTCACCTCTCTCTCTATTTCTCTCTCCAGTTTGCTGTGACAGCTTCTATTAGTAACCTAAGCTGATCTTGAACTTGCTATGTATCACCGGGTGGCATTGAACTCTGGCCTCAGCTTCCAATATGATGGGATTACAGGTGAGCATCACTAACCCTGGCTCCTATTCCTTTTTGTGGAAGCTTACTTTGGATTTAATTCCCATAGTGGTCTCATCTACATAGTCCAAGTATATTTGTAACTCAGTGACTATTTTTGTGTGTACTGTACTGGGGCTTCAACTCAGGGAGCGCTGTCCCTGGGCTTTATTTTGTTCAAGGCTAGCACTCTACCACTTAAGCTACAGATATACCTCTGGCTTTTTTGGTATTTAATTGAAGATAAGAGTCTCATTGGCTTTCCTGCTAGGGCTGGTTTCAAACTATGATACTCAGAGCTCAGCCTCATGAATAGCTAGAATTACAGGTGAGGGCCACTGGTGCCAGTGATTCTTGATAATCAACATCCCCACATTGAGCAAAGGTCTAGTGTTCCCTTCCCTTACAGAGAAGTGAGGAAGCCACCTGCCCCCATATTCCCAGAAAGTTACAACAGAGAATAGAGAATAGAAGGGAGTAGAAAAATGTACTCTTCTCTTCTCTCCTGAGGGAGGTAGAGGGGGAAGATGGGCAGTTATCAAATATTTTCTCATATTAATTTTGCTGAGCTCTGGAACCAAAATACTCCATTGTTCATATTTCATACCCATACTCAGGAACTAGGCAACAGCTTTGATTTCAGATACCATTTTCCAAAGTCAGAGACAGGATGGCTCTCCCTCAGCCATAGTATCCCAGGAGGGACCAAAGAGTAGAGAGATTGAAATACAGTTTGAGAAGGGTCATAAAGAGACAATAGTAAAAAATGTAGTGCATGAAATGTGCTGCATTCATCTCTAAGCCAGGGGCACAGTCAAATATAACTATCAGGCTTTTTCAAGATCATTTGTCTGATCCCAGAGCTAAATGAAGACAGCTCTAGATAAGTGTGATTTTTCCATTCAGAAAGAGCAAGGCTTAAAAAAATCCCATTTCTTGGGCCCAGTATCCAGTGGACTGCAATCCTGAGCATCCTTGTATCTTTCATAATTTATCCATCCCACAGACTCTTCTTACTAAGTCGACTTCATTCACTAATCAGTTCCTATCTTGGTGTCCCCTGGTTAGCTCTCAGATCCCTTAAATTCAATGAAGCTGCACCCAGCCTTGGTAATCTTGGAGGTCTAATATCTTGCTTGGTCTTAATCAACCATCCCCTCCTATGTATTTACCCTCAGTGATCTGTACTTTCTGTGTCACATTATTGGTTAGTGGATAAAGTTGTGCTGAAAACAGATTACAGACAGGTGACAGTAGCTCACATCTATAATCCTAACTATTCAGGAGGTTGCCATCTGAGGATCACAATTCGTTGCCAGTCTGAGCAGGAAAGTCCGTGAGACATTTATTTCCAATTACCATTAAAAAAAAGAGCAAGAAGCAGATCTGTGGCTCAAGTGGTAGGATGTTAGCCTTGGGCACAAAAGCTCAGGGACAGTACCCAAGTCCAGCATACATACACAGATACACATACACACACACACACACACACACACACACACACACAAATAGATTAGTGTTATTGAGACTTTAAACTTGATCTTCTATCTAATTTCATATGGCATTCTCTCTGGGATAGCTGTCACTAGATAACAATATTATCTGGGAGGAAAAGGTCTGTCAGCTATACTATACTTTCAGTTATCATATTTTGGGAAATTACTATTACTGTAGCACCAATATTAGTTGCCCTAGACTTCATAAAGCCAAGTCTTCCTCCATTTTGACATGTTCCAGAATCTACGGCTATTAGTACAGATATACACAATTGCAAAATAACTTTAAAAGCAACTGATCTTGTCTTTCACTTTAAATATTCGGGAGAAAGAGGCTCAAAGAAGCCATATGACTTGTGTAGGGTTACTCAGTGATTGAGAGGTAGATTTAGATCCCACCAGATTCATTTCCCAAGAGATTTTTCATCATGCCATGCTCCTTTCTGATGCCCTAGAACCTAATGAACAAGGTTCCTTAACAGGACATTTTTGAAGTCCCATAATTTCTATTGCCATCCCCGATAGTTCCCCAAGCTCATTAAAAGACCACCCCTGGGGTTTTCTAGTGTGGGAATTCTCAACCCTAAGAAACTCCTCTCTTTTGCTAAAAATGCCTTCCTTCTGATTCATGTGAACTGTGAAACAGCAACCCTTACCACGCTGGCAATGCCTGTTGAAGAATTGCTTGCAGTAGAGGTAGAACAGCCCAAGGAAGGCCAGGGTAAAAATCACTAGCAGACTGCTCACCAGTACAACAAGTGTGGCCTCCTGAGGAGGCACAGTAGGTGCATCTGCCTTCACCAAGCTCAATTGGAAGGCACCTGTGAAGCAAAAAAATTGAGATCCATTAGTGTGGGAAGTCAATAATCACCTTGTCCTTTCTTAGGCCATCCACATTTGGCTTAGTCCTTCCTCAATTAGTGATGCTTTGCTGTTTTTTCTTATTTGTATCACAGGCAAAATTATATGTTGGGAATGAGTAGGGGAAGAATGATGAAACGCACAACAGTGAACAAGATGACTCACAACATGTCATGGTGAATTGAAACTTCTTTGTACAACTACCTACAGGTAATAGTATAATAATAATAATAACATTAACAAAGAAAAAAGGTACTCATAAATGGGCAAATTAAACTGAAACATCTGTGTACAACTACATAATGATATTTAAGAGAGAAAAATTCAGCTGGATACCAGCAGCTCACACCTGTAATCCTAGGTACTCAGGAGATTGACATCTGAGGATTGTAGTTCAAAGCCAGCCAGAGCTGGAAAGGCCATGAGACTCTTATATCCAATAACCATCAAAAAGCTAGAAATGGACATGTGGCTCAAGTGGCCTTGAGCAAAAATGCTCAGGTTAGAACCTAGGTTCTGAGTTCAAAACCTAGGAATAGCACACAGAAAAAATTCACATATGCTCCAGGCATGACATAAATTAGCAAAATTAACTGAAAACAACCATTCCATACCCTGCCTAGTTATTATATAATCTAGATAAATGGAACTAAATTAAAATGCTCCTCAGCAATGCATAAATAAAGCATGAAAACTCTAAGATAAAAGTAAAATACCTTTATGGACTTATATAAACAATCCAGAGGGAAAAACTGGACAGAGTATATAACTTAATGTCATTGATATATAACATTATAAAATAGCATATACTGCTATATTGCTAGTATATATATGAATATATATGGCAAAAATAATACAAACTACATACAGTGCCAGTGGCTCACACCTGTAATCTTAAATATTCAGGAGCTGAGATCTGAGCATCACATTTTATAGCCAGCCCAAGCAGAAAACTCAACTATCTCTAATTAATTAGCAGAAAGGTAGTGGAGTTGTGGCTCAAGTGGTAGAGTGTAAGTCCTGAGTTAAAAAGGCAAGTGAGAGAGTAAGACTGAGTTTAGGCCCCAGTGCACACACACACAGAGAAAGAGTACAAATATTAAAACACTAGTGGAGAAATGGGCAGAAATATAGACTCATTAATTATTCCCACTCTCTCCTGTATCCATGAAGTAAGTCCATAAGACTACTTCTGGCCAATGGGCTGTGAGTAGAAAGAAATGTATGTTACTTCTAAATTGGAGCACTTAAGAGCCAGTATATCTCATTTATCTCTCCCCCTGTGCCAATGACGTGGAATATGAATTCTTGAAAAGGCAAAGTTATACAGCAAACAAGTCCTTTACATAGTGAACATAAACCTTTTTGTATTAAGAAACAGTTTGTTGGTAGCCAGGTACTTTTGGAAATCTTCACATTTCAGGAAGCTGAGATATAAAAATCATAGTTCAAAGCCAGTGAAGGCAGACAAAACTGAATTTTTTTAAATCTTCAATTAACCAGCTGTGAGTGAGGTGGGGTGAGGGAACTAAGGCATATATTTCAGGACAGTGCTTGTATCTGAGGAGATTTAGAATCTAAAGGGGAATTTGTCATACTTGTGGAATCTTTGGTCCTTATTTTAAAAAATATGAAGGAAAAATATGTGAAATGTTAATTTATTATCTAGGGATCTGAGGCAACTGAGCATGTTTAACTTTTCTACTTTTATGCATTTTAATTATTTCAATGTCTTACATATTTCATTATTTTTATGAAAATGTCAATAAAGAATAAGTGAACAGATAGATGGTAGACAGACAAAAATGATAGAAAGACAAGAAAACACAGATAAATGGGTAGTTATATAAACAGAGACTTATAATAAGTCATAGATCCCTTAATTCTTATTCAGCTTTTCATGAGTCTAAAGATCTAGGGAATCCTACATACCTTGCATAGTGTTAATAATAGTAATAATATTTCATAACTGTATAAATATTTTTTATTGTGAAAATACTGTACAGAGGGGTTACAATTACATGGGCAAGATAATGAGTACATTTCTTATCAAGCATTGTAGCCTCCTCCTTTGTTTGTATAAATGTTATACAGTGCTTTTCAACATCCATTATTTAATTAGACCTAGACAACAATCCCATAAGGTATGAAGACATCATGAGTCACAGCTTTTCACATGAGGTAAATGAGTTTCAATGAGTTTGAATCATTTGTTAAAGATTACACAGATACTATGTGGTAAAATTAGAATTCAGACATAATGGATACACTTGCCTCAGTACTGGACTCAAAGAGCTACTAATAACTAGTTAATTCCTGCAAGAAAAGAGACCTTTTCTTGTGCTGATCTAGGGACTTGAACTCAGGGCTGGGACACTGTTTCTGAGCTTCTTTGGTCCAAGTCAAGCCTTCTACCTCTTGTGCCACACCACCACTTCCAGACTTTTCTGAGTAGTTTATTGGAGATAAGAGTCTCATGTACTTTCCTGCATGGGCTGGTGTCAAATTGTGATCTTCAGGTCTTAGCCTCCTGAGTAGCCAGGATTGTAGGCATGAGCCACCAATGCCAAGTGAAAGAGAAATATTACCTGATTTTGCTGCCACCCAATAGGTTGGGGAGAAAAGAAAAGAGAAGAAGTAGACATATTATATGTGAACATGGATCTAGAAAAACTGAGGGGATGAGTGGATTTGGTAGAGGTGGTGGAGAAGGATGAAAGGGGTGACATTGATCAAAATGCATTGTTGAATCAAAACTTCTTTGTACAACTACATAAAGGTAATAAAATAGAAGTTTAAAAATTATGGATACACACACTGAACCTCAGAAGTGGGGGTCTGCTTCGTGCATGGGATGCACTCTTGGTCCTGCAGGCCTCCAATGCGTGTCTTTCGATAGAACCTATGATCAGAGTAGTAAGTGATGTCAGAGTGATGGAACGAACAATGCACATAGGGCAAAGTGGTACTTTCTGGAACCACAGGTAGCTTTGTAGAGTTTTGCCCTTGGGGAAGCCAGTGCCTACCCCTCATAAGCTTTCAGTCTCCATGTGTGATTCTGATTCAGGGGGCCCGTCACTCCACCTCTTCCCCCATTCACCACACACGATAGCCAAAATGGAAGCTAATGCAATGAGACAGAGGAGCATGACTATGATACCAACTGCTTCATAATTTCTTGTTAAGTTTCCAGTGAGATTTACCTTAAATCTTGGGCCTGGGCTAAGAGTGCCAGCATGATGAAAAAGCTGTTAAGTGCTCATCTGTGGAGGACAATGTGCTGGACACTTTATAGAGGGATCTTGGGAAGACATTGTTTCTACCTTCTGGGAGCTTAAATGGAATATGACATGGATAGTTAGAATACTTTGACTAGATTCTGTGAGGTAAGGATTATAGACATCAAAGGGCTAAAACAAAAGGCACAGATCTGTTTAGACAAATTTAGCAGACTCACCTTGGCAGACATTCTCCACAGATAGCATTAGAGGTGGCTGTGCAGTTGGTCTTCTGGACCCGATTGATGACAGCACAGTTGATGCAAGTCTGGCATCTGTGGTGGCCTGAGCTGCTTTTGAACTTTTGAGGAGGGCAGTCTACACAATATGCATCTCTACCTTCTCCATAACCACAGTCCTGCAAAGACAAGAGAGTTAACTTTTCTCTATAGGAGATTGGAGAGATGCTCACCTCTGAAACTGAGTAGTAGTTTTCAAACTGGAAGTTGCCCCTCAGTCCTCAGGTTCTAAAATCAATTAACTGAGTTGCCATCAACAATGCAAATTGAAATGGAACAAAATAGAATATATCAGCCAGGATAGATGGAATCAAATTTCAGTGATTTAAAAGAACAAAAACTTATTTCTCACTCATACTAATTGTCCACCAGGGATTTTCTGAGGGCTACATTATCCTCAATAGGATACCTAGGGTAATGGGCTTCATACTCCTTCTGCCATGATTGGGGCACCAGTAAAAACTAAATAAATAAAAAGAACGTTGTGCACTGTATACTGGTACTTCAAAGAAGCCCAAAAAATAATCGGTTTCACTTAAATTATATATCCTTAGCCACAAATACCTACTGATTGTTACTACTACAAAGGATGTGAGAGTGTAGTTTTACAGTGTTACAGAAAATGAGGAGGTGCAAAGAGCTGACAAGTAGCTGTAATTATTATCCACCTTTGTTTTAGAAAATGTTTACAAATATAATGTATGTAAATATGGTTTGGGTCGTAAAGAAAAATTACTTCTAAGCCGTGGTAAGAAATGTTTGAAATACAGTATAGAGAAGAGAGAAATGATTGGGCTTAGGCTTGCCTAAGATTTGTCATCAACACAGTGTTACTCTGGGAAGTTTTTCATACCCATGCTCTCTGGGCATCAAAGAAATGAGAGATTGGAATAGATAGTCTTCAAAATTTATTTCTGCTCTGATAGACTAGCTTCAATAGGAAACAAGGCTCCTACCTGCTATGCTACAAGCCATAGCTTTTTCTCAAGTTATTACTTAATGAATACATAATTTCTGCTTAGGATTACGAAAAAGTCTTACAACTAGACAGTGCTAATGATGGTGCAACATTATGTTTGTGATTAATGCCACTAAAGTGTATACTTAGTTAAGCAGCACATTTTATGTTACATATTTACTGTAATTAGAACGTAATAATGCAGTATACTAAATACACTTTAAATGGGTAAATTGTGTTCCGTACTTCAATAAAGCTGTTAGAAACATGACAGAGTCTTCATAAGGCTGAGTCCCTGAATGAAAATAACCCTCCTCACTCACTAGAGGTAATGTCTGAAATAAGCCCCTAATCCTTTATCTAACCAAATTTTAGTATAACAGAATTACTTGTAGTAAAATAATTCCCATGGGGAGGGAAAAATGAGCATATTCTACCTGTAAATAAATACTCCTAACTTTTGCCTTTACTTACCTACTCTGCCCTTATTCAATGCCTCACGGCCCCATTTGCAATGACCTACCCACCAAAACCCAACTCTTGATACCAGAAGCCTCATATGGGTTCTAGGTAATTTACTCATAATCTAGATTTCCTGGGAAGGCAAAGGACTTACTAGAGCCTCTGCTACCTTATGTGTAGTGTTAGAATGATAGTTGCCATCACTTGCTGCTGCTGAGGATCAACATAGCAAGAAATACAGGTCTATGATGAAACACTGTTCCATAGCCAGAGAGAACTAGCTTTAACTCCCACTAACCAGCCATGTAACCTCAAGGAAGATCCTTAACCATTGTTTAAAAATATTATCACCTAGCTCATACCACTACATAAGCTGACCAAATGGACCAAAAACATCTCAAATGGATGAAAAAAAGCTAGCCTTTTAAATAAACAGGTTGAATAAAAACAACCATGTAAACAACAATAAAATTTGATCAACTTTCCTAAAATTTCAAATGAATCACATATTTAAATATTAAAATGAAAATACATAAGTACTAAAAGAAATATATATATGTATACACACACACACACACACACACACACACACACACACACACACATAAAACTTTCTCTTAGAACTGGGAATGGATTCAGAGAGATACTCAAAACTTTATTCTGTAAGAAACAAAAATTTATAATATCTAGGGCAACAGAATCAAAAGATTCTTTACCTCTTCACAGATTCACGTACAAAAGAGAGAGATTGTGGAAGTTACCTGGCATTTATGGAGAATCAATTAATAGACTGGTTAGATTAGCGCTGTGTTTTTATTTTATTAATTCATAAAACACCTGGTAAAGACAACTAAGTTTTATGTTAGGATGCCATCTGATATATTGTACATAAATAACTGAAGTGATAAGAGAAAAATCCCTGCTCTCAAAGACTTAAATAATTTTATATTCTCTATAAAATCATCTAAAGTCACACGGGCATCCTTATTTGAAAAATAAGCAAATTTGTCATCCAAAATTGTGTATCATTGATTTCCTATGGGTCTAATATTCCAAAGCCATAAGCAGAGATATAAATCGTCAGCAGGAACCAGCAAAAGGGACTTTGTTCCAAGTATATTTTAGATATGAGACCCTTATCCGTTGTATGGCTAGTGAAGATCTCCCAATCTGTGGGCTTTCTTTTTTTATTATTATTACTGTGAAAATACCATATAGAAGGGTCACAATCACATTTCTTATCAAGCCTCCTCCTTTCTACTGATCATGCTAGCTATGCCCTTTGCCAGGCAGAAGCTCTGCAGCTTCATGAAATCCCATTTGCCCAACCTTTCTTTGATTTGTTGTGTTTCTGGATCTCTATTAAGAAAATTTTGGCCTGTGCTAAGAAGACCTAGGGTTTCTCCTATTCCATCCTGTAATGTTTTCAGGGTGTCTGCTTTGACTCCAAGGTCTTTGATCCATTTGGAGTTGATTCTGGTGCAAGGTGATATATAAGGATCTAGCTTTAGTTTTCTACAGGTGATTAACCAATTTGCCAATACCTTTTACTGAAGAGGCTGACTTTCTTCCATTCTATTTTTTAGCTCCCTTATCAAACATTAGATGGCTATAGGTCAGTGGGTTCATTTCTGGGTCTTCAGTTCATTCCATTGTTCCTCAAATCTGTTCTTGTGTCAGTACCAAGCTGTTTTGATTACTATGGCTTTGTAGTAGAGTTTGAAATTTGATATTGATATTCCTCCAGCATTGTTCTTTCTGTTAAGGATCGTTTTTGCTATTCGGGGTCTTTTATTGTTCCTATGAATTTTTGGATTGCTTCTTCTATTTCCTTGAAGGATGAGGTTGGAATATTGATAGGTATCACATTGAATTTGTAGATAGCATTGAATTAGATCCCCCAACAACAAATCCTCAAAGAAACAACTGCCCAATAAATAAGTGGGCTAAAGACTTAAAGACAAACTTTTCTGAAGAAGAAAGAAGGATAGCCAATAGACACATGAAAAAATGCTCAACCTCTCCAGCCATAAAAGAAATGCAAATCAAAATAACAACCTCACCAGTTAGAATGGCTATAATCAAGAACTCTAACAACAACAGATGCTGGAGGGGATGTGGCCAGAAGGGAACCCTAAGGCACTGTTGGTGAGAGTATAAACTTGTTCAACCATTTTGGAAAGCAGTATGGAGGTTCCTCAAAAGACTCCACATAGAGCTCCCCTATGACCCAGCAATCTGACTTTTGGGCATTTACCCAAATGATCACAAACAAGACCATACTAAAGCTACCAGCATTACTTACCATAGCTAAAATATGGAACCAACCCAGATGTCCCTCAGTAGATGAATGGATCAAGAAATATTATATATATATATATATATATATATATATGGAATTCTATGCCTCCATCAGAAAGAATGACACTGCCCCATTTGTTAGGAAATGTAAAGACTTGGAAAAAATTATATTTAGTGAAGTAAGCCAGGCCCAAAGAAACATAGGTTGCATGGTTTCCCTTATTTGCAATAACTAGTATCTGTCTAGGACAAGTAGAAAAGGTCAAAAGCGATGTTCATATGACCAGATAAGATGATAAGTGAAATGAACCCCAAGATAGGGACACAATGTTTTTTCTTTCTTTTTTTTTAAAATATTTTATTTTATTTTATTTGAGAACATACTGTACAGAGGGGTTACAATTACATGGGCAGGATAATGCATACATTTCTTACCAAGCATTGCAGCCTCCTCCTTTGTTTACCCTTCACCTCCCTTCCCAGCCTCCCCCCTCCCCCCCACCCAATCATAACCCCCCTCCCCCCCCCACCGACATTGTAAAGCTGGTTTTGACATGACATTTTGTACTTCTCATTGTTGCAACAGGTGTTTTTTCTTTCTTGCTATTGTTTCTAACGTATTTATAATGTACCATGTGAATTTTTTTTTGTTTTGTATGTTCCTCCCCCACGGTATAACCCGTTTTCACTGTATTTGATGTCGGTCTAATTTGGGGAGGGGAAGGGAAAAAACAAAAAGTTTAGATAGACATACAGTTTGACCCACTGTAACAATGGGATGTACAAGGGACTATGTTGAAAAACGAACTTTACAATTTAGGAGTAGGGTGGGGGGGAGGGAATAGGTGGGGGGGTGGGGAGGGAAGGGATGGTAGGGGAAAAACAAAGGAGGAGTCAACAATGCTTGATAGGAAATACTCATTACCTTGCTCATGTAACTGTAACCCTCCTGTAAAGTGTTTTTACAATTAAAAAAAACTTATTTAAAAAAAACAAAAAATAAAAAAATAAAACTTTTATGGCAAGCAAAAAAAAAGGGACTTTGTGCTTGTGTACCTAGCCTCTTTGTCTTATGGATATGAGATTAGTACACTGAGACAGATGGTGTGATGCATTGTCAATTGGTGTCCTACCGTGAAACAAGTAGTTCAGCCTGGAAATCATGTGGCTGCTCACATCTTAGAGTCACCTTAATTTCAACCATTACAAATAAGGAGACATCACCCAGGAAAATCTCCAAGTATCAGCTATCACACTCACAGCAGAGGGAGCCACCATGGCATCAGAGAAAGACTACAGATTAAAAATTGTACCACAAGCCGGGCGCCGTGGCTCACGCCTGTAATCTTAGCTTTTCAGGAGGCTGAGATCTGAGGATCATGGTTCAAAGCCAGCCTGGGCAAGAAGGTCCTTGAGACTCTTATCTCCAATAAACCACTAGGAAACCGGAAGTAGCGCTATAGCTCAAGCCGTAAAGTGCTCGCCTTGAGCTGAAGAGCTGAAGGACAATGCCTACGCCCAGAGTTCAAGCTCCATAACTGACAAAAAAAAAATTGTACCACAAGGACACTGAAAATTTCCAGGCACTGTTGGGTGGCTCAAGTCTATAATCCTAGCTACTCAGGAGTCTAAGTGCTGAGGATTCTGGTTGAAAGCCAGCCCAGGCAGTAAAGTCTATGATACTCTTATATTCAATGAACCACCAAAAAATTACAAGTAGAGCTGTGGCTCAAATGGTAAAGTGCCACCTACTTGCCTTGCATGCATGAGGCCCTGGGTTCGATTCCTCAGCATGACATAAGTAGAAAAAGCCGGAAGTGGTGCTGGGCTCAAGTGGTAGAGCGCTAGCCTTGAGCTGAAGAGCTGAGGGACAATACCCAGGCACAGAGTTCAGCCCCATGACAGGCAGATAAATAAATAAACTTAAATAGATGATTGTTTCCTAAAATGAAAGACTTAAATAAACTTTCTAATATAATTGAAAAAATATCCAGGGTACAGTAAGACATCACCAATCACAACAAGAATTAAGAGAATCACCTCTTTGCATAACTATTTAAAAATAATTAAAAAGAAATTAATTTATAAAAAATAACCAAGAAAATCCATATACACACAGAAATGCAAGCAATTGATACCAGCAGTTAAACAAATGTGATAATGGAATTATCTGACAAGGATTTTGAAAGCACCCATAATTAAAATGCTTCACAGTAATTATAAATTGAAAGAATGATAAATAGAATACCTCAGTAAAGAAACAAATTATTTTTAAAAGGAACCAGATGATAATTACAAAAATAAAAATATAAATCGCAAAAATTTCCTAGATGTGCTCAATATTAGAGAAGAAATGGCAGAATCAGTGAATGTGATTATAGAATAATAGAATATATGCAATTTGAACAATAGAGACCAAATAAATTACTAGAAATAAAATGAACAAAAGCCTTGGAGAACTATGGAAATACCAAAAAATATCAAACAATCATCTGTCCCATGAAAGGAAAAACAATTCAAAAAAGCTGAAAATCAACAGTGCTATAAGAAATTATTTATTCTAAACAAAAGACTAACTTACATAACATATAAGGGTATTTAATGACAGGTAACAGTGACAGTGACCTATGCCTGTAATCCTAGCTACTCAGGAGACTGAGATCTAAGGATTATAGTTTGAAGTCAGCCTGTGCAGGAAATTAAGCAGAAAAATGCTGGAAGTTAAGCTGTAGCTTAACCAACAGCCTTGAGTACAAAGAGCTAAGTGACAATGCCAAGGCCCTGAGTTCAAGTCCCAGGACTGAAACAAAAAGAGGGAGATGGTAGCATTTAACTCAAAATGCTAAAATATGGGTCATCCAAGGGAATGTACAGTATTTTGATTTTGGATTTTACCAATCTATGTCAAAAATTAATGAGAAAGATAAATATATGAAATGATAAAAAAATTCAAAAATCTTTCTGATTTTAAATACATTTATGTGCACAATATATAAAGAATTTAAAAATTCTCTCCATTCATCAATATGTCTGCCAATTCAGGTGACTTATAAGAATAGATAATGAACAACAAACAATGAATATTCAGAACAGAAAAAAAATCAGACACAGGAAAATTGGAAATGCAAATGGACAAAGAGAAAAGGTTAGTATATTTCCCTATCAAATGTAAAAATGTAAAAACAAAATTCTCATAAAGTCCTCATAAATTAGGAATTTAATATTACAGAGGGGAGCATAAAATTAATAGACAATGGAAATGCATTATTCATTTTTGGTTAGGCTTTTGGGACATGGGAATTCTATGTGCAGTTGAAAATAAATGCAATTGTAATGGAAATTAGTGAAAAAATTCAAAAGTGTTATCTGTTAATATATTTCAAGAATCTCAAAATTGTATTTAGCTTAGCAATTATACTTCCAGAAAAATGTCCTCAGGAAATAGTGTTAATTTTCTGCAATGATTTATTTACAGTGGTATTTATTATTCATGAGTGAAATTTAAAAATAAATAGAGATAACTGGAAAAAAGTTACCTCATATGTTGTTAGCTGCTTATCCAAACATCACTGAGCCTCTGCTTCCTTGCTAACAGAACATTGATTTCATTCTAGGTGGCAAGATCAGTCTCAAGAACGGATTCTTAATTTGTTTTAGTCAATCATGGAAATTCCACTTTTGTCTGCCAGATACTCATTTCCTAGTCTCCCATCTAGAGATAGGAGCTGTATCACTCAGATCTGGACCGTAAGAAACAAGGGGAAGTATATGAGGAAAAAACATTTCTTTCCTAATAAAAGACAAGCTATTTTAATCCTGCCTCTGCTTTCTGTTTTTCTTTATGGTTTGAAGTTTGAGCTTTGAGTTGTAGCAATCAAAAAGACACAGGTGCCCAAGATGGATTAAAAAAAAAAAGAGCCTGGGTCCTTGTTGGCTGTTATATCTGTTCAACAAAAGACAGGTTGCCTATCTCCAGACTTCAATATGTACATATATGTGCTTATAGTTCAAGTCACTGTTAAATTTCAGGTTACTGTTTTTCATTTAGTTTATTGATAAAGAACTTGATGAAGATTTTGAACTAAATTTTTACTGGTATACAAAGCATAAACATTGCACCTATTAATTCAATAGTTGATACCTTGTTGATTTCAATAACGTTAAGTTTGTGTCTGCTCAAACAATATGGTGAAAATTTTCAAATTTTTCTCACTTTTTGAAAAGTACAGTGCATTATTGTTATCCATATACACCCTATTGTGTAATAGCACACCAGAATTTGTCCCAATCAAAGTATAACTTAGTACCTATCTATCAACCGTCCCCCATTCCTTTCTCATTACTGCTCCTCAACCTCTGTTAGACACCGTTCCATCTTGAACTTCTCCAGCATCAACTTTTTTAAAGTTCCTCATATTGTTGAGAGCTTGGTATAGTTGTTTTGCTCTTCCTGGCTTATTTTACAAAATTTGATATCCTGCAGGGCTCTGGTGGCTCATGCCTGTAATCCTAGCTACTCAGGATGTTTAGATATGAGAATCATGTTTCAAAGCCAGGCCTGAAAAAAATGTGCAAGACTCCAGTTATCCACCCAGAAAACCAGAAGTGGCACTGTGGCTCAAAGTGGTAGAGCACTAGCCTTGAGCAAAGGATCTCAGGGAAAGCTCACACGCCCTGAGTTCAAGCCCCACAACTGACCACAACCACACACACACACACACACACACACACACACACACACACACACACACACACACACACACACACACACACAACTTGATAACCTACAGTTCAATCCATTTTTGTTGCAAATGAAAGGATTACATTTTTCTTTATGGCTAAATAGTATTCTGTGGTTTCTTTGTACCACATTTTCTTCATACATCTATTCATTGATAGATATGTAATTTGTTTCCTGACTTTTGTAAATAGTTCTTCCATAAACATGGAAATGCAGATGTGTTTGGAACATACTGATTTTTTAAAAATGTATCCGGAAATGTGACTGATGGATCCTAACATGATTATATTGTTAATCTTTTTTTCTCTTTTTTATTATTATTAATAATTTTTTATTGTGAAAATACTGTACAGAGGGGTTACAATTACATGAGCAAGGTAATGAGCACATTTTTTATCAAGCATTGTTGCCTCCTCCTTTGTTTCCCCTTACCATCCCTGCCCTCCCATTTCCCCCCCCCCAATATTGTTAATCTTTTGAGGGTACTGTTTTTCGTATATTAGTTTACATTCCCAGCAACAATGTACAAGGATTCTCTTTTTTCCACATCTTTGCCAGTATTACTATCTTTTGTCTTTTTTATATTAGCCACTTACTGGGCTGAGGTTTATCTTATTACAGCTTGTTTGTTATTTCACTGACCATTAGTAATATTGAGATTTTTTTCATTTTATTTATATATCTTCTTTTGGATAATATGTTCATTTCAACTTTGTGCATCTTATTTGATTCACGGTCAAATTAATTTTTCCATAGCAAAGATGGACTTTAAACTTAGTAATATAGGGGTCCCAAGATCTTGTATTTATTTTTACTGTACCATGCTTCTTGAGCAAATCATATATCCTCTTTGAGCCTTAGTTGTCTCATCTATGAAATGAACTAATGATGCCTTTTTGCTGGCCTATTTTAAAACCAAATGTGATAATGCAAATGAGAGCATTTTTTAATGAAGGATAGATACAAACTACATATATGTAAAACTTTCACAGAAGCACAATATTGCAGTCTATTTTCTCCAGGTTTCTAGTGGCACTGAAATAAATGGCAGTTACAGAGGGATGAGTTAAATGTGCATTTCACGAAGGAATTTGTAAGTTTAATAACAGCAATTTTATAGATAAACAAATGTTGGTTTGTCTGTTTTGCCCTTGAAGAAATTCAGTTTTGTAAATATGGAAGGCTTTAAAGAAAATAGCTATTTTTTACATGATAGGAACATGTGCAAAGGTTTTTATCATAAAGCTTGATTTTTTTTAGCCAAGCTAAGCAGCTTATTTGATTTGGTCTTTCTATGGTGGACTTCCCTTGGTACCAGAATCTCTTATCAGTCCTGTGGACATCCCAATGTGGGGTACAATGTTATATATGAAGAGTTCAAATTTATGCTTATGTCTTTTTTTTTTTTTTGGTCGGTCGTGGGGCTTGAACTCTAGGCCTGGCTGCTGTCCCTCAGATCTTCAACTCAAGACCAGCACTCTACCACTTAAGCCACAGTGCCACTTCTGGCTTTTTCTGCTTATGTGGTACTGAGGAATCAAACCCAGGGTCTCATGCATGGGAAGCAAGCACTCTACCACTGAGCCACCTTCCTAGCCCTATGCTTATGTCTTTTAGTATCCCTGGGCAAATATTCTTTTGATTTTTTTAAAGTATAAAGGGGAGAATGTGCGGAGATAAATAATTTTTTTCCTTTAGTGACAGAAATATGTCATTCCTACGTCAAACCCTCCATAAGGGTTCTTGTATATTTAAAAAAATGAAAATTTCTCCTCATGGGATTCAGATATCTATATTATCTGGCCCATACAGACATAATCATCTCACTTATCATATACCAGTTGCACGACGCTTCTTTGTTTTCATTAAACATACCTAATTCATTTCCATCTTGGGACTGTACCAGCTATATCCTGTCCCCAGAGAGGATCTCTTTAGGATGCTCTTCCTTCATTTCCTGATTAGGAATAGCCACCTAGTCACTCAGTATCAAACCATTCTTATTTTGTTCTTGGCATATCTTCAGATCTCAACTCCTTAATTATCTCTACCTTGATCTTTCTTCTGTTGCCTGTCATGGGGCTTGCAGTCAGGGATCTAAGATCTTTTTCTTAAGGTTAGCACTCTACAATTTAAACCAGAGTTCCACATCCAGCTTTTTGGTCATTAATTGGAAAGAGTCTCACAGACTTTCCTACCTGGATTTGCCTTTGAACTGAGATCCTCAGATCTCAGGCTCTTGAGTAGCTAGGATTACAGGTATGAGCCACTGGTGCTCAGCTCATTCTTTTCTAGTTGTGTTACTATTTAGAAGACAAGGCTCATGAAGGCATAGACTTTTGCCTATTTTGCCATATCTGTGATGTCTACAGCCATACTTGCCACTTTGGAAGCACTCAACAGGCAATCGCTGATTAAATGAAATTATTGTGGGTTGTCTACTTCCAGTTTCTGTAGCATACATTTAGTATGATCTCAGGTTCAAGGACCAACAAAGGCCCCCAGGAAGGAACAGTTAAACAGTCTAACCTTGCTGTCACTCTGCATTGCTGTTCATTTTGTTCTGATCCCTACATCCAAATGGGATTATAGTGCCTCAAGGCTGGTGCCTCATACCTGAGTCCTCTTTTGCACAGTATTTTCTTTAGCTTAGACACTCTGAACATGAGGACACATTAACTATCTTGGCTTTTCGCCTTTCTTCCTGGGCCTCTATATTCCACACCTCTTATGAATATATCATAAAACCCATCCTTTAACTTGTTCCTTCTAGGCTGACCTTTTGCTGCAACAATTGTTACTATCCTTTCTGGATCCCATGTTTTACCTACCAAACTGGATCATTCACTGCTAGAGGGGGTTCTCCTACTAATCTTGTTCCTTCCCATTTGCTGATCTGGTTCCTAAGATGGGAAAAACTAAGTGGAATGATTAGGACTTACCTTGGAGAGCTCCTGTCCAGGAGCACATTGTTGGCAGGTGACACAGCATCCCCATTGGTCCCAGTACTCGTTTTCTTGGCAATCCATGGTTAGGAAGCTATGGGCAAAGAACACAACAACTAAGAAATTAATATAATGAGACTACAAAGTAAGTGGTGTGTTCCATATCCTCTTAATGTCACCCCTGTCCTAAGAGGGGCTAAGGAAGCAATCCAAAATAGCTAATACTTTTAGAGTATTTACTACATTTTATGTTTCCAAATGTTTTTCATGTACTCATTCAGTTCTCAAAGCAATGACACCAACAATGATGAAGTCTATTTTATAGATAAGGAAACTGAAGCAAAGCGTAGAAGCCATAGAACTTGCCCAGATCTTTAGTTAATGATTATTACCAGGAGCTTAGATGATAAAAAAAAAAAAAAAAGAATAAGACAAGCCATTGACTTCCTTCTACACAGTACAGAAAATCTGCAATCCTTATGATCAGCACTTAACACATTATAAATCACTTTTACAGTTATTATTACTGTATTTTACAGTATCTCTGTGTAGTAAGTAGTATAGAAATTATACTACTTAATATAATCCTTTATTACTTTGCATACTGGTAATGGGACTTGAACTCATAGCTTCATGTTTATGTTTGCCTGTCTTCCTCAAGACCAGCACTCTACTCTGAGCTACAGCTTCACTTTCAGTGTTTTGGTGGTTAATTGGAGATAAGTCTTACAAATTACTATCTGGGCTAACATAAAAATGCAATCTTCAGATCTCAGTCTCCTGAGTAGCTAAGGATAGAAGCATGAGCCATTAGTGTGCACCTCTTCTGCATAATCTTTATTTTGTGAATGAAAAGGCTGAAATATGGTTCTCCTTTGCCAATAGTATGTAATAATATGTATAGTATCTCTGGGGACCATTAACTTCTATTGCTTCTGTCCTAGGCAGAACAGAAGTGGAGGATGTCTCAACATGTACAAAGCATCCTGGTGCATTTAAGGAAGGAGAAGAGAAAATATGATTCATAGAACAGTTTTTAGAAGACAGATGATATAGGACTAGTATGGATTGGACTTTCAGTGGACTGCTATTTGGGATGTGTGATTCTAGTCCTATCTACTAGGACACAAATCTTTCTTGGTTCTCTGGGTGAAGAGACAGGATAGGTGATATTTTAGTGCAAAAGCTGGGAGAGTCTGGGACAACTGGTATGATTAATCATCATAGCTGACTTGCTTTCTTTTGGCCTATAATCTCAGATAGAACTTTTCTAGCCCCAGTATATGGAGCTAGAAAAAAAGAGACAATGTTCTTCACGTTTATCAGCTAATTTTTGAAAGGCTCAAATGAGCTAAGGTTCATCAAACCATCCCAAAGGCCTCAAAGAGGTATAATAAGCAGATAGAGGTATTCTTTTACAGAGAACTCTCAATGAAAGTAAATTAAGTAATTGATACATCTGGCTTATCCTTCTCCATCAGAAAAACGGGGGAAGATTTGTTTGCTACCAAACAGCAGAAAATTTCAGGTGCTTTCCTCAATGTATAAAAAGTCCTAAAGGTATACATCCAATCATAAGAGAGCATGTGTTTGCACCTTAAGGGGTTGTCCATCTTCTAAAGTAATCAAAGGAGCTGGGTGCTGATGGCTCAAGCCTGTAATCCTAGATATTCAGGAGGCTGAGATCTGAGGGTCATGGTTCAAAGCCAACCCAGGCAGAAAAAATCATGAGACTCTTATCTTCAAATAACTATCAAAATGCCAGAAATAGTGATGTGGCTCAAAGTGGTAGTGCATTAGCTTTAAATGCAAAAAGTCAGGGACAGTGCCCAGACCCTGAGCTCAAGCCCCAGGACTGACTGGCAGAGAAACAAAAAGAAAAAGGTAACCAAAGGAGACATGGTAAAATATCCTAGCTAGCATTATTGCTTAAATGCTAAATGCAACTTTTCTCACCACCAACTGGGCTAGTTTTTCCCACTTCTATAAAATCTATTTTGAACAAAATATATATAACCCTTCTCTGTGCTGCTTTTGAGTATTTTGTGGTGTAACCCTCAGTAGGCATATTCCCTTTGCCTTGCTACCTACCCTTGTCTTTGAGAACAAAACCCATCAGTTCTGCAACAAGGCAACAAAATGAACACACCCACGTGCAAAACATTCCTTTATGTTTTTCTTGTCCAGATAACAGAAAAACAGTGGCAGGAGTCAAAGAGAATCCTCCTCTTTAAGATAAGCTCTTGAAACAGGCATTTGAAATCTTTGTGGCAGCTGCTGCTGGCCTTTGAGTGCCTGAGACATGAGTTTGGATTGCCCCATCTACTTAATAAATAGCAGATGCCCCAAACCTTTCTTTTCTTTTTTTTTTTTTTTCCTGCTTATGTGGTGCTGAGGAATCGAACCCAGGGCCTCATGCATGCAAGGCAAGCACTCTACCACTGAGCCACCTTCCCAGACCCTTTCTTTTCTTTTTTTTTTTGAGACTACTGCCTAGGCAAAGTAGGCTTATTGTCACATCCCCATATCAGAAACTAAGGAATGACCAGAGGTTTATTTCTCCCATCGCCACCCCTTTTGTCAAACCATTTGTGTAAAACATAAAGGGTCCTTCATTACAAGTTTAAAAACTACCTTTAAGCTGGAGGCTAGTGGCTCACACGTGTAATCCTAGCTACTCAGGAAATCTGAAAATTGCGGAGCCAGACTAGGCAAAAATGTTCAGGAGATTCTCATTTCCAATTAACTAGAATGCACCACTGTTAGATAATTTGGACTTTGCCAGAAAAACTCTCAGACATCCAGGTATATCCTGGAAAGGGGCCAGCAAGACTCCTTCTCACAAGGGAGAAGTGAGAAGAAACACTGGCTATTGTCTGAGGTGACATATATAACCTAGGAGGCTTAGGAGGGGCTAAAAGGAGCTACGAGGCAGAGAACCTTGTGTGTAAGTGAGGACCAGGGGCTTCATCATAGCGGACTAGATTTATGGCTGCTGTCCAAATAGTAGATAAGGGGTCCTGCAGCTGCCCAGACCTGAAGGTCAATCTAAGGGGCTCTTGTTTGACTTATATGGTGGTAGCTGCCCCAGAGAAGTCCCATCCCAAAGTAAAGGGGGTTGGAGGCTGATTATTTACTGCCTTTACTAAATGGGCCGAGTGTTGCCTAGGAAAGGAGCATGCTAAACTGTGAAGAGGGGAAGGAGTATACTAAGCTATTGGAAGGGAGCTCATTTTGCTAACAGGAGGTATGACTCAAGTGGTAAAGCACAAACCTTTAGTGAAAAAGACAAACAAAAACAAGAAGCCCTAAGTTCAAGCTACAGTATGATGCATGCACGTGCAAACACAAACACACACACACACACACATGCACACACACAATTACATTTATTAAAGTGAACAAAACCATATGGATGCTGGGTCTATTCTAAAGAAGATAAGGCATATAGGAAAACCTGTCTAATAACTGATAGATGACATTATCCAGAGACAATGTAATACTTTCCACCATCATTCCCTATAATTAACAGTGTCCATTTTGAGAGCAGAAAAAAAAAACTATTTGATTTTGAGAAAAGCCAGTAATTTTGAGGTAACATATAACTACAACAAGATACTCTTCCAAAAGATCACAGAGGATGAACCTGAACCTGAACCTCAAACTCTTGGCCCTTTGGCCAAGCAACATCAAGAGTAGAGACTACTGTACTGTATCTAGCACCTTTCACTGCACTTACTGATGCTAACAGTATCACCCACAAGCCTTTAGAACCTAATCCATCTTGGCTAAAAGGAACATTATTCTCAACGTTTGCTGGATGTTCTCCATCAAGATATTCCTGTATAGAATGAACTCAGGTGATAAAGGTTTGTAAACCTTTCTGGGACAAGTGCCATGGAAATGGAAATGTAAAATCATAGTTACAGATTAGCAAGGAGGTTATTGGGACCTGTACTGAAGAGCAAACAATTTTCCAGAAAACAATTCCTTACATTTCCACAACTTAACGTTGTGACTGCTCAAGAAACATTTTTCACCCATAGGGTTGTGTTGTCTTTATATTACCTTAGTGAGAAGAGAGGAAGGAGGAGTGTCAGGTGCCTTTTCTCTCCTTCCCTGGAGTATAACATATGCTGGGGTCCTGCGTGTGCAAAACCCTATCCACTGTTTGCCGGCTGTATTCTGTGTCCACCTCGCCCAATAGCTTCAGCAGTAAACCACAGACAAGGGAAATGGATGGAGAATGAATGAAACCCAAATCCAGCAGACAAATGTCTGTGGTTTGTGACAAAATTCTAGCTCTGTCCTGAATCAAAATTCTTCATTAAATTTTAAGTAGTTCACTCAATGTCTTCGTCTGTAAGAATGGAGACACTTCTGCCTGCTGTGCAAAACTATTATGATATAATTTGGGCATTAGATAAGGTAATGGAGAAGTGCTCTGGGATTGTTTTTCACTGCATATACACAGTAAAATGAGCAAATATGAAGCAAAAATCTTTCATGTACACTTGTATAGTCTTGTGTAACTACTACCAAAGTAAAGGTACAGAGCCATTCCATTATAGGCCCTATCATGATTCATTCCCCATCAATGCTACTCAGAGAATTACTCTTGTGATTTATGTCACTAGTTAGTTTTTTCCTGTCCCTAAGCTTTAAAATCATATTTGATGCATTCTCATTGATTTTTTTCACCAATACTGGAGTTTGAACTTAGGGCTTTCTACTTGCTCAGATTGCTTGCTCAGCCAGTGGTGTACCATTTGAGCCACACCTCTTCCTTAACTTTCTGCTGGTTATTTTGGAAATGAACTTCGATGGACCTGTCTTCTCAAGCTAACCTCAAACCAAGAGCCTCCAGGTTTCAGTCTCCTGAGTAGCTAGGATTACAGGTGTGAGCCACTGGCACTCAGCTGAATTTTTTTCTGGTTTAAAGAGAGTTTTCATATAACAGAAACTTGTACATATTTAAAATTATTTTCTAATAAAATAATCTTTAAGAGAAAAACTTTTTTATATTTTTTATTTTTTGGTACATCTTTTTATTGTAAAAATACCATATAGAGGGGTTACAATTACACGAGCATGGCAATGAGTACATTTCTTATCAAGCATTGTTGCCTCCTCCTTTGTTTCCCCTTCCCACCCATTCCCATCCCCCGCCCCCGGCTCAACTGCCCCCCTTCCCGCCACCTGCCCCCCCCAACAAAGTTGTAAAGTTTGTTTTTCGACGGGACTATCTTAGACATATACTAATTATTATAAATGAGGGAAACCATGGAGCCTATATTTCTTTGGGTCTGGCTTTCTTCACTTAAAATGATTTGTTTCAAGTCTTTCTATTTCCTTACAAATGGGGCAATGCCATTCTTTCTGTTGTAGTTGTTTTTAATGTACTGCGTGGTTATGTCTTTTTTTCTTTCATTTTTTTCCTTTGGTTCATTCCCCTATTGTCACTGTATTTTAGAACCCCATGTCTTATATATATTTATCTGATTTGGGAAAGGGAAGAGGACCTAAGACAAAGGGTAAACCAAAAGTTTGATACTCAAAAGACACTATGTAGGAAATGTACTTTGCAACTTGAGGGGGGGAGGTAGGAGAGGAGGGAAAGTGGGAAACAAACAAGGGAACAGGTAACAATGTTCAAGAAGAAACATACTCATTACCCTACATATGTAACTGTAACCCCTCTGTACCTCACCTTTATAATAAAATTAAATATAAAAATGAAAAAAGTTAGAAAAAAAGAATGAAAGGAGAAAAAAGAAAGATACACTTAAACTTAGAACTTAAAATTTCAAAATATTTGTGTTTCTTAAGACACTATAAGAATGAGAAGAATGAGGAAGGTAGATAAAGGCAGGCTAGATTTTATTGGGTATTGCTGGGCAGGTATAGAAATACCACAGTCTTTACCAATATGTACAATTAATACATGTTGATCAAAAATAAAATACATTATAAAAATTTAAAAAAAGAAAAATAGGAACTGACACTGTGGCTCAGAATGGTAGAGCATTAGCCTTGAGCAAAAAAGCTCAGGGACAGTGCCCAAGCCCTGAGTTCAAGCCCCACAACCAACAACCAAAAAAAAAAAGAAACAAAAAAAATTTCATAACTGGGAACAAGAAATGTTAATGGCTTTTCTACTAAGAGATTTATGCCTTTGAATATGCTCAGAATTCTTTTAACTCAAAAATAAAAAGACAGCACAATAGTGCTCAGGCTGGTAATTCTAGCTGCTCAGGTAACTGAGATCTGGAGGATTATATTGTTATTTGAGGCCTGCCCAAGCAGAAAAGATGCTGTCCAGAAAATAACCACCAAAATGCCAGACTGGAAGTGTGACTCAGTTGGCAAAAACAACAGCCATTAATGCTGAGAAAGAATGTGAGGCCCTAAGTTCAAATCCCAGTACCAACACACATACATTACAAAAAGAGAACACAATTTATAGTGGGTAAAATATTTGAAAAGATACGACTCCATGTTACACAAATGGCCAATAAATACATGAAAATATCCTTAGTACAATTAGCAACAAGAAAAATGCAGCAAAATAGCTCTTTATACCAACAAGGGTAGCTGTAATTTAAAAATGGGCAAACAAGTGTTGTTAAAGGATATAGAAACACTGGAACCTTAATACAGTGTTGATAGGAATGTGAAATGGTACAGCCCCTTTGTAAAATAGTTTAGTATTTCTGCAAAATGTTAAATATAATTACTATATGACTTGGCAATTCTAGTTTCCAAAAAATAGAAAGCACACTTTCACACAAAAAATTTTAGATAGATAGATGTTTATAACAACATTACTCATAATACCTAAAAGCAGAGAAAAGATGTCTAAAAGTAAGTAAATAAACAAAATTTGATTTGCCAAGCCAATGAAATATTATTCAACCAAGAAAAGTAATACAGAACTTAATTCATAACATATAACATGGATGAACTTTGACATTATTCTACATGACACAAGCCAGACACGAGAGCAAAAATATTATGTAATTCCATCTACATGAAGTATCCTGTACAGGCAATCCAGGGAGATAGAAAGTGGATTTAGTACTGGTCAGCAGTGGGAGGAGAAGGAAGTTGCTGCTTAAGGAGTCCAAATTTCCCTATGAGGTAATGAAATGGGCTGGAATTAGACAGTGATGATGGCTATAGGGCTTTGTGAATATACTAAAAACAGTGAATTTTATAATATATGAATTATATCACAGTTTTAAATGATTCATCTTTTTATTTAATACTGTGATATGCCCTATAGACACTCTATTAGATGCTGTTTGAATAAAATGTTCCTACAGCAAGCAGCCAGGTATGTAGAATACTTACCAAACAATCACTTGGCCCTTAGTTTTGTCTCCAGGACTGCGAGATGGGAGAGGAGAAAGCCAGGTACAATGTCTTGTGCTAGTAATCTTATTTATTCCATTGGCTAAGATTGAGATTATCATATGTCAGGTCTAGCCTAGGCAAAAAGTCTTGTGAGATCTCTCCTATCCCCCATTTCAACTAATAAGAAGCTCAGTAGAGTGTCATGCACTTGCCATCCTGGCAGTACAAGAAACATAAGTAGATGAATCATGGTCCAGACCAGCCTGGGCAAAAAGCAGACCTTATTTGGAAAAAGAAAGTGGTATACATATGATTTGATTTGCCCAACATTTCACTTAGACTTATTTAATTACTAGAAATACAATTTTAAAGTTGTACATTGAATATGTATGTGTATGTATGCATGTGTGTATGTATGAGTTTAACCATGATGGCTAACAGGTGGCTGAATGACTATTATTTCTTTATTCAGCCTATCCCTGACATGTGGATAGTCTGTCCAACCATTCCTCTGTGCTGTCCTCCTGGCCGCTAGGGAAGGGAAAATAAAACCCAGAAAAATAATGCAGGCAGACAAGGAAGAGGAGAAGCAATGAGGCTGACATTAACAATAATCCTCCCATTAGCTCATTGTGCCCTGAATAATCAATGTGGCCAAGTTCCTACTGGATATGAAGTACTCAGGCTGCTGGGGGTACAGCTGCCTGTGGCCACAGCTTATGGCTGCTTCTCTTCTCAACTTGCATACATGCCTATGGGGTGAAACATGCACGCACTATCTAGGATGATTAGGCAAAACAGAAAGACAAGTCTAAATTAAGAACTCAGGACTTCAGGATATTTGCTTTGCCTGGACAGTGCAGGAGGTCTGGGATTAAAAAGGGTGAGGAAGACAGCAGCTGGTCCATGCCTTGCTCATTCCTCTCCTCTGCACCCACACACCCACTCACATGCATAGGATTGACAGAATCATAGTAGCTGCTCGACCTAGCCTTAAGATTACTCATTTCTTAAAGAATATTATAATCTGTGTAATGGTCTCATCACATTCAGAGATGCTGCTTAACCATTTGTTGCTGATTCTCACTTTCCCTTTCTGGCTTGGTTCAGGTTTCTCTTGTCTATAACCTACTTTCAAACTAGCAAGCATATTATTTTCTTCTTATCCCAATATCAGTTTTATGGTGAATGGTCTCAGTGCTGCCATCTGGAACACCTATCTTAGGCTCCAGAACCCTATCCATATTATGAAGGTTATTATTTGTCTAATATCTTAAGACTGGTCCTGGTCCTCATTCCTGATTGCACCTTTGGAGCTCCAACATATATTAATACTTGGGTGTCACCCATGTTTTTATGACATAAGTAGTCACAGATGTGACCTAAACATATGGGATTTCCAGCTTAGCGGGTAGTTCTCACATGCAACCACTGTAGGAACTGTTCATTTTTGCAAATACTCTTTTTGCTCTGATGTATTTTGCCTGAATACAGGATACAAACAGAAAAAGGTGTTATTTTCCCTCCAAAGACAGAGAGAATCTAGTGAAGGAGTTATGGAGGGCATATTTTTTTCTAGAAGAAGTGGAGATAAAGTGACTGAAATGGGAAGATTCTTTTAAAGCATGTTGGAATGTGTCATTTTCAACCTAGCAATCCATCAATGGCTTCCCTTTCATTCATAATAAAACTGAAGCTCAGTATAGTGAAGCTCACTGTGATGGCTGATGAAACTTTAGGTGATCCCTTTAAATCAATTTCTTTCACACTTCCTATCCCATTTTCTGTGAAATCATTCTCCATAGCACTTATGACATTCTGAAATATTCATTTTGCTTTTTTATAAATAGATTTAAAAAACAACTGAGACTTAGAAAGAAAAGATTCCCTTATGTTTATTTTGAACTAAAATAGTGAATGGAGACTTCATTGAAATTTCTTTTTTTTTCTTTTGCAATGTTTTAGGTGGGCAAGAAACATTTTCTTAGCATCAATCTGATTTTTACCTTAAACAATGGTTCAGCAGGATTAGTGCCATGGCTTAGACAGAGCTAGGACAACAGGAGCAATAGGAATAGAGGACAAGTGGTGCCAAGGGCAATGAACCATAGAAAGTGAAGACCAAGCAGAATGCTGGTGCCTCACATCTGTAATCCTAGCTCCTCAGCAGGCTGAGATCCGAGGATTGTGGTTAAAAGCAGGACAAGGAAAGTCAGACTCTTTTCCCCAATGAACTTCATAAAAGTTGGAAGTGGAACTGTGGCGCAAGTCTCACACACACACACACACACACACACACACACATACACACACACTCAAAAGTTAAGGCCAAGAAAACATGATCAACAGAAGAATGTTATATGAGTGATCTTTGCTGGCAAATCAGGATGTTATTGGGTCTATAAACATGTTAATCCTGTGGTTTCATGGTAGAAAAGAGACAATGCAGTATGTTTCAATCATTTCAAACATGAAGAGTTGGAGAGGACAGAGGGACATTTCAGTGGTCATGCCCAGCAGGCAATGGAAATGTGTAGAACACAAGTTGGAATTGGAAACAAGTCAAATGCATAAAAAAACAAGAATAGCAGTTCCTGGCTATGTATCAGATTCGTATGAATGAACTTTTAAGGAAAAAGGCCTATGTCCACTAATTAGTGGTCTTTAAATATAAAATGCCCGGTGGTTGAAAACTATTTGTCTAGGTAAATGATAACAGAGCTCAGATAAGTTTAGAAACATAGCAAAGGCTTTAATGGGTAAAGATATAATTTTAAGGAGGAAGAGGAAGGCTGAGTGTCCATGGCTTATTCTGCAATCCTAGCTATTCAAGAGGGTTGTGGTTCGAAGCCAGCCTACACAAGAAAGTCCACAAGATTCTTCTATCCAATTAACTGCCAAAAAAGTCAGAAGTGGAGCTGAGGCTCAGGTGTTAGAGTGCTAGGCTTGACCAAAACAGCTCGAGGACAGTGCCCAGGCCATAAGTTCAAGCCCCAGGGAAGGCACTAAAAAAGAAGGAGGAGATGTAACAATGCTCGATAGGAAATGGACTCATTACCTTGCTCATGTAACTGTAACCGCTCTGTACAGTATCTTTACAATAAAAAAATATATATATTAAGGAAAAAAAGGAGGAGAGAAAGGAGGAGGAGGAGGAGGAAGAAGAAGAAGAAGAGGAGAAGGAAAAGGATAGGGGATAAAGAAGAGGAGGAGGGGAGGAGGAGGAGGAAGAGGACAGGGGAGGATAAAGAGGAGGAGGAGAGGAAGAGGAGGGAAAAACAATCATGTCAGCTATTGTAAAGGTGGTCAGGATTAGGGATATATTATTTTGATTTTGTTTTATGAGTCTGTAAATAAAAGTAAGTTATCTTTTTATCTTCAAATATATTAAAATGTTTGCCTGAAATAGAAATAATTCAAAGGTTTCAGATGGTTACTATACTTTTTTTTTCCTAAACAGCACTGGGGGTTGAACTCAGGTTCTCATACTTTGCTAGGCCACACTCTACCCCTTGAACCATGCCCTCAATCCTTTTTTGATTTTGTTAATTATTTAATAAGGTCTTTCTTTTTGTTTTCTTTTCCAGGCCAGTCTAAACTGCATTCCATCCATCTAAAATTCTCCGATAACTGGAGTGATAAGCTCATATCACTACTCTCAGCTTTTTATTGGTTGAGTTAGGGCCTTGTGAACTTTTTGCTGGGGAAAGCTTTGAATCATGATCATATTGATCTTAGCCCCGAAGTAGTTAAGATTATAAATATGATCCACTATACTCAACTGGTTACTACAGTTTTTCTTTTTTTTTTTTTTGAGAGGGGGGTGGTCCGGTCATGGGCTTGAACTCTGGGCCTGGGTGCTGTCCCTCAGCTCTTCAGCTCAAGGTTAGCGCTCTAACACTTGAGCCACAGCGCCACTTCCGGCTTTTTTCTTTTTGCTTATGTGGTTCTGAGGAATCAAACCCAGGGCCTCATGCATGCAAAGCAAGCGCTCTACCACTGAGCCACCTTCCTAGCCCCACTACAGTTTTTCTTTATCAACTTCTTTCTCCATGGTTGGAGACTTTTAGCAGTTAGTGATAACAACAAATGGTCTAGCAATCTCAGGATTAGCACATCAACAAAGCAGAATGAAGGCGGTTGTGCAAAATTAAAGAATACTTACATTTAAACTTTATCCTGTATTCCACTCCACAAAACAAGAGCTGGGGTAGAAGAGAAGAAAAAAATTCTCATCAAACACAGTTTTCACTGTGCTAGTAGAATTAGTAACCAGTTAACAGGGCCATTTCCATACAACCAAAGGCAAACCACTAACCATGAGTCAAATTCTTTCTCTTTCAAAACACATGTGTGAACACACATACACCCATTGCAAACAAACAAACAAACAGAAAGAAACAAACACTTCAAAAGAACAAATTGTAAATTGAGCAAAGAAAAAGCTAAAACATAAATATTTGCTTAGTGTTGGGCAACTACTGAAAAGAATTGTTAAAAGGAGAAAAAAAATGAATTGTACAGCCAAAAATAGAGAAATGCTATTAATAAAAGAAATGGAATGAAATGAAGACCAATAAACTCTGGGCTGACTAGAAAGGGAAAAAATATCCTCTTAATTATTGCTGAAACAATCTTCCCAAGTGGGAGCGAAGGCACAGAAATTATCCTGGATGATGTTCAAGGGAAAAATGAGATAATGTATGTGAGAGTGCTTTGGAAAGTCCAGATTATACAGCACATGTGAGGAATTGTTATGAATGTTATTACTATCCCACCCTGAGTGGAGGAACAAAGAGCACTGGAGAAAAGCCAGAGGCTAAATTAACATATAGCTAATACCTGAAGTCTCTGATTTGCTCTGCTGTCACCTTAGTCACAGTAAGTCACTTACCCATGTTTTAACCACCATAAGACACCTTAACATAATGGAATAATCAAAACTTAGCTACCCCATGAGCAATAATGGGTGTGGAAGTTCACTGACTTTCCAAGGAGGCAGTTGGCTGAGTTGTCTCATCAGGGAATTGGAATCATGGTATGACTCCTTTGCATGGTTTGGAACTGATAAAACTCAGTGAAGGTTTTTAATTTCTGACTTTTATAATTTTTTTGGTCTTGCTCCATATTGCCTCTATCCTGTCCATTTTACCAAGCAATCTAGAATAGCTGTATCTCTCAGAATATACCAATAAGAACAATTCCTTTTCCTACAGAAAATTCTATCAAAGTATTCTCTTTCTATCAAGTATTTGCTTTCTTATTGGTATAGTGAGACAAATCAGGGCCACATCCTTATAATGGAACCCAGATAATCAGGCCACAGAATGAGGTCTGTCTGTAGAGAATAGGATACTGCTGCCAAAATAATTTTTGTCCTTTTGTTTACATGCCCTCCAGAAGGAAGAAAGTTATCGACTTGTGGGAGTTGTGGGGGTAAGGAGAAACTTGATTTAAATAAACTTGTGATAACATATGTAAATATATACGTTATGAACTATTTTTCAACTTTCAAAAATCTCAACAGGGACTCAAAAGGGAGTTTAAAACTCATTCTAGTCTCAGCTTCTAGCCAAAGGTAGAAATAACATCCAAATCTACTTGAACTTAGTATCAGGTACCTCGATATTCATCAGGCACTACATTCCATTGTGGTTCATTTCTTTCTTCTCATTGGCAGCTGATTAAAACTCTCAAAGTAATTAGAAACATATAGTCATGGAATACTAAAGGAATTCTTCAAGATAACCTAAAGCCATTCCCTTATGATACACATGGGGAAACTGAGTCTCAGAGAAGGAATTTCTACAAAGCCACATAGTATCAGAACCAGAACTAGAATCCAAGTCTACTTCACAACCCAGCTTGTCTATTTTCCAAATGTAAAGGAGTAGTACCAGGTTTAGTGTTGATTACCTAGTAACTATATTACCAAGAGTATAATTTCCTATTCCCCCTCATTCTCACAATCTATTGTTTGTTCATTTTACTCTCAACAGGAAAAATTCCAAAGGGTGGCCTAGTCAGGCAGAGGTAGCTCATAGAAGGGAAATAGTGCAGCCCACTTGTTTTGGCTCCTCGATGGTGGTGACTAACAACCTCCTGGAAGTAATGACATCTTACTGTTTAATTCCATCATACACTACAGGGCAATTTCTTTATTTTTCCAAATGGGACGATGTCTTTAAGGGGCACAAAGGGAATAGAAATGTAATCATTCCAAGATGGATTTCTGGGCACAAAAACATCACTTGATAAATGCCTTCTATTTGGTTAGGATTTAGAGTCACCGAAAGGGAAAACAGAGGTGCATAAAGAGTGCTATAGGAGAGCCTATCTGCTGGGGAATGCTGAGAATATGTACAGCTAACCCTAATCTGTTACAGACTATAGTCATCCTCTTATTTTCTATGGGCACTGAAAAATATGGTCCTTCCATTTTATAAACTAATGATGAAACTGATCTGTATCCTTTCCGTTAAGTCCCCAAGGGAGGGGTGGACACATGAATGGAGTCAGTCTTCAGAAAGAAAGCAGAGAAAAAAACATCTTCAGGTTTATAATTAAATTTTAGTTCTGAGTAATGAATCCAAAAGGTTTCTTGCTCTCTGCAGATGATATTCAAGTGAAACAGTAGAGCAAAGCAAGAAGAAATCCCAAGCAGGGCTGCCATAGATTCCTGGGAAGTTGCCACTTACTTTTGCCTATGGACTAGAGACTTTGTTCCCCTAAATGACCTCCTCCATCTCCCCCAAAATTTCTCTCTCTTCCCCTCCCTTTCTCTTCCCCCCTGTCCCTGTACCATAACTGAGTATTTTGTTTTGTGCTACAGTTGAAAGTGTCACCACCTCAATTTATATATTTTAAAAACTCCAACTTAGATTTGATTCAACCCCATGCCATATAAAAAATGGAAGTAACCATACTATTTAACCTGGGAACAGAAAATGTAGGAGAATCTGGTTTCTGGTTTGCAGATCTCTAAGTAACTGTTGTGTTAGCAAAGTGCTGGTGGCTCATACCCGTAATCCTAACTACTCAGGAAGCTGAGATCTTAGGATCATGGTTCAAAGTCAACCGAGGCAGGAAAGCACGTGAAGTTCCTATCTCCAATTAACCACTGGAAAACCATGAGTGGTGCTGTGTCTCAAAGTGGTAGAGTGCTAGCCTTGGGCAAAAAAGCTCAGAGACAGTGCCCAGGCCCTGAGTTCAAGCCCATGACAGATCAAACACTCCCCCCCAAAAAAAAAAAACAATTTGCTATGATACAAAGGGTATTTTTTAATGGACCCAATTGGGGTGACTAAAAACTGTGATTCATGACAACCTTACGTGTCAAGCACTGTTGCATATAGTTTACAAGGATTATGTTTTCATCCTTTCAACATTAGGAAGTGGTACCATTCTCCCTTTTTAAAAAAGGGAACAGAGAGGCTTGAGAACTTCAATATTTTTTTGCTCACTGGGCTTACTATTGTTTCAACTAATTAATTAATTTGGTGCCAATACCAGGGCTTGAAATCAGAGCCAGAGAGCTGTCCCCAAACTGTTTGTGGCCTTGTTCACTCTAGCATGGAGTATGCTCACTTGTTTCTTTCTTCCAATACAGCTGACTCACATTTACCAGATTTTTCCCCTAAAGTACAGATCTAGCTTTTCCTTTAGTTCACAAACCTGTAGCAGTGGCTATCAACACTAGGTCCAGTCAAATTGAAACTCCAGTATCCAGTCTTCCAGAACTTTACACTCTCTCCCTCATTGTGCTGCAAAACCCTGCTCTGCTTGTGTCTCACATGCTCTGAGCTTACTTTGTTTTCCAGTAGTTGTTCCCACAGCTTTCTCAGCTTAAACTCTTACACTGCCTTCTTTACCACCTCCACCTGTTGAAACCAGTACTCTAGAGTCTATCTTAAATAATAATAATAGTTAACATTTATTGAGTGCTCATTTTAAGCCTGTCACTGTGCTAAGCGTGCACAAGTATTTTACATGGATTCTTACTTAATCCTCACAACAACTCGATGATGTTGATGCTATTATTATCCCCACTTTAGCTGGAGTTACTGAAGCTCAGAGGGGGATGTCAACTTGTCCGAGGTCAAGAAAGTTAATACAAGGTGGGGATGGATCTGATCCCAAACAGTATCTGATCTGGAGCTTTGAAAAGTGTATAATTTCAAAACACAATTTTAAATGTTTTTATTTTCTCTTGGCTCGAGTTGGTATGATTTTTACTTGAAAAACAGACATTTTTAAATTTCACTTTGTGTGTGTGTGTGTGTGTGTGTGTGTGTGTGTGTGTGTGTGTGTGTGTGTGCCCAAACCAAGGCCTGAATTCAAGGGTCTGGGCATTGTCCTTTAGCTTTTTCAGTCAGTGCTCTACAACTTGAGCAACAGCTCTACTTGTGGTTTTTGATGATTAATTGGAGATAAGCCTTACATACACTTTCTTGTTCTAGCTGGCTTTGAACTATAATTCTCAGATCTCAGCCTCCAGAGCATCCAGGATAGCAGGTATGAATCACTGGTACTTGGCTTCCTTTCACCTTTAAAATTCATCTTTTTTTTAGGATTGTTTGTGTTCATATACCCATTATGAGTCTGGACCGCAAGAGGTACAGCCTACATCATGATCATTGCACTATTCACAGTCTGACACAGAGTAGGTACTCAGTAGCTACAATTAGTTGAATTGAAAGTATGCTGTAGCAAAGGAGGCGTTGGCCTATGTTACCAACACCTGTCCAAATCAGAGCTTGCAGTCCTGTTTTCCCAGCTTGGTCTCTGGCGGGTCTCTTCTTGTCTCCCCCCACCCCTGCCAGTTCTCACAGCTGCCTGGGCCTTGGCTAGTGTTTGGGGTGAGGCAGGATCAAAATATCACTGTCCTGGTCTGGGCTTCCAGGAGGGGGGAGGGAGGTAACTAGTGAAACTCAGCTGGGCAGGGTGAGGGGGTGGAGTCAAAGCCCCATACAGAGCCAGCACACTCTACACAAGCCCTGACTTGCCCGGGCACCACGTGGGTGAGCCAGCAATTCAGCTTCCCTAGGGATGCTCCATTTGTCTAATCCTTTCCCTCCTCCCCTCCTCCTTTACTTATCTTCTTAACCCAGATGCTCATGGTAATTGTACAAGTCTGGGCATGTTCCCAGTGGCCCTGTGACTCAAATAAGAACCTATACAGGAGGAACAGGCTAGCCAAGGCTCTAAGGATACCAGTATAGGTTCTTAACACTTCAGACAATGCTTTCTTGTCACTAGTAGATGAATTGACAGATGACCACGGGACACCTTCCCAGACGTTCGGATTGCGAAGCAACTTAGAAAAAAGACTTGTGATCTTGTACTTTAATAGCTAGATGCCACACTTCCCAGCCTATTTGCCACGCCAAGGGGGTGTTCCCACACTTACCTTGTAAGGATGAATAGGTGAATCTTTTACAACAGGGTTCCAGAACAAATGCACCTTGGAACTGAAAAGTCACCTCGCCCAGCCGCAGCCCCTCAGCCCTCAGCCTACGTACAGCTCGCACAGAAGAAATCCGTAGCAGCCAGAGTTCAACGCGTATTTTCACATCCACGTGTAGTAACAACACATCAAAGCCACCCTCTATTTCTTTCATGCTATTCTTACTTTCCCCACGCCCCCGTGAGGCTTCAGGGACAGTTATTGGACTACTTGATGTAGCTAGGAGTGGCTATGCAAATAAACTCCGCCCCGGAGAGGGACACAGTGAGTCTAGGGGATAAACAATGACCCAGTCACTGGTACAGCAGGATTTTCGAAAGCTGCTGGGACTGAAGCGGAGGCGGAAGGGCCCAGAGCCAGGGAATTGAGTCCAGCCCAGTGTGTGGGAAGAAAGGAGAGAAGACAGGGTCAAGCGATTGGACACAGCTAAATGCGGTTCAGCTCTTCAGTTTTGTGTATGAGTTAGCCGGCCAGGAGTTTAACAGGGAAAATTAGTGTTGGAAAAGTAAGGGTTTTCATACACATGGAAATGCCAATTCCCAGACCTGGTTCTGTACTTTCCATTTTGTCCATCTTGCCTTCAGAAGAGTGAGACTTTTGCAGGAGGAGAGAGACTTGATGCTGGAGAAAGACTACTGAAAATGAAGGAAAACTGGATCCCGGAGTTATCTCTGACTTTAAGCCAACCTTTTACCTTCTGGGGGCCTCCTGTTTCTGTGCAACGAAGAGGTTGGATTACATTGTCCCTAAGGCTCTTTCAGCTATGACACTTTGGGAGTTAATTAGTCTATGATCTCACAGGCAGCAATGAGGAAATCCTGGAATAATATCCCTGACCTTGAAGAACTTACAGAGGAGTTGGGGAGATAAAACAGACTGGACACAGTCACCTAACAACACACAGTATAAACTGAAGGGCAAAATAAAAGTATGAGGATAAGGGGAAAAGTATAAAAGAAAGAGTATATAGTGAATGAAAGAAATAATCTTCAGTCCACTGGGATAGGCAAAAAACAAGTGTAAGAGCAAATAGCCAAGGTATGGGGGATGGAATCAAGCACTGAGCCATAATCAGAATCTGACTATCTCCACCTGGCCTATAAAGAGGGTGTGTGTGTGTGTGTGTGTGTGTGTGTGTGTGTGTGTGTGTGTGTGTGTGTGTGTGTGTGTGTGTGTGTGTGTTTGTGTGTGTGTCCATACAGAATCTGACTATCTCCACCTGGCCTATAAAGAGGGTGTGTGTGTGTGTGTGTGTGTGTGTGTGTGTGTGTGTGTGTGTGTGTGTGTGTGTGTGTCCGTCCCAGAAGTTCAGAACTGGGTATCAGGATTCAGGCTAAAATTTCTTTGGAGGGAAAGGCGTTGAGGTGACATTGCAAAAGTTCTAAATTCAGCCGGGCGCTGGTGGCTCACGCCTGTAATCCTAGCTACTCAGGAGGCTGAGATCTAAGGATCGCGGTTCAAAGCCAGCCTGGGCAGGAGAGACCGTGAGAGTGAGACTCCTATCTCCAATAAACCACCAGAAAACCGGAAGTGGCGCTGTAGCTCAAGTGGTAGAGCGCTCGCCTTGAGCTGAAGAGCTGAGGGACAGCGCCCAGGCCCAGAGTTCAAGCCCCACGACCGACAAAAAAAAAAAAAAAAGTTCTAAATTCATTCCTTATCTATTCCTCACTAATAGCTAAGGCCAGGATATGTTCACTTACACTGCTGCTGTGGACTCAGGCCTAGCACAAGAGAAAATGTTTTTAGTTGGATCAGGTTCTTACTAACATTGTGATCTTGGACAAGTGTGTATCTTAGTATCCTTATTTGTAAATGGGGACAATAATAATATCTTGCTCATTTGGTTACTTTTTTAAATAAGTTTTTATTGTAAAAATACTGGACAGAGGGGTTACAATTACATGAGCAAGGTAATGAGTACATTTCTTATCAAGCATTGTTGCCTCTTCCTTTGTTTTGCCCCAACCATCCCTTCCCTCCCATCTCCACAACTACACCCCCCCACCCCCGCCTAAATTGTAAAGTTTGTTTTTGACATAGTGTCTTGTACATCTCATTGTTGCAATGGCTACACCTGTATCCCTATTTAAACAATTTGTTTTTCCCCTTCCCCTCCCCAAATTATGACAATATTAAATACAGTGAAAATAGGGGTTATACAATGGGGGAGGGACATACAAAGCAACAAAAAAAATCACATGGCACCTTATAAAAACGTTAGAAACAATAGCAAGAAAGAAAAAAACCACTTGTGTCCTTATTTTGGGGTTCATTTCACTCATTTGGTTACTCTGAGGATGAGGTTCTATACAAAATAGTAATAATGTGTGTTAAATTAGGATAATGACGGGATGTATTAAGTAGCATACAATTCTATGTTATATATAAATAAATAAATACATAAACAAAATGTATGAACATCCAGATCTTTTGACGTTGTCAATTAGATTAATATTAAATAGGACCTTGTAATTCTGTTATGAGGAGGACCAAAGAAAGAATCCTTTTTCTTGTCAGGCACTAGTGCCTCATGCCAGTAATCTTAGCTACTCAGGAAGCTGAGATCTGAGGATTGCAGTTCAAAGCCAACCTGGCCAGGAAAGATTGTGAGAACCTTCTCAGCAATAAACTACCCAAAAGCCAGTTATGGGGCTCTAGCTCAAGTGGTAGACCACTCATCTTGAGCAAAAGAAGCTCAGGGATAGCAGCTAGGCCCCAAGTTCAAGCCCCAGGACCAGTACATACAAATAACAAAATAACCCTTTGTCCCCCCCCCCCCCCTCCTAGGGAAGGGCCTTCTCCTCAAAAGAAGTGTCTTCAAACTTTTCATCTTCTTTTACAGAGTAACTGTGTGTTGTTATGTGACTGTGTCCAGACTGACTACTGTAGTTGAAAGAATATTGACTTCTTTCTGGTGGGTGGATTCTAGCCTGGGAATGGGATTTAGGACTCTAGGCAAAATCAAGTGAGATTCTTTGTTTCTCCGCCTTCCTTTCTTTCTACCTTTGTAACTTGAAGAAATTATTGGACTAACTAGCCTTGAAGCTCTAGAGCAGTGCTTCCCACTTGTTAATGTTGCTAAGGAATCATCTAGAGATTCGGTTAAAACACATACTGTGATTTAGTATTGCTGACATGTGGCTCAAACTATGATCTTCAAATAAAGTTCTCAGAGGATACAGATGCTGCTGTTCCATAGACCATACTTCCAATAGCAAGACTAGAAGGTTGACAGGTGCAGCATTTACTGAGCATCTGTTTGTTAGTGAACAGTAAAGAGAAAAAGTTGGTTTTGTCTCACAGTGTTGGAGGTCTTGAAGTAAGGAGGCTGAGTCTAAGTAACTTCTTACAGCCTTCCTGGTACCTCTTGCTGCAAGGAGGGAATTCTCCACCCAGTGTTTAAAAGCCTAGAGGTGAAAGAGACCATTCATTAAATTGCAGATGCCTAGCTTTAGGTGAGCTGAAGAGCTCTGCTTCAGAGAAATGCTGATGTCTTAGCCACAGGAAAGTTTTGCATATAGAGAATGCTCTGCTTTGGCCTTGATTATCTTCCTAAATGGCTTGAATCAGCTGCCTCCCAGTGGGCTCTAAGATTTCTCCTTTGTGGAAGGTTGAGCTTTGTCTTCCCTGGATGGAAATGTTCTGCTGGTACCTGACCTTGTACCTGAGTATGTCCTAATAATGTCTGCTTTTACTTAGCCCCCACAATCATGTAGTTTTGTCTTTAAAAGCTTAGTGTAAGCTCTGTTCTGATCTGCAGATCTTTGAGATGAAAGTTCATCTGCAGACACTGGCCTCCAATGACAACTCACAATCTGACCTCTGAAAATGTGGCTTCTCTGTTTTCTCATGACTAGATTTGTATCTGATTCACCTTACAACATTTCCAGACCATGATTAGCTCATTCTGCTGCTTTTTGCCTATGGCAAGGCAGTATACCATGGCTGGAAGTGTGTGGCAAAGTAAATCCTTTTACCTCATGGCTCCAATGCAAAAGATAGAAGAGAAAGAGTCATGGTTTCACAGTCCTCTTAAAAGTCACACCTTTAAATAGCCAAAAGACCTCTCACTAGGCTCCACTTCTTAAAAGTTCCTCCACTTCCTACTAGCAAGATCAGATGGAGACTAAGCCTTTAAGAGATGGGATTCTGGGGACATTTTAGATCCAAATGAGAGAAATCTCTAAATCATGCAAATTTGCTCCTTCATAGCTAACAATAATCTTTTGAGGTAAAGATTACAAAAGGGATGCCATTGATCAAGATGTATTGTATTCATAAATTATTTTCTTAAATGGCAGTTCCTTTGTGCCATTAAGATAATTTTTAAAAAGAAATGAGGATTATACAAAAAATATTCCTATACTCCATGATTCTGCATAGCAGGAAAGAGGAAGCCTTGACATAAGATACCAAGAAACTTTAGAGTCTATAAGTTGGTGAACAATTATTAGGAAATGTTTCTGATTAGTAATGGCAAACAAACACTACTTTCTTCTATAACTTGTCCATTATCATATAATAGTAGTTAACCCTAAATAAGCTGCCAGACACTGTTCCACATGCTATATGAATTAAATTTTTCATTCTCACAACAAACTTTGAGGCTAAAAACTTTGGACGCATCCTTGCTTTTTCTTTCTTTTTACCTCATATCCAATCCATCAGCATGTTTCAAAATGGACTCTGAATTCCATAACTTCTCAATAACTTCACTGTAACAATTCTGATAAGCAACCACTTATTGTGGATCTCCTTTATTCTTTTAATTGCCCCATACTAGTGAATTCTCAGCCTAAAAGCCAAAGTAGTCCTTTGAAAATATAAGTCTTCCCGGATGCCTCTAATACTAGCTACTCAGGAGGCTGAGATATGAAGATGAGGATTTGAATCCAGCCCAGGGAAGGAAAGTCTGTGAGACTATTATCTCCAATTAACCAGAAAAATACCAAAAGTAGAGCTGTGACAAACAGTAGAGCACCAGCCTTAACTGAAAAAGATAAGAGATGGCACCTAAGCCCTGAGTTTAAGCCCCAATACCAACATGAAGAACAAAAAAAGAAAAAGAAAGAAAGGAAAGAGGGAAAGCAGGAAGGAAGGAAGGAAGGAAGGAAGGAAAGAAACTGTTTCCAAAATATCCTACTGGCTGTCTTCTTATACATAGAAAAATGCAAACTCCTTAACTACAATTAATCCTACTCTATGCCAAATATGTGTCCATATATCTCTGATTTCATCTATGACTATTTTCATACACAATTATCATAGCTTCCTTGCTGTTTCTCCTAAAACTCAAAGCATGATCCAGGTTGTATCTTTGTGGTTGCTTGTCCTTCAACTTGGAAAATTCTCCTCAGCCTCCCTCTGCATCTATCTTCACACATGTGTCCTTTACTTCTCTATATATCCACTTGAATATTTCCTTATCAGAAATGACTTTCCTCAATACCCTGATATAAGCTAATTTCAGCATCAGGGCTTTTTGGACTTCACTGAGTAAGTGAGCTTTTCCATGGCAGTAGCCTCAAATACCTCAGGTTGAATGTAGCAAGGGGTAAAGTTATGGCTCTCAGCTCTGCTCTGAACAATGGTGCTACTCCAGTTCTGTAGGCAGTCAGAACGGAGGTTGGGTTAATTCATTTCTCAAAGATTTCTCTGAAGTACCTCTTTTCAGGATGAGCAAAAGTTACTTCAAAAATCCAAACACAGCAATCTCAGGTAAAGGGATTCGTTAGTTATATTTTACTGATGGAACCAACTTTACTTACCTGATAACAGGATAGATGAGTTCAGCCTCCCCTCTACCTAACTCTGCAGCAAAAGTGATTATTCTAGGTAAGAAATTATTCTGGTAAGAAATTAGGAGATCCCTAGTGCAAGTCTTGAGCTCTTCTCAGAGGTTTCCTAGGGTCTTTCATGGGATCACCAGCCTTAGCTAGGTCATGGAGAAGACAGAATAGGCTCTAATTCTAAGGTAAAATGCAGATAGGTTGATCTCTTATGAGAAGACCTCATGTGTATTCAGTCACAGTAGGCCTCTCTGTGGAGTGTGGAAAGAAGGAACAGAAACAACATCCAAAATATCAAGATATGTTAGGGCCTGCAAGAGAGCCCCTTTGGACTTTTGCTACTTCTAGTGTAATTCCTAACTACAGGATTAGGTTTCTGGTACCCTTTTGTCAGCTTGTTTGAGTCTTCTAGATCAGAAAGCTGGGGTACAAGAAAGTTCCTTCAAACCATGGGATTTTCCAATTTCATCGGAGCTCTAGCATAGTTCATTATTCTTGTCTCATTCTTATTTATTTATTTATTTATTTTTATTTTTTGTGAACACACTGTACAGAGGGGTTACAATTACATGGGCAGGTTAATGCATACATTTCTTATCAAGCATTGCAGCCTCCTCCTTTGTTTACCCTTCACATCCCTTCCCAGCCTCCCCCCCCACCCCTCCACCCAATCCTCCACGCTTCCCCCCCACCACCAAGATTGTAACGCTCGTTTTTGACATGACAACTTGTACTTCTCATTGTTGCAACAGGTCCACCTGTATCCTTAAACGACTTGTTTTTCCCCATCTCCTCCACAAGTTATACTGACATCAAATATAGTGAAAGCAGGGGTTATACTGTGGGGGAGGGACATACAAAGCAACAAAGAGATAATCTTATAAATGCGTTAGAAACACATGCATGAAAGGAAAAACAACATTAAAATACATATCTAAGGGTTCATTTTCCTAACATCACATTATCTGACCTTGTCCGATTGACTCATACATATACTAGATATTGCAAATAAGGGAAACCATGGGACCTATGTTTCTTTGGGCCTGGCTTACTTCACTTAATAAAATTTTTTTCCAAGTCTTTCCATTTCCTAACAAATGGGGCAATGTCATTCTTTCTGATGGAGGCATAGAATTCCATTGTGTATATATACCACATTTTCTTGACCTATTCATCTACTGAGGGGCATCTGGGCTGGTTCCATATCTTAGCTTCTCTCATTCTTAATCATGTTCCCTTCCACTTGACCAAAATGCCTGTTTCAAACTCCTTCCACAGTCAAGCTCCAATGCAACTCTCAAAATTCCTAGCAGATGATTTCACTTCCAGTTTCCTGAGAACATAAAAAAGCAGTGACCTCCTACCTTCAAGTTCATCCTTGTTGTTGCTTCAGATCTTCAGGTCCTAAACTAATCTCTCCATCTGTGTTCACTCCTCCTGTCTGTTCTACTTTCCTTTTATTATATCTTTATAGTGACTTCTCCTCAGGGTCCTTCCTATGACTTCTGCCTTTTATTTCTGAGCCAACATTCTGGAGAAAGTTTTCCAAAGTTTTTGCTTTCATATCCTCATCTCTCTGTCATTTCTAATCTCACCCCATTCTGCTTTTCTGAGAGTTACTCGTGAATATCTTGCTATCCAACCTATTAGAATTCATTACAACATAAAAATTATTTGGCTCTTTTCCTTGTTGACTCTTTTCCATTGACTTTGATGAATATCGTCTGTTTTGTTTTGTTTTAATTTTATTTTATTGTAAAGATGCTGTACAGAGAGGTTACAGTTACATGAGTAAGGTAATAAGTACATTTCTTGTTGAGAATTATTACTCCCTCCTTTGTTGTTCTCCAACTATCTCTTCTCTCCCCACCTCCCTCACTCCTCCCCCTGCCCCTGAATTTGTAAAGTTAATTTCCAATATACTGTCTTGTGGGTATCACTTGTCCCTTTGGTCTTTTGCTTCTTTCTAATGTCTCTCACTCATATGTAAAGCTATGTGATAAGCACGTTCTATGTACTTTTCACCCAAAACATCACCTAGAGCAAATTAAGTACTCAACATATTTTTACATATTTTGTAATGTATATCAATGTACCTGTAGAATGAACAAATTAATAAATGATTGGGTGGGTGGGATTAAGGAATTAAATTCTGGCATTTAATTCATTCTTCTGTAATGAGCTCCTATGACTCAAGGAGATTACTATACAAAAAGATGCCAAAAATAATTGTAAAATACAAACAAAGGAAAAACAGCTGGGTGCTGGTAAGTCATACTTGTAATCCTAGCTACTCAAGAGGCTGAAATCTGAGGACTGTAGTTCAAAACCAGCCCACCAGGCAGGAAAGTCCATGAGACACATCTCCAATTAACCAGCAAAAATCCAAAAGTAGAGCTGTGGCTCAAGTGGTAGAGTGCCAACCTTGAGTGAAAAAAACTAAGGGATAGTGCCTAAGCCTTGAATTGAAGCCCTGGTATAGGCACACACACACACACACACACACATACACACACACACACACACACACATATTTATATTTATATATACATATACACACATACACACACATATATGCCCTCTCTCTCTCTCACCCTCCCCACACAAAGAAATGAAAAGGAAAGACAAAGAAAAAGAAAGTGAATATTAGGGAACATATTTAAAATAAAAACAACTAGAATTTGACCAACCCTCTACATCAAGCTCTGTGCTAAATGTTCTGTATGCAATATCTCATCTAATCATCCCAATAACTTTATGAGTTACTGTTATACAACTCCTATTCAATAAATAAGGGAATGGAAGCACAAAGCTGACAAGTTTTCCATGATACCATAACACATAAGTGGCAATTGACTTATATCTGTCAAGAATAATGTATGCCACACTCAAAGTACAATCCTTTCCCTCTGAATCAGAGGTTCTTCCCATACTCTTTGAAGACTCTTCTAAATGACTTTTTCTTAATATTCCTACTCTGTGCTGAACTGTCAGTCCACAAAATGGATAGATAAAACAGATGGCATTAGGCATTTAAACCCTCTACCTCTGTCCATTAAAGGTGTAAGGATCTCTCTCTGTCTTTGTTCTATCTCTTTCTCTCCCTCTTCACCCATCCTGACCTTTCCTCTTCAAGAAGAACATGGGAGAATAGGCTTCTTCTCCTCCCCTCTTCCCTGTGAAGCATGCTCCATGAATTATCTTCATCATCTCTGGTATTAGTGTAATTTATGTTCTGCAACATTTCCACCTCTGAACACACAAACATATTTGAATTTCTCCCATTGAGACATTAAACCAAACCCATCTCCACACTGGTTTTTTCTTAAATAACAGTTTCATCTCCTTTCTCAGTTACTTCTGGCCAGAGAAGTCTGCACTCACTGTTTCCATCTCTTCCCTGGCCATTAGGTCCCCAACCAATTGTAATCTGGCTTCTGTTCCCTTTTCCAAGCCACAGGAAACCACTTTACTGCCAACTTTTAGGGAACATTTTCACTAGTTTTCTTCTTTATCTACAGTTTTCCCCAATGTTATTCACTCTTTTTCTTGGGGAAATATTCTTTCTTGTATTGGAAAAAATAACCCAGTCTCCTGGTTTCCTCTGTTTTTCTTACCCCTCCTTTTCAGATTGAGTCACTGGATCTTCTCATTTCATTCCATGAAAATTGGGTGAAGCTAGGTCCCTCACAACGTTTTATACACATGAACTCATTTATCTCATAGAACAACCCTTTTCAATATGTATCTTGTTTCCTTGTTTTACACAGGAAGCAACTCAAGATCAGAGAAGTAGTAGACTGAAATGTCCAAGGACACAAGTATAAAATCAATCCAGAATGTAAGCCACCAATTTACTCCTAAGAATACCACACCATATTGTCTTTCTCCAAAAAATAAGGAGTAGAATGGCTTGAGATTCTGTATTGAAATTCTAGATATGAAAACTTAATGTCTCCAAACCTTAGAACCTGCAGCTATGAACAGAAATCTTTCATCATTAATCTCCTAGATACCAGGAAACTTTGCAGGCTTTTTAACCCAATTCCAGACTTACACATCACTAATGATCATATATTCAGATAATGATGATAATAATGCTATGGTTATTAAGCTTTTGCCACTTTGCTATGGTCTGAATATCTGTCTCTTTCCAGGCTTCCTATGTTGAAAACTCACCTCAATAGTAAGGTATTTGTAGTTGGGCCATTGGGAGGAAATTAGAACATAAAGGAAGAGATTCATATAAACTACAAAGATCCTTTGTACATTCCATGATGTGAGGATACAACAAGAAAGGTATTTGAGTAGATGTTCATATGGCAGTTAACATGCTACAATTTTTTTTTTGGTGGCAGTCCTGGGGCTTGAACTCAGAGCCTGGACACTATGTCTGAGCTTCTTTTGTTCAAGGCTACCACTTGACCAAAGTACTACCTCCAGGTTTTTCTGTTTATGTGGTACTAAGAAATTGAACCCAGGGCTTCATGCGTGCTAGGCAAGCACTGTACCATTAAGCCACATTCCCAGCCCATGCTAGGATTTTGATCAAACACTTTCTGCCCCATACAACCATGAGCAATAAATTTGTGTTGTTAGAAATCCACTTAGTTTATAGCAGTCAGAATAAACTAAGACACCCCTGATTTTCCTACAATTTAATTTAATCTACTTCTTGTCATTACTTCCACTTTTTGTTTGTTTTTATGTGATTCAACCTTCTTTGAAAGAATGTAATTTCTGTAATCCCAGATACTTGTAATGATGAAAAATGGATGATGAAACTTCAGACCAGCCCAGGCAGAAATGCTCTCCAAATGCCTTCTTAATCCTACAACATGGCACAGGGGCATACACTGTCATGCGTGCATAAGTGGGAGATTGAGAATGGGAGGATCATGGTTCCAGGAAAGCCTGGAAAAAACACACATGGATGATATTCTCTCTCATCAGAAGGAAGCTGGATGGGATAATATCCATCTGTGATCCTAACAATGGCAAGAAGCTTAAAAAAGTCAGATTGCAGGATGGGCATCTGCCTGGACAGGAAGTACAACTTTGTATGTATATAAAAGTAGTGTTGGAGGAATAGCACAGAACTAGAGAGCCTGCCTACCAAGCAAAAAGCCCTGAGTTCAAATAGCAGTACCTCAAAAGAAATAATAATAAAGTAATTTGCCCGAGGCATAGAGCCAAATCAATATTTTCTCTACATATTCCTTCAATAGTCATAGCTCCTTAAGGTGAGCACACAGTGACGAGAAGTCTCTGTAACTCTGACTCCTCTATGTACACAGTTAATAATAATAATGTTAGGCAGGTACTAGTGACTCCAGCCTGCAATCTGAGCTACACAGGAGGCTGAGCTCTGAGTATCAAAGTTCAAAGCCAGTCCAGGCAGGAAAATTTGAGGGACTAGAATCCCTAATTAACCACCAAAAAGAAGTGAAGCTATGGCTTAAGTGGTAGAGTGTCAGTTTTGAGCAAAATAGCTAAAGGACAGCATCCAGGCACAGAGTTCAAGCCCCAGCACCAGCACAATAATTATAATATTATAATATATAATAATTATTAATGCATATAATAGTACAGATTATATGTATTATTATAGATGCTACATTATATAAAATAAATAAGATATATATGTAATATATAAAATACAATGTATATTATATTTTATATGTAAAATATAATCTGTTTAATATATACTATATAGCTATTCCAGAAACTGTAGGCAGGAAATAGCAACAGGTTGGCCTTGGGAAAAAAAATGAGAGTTATGTCAAAAGAACTAAAGCAAGGCTTGAGGAATGAGTAAAGTGGTAGAGTATCTTCTTAAAAAGTGCAAAGCCCTGACTTCAAGCCCCAGTACTGACAAAACTTTAGAAAATAATGTGGAGACATAGCCACTGTATCTCATTTGATGTTAACATGGCAAGGTGATAATACTATTATATAAACTTACTAATTAGAAAAGGCAGAATATCTATGTGTTCGATGATTGCTATATACAGGCACTATACTAGGCAATTTATATAAATTATTTTTGAGTATGTCAATGATTAGCTTCATTTTAAAAGTATCAAATGGAAATGACATTGGCAAAATGATAGAATAGGATTTGCCAATTTGCAAACCTAGCCTGACACAAAAATAACCTCTAAGAGCAAAAAGATCCAGGTGAAAGATTGTATGAACAGAAATAAGAAAATATACATTGAGGGGAACAACAAAATTGTGAGACAAAGGAACAAAAGGCAAACCAATGCAACAGCAATACTCACAAAGCATGCTGGAAATTAAGTTTACAACTTGGTGGTCGGGGGGGCATTGAGAGGGTGGAATAGTGGGAGGAAGTCAAGGGGGGGGTAACACTGTTTGAGGAGTCCACTTCGAGCTGGCCAGGCAGCACAAATCCTTCATCATCTTGACCAAGGAGATTGATTCCCTCTGTGTCAAAATGAAAAGGAGAGAGAGGCCGTCTGAAGGATCAAAACATAATTCTTAGTCTAGATGCAGGGGTGGGGAACAACAATGATGCGACTCTGGTCTTTGGTGCCAGAAATATCCACTGGGTGTTGGATTCGGCCATTCAAAGAAGGTTTGAAAGGCTCATTTACATCCCTTTACCAGAAGAAGCTGTGAGCACACAGATGTTTCCATTGCATCTGGAGAGCATGTCCCACAACCTCACAGATGCCAACATCCATGAGCTGGTCTGAAAGCCAGAAAGCTACTCTGGTACAGACATCAAGATCATCATGCGGGATTTCCTCATGCAGCCTGTCCAGAAAGTGCAGACAGCAACACATTTCAAGCAAGTCTGTGACAATTCCCATACCAACCTTAGCATTGTGATGGACTACCTCCTGATTCCGTGCTACCCGAACACCCCGGAGCCATAGAGATGACCTGGATGAACATCCCTGGTGACGAGCTTATAGAATCTGTGGTTTGCATATCAGAAATGCTCCAGTCTTTGGCTACCGCCTAACCCACGGTGAATGCGGACAACCTCCAGAAAGTGAAGAAATTCTCAAAGGGCTTTGGACAAGAGATTTAAATGTGAAGGCAGGAAGTCGTAGCAGATCCTGTGACCTGGTGGGGAGCCTAGGCTGGCCTTGAGGTCACTGTAAAAGACCTGACCAATAATTTACCTGGGACCTCATTTTATTCTGGAATTTAGCCTCTGACCTACTGCAGTCCTAAAGCCAGGAAATTCCAGCAGAAAGCTAAGTACAAACAGTCCTTGAAAAACTTCAGATGATGCTTTCCTAAGATAAGCTGAAGGTCGAATTGTCTGAGATTCCTGACAGCCCTCACCTAGGAGTGGTGACCAATATCTACCCAGAAAGTCCTGCAGTTCTGCACGTACTCCCTTGCACCACCCTTGAGACTTTAACCAATAATTTTAAAGTGCATCAACCCCTTGATCTGACCAATAACCCTCTCTAGATTCCTTCCTGCCACTGAACACGCAAATCATGTTTTAGACATGCTTTATGATTCTCCCGCAGTGTGTGTTGATTTGTCAAGGAATGGTATGATGAGTGCAAAGCCCCAGCCTTTCCCCCAAAAGTGTATAAAACTGTTGCAAACCCTAGGCTCCGGGCCTCTCAGCGTTACCAGTTGTTTGCTGTGTGCGCAGAAGACCGAGCTAGCTTGCAATAAATACCTCACTGCTGACTACATCGATCTTGGTTTCTGGTGGTCTTTTTGGGGTCCTGAACTCGAGCATTTTAAGTGGGGTTCGTCCAGCATCCCCCTTATAAGCCCACCCAGACGCCCGATCGAGAGGTGGTGAAAACCCGGCCGGATAATTGAGGCATTGCCGATTTGTAATTTTCTGTACTCTGGTTTGCCCGCAGATTCTGGTTTTGGTCGGCAGACCGCCCTGGTGGACACAATGGAGGGACATGGATGGAATCCCCTCATTTTGATAAGGCAAATCAGGTTGCTTCCGCGGCTCGTCCTCTGGAGGGACGTGGAATCCCTTTATTTGGAATGCCGACGTCTTTTGGTCTCTGGTTGACAATGCACATTGCACAGCGCATTCTATGTTATTTGTGTTTGTTTCCATTGTCCTGTCCACTCCTACCCCTGACTCTTGCAGGTTATGAATTACCGAGGGAGTCCGACGGCAGAAGGCTTACTTTGTTTTCTGAAATAATGCACAGGATTTGCTGTTTTTTGTGTCATAAACTTGATTTTATAAATTGCTTAATCCTGTTTGTTTGCTAGATTAGTGCTGGACATTCTAGTTGGCTTGACTACATATGCATGTAAAGAAGGGCTGGGGAGACTTGGTGGAATTCTTCTAAACAAACAGAGGGACTGCTGGAAACTGGAGTCCAGCGGCCTTCTACCGGACAGGTCGTGATCAGCATACGGGACCACCTCCCCATGTCCCTTTTCACCCGTTTGGGATTATAGATAGGCCAGTAGTTTCTGTTTCACGTCTCTAGAGCCTGTACTGTAAATGCATTTTAAACCCGCGCCGGCGCCACATCTTTCATGCCGTTTTCTTTTTACTTTTATTTTTGATGGTCACTTCCTTGATATTTTGGGAAATGGGACAGACCCAGACTACCCCCATGATGGTACTCACGGACAATTTTAGGGATGTCAGGGAAAGAGGACGCAATTTTAGAGTAAAAATGAAAAAGAAAAGCTAGTTACTTTCTTTTTTTTTTTTTGTTCGGTCGTGGGGCTTGAACTCTGGGTCTGGGCACTGTCCCTCAGCTCTTCAGCTCAAGGCTACGCTGTACCACTTGAGCCACAGTGGTAAAAAAACCAGCGCCACTTCTGGTTTTCTGGTGGTTTATTGGAGATAAGAGTCTCATGGACGTTCTTGCCCGGACTGGCTTTGAACTGTGACTTACTCGAGGACCCCCCTTACTGGCTAACCCTTTTTTTACCCAAGACATACGGGGCCAACATTCTTGTGGCAAGGGAGGCCGAGTCAGGGCCACGAGCCCTGGGACCTGCTCAACCATCAGCTCCCCCTGAATCCAGTATTCCAAAGGGATGACGACCCACTTCTCTGGGAATCCGTGCCTCCCCCTCGCTATGTGGCCCCCTGCTAGCCAGCCAGATGAGGGAAGTGTGGCAGAAAGAGTAGGAAGAGCAGACAGCGTACTGGAAGGACTGGCAGGGGGAACCCAAGAGTGAGCCCAACGCCGCCCTTTCCCTGCACAATTTCCTGATACCACAGCGACCTTGCCCCTCAGGGAGATAGGGCTCCCTGATGAAACCGGGAACCCTAGACTAGTATTGGCTCTTCTCTACTAGAGATTTGTACAGTTTGAAAAATCAAAACCTCCCTTACTCTGACAACCCAAAGAGTTTAATTTCTCTCCTGGATAGTGTTATGTTTACTCACGAGCCTACCTGGGATGATTGCCAGCAGTTGCTTAGCATCCTCTTCACCACGGAAGAAGGGGAAATAATCCAGACGGAGGCTAGAAAACTGGTCCTCGGAGATGATGGGCAGCCTACCACCAACCCTGACTTGATAAATGCTGCTTTTCCCTTGAGTAGGCCACCCACAACCGGATGGGACTACAACAGGGCAGAAGGTAGGGGAGGCCAGTCTGGGTCTTTCGCCAGACTCTAATGGTGGGTCTCCGGGCTGTGGCCCGAAAAACAACTAATTTGGCTAAAGTTTATACGGTAGTACAAGGGAAACAGGAGTCACCTACTAGCTACCTAGAGATTAATGGAAGCTTTTAGAAAATTAACTCCAATGAATCTGGAAGCTCTGGAGAATCAGGCAGCAGTAGTGATGGCTTTTGTTAATCAGGCAGCTCCAGATATTAAAAGGAAATTACAAAAGCTAGATAATTTAGAGGGTAAGATTGTCCAGAATCTCTTAGCAATGGCACAAAGACTCTGTAATAATAGAGATGCTCCTGAGGACAAGCAAATGAAAGCAACCAGAGAAATAACAAGGATATTGGTGGCAGCAGTGGAAGGGAGGGAGAGGAGACAAGGCTTGGGAAACCGGGACAGCCACTGGAAACAGGAACAGCACCAACCTGACTGCCTGCGACTGGCAAGGGAATGCCCTAAGAAAAAGGAAATGAGGGTGGGGTTCCATCCCCCTGGAGTCCCATCCCCCTGGATGCATCCCAGTACTGGTGACTAACACAGAGGAAGACTAGGGGCATCGGGGCTCAGGTCCCCTTCCGGAACCTAGGGTGACTCTTAAAGTGGAGGGGACTCCAATTGAGTTCCTAGTAGACACTAGAGCTCAACATTCCATATTGACAGAACTGCAAGGAAAATTATCTGAAAAGACTTCTTGGGTAAAAGGGACTACAGGAATTAACAAATGTGCATGGACTACCCGAAGAACAATGGGACCTAGAGGTGGGCCCCGTATCCCACTCATTCTTAGTTATCCCTGATTGCCCCTACCCCATGTTGGGAAGAGATTTACTCATCAAAATTGGAGCTCAAATTCACTTTCAACCTGGAGGCACCACAATCTCTGACAGTCAGGGGAAGCCTATTCAGGTATTGACTGTGAACTTAGAGGATGAATATAGACTATACCAACACCTCATCCCTGGATATAGACTATTGGCTAAAGGAGTACCCAGAAGCATGGGCCGAGACAGGAGGTATGGGTCTGGCCAAACACGGGCCAGCAGTGTTTGTGGAACTAAAACCTGAGCGGACCTGGCTAGGGTTCGTCAATACCCTATGTCGGTAGAAGCTCCAGCAGGAATAACTGCCCATATTCGGTGGCTGTTCGATTCAGGGGTCCTGCAGCCTTGCCAGCAGGCCAGAAATACCTGACTTCTGCCTGTTAAAAAGCCTCAGTCAAACAACTACTGGCCGGTCCAAGACCTGAGGGTGATGGACATTCACCCCACTGTCCCTAACCCATATACCTTCCTAAGCTCCCTGCCACCTGGAAAGCAGTGGTATACGGTAATAGATTTAAAAGATGCCTTCTTTAGTCTGCCCCTGGCCCCCAAGAGTCAACAACTATTCGCCTTTGAGTGGTTGAACAAAGGAAAAGGAATCAATGGACAGCTGATGTGGACAAGACTCCCACAAGGCTTCACGAATTTTCCTACTATTTTGGATGAAGTACTCCATGAAAACCTAGATGAGTTTGGGGATAAACACCCTGAGTTAACTCTTACAGTATGTAGATGATTTGTTGATTGCAGCCCAGACCAGAGAAATGTGCCTAAAATGGACCAGAGACCTGTTGCAGACCCTGGGGGCCCTAGGTTACCGAGCCTCAGCTAAGAAAGCTCAAATCTGTAAGCCTGAGGTAATGCAACTAGGGTATCTGTTAAAGGATGGGCAAAGCTGGCTAACACAAGCCAGGAAAGAGACAGTCCTAAAAATCCCTGTACCCTGGAAGCCAGAGAGTTTCTGGGATCTGCCAGCTTCTGCAAATTGTGGATACCTGGGTTTGCTGAATTAGCTAGGCTTCTGTACAAAGGCATGAGGGAAACTCAGCCCTTCCAGTGGAGTGAGTGGATGGATAGAGCCTTCGATCAGAATCACCTTCCAGGCACCCTCAGCTCTCAACCCTGCGTGACCGTTACCTGACCCCCACCTAGAGGCTCCTTTGCATGACTGTGCACAGATCCTAGCACAAGTCCACAGCATCAGAGAAGACCTCAAGGACCAGCCATTGCCGGATGCGGAGGTCGTCTGGTTCACCGATAGGCACAGTTTCATTCAACAAGGTCAGAGGTATGTGGGCGTGGTAGTAGTAACAGAGACAGAATTGGTATGGGTTGAGCCCCTCCCAATGGGAACATCAGCCCAGAGGCTGAACTGATAGTCTTGACCCAAGCACTAACGCTGGGGAAAGACAAAAAGCTGTGTACACAGATAGCCGCTACACTTTTGCCACAGCCCACATACATAGCGCCATCTATAAGAAAGAGGGCTACTGACAGCCGAGGGAAAGATTATAAAAAATAAAGAAGTGATATTGGCCCTCATTACTGCCCTATGGTTGCCAAAAATAATTGGCCATTGTCCACTGTCCAGGACATCAGAAACCTAAAGACAAAGTTTCCAGAGGGAACAATCTGGCAGATAAAACCACTTGGGAAATAGCCCTGCAGAGAGAGACTGTTATGATAGCCAACCTGTCTGAACTGGGACTCCGAAGCCTGCCAGAAATGCCACAATATTCCAAGGAGGACTTAGAGTGGATTAAAGGATTGCCTATGACTCAGTGTCTTAATGGATGGTGGCTAGACTCCCTACATCATGTGATAGTACCTGAGAAATTAGGCAACAAAATTTTGCAAAAAATGCATTGCCCCACCCACATGGGTGAGAGGAAAATGCAGGACCTACTAAGGCATGCTAAGATAAAGATTAAAAATGAAAATTCCAAGATCTAGCAGATTGTTGCTACCTGCAAGGCCTGCCAGTTGGCGAATGTGGACCACAGCACAACCAAGCCTGGGAATCAGGTAAGAAGGGACAGACCAGGAGCCTATTGAGAAGTGGACTTCACTGAGGTAAAGCCTGGCAAATATGGATATAAGTACCTTGTAGTTTTCATAGATACCTTTTCAGGATGGGTAGAAGCATTTCCAACCTAGCGTGAGACAGCTCAAGTGGTAGCTAAAAAGTTGCTGGAGGACATCTTATCCAGGTACGGCTTCCCAGTCATGGTAGGGCTGGATAATGGACCAACCTTTGTGTCTAAGGTAAGTCAGGGACTCGAGTCTATTCTTGGGTCAGATTGGAAATTACATTGTCCAAAGTTCAGGACAGGTAGAGAGAATGAATAGAATCCTAAAAGAGACCCTAACCAAATTGACCATGGAGACTGGTGGAGACTGGGTAGCCCTCCTTCCCTATACCCTCTATAGGGTGCAGAATTCTCCTTGTAAGTTAGGAGCCACTCCCTTTGAACTTATGTTCAGCATACTCCCTCCCATAACCCCCTGCTTGTCTGAACACCTGCTTGTAGAATTTGATGACTCTGACCTCTTGCGTTCCCTAAAAGCCCTGTAACAAGCCCACCAGGAGGTGTGGCCCCACCTTAAAGCTCTGTATGAGACAGGATCCCCTCCTCAGCTGCACTGCTTCTGTACCGGAGACTGGGTCTACATAAAGGGACATCAACAGGAATCACTGCAACCTCGCTGGAAGGGACCATATGTGGTGATCCTCACGACACCCACCACACTCAATGTCTACAGGGTCACCACCTGGATCCACTACTCTCACACAAAGACAGCAGTCCTGTTCGCCGTGAGGAGTGACTTCATTCCAGACTTGAACCCTAAGTGGCAAGTTACTCGCCATAAGGACAATTTTCTTAGCCATAAGGACAATTTTCTTAAACTTATGATAAGGCATTTAAACCCTATTTAGAATGTCATCATTAGGCTGGCTGTTTATTTCTGCTTGCTTTAGTACTAATTTTTTTGTAATAACCCCCATTTTCTGCATAAATGGACCTAGGTAATCCAGAATCCTGCAATTGGACATAACATAGTCTTAGCAACTTATGAAGGACCCCAAATATGGTTCCCAGACTTAGAATTTGATCTTTGCCAGTTGGCTTAGGGGTCCTGGAAACAAACAAAACAAAGAGGCTCTAGCACACCCACCCATTATATAAGAGGTACCTGAACTCTGATGGCTTAAATGGTCCTCCCTGTAAAACAGATACCTGGTACATATGCCCCGGAGAGTCCTGCCCCCCAGAATGTGGAAGTTCCACAGAATATTATTGCAAGCAATGGGGATGTGAGACTAGTGTGGGAGGGTCTGGAGCCTGGAAGGTCACCAAAGGTGACTTAGAATACTCCAGACCTCATAATCAGAACTCCTGGATATAAGCCAGATTCACCCCAAAGGGAAAAGAGGCACAAGGATGAGAACAAGAAAAATCTTGGGGGATTACAGATAGAAAGCAGTGGTGGAAGACTTTTTTTCATTCTCAAGGTTTTGGGTCCGGTCGTGGGGCCTGAACTCTGGGCCTGGGCTCTGTCCCTCAGCTCTTCAGCTCAAGTCTAGCGCTCTACCACTTGAGCCACAGTGTCACTTCTGGCTTTTTTCTTTTTGCTTATGTGGTGCTGAGGAATCGAACCCAGGGCCTCAGGCATGCAAGGCAAGTGCTCTACCACTGAGCCACCTTCCCAGCCCACTCTCAAGGTTTTGAAGACCAAAATTGTATCAACTGCGGTGGAGCCCTGCACCCCCACCAGCTAACACCCCCATTATGCCCAAAAGTACCCGAGTACCTAAGACTACCCATAAAATCCATGAGGAAAGGGACCTAGACTCTTCACCTGAGCTACCCAACCTAGTTATGCCCAGCATTTCAGAGGAGAACGCCTTGGGAGCTCCCTTGTGGAAGTTACTGCTAAAATCTTATGATGTTGTAAACAAAACCCGACCCCAGGTAACAGAGTCCTGCTGGATGTGTTATGACATACAATTCCCCTTTTATGAGGGGATAGCTCTTCCTGGAAGTTATACACTGACTAGCAAAGTACAGGACTGCCGTTGGGAACCAGTGGAATCTGGGCTTTCTTTGAAGAAGGTTATTGCAAAAGGTAGCTGTGTGGGAAACCCACCACCCTCTCTACAGCATTTATGCAATCAGACTTCCCCTATATCCACCCAAATGACTTATCTCTTACCCTCAGAAAACAGTTGGTGGGCATGTGACACAGGCCTTACCCCCTGTGCTCATACGGCAATGCTCAACTGTACCTATGGATTTTGTGTTATGGTTTAACTTGTACCCAGATTAATTTACCACTCTGAAGAGGAAGTGATACTCTGGCTAGAAAAGAAGGAGTTACATAGGAAAGTAAAGAGAGAACTAGCTGTAGCCATATTAACCATAGAGGCCCTGTTAGAAGCAGTAGAAGTGGGGACCAGAACAACAGCCCTGATTCAATAGTGCTCCTATTTTTCCAGTCTGAGGGAAGCAACAGATGAGGACATTCAGGAACTACAGAGACGGGTAAAACATTTGGAGAATCACATGCATCCCTTGCAGAAGTTGTGCTTCAAAATCGAAGGGGCTTAGATTTAGTCTGTTTACAACAAGGAGAGCTCTGTGCAGTGCTAGGAGAAGAATGTTGTTTTTATGTTAACCATTCAGGGGTAATCAGACATTCAATAGCCAAAGTACAGAAAGGATTGGAGAAACAGAAGACAGAGAGAGAATGACAGAAAGGATGGTTTGAATCGTGGTTCAATTATTCCCCCTGGCTCACAACTTTACTTTCAACTTTAGCTGGATCCTTACTTGTAATTATGCTTGCCTTAGTAGTAGGATCTTGTATTATAAATAAGTTTGCAGCCTTTGTAAAGGAACGAATCAATACAGCTCAGTTAATGGTGTTAGGAGCCCAGTACCAGCCCCTGGACAAAAGTAGTAGGGTCCAGTCCTATGAAATTACTCAGAGGAAACCATGATTGGCTTCCACGGTATCCAAGAAAAAATAGGGGAATGAAAGACCTGACCAATAGTTTACCTGGGACCTCATTTTATTCTGGAATTTAGCCTCTGATCTACTGCAGTCCTAACACCAGGAAATTCCAGCAGAAAGCTAAGTACAAACAGTCCTTGAAAAACTTCAGATGATGCTTACCTAAGATAAGCTGAAGGTCGAATTGTCTGAGATTCCTGACAGCCCTCACCTAGGAGTGGTGACCAATATCTACCCAGAAAGTCCTGCAATTCTGCACGTACTCCCTTGCACCACCCTTGAGACTTTAACCAATAATTTTAAAGTGCATCAACCCCTTGATCTCACCAATAACCCTCTCTAGATTCCTTCCTGCCACTGAACACGCAAATCATGTTTTAGAAATGCTTTATGATTCTCCCGCAGTGTGTGTTGATTTGTCAAGGAATGGTATGATGAGTACAAAACCCCAGCCTTCCCCAAAAGTGTATAAAACCCTAGGCTCGGGGCCTCTCAGTGTCACCAGTTGTTTGTTGTGTGCACAGAGGACCTAGCTAGCTTGCAATAAATACCTTGCTGCTGATTACATCGATATTGGTCTCTGATGGTCTTTTTGGGGTCCCAAACTTGAGCATTTTAAACTGTAGTGTCTCCAGTGCTGTGTAGCAGTCCGTGCAAGAGTAGAAAGTAAGGATCCACAACCACTCCCAACGCTCTGGTGCAGCTGCCTTCCACACATGGGTACTGCACGTCCCAACTTCCCTTTGTGAGTTGGGTTTTTTTTAACTTTTTTTTTTTTTTTTTACTAAATTAATGCTCCTTTGATTTCTGTCTTGTTTATAAATAAAGATGAAATCACTCAGACAAATCAATCCCTGCCCTGCCCTGCCACAAAATGGCTCCTTGACAAAACTGTTGCAGTGAGAACAAAGCTACCCCACCCTTCTACCTACCTGTGTACTGGGACCCTGGGCTTCCAGGCAGGAGGTAGTTTCTGTGAGCACAGTCCTGACTTTTCTTCTGCCCAGCCTCTGTCCTGGGTCCCTTTCCTGGAGATGGTCTAATAAATCCTTTTCCTTTCTTGAGCCAAAAAAGAAAAATAAAAGAACAATATATATATTGAAAATAGCAGCTACAATGGACAAGTGGATACAGAAAATGTGATAAATATATCATTAATCAGGAAATAAAACATTGTCTTTTACAATGTTCTATTGTAAAACCCTGAAAAAATATATTATGTGAATTAAATCAGGCTCAGATAGACAAATGACATGTTTTCCCTTGTATGTTGAAATTAGATATAAAATTATAAACATATATAAAAACATATACAGGAATATACAGATTATACACAAACAAATTGATTAAAGGATGGTGGATTTAAGCCATGCCACTCCTTTGAACAGTTAACTGACAGTTAACAAAATTAAACTTTGAAGCTGAAACATGTTTTGTCAGAGGGTTTGAAGCTTAAGATCACAGAGTAGATGAATAGAAAGAGGATGGGTGGGTAAACACAGTCATAATACTCAATGTACCTAGGTGAAAATGGAAACAGATAACTTGAGTATTGGAATAGACGTGGGGAGAAGAAAGAAAACAATCCATACCACTAAAAATCATCCAATCACAAGGGAAGACAGAAAGGGTGGAAAGCTGAACAAAATAACTACAAAATAAACAGAAAATAGTGAACACAATGTCAGTAGTAAGTACTTATCTATTAATAATTAAACTGTGCATGGCTTACATTCGCTAATAAAAAAAGGTGAGTAACGATACACTGAGCTTCTAACTAGAAGCTAAGGATCGAGACCTTATTTTTTATGCTTAGGACTTGGAAGGGTTGAGAATGAAGGGATACAAAAAATGTTCTTTGCAATACAGAACCAAAAGACAGAAGTGGCCAGGCTTAAGTCATAAAAAATAGAATTAAATAAAAAATCTATCACAAGAGATTAAAAGGGTATGTAATGACAAAATGACCAGTTTCACTAAAGAATATAATTGTAAATATATGAGCACCCAGCATTGAAGAATATGAACATATAATACAAATATTTACACACATCTATAAGCATCATTTTGTATACTGTAAACACTATGCACATACACATATAAATTTGGCAGTTATGCTATTAAAGTTGAGAAAATAAAACAAAATAAGGTGAGGCGAAAAAACCCCTAAAACATTGATGATGTCTTAGCAAGTGCAGTATTATTGCTAAAGTGAGATTTGAGGATCAAAATTTGAAAAAAAATGTGCTTGTTAATACTAGAGCTTGAATTCAGCTCTACTTCTAGCTTTTTGGTGGTTAATTGAAGAGTCACATGGACTTTCCTGCCCAGGCTGGCTTTGAACTGTGACACTCAGATCTCAGACTCTTGAATAACTAGCATTATAGGTATATAGGAATACAGGTGGACCCATTGCAACAATGAGATGTACAAAACATTATGTTGAAAAGCGAACTTTACAACTCTGGCGTGGGGGTTGGGGGTGGGGGGAACGGGGGGGGGGGGGGACAGGGAGATAGGAAGAGATGACAAGGGGAAACAAAGGAGGAGGCAACAATGCTTGATAAGAAATGTACTCATTACCTTACTCATGTAATTGTAACCCCTCTGTATGGTATTTTCACAATAAAAAAAGCCACTAGCAGTTGGCTAAATCTGAATTTTTAAAAATTTTATTCTCTTGTAAAGACGCTGTACAGAGTTACAGTTACATCACTAAGGTAATGAGTACATTTCTTGTTGGGCATTGTTACCCCTCCTTTGGTGTTCTCCCACTATCCCTTCTCTCCCCTACCTCTTCCACATCCCTCCACTCAAAGTTGTAAGGTTCATTTCCAACATAGTATCTTTCTCTGCATGATGCTGCTTCTTATCTATAGATAGCCTATTGGCTAGTGATGCGAAATTATTTTAAATATTTTGCTCTAAAACTCTACTTAACTCAGCTGCTGGGGATACAGCTCAGCAATAGACAGCTTGCCTAGCCAAGGCTCTAAGATTAATCCCCAGCACTTTGCAGACAGAAAGAGGTGGGAGGAGGAAGAGGAAAGCAAAACAACAAAATCCAGCAACAATGAAAGAAACCAGCTCCTGTATAGGCCAAAGACCACAGGACTATGCAGCAGATTTTGCAAAACTATTTAGATCTTTTAACTTAGTTCAACATTAAAAGTAATTCATCTCATGATATGCATGTCCCCTAAAACAAGTAATTGTAACAAATCAGTAATAAAGAAAATAAAGAAATCTCAATAAAGAGAATTTGAGTGTAAGAACTGGTGACATTAGCCAGTACATAATCGTACGAAAGATTCATTCTTCATAAGCAATTTATCTCAAAGGGAGAATCTCCTTTATGCTCATTTATGCTTAGAGGGAGGTTACTAAAATTCTTACTCTCCTTAATTCTGTTGACATGCATAGACACTACTGTCACCACTCCCAGTGTGGTTGTTTTGTGTGAGAAAACTGAAAGGGACTTGGTCACTTTCAGCCAATCTATGACAGATGTCACAAGGTAGAAGTGACAGATGAGTTTGCATGATTTAAAGGGACAAAGTGAAGACCTGTAGTGGAATGTATGGGCTGACAGATTTGTGTTCAATATTAGAAATGGTTTTCTAACAATTGGAATAAAAGTGCAGGTCGATCTTTAGGGCTCTAGATAACTGTCTCTCTCATTTATCTTCATTAATATCACATTACCAGCGAGGAGGGGGCATCCAGGGTCATTTTTTTCAGTGTCTGTCTCCAGCCTGTCTGGATTCAGAGTGTTTCCCCTTGGGAAGAGTTGAAACCTTGGTTTCTTCTACTTTCACCTCCCCAGAATGAAGACCACTTTAGGGCTTTAGAAACCTAAGCTCTGTGTCTCGTTTGTGAAGTACAAGTTGGCCAAGTATCGGAAGGCTTGGGGTTAACCAGGCCTGGCTAAAGCTTTTATAGTCTGATATAAGGGAAAATAAATAAAGGCTTAGGTTTAAGGGCTGAAGATAGAACTCCTAGACAACCCTATTATCAAGCTTATTCAGGCATAGAAGACAATCATCCCATAGGCATGAGTGGTTGACCTTATGAAGGCATGGACTTTACACTAGGGAAAGAGAAAAGAAAAGAGATTGCAAGAAAAAGATCTGCCTTGTATACTGGGGGCTTCCAACATTTCTTAAGCCACTTAACATTTGTGCTTTTGCTAATTCTTAACTAATCAGAAGACAATAGCCTTCAGAAGTAGTTGAAAACCCAAGGTACAGAATGGCAAGGAACCTCCATGACCATACAGCCAGAAAACAGCAATGGATCCAGGCCTGATTGGTGCTAGTGGACTTATCCCCACAAAATAGAGTAGAGTGTGGTCAGATCACAAGAAGCAGCAGTATCAGCTAGAATTTGTTTTAAATGCAAGTTCTTTAGTTAGAATCTAGACTTAGGCATAAATTTCTAGAACTGTGCCCAGGTATGTTGTAATAGACTCCAAGGAATTCTGAGGCTGATTAAATTTTGGGTATCATAATTCTAAAACACTGACAAGTTAATTTTTTTGTTTCTTCTCTTCTATATAGAGAACTATTCAAGAGCCTCTACATTTTCTTAACCTGATAATTATCAAAAGATTTACTCTGTGGAGTTTCAGGGAATTGAAAGGAGATTGAATGGGGTGGAATGTCTGGTGGGGAGGTGATGGATGAATGAAAAAGGAGACAGAAGAAATATACAGTCAGAATATTCAATATGCATAAATAATAAAGCAAATGAGAAATGTGACAGGAGTATAGGGGAATAGAACATACATGATGGAAGAGAATATGATGGAAGGTAACTCTTATTAAGAAGCACTAAAACACTTAAATGAACATGTTTAAAAAATTATTTTCTTGCTGGGCACCTGTGGCTCACACTTGTAATTCTACCTACACAGAAGGCCAAGATCTGAGGGCTGTGATTCAAAACCAGTTCAGGCAGCAAAGCCTGTGAGACTGTTATCTCCAATTAGCCATGCAACAAAGGCAGTAGTGGAGCTGTGGCTCAATTGGTAGAGTGCTATTCTTGAGCATAAAAGCCCAGGGACAGTTCCCAGGCCCAAAGTTCAAGCCCCAGTATTGGCACAAAATATATTTTCTTTTCTTGTTTCTTTTTCTCTTTAATTTTTATGAAAAAACAAACAAAATGTGTACTCTGAATACTGAACAAAATAAAAATAAATATGCGTTAATTATTTTTGTCAGTCATGGAACTGAACTCTAGGCCTGGGCACTGTCCCTCAGCTCTTCAGCTCAAAGCTAGCACCTCTACCACTTGAGCCACAGAGCCACTTTTGGCTTTTTCTGCTTATGTGGTACTGAGGAATTGAACCCAGGGCCTCATGCATGCAAGGCAAGCACTCTACCACTGAGCCACCTTCCCAGCCCACATGTTAAATTTTAACCCATTTTTACAACCTTTTAAAATCCATGGAGGGAGGGAGCCCTCTACCTTTAAAGGTAAATGTAAAGTCCAGAAATAGAGACCTTGAGTTCCTTCACCTCCTCCCCCCTAATGGTAATATTAGCATCCAACCCTCCTCCTCCTCCTCCACCTCCTCCTCCTCCTCCCCTTCCCTTTTCTCTGTGTCTATCTCTTTCACTGTGGCCTTCCTCTTGAAAGAAAAGATAAAATGAACCTGCTTTTACTTTCCCCTTTGGAATATGCTCTATCAACTATCCTCATCCACTCTGGTGGCATTATTATTTACCACCCTTTGGGTCATGTGTAGGAAGGCTTGGGGATAATCAGGCTAACAATGGAAAATGAATGAAGGCTTAGGTTTAATGACTGAAGGCAGAACTATTATACATACTACTTACACACATATTTGAATTCCTCCTCGTGGGGAAAATACATACTTTTCCTCTATTTTGATTTCTCCTTGAATTAGTGTGTTTCTGTTTTTATTTCAAGAGGCATTAAAACTTCTTCTGCAACAATGCCATTCATACCTCAACATAAATGTTTCTTTTTAGTTCTCCGTGGCAACTCCATCTCCCTCACCTCAGCTTTTCACCTACAGAAAACCAACCTCACTAGCTCAGTGGTCCCCAACAACCATCTAAAAAATCAGCCTTTGTTAGAAATAATCAGTGATGGTCTATTTCAAGATAAAGTATGTGATTCTGAGTAGGAAATAATCTATAGCTTGCTTGCATATCAACTCTCAGATGTGACAAAGTATATGTATCAGAAAGCCCATGGATAAATAGGATGAATTAGAAGAGGGACTAGATGATTTGCAGAGGAAGAATGGACTACAATATAATGAGAAAATTAGTAGAGATTGTACATACCAGAAAACATATTCCTGCCACAGAAGAATCAAGAGGGATGCAGACAGCCAAATTCCTACTTGTAAAATTCAACTACTCAGGAGGTTACATGTATTCCAAATTACCCAATAGAAAGTAATATAATGTAGGTGATATCTGGGAGAGAATGTGAACCCTCATGTTTCTCAGACCAATGAGTTCAGAGAGGGATCCACTTATGCTAGAAATAAAATTGTTTGTTGTAATCTCAGAGAGCATGCCTGTCATCAGTCAAAAACATTGGATCTAGCCAGGCACCGGTGGCTCACGCCTGTAATCCTAGCTACTCAGGAGGCTGAGATCTGAGGATCACAGTTCAAAGCCAGCCTGGGCAGCAAAGTCCATGAGACTCTTATCTCCAATAAAACGACTAGAAAACTGGAAGTGGTGCTGTGGCTCAAGCAGTAGAGTGCTTGCCTTGAGCTGAAGAGCTGAGGGACAGTGCCAAGGCCTAGAGTTCAAGCCCCACGACCAACAACAACAAAAAAAAAACCAACAAAAACACACAAAAAAACATTGGTGTAAGGTCCATTCCTGGACGGCGAACAGACCTCGCTCAGTACCTGCGTTATCTAGGCAACTGGGACACCTGGAAGAGGTCACATCCCCATCCACTGAGGTCACATCTTAACCTGATGTGGCCACACCTTTCTTCCACCTGATCCCACTTCCCTTTACCTGGACACACTCTTCCCCGCCCCCTACCCTATATAGGGCCTAACCAGGGGCCAGACGCTCTTCTTTTGCCAGCCGTGTGGAGTGCCAAACTTGCCTGGTCCCAGCAGGTCTATTGAATAAAACTACCCCTTACCTGAATACCACGTGTGTGGTGCAGTTCTTACTTGGCTACCTCTTTTAAAAAACCTAACAATTGGATCTTGCAAGCTCACCATTTCAGTCTTGCTTTTGATGCACTTCTTGTCTTGGAGTCCATTCTTTGAACTTGGATAGGTAGTGTATTTCTCCTAGTTCTCAACACTTGATCACTACTAGTTAACATGTTATCCCTGTTTTGGAGGCCCTGTATTTAAGAATCAATAAGCAAGCCCAGCGCCAGTGGCTCCTGCCTCTAATCCTAGCTACTCAGGAGGCTGAAATCTGAGGATCATGATTCAAAGCTAGCCCAGGCAGGAAAGTCCGTGAGACTCTTATCTGCATTAAACCACTACAAAACCACAAGTGGCATTGTGGCTCAAGTAGTAGAGCGCTTGCCTTGAGCTGAAGAGCTGAAGGATAGGGCCCAAGCCCAGAGTTCAAGCCTTGTGACCGACAAAAAAAAAAAAAAAAAGAATTAAGAAGCAGCCCAGTGACAGTGGCCTTACACCTGCAATTTATACCTGTAATTATAGGTAATCAGGAGACTGAGATATGAGGATTAAGGATCATAGATAGTCCAGACAGGAAAGTCCATGAGATTCTTACCTCTAATTAAGCACCAAAAAGGTAGAAGTGAAGGTCTGGTTCAAGCACAAGCCTTGAGCATAAAAAGTTAAGGAAAGTTGCTCCAGGCCTCTAGTTCATGTCCCACTACTGGCAGGCACACACATACACACACACACACACACACACACACCAAGTAGTGTTTATCTCTTCTTTTACAGTCACTTGTCCACCGCATATGAAATGAATCCTAATCCTGGTTATAACACATTAACTATGCCATGGGTCTATCTAAAAAATGAAGGTGATAAAAATTACTTACCCACAGTATAACCCCTCCTTTCACTGTATTTGATATTGTTATGATTTGTGGAGGGGAAGGGAAAAAACAAATCGTTTAGGGATACAGGTGGACCCATTGCAACAATGAGACGTACAAGTTGTAAGTCGAAAACGAACTTTACAACTTTGGTAGTGGGGGGGAGGAGGGCTGAGTAGGTGGGGCGGGGGGAGGATGGGATGGGAAGGGGAAACAAAGGAGGAGGCTACAATGCTTGATAAGAAATGTACTCATTATCTTGCCCATGTAATTGTAACTCCTCTGTACAGTATTTTCACTATGTATATATATATATTTTTGTTGTTGTTGTTTATGGAAAGTCTTTCTTTTTTTTAAATTTAATTTAATTTAATTTTTTTGTGAACATACTGTACAGAGGGGTTACAATTACATGGGCAAGATAATGCGTACATTTCTTATCAAGCATTGCAGCCTCCTCCTTTGTTTACCCTTCACATCCCTTCCCAGCCTCCTCCCCCCACTCTCCCACCCAATCCTCTCCTCCCTCTCCCCCCCTCCACCAACGTTGTAAAGCTCGTTTTCGACATGACAACTTGTACTTCTCATTGTTGCAACAGGTCCACCTGTATCCTTAAACGACTTGTTTTTCCCCATCTCCTCCACAAGTTATACTGACATCAAATATAGTGAAAGCAGGGGTTATACTGTGGGGGAGGGACATACAAAGCAACAAAGAGATAATCTTATAAATGCGTTAGAAACAAATGCATGAAAGAAAAAAAGCATTAAAATACATATCTAAGGGTTCATTTTCCTAACATCACATTATCTGACCTTGTCCGATTGACTCATACATATACTAGATATTGCAAATAAGGGAAACCATGGGACCTATGTTTCTTTGGCCTGGCTTACTTCACTTAATAAAATTTTTTTCCAAGTCTTTCCATTTCCTAACAAATGGGGCAATGTCATTCTTTCTGATGGAGGCATAGAATTCCATTGTGTATATATACCACATTTTCTTGACCTATTCATCTACTGAGGGGCATCTGGGTTGGTTCCATATCTTAGCTATGGTAAATAATGCTGCAATAAACATAGTTGTGCTAGTAGCTTTAGTGTGGTCTTGTTTGTAAACATTTGGGTAAATGCCCAGAAGTGGGATTGCTGAGTCATAGAGAAGCTCTATGTGAAGTCTTTTGAGGAACCTCCATACTGCTTTCCAAAGTGGTTGAACAAGTTTACACTCCCACCAACAATGAAGTAAGGTTCCCTTCTGTCCACATCCCCTCCAGCATCTTGTATATATATATTTTTAAAAAAATAAATAAAACAACCACAATGAAAAAAAATTACTTACCGATATGCATGCAGTTCAACAATGGTAACACTAAAATTCAAACACAGATTGTTCTGAGAAGAAACTTTAAAAACTTTACGACTAAGTCATTGGTTAGTGTGCACTATGCATCATTTCAGATGTATTGTGAAAATAGTGCCAAGATCAGGCATTATTGATAAAGGATTTAACAATATGTGCCCTGTAATATAGCAAGCCCTTTCCATGAACTCGCTCATTTAATGCAATGCCGCCACCAGAGGGTTCCTTTATCCTCACTTCATGAATAATGCAAATGAGATTTGAGAATTTGACAAGGCTAAGGTCATTATTCAAGAAACTGCCTGCAGCTGAATTGAAACCACAGTGGGTGTTTCTGATCCAAATAACCTTCTTGTAAGTGCAGCATCTTGGCTCTCATCAATGAAAAGTGCATAGAAGAAAGAGCATGGACTCTAGTGAGGAAAGACCTAAATCCCAACTGTGAGTTTTGTACCTCCTTTGTGCCTTTGGACAAAATTTGTTGTTTGAAATATGAATGTAATTCTGTTTATAAAACTTTTGTGACAATCCAATGTATCTGTAAGAACTCAGGTGGGATTACCTATCCATCTATCAAATTTCTCCATGATATCATTTTGTTGAAAGAAGTAAAATCTCTTCTTTCGGTATGTTTCTTGCCACGTTTTGGATGAACTGTTTGGTGGGAGCCGTGGGAATGTAGAGGCTAGTTACCACCTGATCACTTGTTTCTCCACAAATGTTGTCCTTCAAGTTCCTAATTGAAACCTAGTATTTTGAGTACTCTCCTTTATAGAACAACATCTACACTAATTACCTCCTACTTCCACATTACTTTGGCCAAACATATATTTGAAAATCCAGGGTAAATGCCCCTGACTTTCCCAGAGCATAGATGAGCTATAGTGAGTTTTTACTGAAAAATTTTGTCAAGTTCTTTGAACCACTTAAGGGGAGAAACCTTTACCATTTGGGTTTTCAGAAATATGCCACAAGTGGATGTTTTTTACTCCTTTAATCTAATGGTCTCTCTAGTTTTTTTCTCTTGCTGATGCTTTTAAAAGCTTAGTTTTTCCAAAACCCTTAGTTCTAACATCTCACTTCTCTTCTTTCTCTAACATCTCGCATCTCCTTTCCTTCTTTTGAAAATCAGGGCCTGGGGCTTTTGCTGGTTGATTACACAAGCTTTCTGCTTACTCTCTACACTAAAAAGGATGAGCTCTGGGCCTGAGTAAATGAGTGGTGATTTATGAGCCAATTCATTAATCCAAGCAGTAAAAGCTTGAAAGAAAGCTACTGATCATCTCAGCATTAGTTACTGTCATAGTCCATTTGTGTTTTTCAAATCAAATGGCACACAATGGCTAATATATTTTTTAAACCTTGTTTCTCAATAGTTCCAAAGACTAAGAACGAGGAACTAGATTCTGATACCTGGTGAAAGCCTTCTAAATCCTTACATGGCAGAGAATAGAAGAGCAAAGTAGCTAACTAACCCCCAAAAAACTGGATGAGGACTGTTTTATAATTACCTTAATCTTATACATGAGGGAAAAGCTGTATCACCTCTTACAGGCCCCGTCTATTAGTCAGCTTTTGTCCTGGTAACAAAATACTTGACCTGGGTGATTTATGAAGACAAAAATGTTTATTTAGCTCAGGCTTTCTGAGGATCAAGGTCACAGCATCTGTGTCGGCTCAGTTTTCAGCTGTATCACAGCAGAGAAGATAGCTATGGTTGGACCATGTGCATGAACAAGCAGGTGATTATATCATTTTTGGTAATACTTGGGTACAAACTTAGAATACCTAAATTGTCAGGCAGGTGCTCTACCACTTGACCACACCCTACCTTCCCTCCATTTTTGCTTTATTTTTCAGATAAGGACTCATGTTTTGCATTGACTTGACTTTGTGCTGAAATTCCCTTACCCATGCCTCCTGCATAAATGAGATTAAAATCATGAAGTGCCACACATGGCTTGTTGACTGAAATAGGGTCTTGCTAACTTTTTGCGGGGGATGGCTTGGAATAGCAATCCTGCTGATGTCCTCCTCTGAAGTGTCTGGGATGATAAGAATTTACCAATATGCCTGATATTAGTGATTACATTTTGAAATAGAAGATACATCATCCACCAACTGCATTAATATACCCTGTACTTAATATACCCTGCATTAATATACCCTGTCACTCCCATTGGTGAGATTAAGTTCATTCTAGGCTCCTGAAGCCACCCACTCTTACCATTTGAAAAATGTCACTAAATGCAGATGGCAGGGTATTCCTCTCATGTCCCTATTAAACAAGACTACCCCACTGCCTAGATGCTACCCTGTTCTTTTTCAAATCTGAAACTCTGGAAGGCCAATAAGAATTGTTCTGTCTTAAGTATCATACTAGAAAGAGACATCGATAGCAATGCTTAATGATATGGCTCTAAACTTCCTAATTGAGGAATTACATCAGATGGTGAATGTATGTTAAAGATTCTATTGAGAAATGATGGTCAGTGTTAGAAATGGTATGGGATGTTGGGATGTCACATAGGAATAAAAACATAAATTCAAAAGAAACTTGGCAAACTCACTTTTGTGCATAACAGCCAAACATTAGCCAAAATCCTGGCACGCAAGCATAGAGAGCAGGTGGGCTTCTCCCTTTTTATCCCTAACACTGAAGGTCTTGCCCCTCTGCTTGAATTGGCTGAGCTCTGGTTCACAATTTGCTCATGGCTGGCTAGTTCGAAGCAGAAGGGACGTCTAAATTACTCACACCATGATTCTACTTTTTTGAACAACCTGATCTGTGCCTTAATTACATCACACCCTCAGTTACTTTCTTTACTTGCTGATATTATCTTAGCAGAATAATCAACAAGAGCCTAGCCATCAGGCTAAAGCAGGAACATTTTTTGTCAATTGTGGGCCTTGAACTCTGGGCCTAGGCACAGTCCTTGAGCTCTTTAGTGCAAGCACTCACTAAAGAGTGGTAGAGTGCCAGCACTCTACCATTTGAGCCACAGAGCTTAAGTTTTCTGCTGGTTAATAGGAGATAAGAGTCTCACGGACTTTCCTGCCTAGGCTGGCTTTGAACCATGATCCTAAGTAGCTAGGATTACAAGTGTGAGCCACTGGTGCCAGGCTCAAAGCAGGAACTTTTAAGCAGCCCACTTTGATAGAAAAGACAGCTCTTCTCATAGTCAATCACAATAGAAGTCCCACTCAGGAAAGGAATCTAATCTTATGTCCTAGAAAGAATAATTAGGGTGACCAGGACTGTTAAGGCTACAGAAGAGAGGACTTGAGAGGTAGATAGTCTAAGGGACAAATTGCTTCCTATTTTCAGTTGTCAGAGGAGCTGTTATGAGACATGGAGTAAAAATATGAGCATCCTCAGGATTACACACATAGTCTCTACTGGCAACAAAGGTCATGGGAAGGATCTTTAGCACTGGGCAATGGTGAAAGTTCAGAGTCTCCTCCCAGATTTCTTTAATGCATACTCACAGTACAAAAGTAAGTGCGGGTCACCTCCTTAGATCCTGGAAAGACTCCCATCTGGCCTTTGATGGATTAAGTGAGGATAAAGAGATTTTTTTCCTTTCACTATATGGTATTTGAATACAGTAGGGCTACTATTGTTTTAAAACCACCTATCAACAGGTGCACATGGCTCACATCTATAATCCTAGCTTCTCAGGAGGCTGAGATCTGAAGATTATGTCTCCAAGCCAGCCTAGGCTGAAAAGTCTGAGACACTCTTATATCCCATTAACCAGCAAAAGGCTGGAAGTGGAGCAATGGTTCAAACATTAGAGCACCACCTTTGGGACAGTGCTTAGACTCTGAGTTCAAGCCCCAGTATTGGCACACGTACACAAAAATTCCTGTCAGCCAGGTATGATGGTTCAAACCTTAATCCTAGTTACAAGGAAGGCAGCAACTAGGAGATTGCAGTTTGCACCAGGACTGGTCATGAAAATTCATGAGACTCCATTTTAACAATGGCTGGGTACAGCAGTGCGTTATGAGGGAAGCACAATGGATATCTCGGTTTTCAGATGCCTCAGTATTCAATCTGGGCTATGACAGGCAGAAAAAAATCCTCAGTGAACACAGTGCTGTTATTAACAGGGTCCTGAAAACCCTAGCCAGTCTTCCTTCTCTATCTTCTGATGTCCTCTTGTGTGTGTGTGTGTGTGTGTGTGTGTGTGTGTGTGTGTGTGTGTGTGTGTGTGTTTGTAGATTTTGTTTCTCAGAAGGAGAGTTCCTTTGGAGCTATTTTCCTTTTACAGAAATTGTATCAGTTGTTCAGTCATTAAATGAATAACTGCCCCAGACACTGAACTGAAAAATCTCAAAATTTCTCCCCCCTCCTCCCCCTCCTCCTCCTCCTCCTCCTCGTCCTCCTGCTCCTCTTTGTTCTTTTGGTCGGTCATAGGGCTTGAACTCTGGGCCCAGGCACTGTCTCTTAGCTCTTCAGGCCAACAAGCGGTCTATCACCAGACCCACAGCACCACTTCTGGTTCTTGTGGTTAATTGGAGATAAGAGTCTCACAGACTTTCCTGCTCGGGCTGGCTTTGAACTGCGATCCTCAGATCTCAGCCTCCTTACTAGCTAGGATCACAGGTGTGAACCACTGGTGCCCAGTTCAAAATTTCTTCTCAAGGCATACATTCTGTGTCCATATATAGTCCATATGAATGTACATACTATGATTGTATAGATATTTCACCATTTAACCACCAAGAACTTATTGAATGTCTACTTATTGTTTCTGTATGTGAACCTCTGTGTGAGTCCTGGTGATCCAGCAGAAATAAGACAAAAAAGTTTCTGATTCTGAGATTTTATATTTATAGAGTGGAAACAAATACACACACAAATATAAATGGAGAGAAAGGGCCATTTATTTTATGTTCCAAATGATGCTGAGGAATAAACAGAGCCTTCCATGAGTGGAACAAACTCTCAACTAATGAACTATACCCATGACCCTGAAAAGATCATTTTAGATAGTTATTCACAAAGCTCTCACCCAGAAGGTGACATCGGAGCTGGTTTTTAAATTATAAGGATCCAGTTCTGTGAAATCTGGGGAAGAAGGCTACAAACAAATAAAACAGCCATTTTCAAGCGTGAGAATAAACAGGCTGCACTAAATGTAGCAAAAACATTGCAATTGTGACACTTTGGGTAAAGAGTTCAGAATTCATATTGGGCCTTATCTGTCACGATAAAGATTTATTTTAAACTTTTTTGTGTGTGTGTATGGCAGTCCCAGGGTTTGAACTCAGGGCCTAGGTGCTGTCCCTGAGCATTTTTGCACTCAAGGCTAACACTCTACCACTTGAATTGCAGCACCACTTCTGGCTTTTGGGCCATTAATCAGAGATAAGACTCTCATAGACTTTTCTGCCCAATCTGGCTTTGAACTGCAATCCTCAGGTCTCAGTATCCAGAGTAGCTAGGATTACAGGTGTGAGCCACCAGCAATTTTTAACTTTCCAAAATTACCATCAATTAGTTGTAGAAGGCAATTTTATTTGACACGTCCATATACACATACAATGTACTTTGATCAGATTCATTTTTCCTTCACTTTCCCTCACAGAATTTTTATTTTATTATGAGCAAGATAGCAAGTATTTAAGGGTTTTTTGAGAAGTACTAGGGTTCAAACCCTAGTATTGAATTTTCTACACAGACATTCTAGTGCTGAAACATGGCCTCAGCCTTTTTCAGCTTTAGTTATTTTTTCAGGCAGTCTTGTGTTCTTTGTAGACCTAACACTATAATCCTCCTACCTGTACCTCCTATGTAGCCAGGATTACAAACCATGCCCAGCTTATTGGTTTAGATGGAATGTCCTGAACTTTTTACTCTGACTGGCTTAAACTAAGACCCTCTGAATCATCCATCTTCTTCTGGATGGTTAGGATTACAGAAGTGTACCACCATACCTAGCCATGTGGAGGATTTAAAGAAAGTGATACAAACTGACTTACATGCAATGGATTTATTGGACAGTACCATTCAGCAGAGTACAAATGTGACACAATTTTGACTCTCAATAACTTTCTAGGGTTTGTCAACTTTCTCTTATGAGCAATGAATCTCTTAGAGACCAGATTTCACAACTACCTGGTCAGATTTCTTATTAAAAGTTGACCCTATCTAAAATATTAATTTCCTGTATACTTGAAAGCTTTCCCTTTTGCATCACAGGCCAGGTTTATAGCTGAAGGGCCCCAAAATGTGATGATCTCCTCCTCCTATTCCTCCACCTCTTCCTCCTCCTCCTACCCCCCCTTCTCCTCTTTCTTCTCATCCTCCCTCTGTACTATTTCTCATTTAGTATGCATGTGTGCATGTGTATGTCTATGGAGATGTCAAGTTCTGGAGATACTTTTTGCACCTTGCATTTCACCACACTGATCTTGAGAGAACAGGGCAGGGGTGGGGTGGGGTGGGGTGGGGTGGGGGTGGGGAAGTATGGGCAAACAAACATCTTTTAAGTGCTCACACTTATGGTCCTCTCTGTTAAGTGAGTGGCTTTCTCAAGATAATATTGATTGGGTGTTTCTGCTGATGCCCTTTAAGTTTAAGAGGTTCACCCAGGACATAGGACCCAGGGGCTCATACCTATAATCCTAGCTATTCAGAAGGCTGAGATCTGAGGACTTTGACCCAAAGTCAGCCTAGGCAGGAAAGTCCATAAGACTTATCTCCAATTAACGACCAAAAAGCAAAGCCTGACCTGGAAGTCTGGCCCACGTGACTTAGTTCTGGCCTTGAGTGGCAAACTTATGGGACAGCACCCAGGCCATGAGTTCCAGCTCCAGTACTGACACTCACCTATGAGTTAATTTGGGCCTTCTTCATTCATTAGTTTCCTTTTGTGAGAGATTCACCTGCAGCTCATTCTCTTCCAACCTCTCAGCTGCTACTCCAAAGCTTCTTGTTGCTGGGCAGCATTTCCTGTCCCACAGGATAGGATCCTCTTTGATGATGTAGGGTCAGAAGTTGAGTTCACAATGCTGAAGAACCTCCAAAAGGCCTTTTCTAATGGAAGAGGTTTGGTTTCTTCTAATATGTATAGCCTGTTTTGGCTCAAGTATAAAGTCTAGAGTCCCTGCTTACTTTCTCTTTGTGTTATTATTAAAAACAAAAATCACTGGGTGCCAGCACCTCACACCTGTAATTCCAGCAAAAATGTTGGACTGAAAGTGGGGCTCAAGTGGTAAAGCACTAGCTGTGAGCAAGCAAACCAAGCTGAACTCAAGGCCCTCAGTACAATCCCTGGTACTGTAGGGAAGGGAGGAGGAGGGGGAAGATAAAGAAAAGGGCAAGAGGGAGGGGGTAGGGGAAGGAGGGGGAGGAGGAGGGGGAGGAGGATGATGAGATTTGTTGATCTTTTTTTTTTCCTCTCCACTCAGGGAAGGCAGAGAACCTTTCTATGCCAATGACCAGAACCAGTTCTGAATGGAAAAAGAATATTTTACTGATTACAAAATCTGCAGTGTAGTTAATGAGGGTAGATAGGTCTGGCAGGAGGAAAGTGTCTTGATTAAAGATGGATGGGAGAAATTTCAGCCTCTTCTTGAGCCCAAGTTGCTAAGCTACACCTGTCATACTAGCTGGTGAGTCTGAGGCCTGATTTATAGGGTAGAGGTCTGGAAGGTTTATTATACTCAGGAGTCACAGAGAAATGTCTGACAAGCTAAGAATCATGGAGCTTTTCTCTGCCAGCAGACCAGCTGTCATGTTAGATCTTCCCATTGGAGAAAGGAACTGATACTTCCTGAATGAAGATTTTGGACTTCATTGTGCCTATTTATTTCTATCATATTTGCTTGTAATAACAAGTATATTATACAGACATTATTTCCCAAGTTTTACAGAGGAGGAAACTGAAGCCCTGGTGAAATATGTAAATTACCAAGGTCATGCAGTAAGGAAATGTGATACCAATTTGGGAACAGGTATATCAAATTTCAAACCTGTGCCTCAGTTGGAGCAGCATTCTTTAGGCTATAAGTGACAAAAAACCAACTCAGTCTATACTTGGGTAAACCCCAACTAAATCAAAAGGTATTTACTGACTTTATTGTAGGAAGAAACAACTAAGATAATCTGAGGGAAAGTTAGGGTAACACAGAAATGAAGTAAAAGCTGTAGGAAGCAGAACTTCAGAGACTAGAACTGGAGTCTCCAAGCTGCTAGGTCTCTTCTTTTTACCCTCTTGTGCTATATACAAATTTATTCCATGTTTCCTTGCTTCAAATGGACTTTGTCCACATGGCAGGAAACATGGCTGCCAAAAGCCCTAATTCAACAACTGCCATGAAAAATAAATGTGTCGCACTGCATATCCCGAGAATCCAGGTATCTCAGAGGACTCAGATTGATGCTGGTTGAACAGGGCCAGTCATCATTGTTAGAAAAAAATGTTGAATTTTTGTTAGCCAGACTTAGATTCTCATACCAACACAGTTCAGAGAATTTGTTACTAGAGGAAGGACAATAAGAAAGATAGGACAGATATTAAAATAGTAATTCCTACAGACTAAGCAGTGTATGCTTTGCCTACTATGCCAGGGACCAGTGCAGAGTTCTGCAAACTTTGTTTTGTCAATGGTGAGACTATATTTGCCACATATTATAATATCCTTTACTTCTTCCTCATATTCTTTTTTTTCTTCTGACAAGCCATTAAACATCTGAAAACCATTTTTAGCTCATGAGCCATACCAAAACAGGCCTCAAGCTGAACATGACCTGGCTACTCATAGTTTTCTAAATAAAGCTCCAGGCTTGGGTCATTTTGAACCAGGGGATGATCCTAAGCATCTTCAGGTCCAGTGAAGTGCATACTAGGAATTTTTAATACTGCAGTTACATTTACTCACTAAAATGGGATGTGTGTGTCGGGGAGGGGTGCACACACATGTGCACTCATGCCAGTACTGAAAACAGGATCTCACACTCTCACCTACCTTTTAATTTTCACTCAAGTCTGGTGCTCTACCACTAGATCCACAACTCTATTTATGCATTTTTTCTAGTTAAAAAGATTCCTGTGGCCTTTTCTTTCCAGACTGGCTTTGAACCATGATCCTCAGAAGCCTTCTGAGAAGCTAGGATAACAGGCGTAAGCCATCTGACTTTTGGAGTGGATGTTTTATTATTTTTATTTATTATTATTATTATTTTTTTTGGGTCCGGTTGTGGGGCCTGAACTCTGGGCTTGGGTCCTGTCCCTCAGCTCTTCAGCTCAAGGCTAGCGCTCTACCACTTGAGCCACAGCGCCACTTCTGGCTTTTTTCTTTTTGCTTATGTGGTGCTGAGGAATCGAACCCAGGGCCTCAGGCATGCAAGGCAAGTGCTCTACCACTGAGCCACCTTTGGGGTGGATGTTTTAGTAAGGCGACAGCAAACTAATATTGGAGGGCTTCATGTAGGTAAAGTGTAGTACTAAGAGTTTTGTATAATATGATCGCATTAGTTCAGCCCAATAATTTTCTGAAGTACCACTGTTCTTATCTGAGAAAACTGGATTCGAGATAAGGAATGAGTTGGCCAAGTCCACCCAGTGAAAAAGTGCTATAGCCAGGCTTTCAAACAAAAGTCTCTGACTACTGAACCAAAGCCTTTACATTCATTTTAGTCTGTCAGCTATAGATTCTGTAAGTGGAGCTATGAAGGGATTTAATCCAACAGGCACACCACCAGCAGCAACAACTCATACCTCCTTAAGGTCACAAAAGAAATGTAGTCACAATCATATCTTTGGCATCACACTTGTTTCAATGAAGTCACCCGGTATTTTTACAGTTTCTTATATTACACTGACTTCTAACAACCAGCATGGGAATGTCATTTCATCAAGCAATATTAGCTGAAGGAGATGAGCAGGTTCTTTACATATGTAGCAAAAGGTGTTTCTTTCAAAGTCATTAGTGTTTTATTACTTTGGGCTCTTATGGTTGTATTCTACAGTGATTGGGGGGTAAGGTGGATTTTGATGCAAGCAAATGTTTTGATGAAGGTACATAGCCAGGTAGATGCCATCTCTCTGTTTTCTCAATACAACAGAGAACATGAAGCAGATGGCAGATTGATGCAGTGTTTTCAGGAGTGTCTTCATCTTTCTACAATGATGAATTTGCAGGCTTTGAAGTACTTTCATCTAAAAATAAACCAACATATATTCTCCTAAGTCATCTGGCATTGAGTTTTCTGCTTTATTGTGTAAGGTCTGGCCAAGGTCACAAATTGGAGAACATGAAGGAAAGTTTTCTTTACTATCTATCTATTATGTGCCAAGTGTTTCCTAAAACAATTCTATTCTTTAAGTTGTATCAGTACCTTGGTTTAATTTAATTTAATTAATTAATTTTTTTTGCCATCACAAGGTTTGAACCTTCTGCTCTGACTTGCTATTTTTGCTCAAGATTGGCACTCTACTACTTCAGCTAAACCTTCACTTCTGGCTTTTCGCTGGTTAATTGCAGGTGAGAGTCTCACAGACTTTTCTGCCTGAGGTTGACTTTGAGCCATGATCCTCAGAGCTTGGTCTTCTGTGTAGCTAAGATGACAGGCATGAGCCACCAGCACCTAGCAATTTTATTGATTTTTATGTATGTGTTGAATCCTTCATTTACATCCTCTCCATTCTTTTTTTTTGGGGGGGAGGTCCAGTCGTGGGGCCTGAACTCTGGGCCTGGGCACTGTCCCTCAGCTGTTCAGCTCAAGGCTAGTGCTCTACCACTTGAGCCACAGGCCACTTCTGGCTTTTTACTTTTTGCTTATGTGGTGCTGAGGAATCAAACCCAGGGCCTCAGGCATGCAAGGCAAGTGCTCTACCACTGAGCCACCTTCCCAGCCCTCCTCTCCATTCTTATGGAAAGAATGGAGAGTGGAAAATTGGGGAAATGCAATAACAACATTCAATGTACATATGTGAAAATGGAACAAGCTGAAATCCATTTGTATGACTAATTAAGGATAATTTAATTAAAAATGATTAAATTGTTCAAGGTCACACAGCATGTCGAAAGGTAAGATACAACCTCAACTTAGTTAGATATACACATTCTTCTCTTTTTCCTGTAATATACTGTGAGCAATTATTCTTTAGCTCCTACCATCCCTGGGCAAGCACATGTAATGATAAGTTGTATTTATGAAGTTTGGACATTTAATTTTTTGACCTTTGTGAGTTCTTAGATTTCTTCATTATAGGGATTTGGAGTGCAGTGGGCCACAAGGCATTTTCTGCTACATTAAACACAATTGTTTTGAAAACCCATTTGTTCCCTAAAACTCACTTATTGCCCATAGCAGGACCATGTGAGTTAAGTGTCTCAAACACACCTCTGTAACTTCTCTTGGATTCCTCACTGACTTAATTCCTGTACTTGGATTGTGGTACATTACCAAGATGAAGCTTGTAATATTCTCCCCGTGAAAGTTCCCTTCTCCAGAATGTAGACGATGGAAATCTTATTTTGAGATGTATAACACATAATAAAGTAAAAAGGTAGGAAGAGAAGAGATAAATATGAATGAGCATATGCAATAATAGATGATAGATCCATTGCTTTTTCTCTGTATATAAACATTATAGTTTGCCTAATTTTAGATTTTATATGAATGGAATTGTTATTTTCTGTCTTGCTTCTTTCCCTTTAATATGTCTGTGAGAATCATTTAGGGTACTGGGTGTAGTATTTATTCACATCCTTTCATCATTTTCTTTTACAAGTATATAAACCTATAGTGTATCTTATGAATTCATGTGTTCTCTGTATATAAAGGACATGTTAATGCATATCCATTGCTTCCATTTTAGTTCAGCTCCTGTGGAAATGAGCATGAGCTTTGCTTGGTTTCTTTATTTGTAAAGTGTAGCTTCGATGAGAACTAGGAAACTTATCTGTTGTGAGAATTAAATAAGACAGATAAAGGTTTAGTGATTTAGCATGCACAGTGTCTGCTGGTGTATGGCTTCTTCCACAAGCAGAGGCTGTATAATACCTCTGTAATTCACATGGCTTTGGAGACAGAGATATTTGGCAATGATTTCTAGTTTTATTATTTTTCTTTGCCATTTTCAAGCTTTGGTTTGCTAAGGCTAACAATATGAATCAATATTTGTTATCCTTAGCCAAGAGGGCCTATTAAAAAAACACATATAACATCAAGCACATGGTAAGCCTTTTATACGCTTTACTGACTTTTATTTACTTACTTTAGATATTTTAAGCTCTCACCTATAGCGAACACATATCAATATCTCAGCTCAGCATATATAAAAAGACAGTTGTGCGTATGTGAGAGAGAGAGAGAGAAAGAGAGAGCGACAGAGACAGAGACAGAGACAGACAGACAGATAAAGACAGACACAAGTATCAAGAAAGTAGATTAGTGGAGAGTGAAACAGAGAAGTGACTCAGAGAGAGTCAGGCTGTTTTCATGTGTCATTTCCGAGTCCTTGCCTAGAATCAGAGATGGAGGACACTTGATATAGAGCCAACAAAAAATGGGGGTGAGGAACCTAACTCAAGATATAGTTTTTCCCTGGGTGAGGACTTTTACTGAGTGATCTGACTAATGATAGTGGAGTTATTGCTATATTTGCCTCACTGTGACAACCAGATATAAACTGCACAACACTGAACTCAAGAGAGTTACCCTAAGATCCTATGCTGACCAGTCAGAAAGTGTTTTTCTCAGATGTTACTAATAATTGCACAAGAGCTCTCCTTCCTCCTCAGGAAGTTGACTCAACCCTTTTAGCACTGTTTGCCTTGATGACTGATAAGGAGAGTGAGGACTGGAGTACCTTTATTTTCTCCCTCTCAATTGATTTTTATTCTACTGGAGTGATTTCTTTGTTGTACCTCTTTCATGTTCTAGAAACCAAGGCCTAAACCTTCTCCATGGAACTGGGTAGTCTTTAATAATTAAATGTCAAATCCTAAACACAGTCTGGTTTTTGTCAACATTTTCCCTCTTGAATTAAGTCTACCCTTGCCCATCCTATCCTCTTTGATCTCAAAGACTTGAATAAAACTGCTGTGCATAAGAGGACTAAGAAAGGAGTGACTCTTCCATGACCTCTCCTTTGTTAAGTCACTTTATCTGGGCCTCACTTTTACTATCTGTCAAATAGGAATAATAACACCTTCCTTATGCTCATAGGGTTGCTGAGGTTGGCTGCAAAAAAAAGTTGTGCAAAATGCAAGTGTTCATCATATGCTAGGCTTAGGAAAAACAATTGATATTAAGTATCTCATTAAGTGCTTGCTATAAGCTAGGTATTCTTATACACTTTATAGATATAATGTTAAATTTTCACTGCATAAACCATATGTGGCTATCATCATAAATGTATGGAACAAATAGTTTAGGCTGCAGAGATGTGAAATCACTTGCCCAAAGTCCTTTAGCTAGTAAGCAGATGAATCAGGTTTAATGCAGACAATTGCACTATAGGGTGCATATGCTTAACTACTTTGGTACAATGCCTCTTTGCTGTTACTATTTTACTGTGCTTTCCCATCTGCTAAATTCAACTGAAGTCTGTTTCCTCCCAGAAACTTTTATCTAACCAGTTTGATCTTAGTTTTATATCACTTCCTCTGAGTTCTCACTTATGCTATATGAGTAATTTGATGTCTAAGCCTATCACCTTATCATTCCCAAAGTATTGTTATTTATGCTTTTCACTGATGTTAAACTCAGTGAGAGTGCACTTATTTTCTCATACTTCAGTGTTGAGCATAAGGTAGATTCATAAAATATGAGAAGTGAAAATAATCTGAAAAAATGAACCAAAGCTACTCTCTAAATAGTAGTCTGACTATGGCAATTTTTTAAGTAGAAAGGATGATTGTCTTCCCTCATTCATTCAAGCAATCAAGTTGTGGGATTAGATGTTATGACAAACAGCCAATCAAAATGGTCAAGAATGGAGAATTAAAAAATGTCCCTGAATGATGGAATTGGTGGCATTGCACAAGATGCATTGATACATTGATATATTGATTTGTTGATATATTCAATTGAGACCCTTTGTACCACAATTTAAAGATAATACAAAATTCTTTAAAAACCAAAGTCTCTACCTTCAAGATGCTTTAAACTTAATAATAGAAGCTAGATATGGATTTTAATATGAAAAACAAAGTATTTATTTATTTATTTACTATTGTCAAGGTGATGTACAGAGGGGTTACAGTTACATAACTAAGGCAATAAGTACATTTCTTGTCAAATTTGTTATCCTTTCCCTCATTTTTCTCCCACTTTCCCTCCCCCCCACCCCCAAGTCATACAGATTATTTCCAACATATTGTCCTGTGAATATTGCTGTTACATTGGTTCCCCCCTTGTCCTTTATCTCATGATTCTGTTGTTCCCCTTCTCTTCCCTAATTAAAATAAATGTACATAAAATACCAGAGTACCAAAATCAAATACAGTGACAACAAGGGATATAACATAGGGGGAAGAACATACAAAAGAAACAAGAAATCACATAGTACATTAAAAACAACAACAAAGAAAAACCTCTTGTGTTCATGTCTTGGAGTTCATTTTGCTTAGCGTCATGTTATATGGTCATATATACATAGCTATTGATCTATTCTGCTCATCTGATAAGATTATCCTAGATATTTACTAATTATTGCAAATAAGGGAAAGTATGGGATCTATATTTATTTGGGTCCTCAACCCAGTTAGAATGGCTATAATCAAGAAATGTAATAACAACAGATGCTGGAGGGGATGTGGCCAAAAGGGAATGCTACGGAACTGTTTGTGGCAGTATAAACTTGTTCAGCCACTCTGGAAAGCAGTATGGAGGTTCCTCAAAAGAAGACATGACCCTAGGACCTAGGGTCCCTTATGACCCAGCAATTCCACTTCTGGGCATTTACCCAAATGATCACAAACAAGGCCATACTAAAGCTACCAGCACGACCATATTTATTGCAACATTATTCACCATAGCTAAGATATGGAACCAAACCCAGATGCTCCTCGGTAGATGTAATGGATAAAGAAAATGTGCGTGTGTGTGTGTGTGTGTGTGTGTGCGCGCGCGCGCGCGCGCGCGTATTTATGTATACACACACAATGGAATTCTGTACTTCCATCAGAAGGAATGACACCTCCCCATTTGTTAGGAAATGAAAAGGCTTGGAAAAAGTCATATTAAGTGAAGTAAGCCAGACCCAAAGAAACAAAGTATTTAAGAAAATATTTCAGTGGTTTTTTTCTTCTTTTCTGGCAAAGAGTTTAGCTATCTAACTGAGATTTGCTTTGAATTTGTTATGTAGTTCTATTGGCCTCAAACTTTGGGTTTTCTTGCTCCTGTTTCCTGAGTACTGGGATTTCAGGTTTGTGACATCACTTCTGGCGTATGTCAGTATCTAACTAAATATTTGTAGGTGAAGTGGGAAAACGAAAGTAAGTCAATTTTACCTGGAGCCAGTAGCAAAGCAATCATGGAAATGTTCCTAGAAGAGATGAGCCTCAAGCTTAACCATAACCATTGAATACATGTTTATTAGAAGGCCAAAATGAAAGAGAAAGCAGTATAAATTGTTTTACCTGTAAATGTGAAATTACATAAGGGCCTTACATGCCACACCAAAGAATTTGAAATTTATACTGTATTAAGGGCCAATTGAAGAACATTCTAGCTAGCAGAAGTTTAGAAGTTGCAAGAGACAAAGCTGAAGCTAATAAATAAGGCAGAACCAGGCTGAATATAGAGAAAGGCAAAGAGAGGACAGATATGAGAGAGGGAGAGAGACAGAGATAGAGAGACAAATATTAGAGCTTAGTTATTAGTTTGACATGTTGTGGGTAAGGAAAGGAAAGAAATATAAATGTATGCACATGCAAGTTTATGCTTTAGATTGGATGACTAAATGGCAGTGGCATTCATGAAGAGAACACAGGATGTAAAACAAAGCTGGAGGAAACAGTATGCTTTTGGAATACGGGAGTTTGAGTTTCTTCAGGGTTTGCAGGCAGATATGGCCAGTAGGTAGTTGGTTACATTGAACTGAAGTCAAGAAAAGAAGTGAGCTATAATTATCGAGCTACTATTGTAAGTTATTGAGTACTTATTATACCCTCAGCTGTCATACTCATTCTCTTAGTCAATCCTCATCAATATTTTAACATTTAGGAAGCATATTCAGTCCCTATAAACTAATGTGGTAGTCAGGGCTTAGAAGAGGTTAAGTAATTCACAGAGTTAGTAAGTTGTAGAACCAGGATTTAAATGTAGGTATTTATTATAATTATTATTATTAAGAAATTGTACAAAATGGTTTCAATTCAACATGCTTATGAGTACATTGATACTGATCAATATCACCTCTTCTATCATTTTCCTCCATCCTTCCAAACTATACCTATGCCCTCAACTTATTTGTTTCCATTTTCACATAAATACATATATATTGAATATTATGAATATATTCACCCACTCTTCCTCTACCTTCCTTCCTTACCCCCTACACCTCAAATCTACTTTCACAGTATTCATTTTATTAAACTATAAAAGAAGTTAAACCAATGGAATACTTTAGTTAACATGTTTGTATATATCTGCATACAACCCTGTATATGTTTACCTATGTATTTATAAATTAGTTCTAGTTTTCACATATGAGAAAATATGTGTTCTTTGTTTTTCTGAACCTGATTTACTTCACGTACTATAATTTTTTCCAGGTCCATGAATTTCTTTGAAAATGACATAATATTATTCTTTCTGGTGGATAAGTAAAATTCCATTTTATGCATATGTATATATATGCATATGCATTTTATATATTTATACATGTGTATATATTAATGAAATATATGTTACTTTTTTTTGTTGGTCTTGGGGCTTGAACTCTGGGTGTAGGTGTTGTCCCTCAGATCTTTAGCTTCTGGATAAAGCTCTACCACTTGAGCCATAGGGCCACTTCCAGTTTTCTGGTGGTTTATTGGAGTCTCATAGACTTTCTTGCCCGGGCTGGCTTTGAACCACAATCCTCAGATCTCAGACTCCTGAGTAGCTAGGATTAGAAGCATGAGCCACTAGCACCTGGCATACATTACATTTTTTAAATCTATTCATCCATTGAAGGGCATCTGGGCTGTTCTATAACTTGGGTATAGTGAATAGTTATAGAGTAAGAAATTGTGCAAAATGGTTTCAATTCAACATGCTTATGAGTACATTGATACTGATCAATGTCACCTCTTCTATCATTTTCCTCCATCCTCCCAAACTATACCTATGCCCTCAACTTATTTGTTTCCCTCAACTTATTTGTTTGAGAGATTTTATTGTATCCTGACGGGGTTTTCTGGTATTACTAGATCATAGGAGAGTTCTAGGCTTAGTTTTTGAGAAATGTCCAACCTCTCTTCCATAGTAGTTAAGTAGAAGTCAAGAGAGTAGGTGTGGGAAGGTGGCTCAGTGGTAGAGCGCTTGCCTTGCATGCATGAGGCCCTGGGTTCAATTCCCCAGCACCACATAAACAAAAAGAAAAAAGCCAGAAGTGGTGCTGTGGCTCAAGTGGTAGAGCGCTAGCCTTGAGCTGAAGAGCTGAGGGACAGTGCCCCACGACAGGACCCCCCCCCCAAAAAAAGAAGAAGTCAAGAGAGTAGATTACAAAATCAAAGGACATAGGGCAGTCAGTGATCCAGTAATCAAGGTTGGTGCAGAGACTTTCAGATACAGTGAGGAGTTTGTTGATGATCCTTACCAAAATGCCCTTAGAGAAGTGGTAAAAATATAAACTGAAGTTCAGGGATTGAAGTGTGAAGAAATAAAGCTAAGGACTGAGATATTTACTAGTGAAGGGAAAGGAAGATAGTGGTATTGTATGGCAGGAATGCAAGATAAATGGTTTTTATTTTTTCCAAGTGAAAAGTGGTGGAATAGAGTAGGACAAATGACATAAGGAGTGGGTGAAGATGGACTATGTGATGTGTGGAATGAGAAATGGAGCTCACTAGGGACATATTAAAAACACTGCCAAATATAATACTGAAAGCCCAGCTGAAAATGGATGGCATGCATAGATTTGCGGGTACCTCAATGTGCCTTGCTGCATGCTTTATTGTGTGGGAGGGGACCATGTCAAATAATTCTCTAACTTCCCTCTCCAGTGCTTCTGAATAGTTGGAGGTGAGCACTTACTAATCTTTGGAGTACTGTTTATATCCTTTTTTCATAGTTACTTATTTAATATCTGCAGTATCCTAAAAGTTTGAGTCTAGTTTTATTCACATAAAACTGATGCAGAGCCATACTGTTAGTAAACTGAAGCAGTGGGATTCAAATACACTAGGTCTGAATACAATGCTGTTTTTCTATGCTAGTATGACAGCTTTGGCTCACTATAGGCCTGTAATTATCTATGCAGCCTGGAGTGGATGTGGAAAAGAGTTTCTTGGAAGGAATTGGGTACAGTTTGAATATTATTTTGTTCCTTTCTCTTTGTCCATACTCCTCTTCCCCATATATTCTGAGATAGCATTCATTTTGTAATCTCTTATCATAGTAGTTGTGGGCTAAATACATGGGGACTATGGCATTGAAGTTATGTTTATTATGAAGCATTTGAGGTGACAAGGTTGCATAGCTAAAAAATGCAAGCATGGAAGTTAATGGATGGGGGCAAAAGAGTAGGACAGTTAGAATGAGTTATCAAAGAGAAAGAAAATACATTGAATAGGAACATGGGAGAAAGCTAGAAGAGTTAAGATTGTACTATAATCAGAATAGTGCTATTTAAGATGCTATACATAGATTAATTCTAAGGGTGGTAGATCCAAGGTGGTATCTTTTTTGGGTTGAATTCAGAGCCTCACATATTCCCTCAGCATATTGCTTGACTGACTGGTGTGCTACCAGTTGAACCATGGCTCTAGTCTGGCTTTTTTGCTGGTTAATTGGTGATGCAGTCTTTCAAAAACTTTTTCCAGGCTGGCTTTGAACTTTCATCCTATGGACTTCAGTTTCTTATGTAGGTAGGACTACAAGCATGAAACACTGGTACCCAACTCGAGTGTCTTTGACTTAAGATGACATTCACTTTTTCTCAGTATCCATATCACACTGTTTATTCATAGTTTCGTATAAATAAAACTCTCCAGTGAAAGTTTTCACACAGATACTTGGCACTCTACCACTTGAGCTACATCTCCACTTTAGGCTTTTTTTGGTTAACTGGAGACAGGAGTCTCATGGACTTTCCTGTTCAAGCTAGCTTTGGACCATGATTGTTAAATCTCAGCTTCCTGAGTAACCAAAATTATGGGTGTGAGCCATCAGCTGGCAGAACTTTGTATTTATAATCATTCTATTTTTAAAATCTTTTTAAATTTTATTTTACTTTGTTGTAAAGGTGCTGTACAGAGGGGTTACAGTTACATTAGTAAAGTAATGAGTACATTATTTTCTCAAACATTTTTATCTACTCTTTCATTTTTAATCCCACTATTTCTTCCTCCTCCCCCAGCTCCTCCGCCTCCTCCAAAGTTGTTAAGCTTATTTCCAGCGTACTATCACTGTTGCATTGGTTCACCATTTGTTCTTGTTTTACCATTTGTTTTTCCCCTTCCCTTTCCCAAATCAGATAAATGTATATACAAGACCAGGGTGTCAGAATCAAAAACAGTGACTACCAGGGATAAACCAAAGGGAAAAAGAAAAAAAAATAACAAGACAGAACTTGATACAGTACTTTGACAAAAAGGTCAACAACAACAATAACAAAACCCTCTTGTTTCCACATTTTGGAGTTCATTTCGATTAGCATCATTTTTTTATGGTCATATGTGCATAACTATTGAGCTATTGTGATCCTCTGCTAGGACTATCCTAGACATATACTAATTATTACAAATAAGGCAAACCACAGAGCCTATGTTTCTTTGCATCTGGCTTACTTCACTTAATATGATTTCTTTCAAGTGTTTCCATTTCTTTATAAATGAGGGCATGTCATTCTTTCTGATTGAAACATAGAATTCCATTGTGTGTGTGTGTGTGTGTATACACCACATTTTCTTGATCCATTCATCTATTGAGGGGCATCTGGGTTGGTTACATACCTTATCTATGGTAAATAATGCTGCAATGACATAGTCATGCTGATAGCTTTAATATGGCCTTGCTTATGATCATTTGGGTAAAAGCCTATTTGTTTTTGTTAGTTCAATCTGTGGAGGCTTTGTGACTCTTCCCTTTGTTGTCAACTTAATGGCTCTCTTTCTATCTTCATAATATACTATTAGACATGACTTACCACACATGACTCCAAGTAGGAATTAAAATAAATATTGATCAAGCTGATAAAAAATAAAGCCCTTAGAACCCCTTATGGGCAAAGCGTTACACTATCCACATGTCACAGAAAGGTGCAAAAAATAAAAACAAAAATATTGAATTCACTAATTAACAAACCTTATGGTAAGCTACACTTTAGGAGAAATGCAAAGAGCTGAGACATTGACATTTATGGAAGTGCCTACTATGTGCTAGGCAGTAAACTATGCAGGTGCTTACAATAGTGCTATATATGATACATTCCATTTGAAAGATGTGAAAACTAAGATTCATGAGGTGTTCAACAATTAATAAAAGCCACAAAGAGACCTACGTCAGCATAAGGATCTACAACTTTCTGACACCACCTTCTTTCCATTACAGCACGGGGATGAAAAATGTTTCTTCACTTGCATAGCTCATATTGCAATTGGATAAATAATTACTACCCAGTTGTTTTGTGTAAAAGTCTTAAGAGATAAATTATTTCTCCCCCAAGGAAAGTGGTATCCATCTTTGCCAAGTAGGTTAGACAAGTGTACTGATCTACCACCCATATTTGAGAACACATACATGATCATGTGTGTGTGTGTGTGTGTGTGTGTGTGTGTGTGTGTGTGTGTGTGTATTTAGTGTACATTTGTATTGGTTGGACTGTTTGATGAGATAAAAAGGGTGAGGAAAAGAGAATTTTTGGGGGCAACCATAATGGAATACATTGGATCTGTGAAAGAACATGGTAAAAATTATTGAAAGCTGTTGAATGGTAGGAGGTAGAGGGAATGGTAAAAGTGAGAGTGAAATAAGGGGTGTTCATCTGAGTAAAGTGTTATATATACACATGTGAAATACAACAGTGAAAATCCTTTGAATAATGAACATATATTAAAAACATGGATGACAGGAATGTGAAACAGATTTTGTCATCACTCCACTAGTACACTAGTGGAGAGCAGGAGGGTGAAGGGAGAGAGTGAAGGATGGTGAATATGGTCAGAATACTCCATATGCATGTATGAAAATGTTGAGTGTGCTTTGGGAAGAGGAGAGGGAGAATAAGGAAGAGTGAAGTGTGAGAGAAGGGGTGAGTCTGCTCAGGTTACATTGTATGTATATATGGACATGTCAAAATGAAACTGCTTTGTACAACTAGTTGATTCTAATAAAATGTGGGGAAAAGAACAAAGTATGAAATCATCATTGGAGTATTTATCTATCCTTGCATCTAAGCATCATATATGTTAGGTACTTTTTATACTTTAGGAACAATAAAATACATGAACTATCTTTTTCTATGAAACTTACAGTCTGGCAGAGGAAAAAGACAATAAGTTCACAGATCAGAATGCATTTAAAAAGTGATATAGACTATGAAAGAAAATTAAGCTAGGTCAGGAGAAAGAGAGTGATAGGGCTGTCAAATACTATTTTGAATTAAGTGATCCCAGAAAGGCTTAAAGTGGCATAAGAGATTTGAATAACATGAAATTAGCCACAAAAATAAATCTGGAAGAACAGAGTTCTTGGCTAGAAAAATATTACATGTAATGGCCATGCTGTAGAAACATATTTGGTCTCTCCATGTAACTATGTAATTGTGTCTGTGGCAGGGTGAATAGAGGGAACATGTCATATTACATGAGGTTTCTGGTGTAAGAAAGTGTTAATTTTTCCTGTTCTTGTACAATAAGGATAAATGCTACTATTTATAGGGCCAGAGTAAGGAAGAGAGAAAATTCATGTCAAGACCTTGATGTAAGTCTGACACATGGGAAGTGCTCAAAAACTGATACATGCCATCATTGTTATTATTATCAAGCTGATCATAGCTAGTTTTACCACACAAGTGGCAGGGTTTGAATTAGAGACATGAGTCAGAGCAGGTGACTCTTTGAAGAGCAGTCTTGGAGAGGAACATAAGCAAAGATGAGACAGCTTGAAATAGGAAGCAAGATCTGCATCCTTCAGAGGCAATGACTAGAGTGGTGTCACATAGACTGACATTTAATATGGGCAGAAAGACTAGAACATGAAAAACAGGGATGAAAACCACTGAATTGTGAAAAGAAAGGCATTACCTTCAGAATCTCAACAACTACTATAAAATAGCAATAACTATGTAAAAATATTGATAAAAGTAATGAACTAGCCCCTAGCTGCTTCATAAGAAGGGTAGAAAATATTTTAATCTACTTCTGGCTTCCTCCTAGTCTCAGGATTAAAAAATAAAGATGCGTTATCTATTGTTAAGAAACACAGGAGGATTTGTTAGGAAATGTAAAGACTTGGAAAAAATTATATTAAGTGAAGTAAGCCAGACTCAAAGAAACATAGTTCCCATGGTTTCCCTGATGTTCAGTAACTAGTGTATGTCTAGGACAAGCAGAAAAGGTCAAAAGGTATGTACATATAACCTGATGCTAAGTGAAATGAACCCTAAGATAGGGACACGAGGTTTAATCTTTCTTGCTGTTCTTTTTAATGTACTTATAATGTACTATGTGATTTTTTTTTTGTTTCTTTGTATGGTCTTCCCCTATGGCACAACCCTTGTTGCCATTGTATTTGATTCTGGTGTCCTGTATCTTGTATATACCTTTTTCTAATTAGGGGAGGGGTGACAGTTACATGAGCAAGGTAATGAGTCCACTTCTTATTGAGCATTGTTACACCCTCCTTTATTTTTCCCCTACCATCCCTTTCCTCTCCACCTCCCCAACTCCCTCCCCCCCAAACTTGTGCATCTCATGTTACAATGGATCATCCTGTATCCTTATTTCAACATTTTGTTATTTCCCTTCCCCTCCCCAATTAGAAAAATGTATATACAAGATGCAGGACACCAGAATCAAATACAGTGACAACAGGAGTTGTACCAGTTTAAGTACATTAAAAAGAACAGCAAGAAAGACAAAACCTCTGTGTCCTTATCTTGGGGTTCATTTGCTTAGCATCAGGTTATATGGTCATATGTACATAGCTTTTGACATTTTCTGCTTGTCCTAGACATATACTAGTTATTGCAGATAAGGGAAACCATGGGACCTAGGTTTCTTTGAGTCTGGCTTACTTCACTTAATTTATTTTTTCCCAAATCTTTCCATTTCCTTACAAATGAGGTGGTTTCATTCTTTCTGATGGAGGCATAGAATTCCATTGTATGTATCTATACATATATATATGTATATATATATATGTATATATATATATATATCACATTTTCTTGATCCATTCATTTACTGAGCTCTATTAAAGCAGTAACCAGTAGACTCCGAGTTCTGACAAACAGGTTTTCTGTCCATCACACAATATTGAGGAAATTATATAGGTGTGTGTGTGTGTGTGTGTGTGTGTGTGTGTGTGTGTGTGTGTGTGTGTGTGTGTGTCTAGGGCTTGGACTCAGGGTCTAGCCACTGTCCCATAACTTTTTTGTGTTCAAGGCTGATGCTCTACCACTTGAGCCACAATTCCATTTCTAGCTTTTTACCAATAAATTGGAGATTAGAATCTCACCGTTTTTCCTGTTTGCCCTTGCTTTGAGCTGTGATCTTATATCTCAGCCTCCTGAGGAACTAAGTTTACAGGTACAAGCCATGGGCACCCAGCTATATAGCATTTTGTGGCTGATAAAGAAAAGATTTTCTAAGGATACAGGATGACCCATTGTAACAAGGAGATGTAAAAGACACTATGTTGAAAATGAACTTTATAACTTTGTGGGCGGGTGGTGGGTGGGAGGGAGGAGTTGGGGAAGTGAGAAGGAATAGGATGGTAGTGGAAAAGCAAAGGAGGGGGTAAAAATGCTGGATAAGAAATGAACTCATTACCTTGCTCATGTAAGTGGAACCCCTCTCTACAGTATCTTTAAAATAAAAATATATATTTAAAAAGAAGAAAAGATTTTCTGTAAACATATTTATTTATTATCTTATTTTCTTGTACCCCCAATTAGTGCTATTTATGCATGAGGTTGATGTGTGCACCTGTGGCTCGTGTAGTTGAAAGAGTTTATAATCAATATGGAAAATGGTCTGATATATGTAATCTTGTGAAGAGTGGAAGACTGGGGAAGTTCAGAAATTGATGGTCTGAACAGGAAATAAGACTATAAATGAGTGGTTTTAAATTGCAGTAAGAAGAAAGAACTGACTAAAGCCCAGGATCCACTAGAAATTGACCAATAAGTTTTGAGGAGCTTAAAAAAATTCGAAAAGCCTAATATTTATCAAAATGAACTCCAGGAAATGGAAACGAGGTTTTTGTTTCCTCTTCTTTGTTGCTGTTTTTGTTTTGTTTTCCTTTTGTCTTGTTTATTCGTTTGTCTTTGAGAGGGTAAAGGGGGACACAGGAATGGAGAGACAAAGGGTGAACAAATGTAGCAGTGGTACTCACTAGACACTATGTTGAAAATGAACTATACAACTTGTGGGTGGAGACAGGAAGCTAAAACTGGGAAAGGGTGAGGGACAGCATGACACTGTCCAAAAAGACATGCACTCACTATCTGACTTATGAAACTGTAACCCCTCTGTACATCACCTTTAAAATAACAATAAATACTGTTGGGAAGGTGGCTCAGTGGTAGAGCACTTGCCTTGCATGTTCGAGGCTCTGGGTTCAATTCCTCAGCATCACATAAGCAGAAAAAAAGAGCCAGAAGTGGTGCTCTGGTTCAAGTGGTAGAGCGCTAGCCTTGAGCTGAAGAGCTGACGGACAGCGCCTAGGCCCAGAGTTCAGGCCCACGACCGGACCCAAAATAAATAAATAAATAAAAATAAATATTCTTTAAAATTTTCAAAAAGCCACTACTTTGGTAAAATTCTACTAGCTGGCATTGGAAATAATATAAAATGATGCCAACTTCTTGCACAGTACCTGACAAAAATTATCTAGGATACTTTAAGAAGAGTAACTTTCCATAGTCTGAGAAGTGTGCTTCAGGAATCACCATGTTGTAACAAAGCAGTGGTGATGGTAGCATCCCTTTTCTGAAAGGTACTTATAAAATATTCAGTAAAAATAAAATTCTAGCAACATTCAGGAGATTCAATCTAGTAATCTCCATTTTGGAAATGTACCCTAAGGAGCCATAAGGCCCGTATAGCTGAAGATGTGGGTCACCAAAATGACTAAGAACTAGGGAAAATTTGGTTGGGTACTTTAATGGTGTTTTAAACATTCTGTCAGGAGTAACTGGACTTCATTATTAGAGCCAGACTGTACTTGTAGGAGTTTATGGACTCCTGTATATCCACTGATATTTACACAAGAATTACAGCATAAGTTGGGTGTCCATCATTGCTTCTGCATGATTTTACCTTATAAGATGACATATTTGATCCTAGTGTAAGATAAATCATTATACACTTTAGAGCACAAGACAGAAGAGAACACAGCCTGGAAAGAATCTAAACAAGATATTTTAAACTCCTATGTGACCAGTGACCCACACAAAACACTATGGGCATTTTGATATAACTTCGGTTACTTGGTTCAGATCCTGGGATCTGACTTCTACTTTGTAGACTTAGAGAGCTTCACAATACTATCTCCAGATAACCTCAAAGTATTAGAGTCTGATGCAGAGAACAGAATATATTAATTTATACAATGCAAAGAACAATGTGTGGTAGTTAGGATGGTCATATGGGAATTTTAAGGCTATAGGCAGACCCATATAAGAAGCCAAACAAATACCAGACCATCTCAATGTACATCAAAATTACATAATGGAAATACAATAAAGCAGGCTGAAGGATGTATTCACAAAAGAGCTAGTGAGATGGAGAATTCAGATTTCTCATGGCTAACAAGGCTGTTTTTGCTTTCCACAGCTGGCTCCATATTGTTCCCCCAAACCTATCTCATTTTGTACCCCTTTGCTCTGATCTACTACTATTATAAATAGTAAAACTGGCAGCAATCTTTTTTTTATTGTGAAAATACTGTACAGAAGAGTTGTTATTACATGGGCAAGATAATGAGTACATTTCTTATCAAGCATTGTTGCCTCCTCCTTTGTTTCCCCTTCCCATCCCATTACCTCTCCCCCCCTCCCCCCGCCCTGCCAAAGTTGTAAAGTTAGTTTTCGACATAATGACTTGTACATCTCATTGTTGGCAGCAATCTTATTTTATTTATTTATTTATTTTTGTTTATCGTGGGACTTGAACTCAGTGCCTGGACACTGTCCCTGAGCTTTTTTGCTCAAGGCTAGCACTCTGTCACTCTGAGCCAGAGTTCCATTTCTGGTTTTCTGGGGGTTAATCAGAGATATGAGTCTCTCAGACTTTCTTGCCTGGGCTGGCTTTGAACTACCATCCTCAAATCTAAGCCTCCTGAGTAGCTAGGATTACAGGCATGAGCCAGTGGTGGCCAGTGAGCAATCATACTTTTAATTTCTAAACGTGAAGTAGGGAGTGTTCCCTGAACTGAATATTGGCAACCAAACAGGTCTTAGAAGGAGTAGTTCTCAGGTTAAGCCTACCTGGAGTTTATTCTTTAGTTCAGTCCTATCTGTCCTGTAGATCATGGCTCGCTTCATAAATACTGGGCCAGATGATGTTTTAGGAATTTTACTCCTGGAGAATTTTAAGAGTCAACAGTTACAAAGTTAAAAATAGAAAACATCAAACAAAACCCAACAGGACCAAAACTCCAGGTTCCATACTTGACTTAAACCAAGAACCTTAATCCTTTTACAGTCATGCCAGTTTTTAATTACCAAAGGTAATTAAAGAAAAAGTAATTTGTCTGTGAAGTGAGACCCTGAGGAGTGGAGATGGACAATACTGACCTTGTAACAGAAATAGCTCTCAACCTTCAGCCTCTCAGGAGTCTAGCATTGCTTACAGTCTGTCTTCTGGGCAAGCATCCCTGAAAATAGCTAAGAACAAAATTTCTTTTGCTAATAGTAGTTTTATATTCTTAAGAAATGGTTCCATGAAGGGGAACATTACTTATCAAGTAATGGTAAATGAGTTTTAGTTCCATCTTTACTTGTGGTATTTTTCAAGTATTGTACTTGAAATCTTGATGCCTTAATCATGAAAAAGTTGTTCGAGAGGGTTTTAATAGCAATGATGATTCCTTCAACATTTTCTTTCTAAATGGGGTAGGAGTGGAAAATGGGCATTCCTAGGGGGAAGATTCAAAGGTAGAAAAAGAAAATCTCTGGACACTATCTCTGCAATTTCTCTTTATGAATAAGAGCTGAACCTTCTAGGTACACACACACACACACACACACACACACACACACACAAACACACAGTGACCTGAAAATACTGACATGAGTAATATATGTACCACTTTAGCTTCTTTCTTTTTTTTTTTAACTGTATTTTTTTGTCTTTTCTTTTTTGGTACTGGGGATCGAACCCAGGACGTTGCACTTGCTAGGCAAGCGCTTTGCCACTGAGCTACATCCCAGCCCTTTAGCTTCTTTCTTTTGAGGAAGGAAGAAAAATCTTAGGCCCTGTGAACTTTGAAGACGATATCATTGAACACTTGGGCCGTCTAATTTAGCTATCATCCATATGCATTAGAGGAAATATGTATCATTCAATTAAAAATTGGATATCTCACTTAGAATAAAATGATTTGGTGATGATGGTAAAAGAAAGGAACTAGCAGCATGATAGTTTATATTTTTTACACATCCCAAACCAAAGCCTAGTATTATATACCCCAATGATTGACTTTCAGAGGGAGTAAACTGGAAAACTGCTTTATCCTGCTGAAGTATTATACAGTAGATCACTGGCATCCACCTGTTATGGTTCCAAAGAAATTGCTGTTGAGGAAATGCTAAGGATACAGAGAGTTCAGTACAGTACCAGAGATACTTGATATAATTTTCCTATAATATTGCCCAACATACTAAAGACTTACCAGCTTTCAACAAATGTAAACATTTCACTTTATCACTTTAAGAACAACTTTTACCTTACTTTGAGGGGCATTATTTGCTTTCTGGGAAGTACATTTTCACAAAATCAAGGGCAGAGAGCCACTCAGCAGATCACACAACTTAAATACAACTGGTATTGATAGATTATCCACATCAATGGAGATATGTGATTTACATGAGGGAACTAATTTAATAATCTGCAAATAAGGTAGGCTTACTATAGTTGGGGAATTAGTCATTGTCTTTGGGTTATAATCAGCTTGACAACTTTCCTAGATTATTCTTGATTGGATAAAAAACTCAGCAAGTGGATGATAAGAACCCTAGCTATATGATCCACTCTGTACCCTATGCCCTTCTGTTTTTGACTTCTATTGTTATTGCTTAAAATCAAGATGGAAAATTATCATTGCCTATACATATCTTTGTAAATTCATGACTCTAAACATTTTTGACTAATTAGTCAGACTCTGATAACCTGGGAGTAACATTCCACATGTCTTAAACTGGAGAGAATAACAATAGAGATTCCTAATAATCACATAAGTATTCCCTGATGTATGGATGTATCAAATCCTTAAGATCTGAGTGAAAAAGTACATAATGATGTTCAGTTATAAATCACATACTTTAAATGGGAACAGGCAAGATTTTCTTGCTTTTTTAAGTACAAGGATTTGAGTTCAGGGCCTTGTGCTTGCTGAGCTGGTGCTTTACCATGTGAGTGCACACTTTCAGCCTATTTTTGTTTATTCTTTTTGAGACATTCTTATTTCCTGCCTCAATGTTTGTCTGGACGATGATCCATATTTTAGGCTGCTATTGTTGGTAGAATGACAGACACACACAACTTTATCTATCTTCCCCTTTATGGAGATAGTGTCTTACAGGACTTTTCTACCCAAGCTAGCTGGGAATTGGGATTCCACCAATCTCAGTTTTTCATATAGCTTGGGATAACAGATGTAAGACAGTGCACCCAGCTATGAGTTGAGGATAGTTCTCATGAACTCTTCTACCTGTGCTAACCTCCAACCACAATTTTACCTGTTTCACCTCTCCAGTTAGCTAGGATTACAGGTGAGAGCCACTAATTCTTGGCTTCTTTCTTAAAAAAAAAACCTGAAAAATCATACTAATAAATACAGAGAAAATTGCTACAATGGGAAAATAACCACTTTAAACCTTCGTTGTACTATCGGATTCAGGCAAGGAAAAATCAGCAGATGCTAAAATCACTATACTAGAGATTACTGAGAAGAAAGATAATTACACACATCATGGCTCACAGATTATTTGCTAATTGCACATGAGGTGGGACAACAGAGAGACTTGGTGGACACAAGCATAAGGTCAAATGGTATAAAGGTTAAGATGATCCCTAATGTCCTTTGCCCTTGTATAATTCCTTCTTATGTAGTAGAATCTGTGAATATGAGATAGAATTATTTTACTAGCTATATATTACTTGGAAATTCCCCTATATGGGAATTCCCCTGTATGGGCCTATATCTAAAGACCTGTTGGTCTAACAAAGTGAATGCCAGGAAGCTAGGACTTGAGGTGTTGGGGAGGGTTGAAGTTGAGCAGGGGAGGGGTAAGGTTAAGTGGAGAAGGGTAAGTAAGAATGGAGAATTTGGCCATAATATTCAATGTATATATGCATGATGGAACTAGGTAAATTGAGGAGATTTTCAGGTTGGGAAAGATAGATGGGGTTGGGAAAGAAAGAATTGTTGAAGTGGTGACTTGATAAAGATGCATTGTACTCATAAACTGACATGGTGAATTGAAACACATTTGGACAATAATAAATAAAATAAAATAAAAATAATAAAAACATCAATTTTTGACAAGAAATGTACTCACTACCTTATATATGTAACACCTCTGTACATCACCTTGAAAAGAAAATTAAACTAAAAAAATCATGAAAATAGACCTGCTGTTCCTTGTTCCTAGAAGCATTATTCACAATAGCCAAGATACAGAATCAATGGATGACATGATCAAGAAAATATAGTATATAAATATACATCAACATCAACAAAGGAAAATCCTATCATTTACAATAATATTGATGAACATGGATGGAAGACATTAAGTAAAATAAACCCAACACAAGAAGATGAATACTGTATGATCTCATTTATATGTGTTATCAAAAAGTCATTAGATTCAAAAAAATAGAAGAATGATGGTTAGTAAGAGCTGGGGGTGGGAATTTGGAAGATATTGGTCAAATGATACAAAATGTTAGCCAGGTACAATTGTTCATGCCTGTAATTTCAGCTACTAGGGAAAGCAGAGATTGAGAGGACTGAACATTACTATTACCATTCTTATTTTCACTACTGTTATCATGATCATGATCAAGATCATCACCATCATTTTAGGTCCACAGATGCACAAGAATATATAATATTTTGCTTTGAGCTTAGCTTATTTCTCTCTACACAATGATGTCCAGTTGCACCCATTTTCTTGAAAAAGGCACAATTACATTTTCTTTATGGCTAACCATATTCCATATACATACATGCATCATATTACATTTTCATATTTTTCATTAATTGGATCCTTGGCACCCAGACTGATTACAACATTTGGTTATATGAAAAGAATTGCAATAAACATGAATATACAATTATCTCTTGTATATTGATTTATTCTCATATATATATATACATACATATATATATATATATATATGTATATATATATATATATATATATACATGCACAAGAGTGATATGGTAAGATCATAGAGCATTTTTTTCTTGAGGCATCTCCATACTGGTTCCATAGCAGTAGAAAATCCTTTATTCTTATGAGATGTTTTCAAATGTCTTTGACTAAAGAAAGAAGTATAAATGAAGATTGAAATATGCTACATCATTTAAATATATACATATATCTGTCAAATTATGTATTATACAAATGGAATCCATAGCTAGGACAAAGATAGAAAGAACAGTGGGTGTCTGTAGTGTGTCTCAAAGAAGAATGCAGAATTTCTGGCTTGAATCAGATGGCAATTTGAATGCTAATACTGCCATATACTGCAGATGAAAAATACGGAAGCAGGTTTCTTTGGAGGAAGTGGGGGTTGGGACTGAAAGAACGATAAATTTAGTCTTAAATATACTGAGGTTGCAGTGAATGGAGAATATTAAGTAGAAATATTCAATATTTACTTGGCAAATACAGATAGAAACTTTGGAGGCAAATAGAAATAAAGTATTTTATTGATGAATAGCCATATCACTGTGAATACTGAGGGAGTTTGTCATATGAGAAGAGGAGGGAGTTAGACCAGAACCTTTAAGTTGTGTGGGGGAAGAGGTTAAAAAAGCAAATGAAGAAAAAAATCATGGAATATAGTTTCAGAGAAGTGGGAAAAGAACGAAGAGGTACAACACAGAAGTAAAGATTTTACAATAGGAAAGCATAGTGGTCTTTGATCCACACATCTCATATAGGTTACAGTGAAGAAAAAAATGACCAAACTGTTCAGCCAGAATCCAAGTGGAAACAGGTCAGTAATCATTACAAAGTGAGAAAAAGCAGACCTTTCTATAATTTTGGAAGTGGGGAAAAGAAATGTAAAATGTGAGAAAGGAATTGTAAAGTCAAAAAGGGCATTACTTTTTGGCTATTAACATAATAGTGGAAAAGTATCTTGCTAGAAAGGAAAATTGCAAAGAAAATGCAAGTGAGTATTCCTTTTTTTTTTTTAACAGTTTCAAATTACTCTTATTTCCATGACTTCAGAGACTTACATATTTTGAAGAAATACAAAAAAGTAAAAAATCTTACTAATTTTCTTTCCAGAAATGTAACCACAAAATGTAACCACATAGCCAAATCTAGCTCACTACTTGTTTATATATATATTTTTTATTGCAAAAATACTGCACAGAAGGGTTACAGATACATGAGTAGGGTAATGAGTATATTTCCTACTGATCATTGTTACCTCCTCCTTTGCTTTTCCCCTACCATCCCTCCCATCCCCACCTCTCCAACTCCTCCCACCCCCAATTGTAAATTTCATTTTCAACATAGTGTCTTGTACATTTCATTGTTACAATGGATCAACATCTATCATTTCAGTATTTTGTTATTTCCCTTCCCCTCCAAAAATTATAAAAATGTATATATAAGATGCAGGGCACTGGAATAAAATACAGTGAAAACAGGTGTTATATTATGGGGGAAGAGTATACAAAAGAAACAAAAAAATCAAATAGTACATTATAAATACATTAAAAAACCATAACAAGCAAGAAAAAAAAACATTTGAGTCCCTATCTTGGGGTTCATTTCGTTTAACATCATCTTATATGGTCATATGTACATAGTTTTTTGACATTTTCTGCTTGTCCTAGACATGTACTAGCTATTGCAAACAAGGGAAACCATGAGACCTATGTTTCTTTGGGCCTGGCTTACTTCACTTAATATAATTTTTCCAAGTGTTTCTATTTCCTAACAAATGGGTCAGTGTCATTCTTTCTGATGGAGGCATAGAATTCCATTGTGTGTGTGTGTGTGTGTGTGTGTGTGTGTGTGTGTGTGTGTGTGTATGTGTGTATACACACACACACACATATATCACATATATCACTTTTTCTTGATCCATTCATCTACTGAGGGGCATCTGGGTTTGATCCATATATTAGCTATGGAGAATAATGCTGTGATAAACATAGTTGTTCTGGTAGCTTTGGTATGACCTTGTTTGTGATCATTTGGGTAAATGCCTAAAGTGGGATTGCTGAGTCATAGGGGAGCTCTATGTGGAATCTTTTGAGGAACCTCAATACTGCTTTCCAAAGTGATTGAACAAGTTTACACTCCTACCAACAATGCAGTAGGGTTCCCTTTTGGCCAAATCCCCTCAGCATCTGTTGTTATTAGAGTTCTTGATTATAGCCATTCTAACTGGGGTGAGGTGGAATCTCAATGTTGTTTTGATTTGGTTTTCTTTTATGGCTAGAGAATTTGAGCATTTCTTCATGTGTTTATTGGCCACTCTTATTTCCTCTTCAGAGAAGTCTCTCTTTACGTCTTTAGCCCACTTAGTAATCAGGAAGTTGCTTCTTTGAGGATTTGTTTTTGGGGGATTTAGTTTTTTTGAGTTCTAAGTATATTTCAGATATGACACCCTTGTCCGTTGTATGGCTAGTAAAGATCTTCTCCCAGTCTGTGGGCTTTCTATTGATCTTGCTAGCTATGTCCTTTACCATGAAGAAGCTCTGCAGTTTCATGAAATCCCATTTGTCCAACCTTTCTTTGATTTGTTGTGTTTCTGGGTCTCTATTAAGAAAATTTTGGCCTGTGCTAAGGAGACCTAGTTTTTCCTATTCCTTCCTGTAATGTTTCAGTGTGTCTGCTTTTATTTCATGTTCTTTGATCTATTTTGAGTTGATTCTGGTTCAGGGTGATATATAAGGATCTAGCTTTAGTTTTCTACAAGTGTTTAACCAATTTTTCCACCACCATTTACTGAAAAGGCTATTTTTCTTCCATTCTATTTCTTTAGCTCCCTTGTCAAAGATTAGGTTGCTATAGGCGTGTGGGTTCATTTCCGGGTCTTCATTCCTATTCCATTGGTCCTCAGGTCTGTTCTTGTGCCAGTACCAGGCTGTTCTTATTAGTATGGCTTTGAAGCAGAGTTTGAAATTTGGTATTGATATTCCTCCAGCACTCTTTTTTCTGCTAATGATTGTTTTTGAGATACGGGGTCTTTTATTGTTCCATATGAAATTTTGGATTGCTTCTTCTATTTCATTGAAGAATGAGGTTGGTCTATTGATAGGTGGTACATTGAAGCTGTATATGGCCTTTGGCAGTATTGCCATTTTTATGATGTTAATCCTCCCAATCCAGGAGCTTGTGAAGTTTTGCCAATTCCTTAGTTCTGCTTTAATTTATTTTTTCAGGTTTTTAATGCTTTCATCATAGAGTTCCTCCACTTCTTTAGTTAACTCTCAAGTATTTTATTATTTTTTTGTGAGGCTATTACAAAAGGGGTTGGGACTATTACAAAAGGTGTTGCTTTCTTAATTCCAGCCACACTCTTCTTGTTATTGGCATACATGACAGCCATTGATTTCTGAGAGTTAATTTTATACTCTGCTACTGTGCCAAAATTTCCAATCAGCTCAAATAACTTGGGAATGGAGTCCTTGGGGCTCTTTAAATACAAGATCATGTCATCTGCAAAGAGGGAGAGTTTTACTTCATCTTTCCCTATTTGGATCCCCTTTATGTTTGCATCTTGTTTTATTGCCCTAGCTAGGCCTTCTAATACTAAGTTGAAGGGGAGTGGAGAGAAGGACATCATAGTCTCATTCCTGAGTATAGGGGAAATGTAGTTTCCCCTAATGGGATGGGGATAGAGAGGCCCAGTGATGCAAGAAAATAATAAATGTTAGATTCTTACCCAATCATAGTTGCTAGGAAACAATGTATTCTGGTTGAAGAGAAGCAAATTTATTACAGATGAACAGTGGACAGAGTAGATGGATCAGTCAAGTCTTTTGCATGAAATTGAACAATTACTACACGTTGTCTATCTAAATGTCTTCAGATGTTTGAATTAACAATCTTGGTTCTGAATCTATACCACAGCCTATATCTTCAGCCCATTACTGTATAAATTAGCCATATTCCCGTAGGAAAATATGCTCAGGAACTTTTTATATTTTTTTATTATAAAAATACTGTACAGAGGGGTTACAGTTACACGAGTAAGATAATGAGTAAATTTCCTATTGACTATTGTTACCTCTTCCTTTGTTTTTCTCCTACCATCCCTTTCCTCCCCACCTCCCCAACTTCTCCCTCCCCCGCCCAGGTTGTAAAATGCATTTTCAACATATTATTTTGTATATCTCATTGTTACAATGGGTCAACCTCTATCCTTATTTCAGCTTTTTGTTATATCCCTTTCCCTCCACATATTATAAAAATGTATATACAAGATGCAGGACACCAGAATCAAATACAGTGAAAACGGGTTATACCGTGGGGGAAGAACATACAAAAGAAAGAAAAAAATCATATAGTACATTATAAATACGTAAAAAACAATAGCAAAAAAGAAAAAAACCACTTGTGTCCCTATCTGGGGTCCATTTCACTTAGCATCATTTTATATGCTCATATGTACATAGCTTTTGACCTTTTCTGCTCATCCTAGAATTATACTGTAAGAATGGCCAATAGACACATGAAGAAATGCACAATTTCTCTAGCCATAAAAGAAATACAAATCAAAACAACATTGAGATTCTACCTCATCCCAGTTAGAATGGCTATAATCAAGAATTCTAATAACAACAGATGCTGGAGAGGATGTGGCCAAAAGGGAACACTACTGCATTTTTGGTGAAAGTGTAAACTTGTTCAACCACTTAAGAAAGCAATATGGAGATTCCTCAAAAGACTCCACATAGAGCTCCCCTATGACCCAGCAATCCCAACTGTGTAAATTTACCCAAACAATAACAAACAAAGTCATACCAAAGCTACCAGCACAAGTAAGATATGGAACCTACCCATGCCCCTCAGTAGATGAATGGATCAAGAAAATGTGAAATATATGTATGTATATAAATATGTATATATATATAATGGAATTCTATGCCTCCATCAGAAAGAATGACACTGACCCATTTGTTAGGAAATGGAAAGACTTGGAAAAATTAAGTGAAGTAAGCATATCACATTTTCTGTCTCTCTTGTGTATATGTGTATGTAAAAGAACATGCATGTATGCATACATGTGTGTATGTATTCCTGCGTATATTTATGTATTTTATTTTAGGTCTAGCATCCACATAGGATAGAGCATGCAACCTTAGTCCTTCTAAATGAAGGACTTAAAATATTGTTGACTTCTGGCTTAAAATATAATTAACTTGCTATGTACATTATAGCTTAATATTGGCTTGGTACCAGGATGGAAGCTTCGTGAAGGAAAGATATGTGCTAAAGTTTGACCTAGGTGCTATATATCAGTACTTAAACTAAGAAGTAAATGGGTTCTCAGTGATAGTGGATGATTAATGAGATGTAAGAGTTAAGGGAAAAGGAATCAAGAATTATAGCCAGGATTTTAGCTTTGGTAACCAAGTTGGATGATAGCAACTCAGATTTGAAGCAAGAGGGAAGCAATAAATGCAGTTTTAGGACTAAGAGGTGTCTGTGACACACACACACACATACACACACACACACACTTTAGGTAGGGAGATACCAGTCTGGTGTTGAGGAAAGAAGCCTGGATTGTAGAAATAAATTAAATAGCCTTTAGCTCCAGGTCTTGGTTGAAGCTGAGTGAGGGGATGAGATCATCCAAGCATTGAGTATAACCTTAGATGGAGAGCTAGCCAATGATTTATCTTTGTAGAACATCAACATTTAATGGATAGGCAGAGAAAAATAAACCACAGATGGGGATGGGGAAGAAACTGACAAATAAATTTCAGAAAAATGAAAACAACATGGTATTTTTGAGATCCAAGTGCCAACAAGGTTAAAAAATAACGCATGGGTTAAGTAAGTCACGTGCAAAATAGTGCCCGCTGGTTTTGCCAGTAAGGATACTGATAAGGGAATGAAGTAGCTGGGTGAAACACAGGGGAAGGCTTTCAAAGTCTGAGTAAAATTCTCTTTTCCTCAAATCTTGTTGAGTAGGAGAGGAGGGGAGAGGAGTAGAGAGAAGGGATGGGATGAAGGCGAGGAAAAGAGAGAGGAAGGGACAGCTAGAGAGGGATCAATGTGAAGTCAAGCTTTTTGAGCATATCAAACACCTGGACAAGTCTCAATGTAACCAGAACACATCAAATTGAAGATACCTTTTAAAAATAAGTCATATTGGATTGTGCCCCAGTGCAATCTGATGACTGTCACCTGTTTATAAGGTGACCAAGGACCATATGAGAATATATTTTTCACCACAAAATAAGTCAGAATTAGACATTTTAAACCAAGTTTCCATATGGCTGTTGTTCCAGTCTATCATGGTGAAATAAAGACTGTTAAGCCAAGAATCTGGTAGATGTGTTCCTAGAGTCCCACTTTGTAATTATTAGCTAAATAATCTTCTACAAGTTATTGAGCTTGTGTTTGCCTCAGGTTTTCTTATGTGCAAACCAACCTCACAAAATCATAACTAGGATTGAAGGACACAAGGGCTTTGAGAGTGTTTGTATCAATATGAAGTATTAAAATACTGGGTAAGGTTACTGAACACTTAAAAAAGCAATTAATTATTTTATTTCTTTTTATTTTTTTTTGCCTACCCTGGGCCTTGAACTCAGGGCCTAGGCAGTGTCTCTAAGGTTCTTTTGCTCAAGGCTAGCACTCTACCACTTGAGCCACAGCTCCACTTTTGCTTTTTCTGTTTTTGTGGTACTGAGGAATTGAACTGGGCTTCATGCATGCTAGGCTAACATTCTACCACTAAGCTACATTCCCAGCTGCTATTTGTATTTTTTGTGTGGTATTAAGAGTTAAATGCAGGGCTTAGGCACTGCCACTTTGAATTTTCACTTAAGGGTAGAACTCTATCACTTGAGCCACAGTTCCACATCTGAGTTTTGGTGGTTAATTGAAAGTAAGAGTCACATTGCTTTTCAAGATCAGACTGGCTTTGAACTGTGATCCTCAGATCTTGGCTTCCTTAGTAGCTAAGATTACAGGTGTGAGCCAGATGTGCCTGGCACAACATTTAGTAGATTTATTTTGAATGATTATGGTACTGATATTTTTCCCTTTTTTTTTTTTTGGTCCAGTCGTGGGGCCTGAACTCTGGGCCTGGGCTCTGTCCCTCAGCTCTTCAGCTCAAGGCTAGTGTTCTACCACTTGAGCCACAGCGCCAGTTCCGGCTTTTTTCTTTTTGCTTATGTGTTGCTGAGGAATCGAACCCAGGGCCTCAGGCATGCAAGGCAAGCGCTCTACCACTGAGCCACCTTCCCACCCCATTTTTCCCATTTTCTAGGTGAGAAAACTGAGACAAGTTTGGAGTCTTGTCCAAGATACATAGCTAAGGATTAGTGGAGTAAAGACATGAAACCAGAGGGCGTGGCACTAGAATTCTGCAGAATCCTTATGCTATTACCCCAGGACCCTAATACAAAGATTTGCCAGGACCGTGGGGGAAATTAGGAGAAAACTCTGTATCTTCTCTTTCCCCAAATGCATGGATATTTACGTACGTATATTTTAAAAATATATTATTTGAGAGAAGTCACTGATTTGCATCACTGCATAAAACTCTTGCTTGGTGGTTCATTCTGGGAACTCAGATGAAAAATGCTGGGCTTAATTTCACTATTAGTAACCTTTGTGCCTCAAACCCTGTCATAACAGCCTTCTAGAAAACTGGGAGTGGCTGCAGCTCTCTTGCTTCACTCTATCGCCGCCTGCTGGTCGGCTCATGATAATGACAAGAGCATCGTCAAACTTCTTGCCTTCAGATATCTTTTCTCATATTCAAGAGATTTCTCACGAAGTTGCTCTCATAGCTCTGGGGTCTACAACCCCAAATACGAGGTTAGGGAATGGGGCCTAGTCTCAAATCCGGGCCACCAACGTTTTCCCGTCATTCTCTGGGGCGCAGCGTGTGTCCTCGCCATTTTAGGTTTTACACATACTGCGTCACTAGAATTAGGGAAATGGCCTTGAGGATTCAGCAGAGGGCGCTAGAGCACATCATTCTTAGTCACAGGCTAAGATTTTTGCTAACTGGAAATTTCAACTTTCTAATGCACTTTTTAAACTGTGTGTTTCCTTTGTAGACAGCATACACTAACATGGACCCTTCTAAGCATTCTGCTACGCATCCCTCTGCCTTCATGACGTTCTTTCGGTTGTTTTTAGTATTAAAGTTTACAGAACTTTCAGATTAAAAGACATATATAGAAAAAAGACCACCCCAGTTTAATATCCCCTGTTCTAATTTGTCAAAATTCCACTGTTTACATCTTCATTCCTGTAGTCCTTCTTACTGACTACCTACTCTTTCCAAACCAAGGAATTGATCGTCCAAACAGGACTGATAATCAGATTAGATTTACATTAGATTTGAATCATTGTCCTTGTATTAGTTGTGCAACCTGTCCCTCGACCTCTTTGAGGTTTCACTCATAAAATTGTATTATATACATAATATATAACATGTGTGTGTGTGTGTGTGTGTGTGTCTGTGTGTGTGTGTGTCTGTGTGTGTGTGTTTGCTGATGGCTCACATCTGCAATCTTAGCCAGCCTGGGGAAAGGAAAGGCTATGAGACTCTTATCTCCAATTAAGCACCAAAAAGCCAGAAATGGAACTATGACTCAAGTGGTGAAGCACCCACCTTGAGCTTAAGGACAAACAAAGTGCTTAAATAAGGATACAGGTTGACCCATTGTAACAATGAGAGGTACAAGACACTATGTTGAAAAAACAAACTTAACAATTTAGGTGGTGGTGGGGAGAGTGTAGTTGTGGAGGTGGGAGGGAAGGGATGGTAGGGGAAAAACAAAGGAGGAGGCAACAATACTTGATAAGAAATGTACTCATTACCTTGCTCATGTAATTGTAACCCCTCTGTACAGTATATTCACAATTAAAATCTGAAGGACATTGCTTAGACAATGAGTTCAAGCTCCAGGACCAGCGCGCGCACACACACACACACACACACACACACACAGACACACACAGACACACAGACACAGACACACACACACACGCCAAGCAAGAACAAAAGGAACTGAGTTCCAGCTCCAATACCAGCACATCACATCCCCTTGCCACAAATCCTGCATATGTGTCATTTAGCCTATAGGAAATAGTTCCAAATCCTTATTGTGACAACAGGGACTTCCACAGTCTGATCCTTTCTTCCTTTTCTGATCTGTACCCTTGCTACTTTATTCCTAAATAATACACTCTTTATGTGACATTGTTCTCATCACAAATCTAGACTGGGTTAGGTTTTCACTCACTCTTTATCTCAGCGTAGTGAAAAGTTTTCATTACTTACCCTTTTATTTTTCTCTAAATCTAGACAGTGAGCTCTTTGAGAACAAGAACCACTGCTAAATCTCCTTTGTACAATGCACAACACTTTGTAGGTGTAAGTAAATGTTTGTCGAATGGAAAACTATTTTTTTGCAGCCCTGGTACCTATCACGACTCAAGTAGACTAAGTGCTCATCAGAAGCAATCATCTCTGCCTGGAATTGTTGGAAACCATCTTTACTTTGCAATACCTAATCATTTTTTCTTTTACGAAATTTTTCCTTAAAATATGATTCTGTAATATTGTTCCCTGTTGCAAAAGTTGACAGTACTCTCCATTGCCTACACCTACAGGATCAAATCTAAGCTATTTCACCAATCACGACCCTTCTGGAACCTGACCTTTAATTAGCCTAATGTTCCAGGCAAACGCAATTACTTCCTATTCCTCAGCTCTTGCCCAAATGGATATGAAAAACAACTAGATGAGAGATAATAACACCAGAATGAAGCTATGAGAGTGGAGATGAACTGGTGCATTTTAAGAGATGAGATGAATACTAATAAGTTAGGTTTCACTTATTACTGTTTTTCTTTCTTTACACAGTTATTACCCAACTTTTTTTTGTTCTGGTTTGCTTGGGACAGTCGCATTATATGTCCCAGACTGGTCTTGAACTGTCACTCTTCTTGCCTATGCCTAAGAACTAAGATTACATTTGTTGGATTTGCTTAAAGAATTGTTTCCGTACTTTGCTTCTGTGGAGCCCACACTTTTTATTTTAAGTACATTGTGTATATTCACACATAAATCCTCTCAACAGTCTTTCAGTCCACCCTCTTTTGGATATAAAGACACTGAAGCAATTTAGGAATAACCAATTTGCTTGGTTTTCTAGTGCCAATGAAAACAACACAGGTAGGACTCAACTCAGGCCGACTAACTTTGGAGCTTGTGATTTTTTTGGGGGAGAGGGGTCCGGTTGTAGGGCCTGAACTCTGGGCCTGGGCACTGTCCCTCAGTGGAGCTTGTGATTAGAAATATACAACCAGATACCTATATTGGCTGCCATGATACTGTCCATTGCTCATTTTTTTGTTCTTTTTTCTCATCATAATGTTCTTTCTTGTTTCGTATCTCCTGCCATTCTCAAATTGAGAAATTCTACAGCATTCTATTCTTTGTTTCTCTTTCTCTTTCTGCTTAAATACAAAGCATTTAATGAGCACAATGTGTGTGGGGGTGTGGGTGTAGGGGTGTGTGTGGGTGCATCAGAGACAGGCCTAAGTACAGTTAGGTACTCTATAACATTGTCTTCTCCCAATTATCGTCTCTGTGGTAGGCACTATAAACTCTGCTTCACAGGTGGAGAAGACAAGGTAGACTTTGAATTGGAAGTCAGACAGTACAATCTAGAGGTCATATGATTTATTCATGCTGTTTTCATTACTGGTTATTATGTTTAAAGATTTTGTATTAGCACATGTTCATTGTACAAGGGGAGAGGAGTACACTATGACATTTCCATATAAATATACAACGTACCTCGATCAAACTCCTTGCCTCTGTGTGTCACCTTCCCTTACTTCCTCCTTCTTTTAAAACATTTAACAGACTTTGTTTTCCTATTTTGATACAGGCATGCAAAGCACTTCAATCATATTCTTGCTCATTTACACTTTCATTGGCCCTCCCCATTCTCACTGGCACCTCCAATAGAGCCTGTTTAAAAAAATTGTCATATACTAATTGTGCAGACAATGGTAATTCACACATGCATGTATTGTAATTTAGTTAGATTAACCTTGTCTATTGCCCCTTTTGATGTTTTGTGATTGAAAACCACACTCTAGAGTTTGATTATTTTGTTCAAATCTCAGTTGGTGTGTTTATGTGTGTGTGTTGGTCATAGGGCTTGAAATCAAGATATGGTACTATATCTGAGCCTTTTTGCTCAAGACTACTGCTTCTACCACTTTGAGACATGGTGCCAATTCCAAGAGTCTCATGGACTTTCCTGCCTAGGATGGCTTTAAGTTGCAATCCTCAGATCTCAGACTTCTGAGTAGCTGGGATTAGAGGTATGGGCCACTGGCAACAGCTTTCAATTTTTTTTTTTATTTTTAACACATTATACCTGTTTGACTTTGGGCGAGCAACTTCACATCTCTGAGCTGTAATTTTCTCATTTATAAGATGGAAGAATAATAAAAGGCAATGCAAAGATTACATAAGATGATTTATGTGAAACACTGAAAATAGTGTTTAATACCAAATGTTAGCAGTTTGTACATGTTATTATTGTTTTCTAAATAAAATTAATCCTGTTCCCCTCTCCACATAAGCATTTTCACAGTACTCAGAACTGCCGGGTTTAAGTAGTCCAGGAACCCCCCCCCCCACACACACAAAAGCAAAAATCAAAACACAAGGCATCAAGTCTTTAGTGGTCCCTCATGGCTGCTCCTTGATCAGATAGGTCCCAAGGCCTGGTATTTTTCTTTTGGTGCTAAATCTTGAATTATGAGCTCGCAGTGATTTACAATGCTACACTGCCCCCTTCTGTACATTGCAGGTAACAACTATGGAGTTGCGAGCTGAAGTCACTCATGCTGGGGCTTTTGTTCTGTTTGTTTCCATTCCTGAACCTCACTGTTACCATGGGGAACTGGGACTAAGGTTGAATAAAAATATTACTAATGACATATAGACAGCGATAGAAGTCAAGGCCTGGATCCAAGCCTTTAGAAAATTTACATTTTAAATCTTTTTTTTTCTTTTCTTCCTTTTTTGTTTGTTGGTTATAGGGCATGAACTCAGGGCATAAGTGCTTTCCTTGAGCTCTTTTGCTCAAGACTAGTGCTCTACCACTTTGAGCCACAGTTCCACTTACCATTTTCTGGTGTTTAATTGGAGATAAATGTCTCAGGGACTTTCCTTTTTGTAGGCTTTGAACCGTGATCCTCAGGTATCAGACACCTGAGTAGCTAGGATCATAGGTAAGAGTCACCAGCACCTGGCTTAGGTTATTTCTTTTGTACAAAAAGTAGTTGTACAAAAGAGTTACCACTCAGCAAAGCAATTTATGAGTTAAAGGCGTCTTGCTCAATGTTACTCATCCCTTTCAACATTTTCACACATCACTCCCATGCCCTCTCCTTCCCTTACTTTTCTTAATTTTATGGGATATACATTGACTGTTTTTTTTAACTGTATTTACTGCATTTCACCCTTTCTTCTCTTCATTTGTCTCAGTAATAATAGCTGTCTACTGCCTACTTCAAAATCTGTTTCTCCTTCAAAAGTCCTTCCTGTATCTTTCATATGGTGGCATACTTTTATGTTTTTTGTACAGACACATATTATGTATGCTACTACATTTTGTGTGTGTGTGTGTGTGTGTGTGTGTGTGTGTGTGTACGTTCCAACACTGAGATTTGAACTCAGGACCTCACACTCTCAATTGACTTTTCACTCAAGATGACATTTCATCACTTGTGCCATACCTCTGCTTTAGGATTTTTGGTGGTTACTTGGAGATAAGAGTCTCCTAGAGCCTGGCGCTGGTGGCTCACACCTGTAATCGTAGCTACTAAGGAGGCTGAGATCTGAGGATCATGGTTCAAAGTGCCTGGGCATGAAAGGCTGTGAGATGCTTTTGTTTTTCTTTTTGGTCAGTCCTGGGGTGTGAACTCTGGGCCTGGGCACTGTCCCTCAGCTCTTCAGCTCAAGGCAAGCACTCTACCACGTGAGTCACAGCACCACTTCCGATTTTCTGGTGGTTTATTGGAGATAATAGTTTCACGGATTTTCCTGCCCCTGGCTGGCTTTGAAGTGTGATCCTCAGATCTCAGCCTCCTGAGTAGCTAGGATTACAGGGGTAAGCCACAGGGTGCCCAGCCCAGAGAGACTCATCTACAATCAACCACCAGAAAACTGGAAGTGGGCTGTGGATCAAGTGGTAGAGTGCTAGCCTTGAGCTGAGGGACAGTGCCCAGGCCCAGAGTTCAAGCCACAGAACAACAACAAAAAAAAAGAGTCTCATGAGCTTTCCTGACAAGGCTAACTTTGAACATTACCTTCAGGCTCCTGAGTAGCTAGGATTGTAAGTGTGAGCCACTGATTCCAACCCTTACTAGATTTTTAGGACTCTAAACATAAGGAATGGGGCTTTCAATCTCGTATTATTTCTAGGAAAGACACTATTTAGTAGAATCTAGAAAAATTCAAGAAACATTTAAAAGAAAATTGGAGTAAAACGTTATGAGTTATAACCCCACACATAGACTACCTCACAATAAATAGTTCTGTTTCTTATAAAACATGATATTCTTTACAACCAAGCCCAGTTTAGAAATTATGGTCAGGATTCAGTAAATATTTCTTAGATTACAATTTGCTGATGAACTTTACTCAGTTTTAATCACGTAATAGTGTATTTCCTCTGGATAATCAGGAAAGAAAAGAATTTTAGTAAGTGAAATTTGCTAGATATGATTTAACCATTTGCATGCTAAGCCTTATTTTAACATTTTATTGAGAATCAAGGCAAAACTAATAGTTCCTGAAATTTATGGGCTAAATAGGATCTTATTATTGTATATCACTATAAACAAAGATGAAGAGGTTAAATAATTGTATGTGTCACAGGCCTGATGAGATAAACAGCATACAACTTATTCTTTGTGTGTGTGCTAGTTCTGAATCTTGAACTCAGAGCTTGTTCTCTCTCTCTTTTTTTTTTTTTGCTGAAGTCTACCACTTTACTACTTGAGTCACACCTCCACTTCTGGTATTTGATGGATTAATGGGAAATAAGAGTCTCACATATGTTTCTGCCCAGGATTATATGTGTGAACCCCAACCAAATTGTTCCTTTTCAGCATTTTATTTTATTTTTGCTTTCATCTCTAAAAGTTGAATGAAGATATGGCCAAACAAATACAGGGAACAGTAGTTACATGATTGTGTTTTTGTTTTTGAAAATTAATGAGTACATAAAAAACCAAGAAAGCTATCTGCAAGGTGATAATTTTCTTTTTTAGAAAATCCATAATAATATTATATGCTAAGTCATGTAATAAAAATAATACTATGCAGAGAGTTAAAAGTGCTGAGCTGGACACGGATGGGTCACACCTGTAATCCTATCTATGCGGGAGGCTGAGATCCAAGGATTGTGGTTTGAAGCCAGCGTGGGCAGGAAAGTCCATGACACTCTTATCTCCAATAAACTACTAGGAAAAAAAACAGAAGTGGCACTGTAGCTCTAGTAGTAGAGTGCTAACCTTGAGCACAAAGAGGCTCAAGGTCAGTGAGTTCAAGCCCCAGGACGGGGGGCAGGGGGGGTGTTGAGAAGTCGAAACAACAACAAAAATGTTCCTTGCCACCCCTTGTTCAACTGCTTGGTTATGTTAATACATTAGTAGTTTTATGCTCTTCTCTCTGAACTTGTTTCCTAATTTGCCAAATGAAATTTACAATGCATACTTCACAAGGCTTTTAAGAGACTCAGTAAAAGTACTTGACATGTGTGGTATTATATGGATTAAAAATAGGATGGTAAGGTATCATTAGTGTTCTTTTTGTTTTCAGCAGTCTTCCTGATGATATCAGCTCATTTAATATCAGTAACACAAGCTACCACATCAGTCTGATTATCAGACAGTTTTTGTTTGGTTTGGTTTATTGAGACAGAATCTCATAGACCAGACTGGCCTGGAACTTACTACATAACTCAGGCTCACCCTAAACTCATAATGGTCCTGTCTCCTCCTAAGCATTGAAATTACAGGTATGTCCCACCATGCCAAGATTATTTTCATCTTTAATCTAGACTTTAATCACACTTGCAGTAAATTGTCTGATGAAATATATAGTAGCAATATCCTTTACCACCCCAAGATCTTGTGGTAACACTTATTACTCTTAGCTCTAAATTCATCATTGTCACAGAAAACTCATGACTACGAAGACAGTACTGACTTTATATTTAATTTTAATACATTTTTATTTTAAAAATACTGTACAGAGGGGTTACAGTTACATAGCAACGTAATGAGTACATTTCTTATCCAGCATTGTGGCCTCCTCCTTTGTTTTTCCCCTATCAACTCTTCCCTCCCCACCTCCACAGCTATACTTCCTCCTCCCACTCCACCCCCACCTAAATTGTAAAGTTCATTTTTCAACATAGTGTCTTGTATATCTCATTGTTACAATTGGTCAACCTGTATTTTTTATTGCTGATATTGGAGCTTGAACTCAAGGCCTGAGCATTGTCCCTTCACTTTTTCTGTTCAAGGCTAATGCTCTTTCACTTGAGCTCTTTCACTTCTGCTTTTTGGTGGCTAGTTGGAGGTAAGAGTCTCATGGACTTTGCTGCCGGGCCTGACTTGGAACTGCAATCATCAGATTTGGATCTCAGCCTCCTGAGTAGCAGCCAATTTTACATTTACTTTTTAATTAGCAAGAACAGAGAAGTTTGTAAAGATTTCACTATAATGTAACTGATGACAAAGATAACCATTTGGTTGAATTTTGACATTGCTATTATATCTAAAAGAATGAGTACTTTGTTAGTTTTGTAGTACCACTCTGTTTAATATGTACTGTTTTTCCTCAGATTAACTCACCAATACCTCTGGGGACTCCAGTGGTCAAGAAATGACATACAAGAAAGCAAACTCTATGAATTAGATATGTGTCCTTAGGAAGAAATACACTTCAGGCAGAGACATGTATATATAAAGACCTTTTAGGAATGTGTATGGGTAGGAAAAAGATGTTCAGTTGTAATGTTCTTGGAGAGCAGAGTTATATGAAGTTGTAGATATAGGATGAGAAAAAGCCAAGAAGGCATGATAAGCGGTCCCAAGGAGTTTGAAACTGCTTTGAAAGTATTGAGGAGTCACTGAAGAACTAAATAATTATCGGAACAAAAATTAAATTAGTCCTGTAGCTATAATGACATTGGTTGATTGGTGAAGTGCTAGGAACTAAGTTCAAACCCCCGGTACTGCCAATAAAAAAAGGAATTGGTTGGGTATAACTGAGAGCAGAGGATGAGGAACAAGAGAGAAGACTCGTGTAATATCCCTGGCAAAAGAAGACATGGATCAGTACAGATTAATTGTCAGTGGGCAGAGTAGAGCTGACCAGTCTTGGCCAAAGTACCTATGTACAGGAAATCCCCAAGGTTGTGGCTCCAATGTGATATTTTTTATCCATGGCTCAGAATTTCCATGCAGATAGTCTATGTGTTTTGAGTAGCTTGGATAAGAAAACAGAAAAATTGACTTGAGTCAACAGATGGCACAGGAATTGTTTGAATCGTTTAAATGGTTTCTCCATTGAACATGGCTCCTACCATCGGTAGATTGGCAGTTTTCACCCAACATAATTCCCTAATTGATTGACCAATTTTGTCTTATGTATCAAACATTTATTCCTTTCAGTTGCTTTGTAATATTCTATGGCTTGTACATAGCACAGTTTGTTTACCCATTCACTGTGTGAATGAACAAACTTCTGGCCTAGTTCTAGTTTGGGCTATTACAAATGAAGCTGATAGGAGCATATACAAGTTTTTTTTTTTTCTGGGATAAAAGCCTTTAAGTGAAATTTCCATGTAAATACATGGCAATTAATTGCTAGACACTTTTCCAGGATAGGGTTTACAGTTCACTCCTACAGCAGTGATTTAGTGTGTCTTCAGGCTTCCCAGCCATCTGTTCTTGTCATTAACCAACCTTTTTTATTGTCAAGATGATGTACAGAGGGATTACAGTTACATAAGTAAGGTAATAAGTACATTTTTTGTCAAATTTGTTATCCCTTCCCTCATTTTTCTCCCACATTGCCCCCCCCAGTACCCCAAGTTGTACAGACTATTTCCAACATAGTGTCTTGTGAATATCACTGTTGCATTGATTCCCCAGTTGTCTTTTGTTGTTCCCCTTCCATTCCCTAATTCAGATAAACATATATACAATACCAGGTACCAAAATAAAATACAGTGGCAACAGGGGATATATCATAGGGGGAAGAACATACAAAAGAAACAAGAAATCACATATACATTAAAACAACAACAAAGAAAAACCTCTTGTGTTCATGTCTTGGAATTCATTTTGCTTAGCATCATCTTATATGGTCATATGTACATAGCTATTGAGCTCTTCTGCTCATCTGCCAAGATTATCCTAGATGTATACTATTTGTTGCAAATAAGGGAAACCATGGGACATATATTTCCTTGGGTTTGGCTTACTTCACTTAATATGATTTTTTTCCAAGTGTTTCCATTTCCTTATAAATGGGGCAGTGTCATCCTTTCTGATGAAAGCACAGAATTCAATATGGAGTTTCCTCAAAAGTCTAAACATAGAGCTCTGCTATGACCCAGTAATCCCCCATCTGGGCATTTACCAAATGACCACAAACAAGGCCATACTAAAGCTACCAGCACAACCATGTTTATTACAGCATTAGGAACCAACCAGATGCCCCTCAGTAGATGAATGGATCAAGAAAATGTAGTTATATATATGTGTATATATATATATATATATATATATATATATATATACACTAACCAACCTTTAAGAATAGAAGTGGTGAAAGTGGCACACTGCATTTACCTAATGGCTAAAGATGTTGCTACTTCAAGTTAAAGGTTGTAATCAGGGCAATTAGGCAGAAGACATAAATGGTTTCCAAACTGGAAGGAAGAAAATAAAACCATTCCTGTTCTCCCAGTTATATGAAAAGGTTAAAATGAAACATACCATTTTTTTACAATCAGTAGAAGCTGATACAAAATATTATAAAGTGGACCTACTGGTCTTGCTACTGAGTTTTTTGGGGAATATGTTTTCAGCCTTTCACTACTAAGTATGAATTAGTTGTGGGGTTTTACAGATTCCTTTTATCTGATTGAGGATTTTTCTAGTTTATTCAATGTTTTTCCTATGAAATTTTGTCATTTGTCTGATGTTTTGATATGTCCATTATGAAGATTGTGTTTTTTATTTTAGTATTTTACTCTACTTTTCCAATGCATTATATTAATTCATTTTCAGATGTTAAGGGCAATGTTAACTTCTTGGTGTAAATGCTGTTTGTCTAGGGTAAATAATCTTTGTAATAGATTTATTTGGTTCACTACTAAGTTGAATATTTTTATTTGTATATTTGTGTTATGCATCTATTATTCTTTTCCTATAATATATTTATTTAATTATGGAATCTGGGTAATAGTAGCCAAAATCAGGAATATTTTTCAAGTTGAGATTTTTCACATTTCGTGGCATAAGAAGTGATTTTTTCATGTATCCTGAATTTTTCTACTTTGTTGAAAGACCCTGTACTGTATTTAGTTATCATTAAAAAATCACCTCTGTTCATCACCCTTATAATAATTAAAAAATGAGTAAAAACTTAAAAAAATCATTTACCCAGATTATCTGTAGCACACAGGCCCAAGTGCAGTGAAATTTTTAGCTTTCTGATACTACCATAGAAAACTGCCAAGATTGGATCTCCACCACCTTGGCCTGCTTTAGCATCAGAGGGCAGGGTTGAAATTTAGTATTCTGCTTGGCCTTGCTTATGTTGCAGCAAATTTACAACGTTGACAACATTTGAGAGCTGGAAATTCATCTCCCTGGCAGAGTGGAGGTGGGGTGGTGAGTGGGAGTCCCAACTGCAACCTTGTCATTTGTTGCTCCCTTATAGGAACGACCATAATATTAGTCTCTTGCTCGTTTCTGATGATATTGGGAGAGGTTGACAGGAAGTTAAATGTTTTTTGTGCCATCCTTGGGCTTGAACTCAGGGCCTGAGTGCTGTCCCTGTGCTTTTATTTGCTCAAGCCTAGCACTTGGTTAGGGCTCTACTCCTTGAGCCACAGCGCCTCTTCTGGCTTTTTCTGCTTATGTAGTGCTGAGGAATCAAACCCAGGGCCTCATGCATGCAGGACAAGGACTACCACTGAGCCACCGTCCCAGCCCCTCACTTCTGGTTGTTTTGATGGTTCATTGGAGATAAGTCTCAAAATTTTCTGCTTAGGTTGGCTTTGAGCTGTGATACTCAGATTTCAGCTTCCTGAGTAACTGGGAATACAGAGGTGAGCTACTTGCATCAGGCAGGACGTTGTTAAAAGATAGTGCCTACCTTGTTGGGATGGAAGTTGATCTTTCTTTGTTTTTAACTGACTTGTGGGTAGGAGGAAACAGACCAAAGAGAACAGCTCCATGTCACTTCTCTTGGTCTCATTCTAACTTACTACTGATTTGTGGAGGTGGACGAATCAGCATTTCCCTGGATCCTAATGAAACTAGGATAGAAGTAGTGGGGTGGTGTCTGCTGTCTTGCATCACTCTTTTCTATTTTGTTACTGCTGAAATTTGGATTGAAGTTCAGTACTATGGCCACCTGGGTTATTGTCACACCACTCCAACCAATGGTGAGGGCTAACTCACATTGCTTTGGACTGGTTACAAGCAGTTCAGCTTCTTGCTTAAGCCTTGCTCATATTGCACGGGCAGAGAAAGTAGGGTACAAACTGTCATTGCCTTGAACCATTTTATTCTGTCTCTTTTACACCAAGTAGGTCGAGGAGTTCAGCTCCTTGCTCCAGCCTTCTAATAATTATGAGGGAGAGGGGGCAACAAATTGTGTGTGTGTGTGTGTGTGTGTGTGTGTGTGTGTGTGTATGTGTGTGTGTGCAAATGCGTGCCTAGAGTGGTACTTAAACTCCAGACCTTGCCATCTCATTTGACTTTTTTTTTTGCTCAAGGCTGGTGCTCTTCCACTTGACCCATACTTCTACTTTTAGCATTTGGTGGCTAATTGGAATTGAGTGTCTTGGATTTGTCTGTCTGGGCTTCTTTGAACAGTGATCCAACATGGCAGCCTCCTGAGTGTGCTAGGATGACAGGAGTGAACCACTGGTGTTATCTGTTGTTAGTCTTTGCTGCTCCAGCTTCTATCCACACAGTTGAGCTTTGACCTATTTGTCAGACCTTTAGAGCAAAGAACTCCCCTTGCATCTTCTGTAAACCAAACAGTCCAGCTTTAGATAACAAGTGTCTCCATTAAATTGTATGGATCCCCTTTTTAAAGTAGAGTCTGAAAAAAATACTGCTCTTTTGGTTCTGGGATTGTTTTCTACAATATCTATTTGCTGAATGCTGGTCACATTAAATATTCTGCAAAGAAAAGTTTCTATGATGAAATAAGTTGAGGAAACACAGTGTGCTGTAATACCCTTTTGGAAAGTCACACTGATCTTTAGTATTTTAGAGATTTGAGAAGTCCATTAGTAAAGAAAGCAATTTAATTTCCTTTAGCTCAGTATTTACCAAATATATTTCAATGCAAAGGGTTTCCTTTTCTTGAAAATTAACTCCTATTGATGCCTATATACTATATACTATAATGACTACCATTTTCTTTCTTTGGTACCATTGAATTGTGATAACTGCTATTTCTCTCTCTCTCTTTCTCTCTCTCTCTCTCTCTCTCTCTCTCTCTCTCACACACACACACACACACACACAAACACACACACACACAGATCTATTGATTTATTTTTATTATTTGTGAAACCAAGTCTTGCTATGTAACCCAGGCTGGCCTTGAGCTTCTCACTCTCTTTCTTCTGCTGCCTGAGCACTAGAATGTGTTTTGTGCCAAAACACATCCCACAAAAGTGGATGCTTCATAGCCATGGCTTAATGAACTCAGCTCACATGGATAGTTTCATACTCTTCACAGCTGAGATTGAGATCAGTCAGTTCCTCTCATGGGCACAGTGGACATTTGCTGATGCTGGAAATAGCCAGTAGGTATAGATGTATACCTGTTTAGGGGAGAGCCTCTCTAGAGCCTGGAATATGGAATTCATAAACCTCTTAACACTCAAAATTCTGTAAGATTGAAGCCATGACCTAGCAACAGGTTTCCAAGCACTTACATTTACATGATCCTTTACAATTTCCAAAGAACTTTCACATTGATTTGTAATTTGCTTCAAAGAACAACCAGTGCACCAAGCAGAGTAGATTATAATTGGATTGAACACTCAGTACCATTTCTTTATTTTGAATACTCAGAAGTCTATTGGCTATTTAAATCAAACCCTTAACCTTTGTATGGGACCCACTCAACAATACCACATATGGGTATAATGGAACAGTTGCTAACATGAGCATCATCATCGTTATTATTATTATTTACCACATAGTGATGACTTAGTACAACTTTTGAAACTGACTGCATTCCATTTTTGCATCCTCTCTCCTAGTTCATATTTTTGAAAGTGCTATTTGCTCTTTGAACTCTATTTTTCCTCTAATACTTCATTACACGTCCTCTTTAATGTAAATTCTAGACTAACTCCCTGTTTAACTCTTTTTTTTTGGGGGGGGGTCTGGTCATGGAGCCTGAACTCTGGGCCTGGGCACTGTCCCTCAGCTCTTCAGCTCAAGGCTAGTGCTCTACCACTTGGGCTATAGCGCAACTTCCGGCTTTTTTCTTTTTGCTTATGTGGTGCTGAGGAATCGAACCCAGGTCCTCATGCATGCAAGGCAAGCGCTCTACCACTGAGCCACCTTCCTAGCCCCCCTGTTTAACTCTTGAGTAGGTCCTTTAACCTTTTTGTATTTCTGTTTTTGAAATAGATAATAGTATTGGGGATAAGAGTATAGGAAGTTGGACTACTATTTCAATCATGCATGCTCATGGTGACATTTTCAGGTAGTAAAAAGAAAGCTGACAAAGAAGATTCTGGGCAATGCCTTTACCCATTTTTTTTTTACAGTGAAAGTATGGGTTATACTGTGGGGGAGGGACATACAAAGCAATATAGAAATCATCTTATAAATATGATAGAAACAATTGCATAAAAGGAAAAAAAAACAAAAAAAAACATTTGAATACTTATCTTGGAGTTCATTCCACTAACATCAACTTATCTGAACTTTTGGGCATTTACCCAAATGATCACAAACAAGACCACACTAAAGCTACCAGCACATCTATGCTTATTGCAACATTATTTACCATAGCTAAGATCTGGAACCAACCCAGATGCCCCTCAGTAGATGAATGGATCAAGAAAATGTGGTATATATACACAATGGAATTCTATGCCTCCATCAGAAAGAATGACATTGCCCCATTTGTTAGGAAATGGAAAGACTTGGAAAAAATTATATTAAGTGATGTAAACCAGGCCCAAAGAAACATAGGTCCCATGGTTTCCCTTATTTGCAATAACTAGTATATGTCTGAGTCAAGCAGAAAAGGCCTTTACCCATTTTAACCAGAGCGGCAGTGGAGGCTCCAATTAAAATCAATGTCAAAAACAAACTAGATGATTTTATAAATCCTTTCCATGTTTAATACTTTATGGTTTAATAATCTAGAATCTAGTGTGATCAGTAGCACAGCAGAAACCAACAGGCTTCGGTATGTACAAAGTTTGTGTTTTGATAGGAGGACTTAATAAATTTATTTTATTTCTTCCAATTCTGGGGCTTGAACTCAGGCCTGGTTGCTGTTACTTAGCTTTTTTTGCTCAAGATTTGTGCTCTACCATATGAGCCTCACGTTTACTTCTGGCTCTTTGATGGTTTATTGGAGATAAGACTCTCATGAACGTTCCTGCCTGGACTGGCTTGGAGCCATGCTCCTCAGATCTCAGTCTCCTGAGTAGCTAGGTGTGAGCCACCAGCATCTGGCTGGAAGTAACTTATTTAACTGTCTAACCTCAGTTTTCTCATTCAGAAAATGTAGATGTTGAATTGTTGTAGGAGTGTATAGGAGAATGACTGTCCATTTAATATTTATTTATTTTAGATTGTGTGACAGTTGTTCCACATATATTACATGTTTTTCATAGCACTAATCAGTACTTTATATGATATATTTTATACCTGGTTTGTTGTCTATCTTTCCTTACTCTATAAACAGAGACTGTATCTATGTTGTTCAATGAGTTACCATATGCAAGTACCCCCAATGACCTTATGGGGTATTATAATCTTTTTAAAGATAAAGAAATATAAATTGAGGGTTTCCCAAATGACTCAATTGGTAAATAGTAGGGATGGAATTGAAACTACGGTCAGAATTCTAATTTTTGTGGTGCTAGTAATGACCTTAAGTTTTCCTGGATAAAATCAGCTCCACTTCCAAGTGTCATTGGAACTCTGACGGATGCCTGTATAGTAACAAAGTCCTCACTGTTCTCTTGTCTCTTGTCATTATATTGCATACTTGCTATTAAATTTTCTTCCACCAGAAAGCACTTACTTACTCATGTTGATGAAATATTAGAATAGTAGCAATCTTTGCAAAGTAACAAGAATAGCCTAAATGGCTGCATTTTCTAATTTTGACTGGTGTACCTGGAATTTAAATTTATTCTACCGGGTGGGGACCTTTAACTAATTTTCGTGTGATGGTATTTACTATAGACCTGAATAAATTATGGGTGACTAGAGGAAGGCTAAAAGGGAAGAAGAATGTTGGTGAGACATGTTCTGCTTAGTGTCAAGGAGGCCTGATTCCTCCAAATGTTCAATAAAAAGGAAGTTTATTGTGTTTTCATGACCCAATGTCACAACAAAGCTTTACTTATATTTTGGAAATCAGAAGGAAATCATATACTATAATTTTTAGCCTGGAAAAGTTAGTCCATGTAGGTATTTCACTGGAAGCTAAAAGCTTCACCTTATCTAAAATGGGGTGAAAAATAATTAAGAAAGGTCTTCTGAAGACACAGAGATTGAAGATCAATGATGTGTTTCTAGTTTCAACAATGGAAAAACACATAAGTCAGTGGGACTTGAACCTGGATATAATAGGAAATCCATTACTTTCATGTTTTGCTGACTGGAAGACAGTGTTAGCAATTATCCTGGCTTTAGGAAGTTTGGTTAGTGTAAATCTTCCCTTGCCTAAAGGAGTTTAGGAAATGATACTGAATTTCCAGAAGGGATGAGGAGTCAGTGGCCTGTATGACATTTAATCAGATACTAGAAAACTATAGGCTCTTAAACTTTGCGCACTCCAGTCATTATGCAGAAAATTCCATAGCATTAGATCTAACACTATCTCTATAAAACTCACATAAAAGTACTGAACATAGTGAAAACAGTCTATAGCAATTTTTCAGGGAGTTCATGTAAGGGAATATATAGGTCTGTCAGGTAACCAATAAGGAACAGGGTGTGGAATTTGAATTACATGGTGCCTTTAGGAAAGTACCTTGCTTTCTGGAGGATAAATGCTTTACTTTCCATGTATCTAATGTTTGATATTAGAAACAATTTTCAATATCACTGTTACAGATTAAAGAAGCCATAAATTCTTTGAGACTTCTTCCATTGGGTAATGGAGTCTGTGTTCCCTTTCCTTTCTTTGAATCAGTGTAGGTCCTGAGACAACTTCAATCAATAGAATTTGGTGAAAAGTGTACTGCTCGTTTCAAAATGTAGGTGATAATAGACCAGCAACTTGATACTTATATATTTGAATACTCTCTAGAGACCTGGATCCTTTATGTAAGTAGGCTAAGGATGCTCAGAACACCATACTGAACAAACTACACTAAGAGAATGGAATCTATGCCCTAGCAGAGCTGAACCATGCAGATCTCCCAGCCAAGGCACCTGGAATAGGAACAAGGCATCCTTATTATCATTAAGCCAACCAATTTCCCAGCTGAGTACCATCAACTGACTCCACTGATCACTCAGGCAGAGAAAAACTAAACTGTCAGACCTTATTTGGATTCCTGAGGCATCATAAAATGATTACGTGTTAAACTATAGAGTTTTGAAGGATTAGTATAGAACAATATGTAACCAAACTATTTGGAAATACACAAAATATAAAGGCACTGCCATTGGCCTCTGAATTCTGAGCTTCCTGTAACCAGAAAGATAGAGGTAGGGTAGAGATAGATGTCAGATGGGCATCTTAATAGTAGGGATCTAGTAGGAGTAGGGATCCTAGTAAGAGAAAAATGTACCATTGACTAGGCTATGGGTTTCTAAACATGGCTTCCCCTCAGAATCTTGATTGCTTGCAATACAGTTTCTTGTCTATTAGTGTTCTCCCTAGAGAATATTTGGTTTATTTGTTTGCTTGTAAATGTCAAAATGATAGTTTTCATACATTTCTTCTTTCAGACACCTACTTCTCCTGAGGGAAGACTTCTACAAGGAATTAACTGGTTCCATTGACTTTATTCTACCAGCTTCCATTCCAAGGAAGAATTATTATTATTAGCAACTTTGGCATAGATTGTTGAGATACCCTTACTTGGCCAGATCTACACACAACAAAAATCAGGAATTATGATTTTTTAATTCTAGAGTTGTTTTATCTAGTTCTTCCAAGCCAGAGTGGTTATCAGAAGGGCTGAAGAAACAGGATAGAATGTTGATTATTGGCCATGTCTTTAAGCTTCCCTCATTGTAGCTGGGATCCAAGAACCTGTATTGTTTGTGCCAGTACTGAGGCTTTAAATCAGGGCCCCATCCTTCATTTGCCTTTGTAACTCAAGGCTGGTGCTCTACTACTTGAACCACACCTTCAGTTCTGGCTTTTTGATGGTAATTGGAGATAATAGTCTTAAGGACTCAGACCCCAACCTCCTGAGTAGCTAAGAATACAGGTGTAAGCCACCAGTGCCCAGCAAGGACTTGTATTTTTAAAAAGTTATTCAGAGGATAAATCACATTTAGGAACAATCTAATGTTTTCCACTAAAATCCCTTCTAAACTATTCATACTATTTCTTTATGGATAAATAATACAAGCTAATAGAAATAAAATATTCCTATTGTTTATGCTTTTATCCTGTTTATATCCTTTGTTTTCGCTATTTTCCAACCCCACCCAACTCTCACACACATATATACACATACACATAACACACTATTTCTCTTTCTCACCTAGACACACAGAATTCTTACAGAGAATTATATGGTTGGAAATACAACAGATTCAGAGCATGAAAATTGGGGAAAAAAGGGAAAGAAAGTGGCATGAAATCCTAGAGTAAGTCAGTGCCACAACTAAGCTTGTGGACCCACAAGCTACATTTATCTTACCCACCTGCATCCATTTACCCCACTATTTACCTTTGAAGCTTTGAGTTAGTAGTAGGAATTAAGGAGGAATGAGAGTTCAAAAATATCACCCACCGGGTTTCTGCGACAACATAGCTTTTTCCACAGTGGCAGAATATTTGACACTTGGAAATATTTTTCTTTGCAGGTGACCTTTGTGAAAGTCTATTTTAATAGGAAAATAAAATTTAATTTTGAACTCTCAAGTTTTCTTTAGCACATTTTGTCTGTAGGGAATGAATGCAAATAATATTTCTATTTGCTCCTTTTCCAAACTACCAGGTATTTGGGAGCTGGAAAGGGCATGCTTAGAGAGGAGACTGGTAAGCATGTTCAAATACTACAGAGATGGGGATAAACACTTTCACTTGATTGGCTTTCTATTGAGGTTTGTAGGACAGGCCCTGTAGTGAGATAGAGCTAGGTTCATATCTCAATTCTATTACTTTTTAAATGTGTCAGTTTTAACAAGTCACTTTTCTTCTTAAGTTTCCTTATATGTACAATGGGAATAGTAATGAAGTTTACCTTTCATAGGGTGGAGGATAAAATAAAGATTTAGCCAAGTATTTGATACAGATGAAGCAATGCTATGATTTTGGTAGTGGTGGTAGTTTTGCACTGTGGAAACGGCAATGTCTAGAATATCCAGAGAAAGCTGTTGAACTAAGCCACCTAATGTTTCCCCTAGAACCAGCAAATGTTCAGTGTTGTGGGATTGGTAAATACCTACAATCACTGGATATTTGTTGGCATGGTCATCCTGCACAGTAAATAGTACATAGGGATCTGGCTCCTGAGAATCAGGAATCCAAGTCTCATGTGTATAACTGACTTGCTGAATGATCACAACCAAATTACTACTTTTTCCAGGCTTAAATAACTTCATCTATAATATGAGAGGAGAACAGACTTGATTAGTCTTTCATTTACTCATTCCAACACATCTAACAACTGATATCCTTCCATACCCTGGCTAATCTCATAGACAATAAAATAACCTTTGTTAGGTCAGTGAAATGGAGAGGTTTGTAGCTCCTAGATAGGTCATTCTGAAAAGGTGTAGACAATGGCATGCATGAGGACTCAGAATGCACTTTGTAGAGGTTGTTTAGTGCAATGCTCCATGTGAGCAATGGTGAGGTCTTGAACTAGTGTAAACAACAGAACCACCAAAAAAAGCCTGCTAATAACTACCTGACTTATTGGTATTGTCATTGTTCTGGACTTCTTGAAGATGTATTTCCACAATGGATTGACTTCATTGTATGTCAATTGTATCTCATCGAGTACCATGTCACTTTTGTATATATAAAAATTTATGTCAGAGATATGCCAGACACTGGAAGCTCTTGTCTCAACAAACAAAACACTTCATTTTGCATCCATCTGTGATCTGTAATTCTCTTCACAGGAAACTGAACATTACCCCACTTCAAACAGTTTGTGGAAGGCCAATGTGTGTGTGGTTGGTATAGGGTGAAGTGGGATGAGGTGATGTGGAGAACTCCAGAGGGTCCTGCAATTAGTCTCTCAAACAGATATCTAGATCTTACTTTCACCAGTCTTAATATTGACTGTGTTCTATTCCAGGGTTATAATTTCTAAAATTAAGTTTTTTTTAAGATTTAAATACTCTTCCTGATTGGAAGACAAGCATTTTCATGATGAAAAATTTATAAAGTACAAAATGCTAAACATTTATAACAAAAATTTACTGAATTCTAAGGACTGAATTCACTAAGGACATTAAGAGTCTTGTGAGGTTATCACACTCAAGTTCTCTGTTTTAAGGTGAGGAAGTGGAGATTCAGTTTTCTTGTTCAAGCTCACGCTAAGACATGGTGTAGATAAGATTCAAAACCCATTTATGTGATTCAAAGTATGACTCTGTGTGTGTGTGTGTGTGTGTGTGTGTGTATGCTGGTACTCGAGAGTGAACTCAGGACATACACAACATTTCTTAGTTTTTCACTCAAAGCTGGTGCTCTTCCACTTGATCCATAGCTCTACTTTCAGTTTGTTGGTTAATTGGAGATAGGAATCTCACAGACTTTCCTGTTTAGGCTGGCTTCCAATTGTAATCTTCTAACTTCAGCCTCTTGAGTAGGTAGGATATCAGGCATGAGCCACCAGTACCTGGCTTTAAAGTGGTGTTGACATTTTAATTCATCAACACACACAAAGAGAAAACCCACTTATTATATCACTCAGCACCAAACACTACTAATATTCTGACATGTTTTCTTCTAGTCTTTAAAAATATGTTTTTATAAATTATATATTTGAAAGGTAACAGAATTTAAAGCAAATATGAGTTGCTAACTGATTATTTGAGGAGTGAAATAATACAAGAGGATAAGGAGAATTATCCTAGTGTATAATACACAATGCAAGTAATATAATAATATAATACACTATGCAAGTTTTAGAAAATCTGGAGATGAAAGTAAAAGTTAAAAATTCTACCATTCAATTATAATAGCTTTAGTATTTGAACATGCTAATTGCCTTTTCAAAATATGCACTTGTTAGCATATTTAAAATCAGAATCCTGCTTAAGCATCTTCCTATGTGGTAATGTCTTCTTTTTTTACTAGTCCTAGGGCTTGAACTCAAAGCCTGTGCACTGTCCCTGAGCTTTTTCACTGAAGGCTTGTGATCTACCACTTGAACCACAGCTCCACCTCTGGCTTTTTGGTGGTTAATTGGAGATAAGAGTCTCATGGAATTTCCTATCTGGGCTGGCTGCAAACTGAAATTCTCAGATTTCAGCCTCCTGAGTAGCTATGATTACAGGTGTGAGCTATTGGCACCCAGCAGCACCTAACAGTAACTTTAGCTTTTAATATTTTTTAATGGCATACTACTTTGAAGCATTTGCATTCTTTTTCATTTTGTCCAGTTTCTTAAATAACAGTACAGTGAATATCTTCTTTTATTTTTGTCGTCGTGGGGCTTGAACTCTGGGCCTGGGCGCTGTCCTTCAGCTCTTCAGCTTAAGGCTAGCGCTCTACCACTTGACCCACAGCGCCACTTCTGGCTTTTTTTTTTCTTTTTGCTTATGTGGTGCTGAGGAATTGAACCCAGGGCCTCATGCATGCAAGGCAAGTGCTCTACCACTGAGCCAATTTCCCAGCCCCTGAATATCTTCTTGTACTCATATTTATTAAATCTATAAAGTTTCAAACATTTATTTTTTTCTGAGAATTAATCATGTGACTATAACACAACACACAAAGAAATTTGGATCAGATTGTCACATCAAAAATGTTCAAATTGCATTTGCACCTCATGCCTATAATCCTAGCTCCTTAGGAGGCTGAGATCTGAGGAATGTGATTCAAAACAATCCTGGGAGTGAAAAACTAGGAGACTTTTTATCTCCAATTATGCATCAAAAAGCCAAAAGTGGAGCTGTGGCTTAAGTGGTAGAGTGCCAGGCTTGAGTAAAGAAACCTAAGCACGAGACCAAGGCTCCAAGTTCAAGTCTCAGTGTCAGCAGAAACAAAACAAAACAAAACAAATCTAAAATCACAAAATGTGTTCTACCTGTGATAATTAATGTCTTAATTGCTACTGACAAGGACTTATCGGTAAAACAGAATTTTAAGTAACTGTCCTTGTGCAATTGGATAATTAAAAATATTTCAAAAGAAATCAAATGTAAAATAACTCCAAAGGATACAAAATAATCCCATTATTTAAGAAGATGCAAACATAATTAAAAACTTTTAGAAATATAACACTAACCAGAACTTGGACAACTAGTCACTAAAATTTCTGTTCTTTACTTCCTGAGCATATGTCTAGATTGTATTCCCAAGCTTCTTTTTGCAGTTGTGGCCAAAAGACTGAGATCTAACTAACAGAATATGAGAGATATTGATCTGTAACATATCTGGGCCTTACCCCAAATATATGCTAGATATTACTTCCCACATTTAGTCTTTTCATGGCCTTCATACAGATGTTCACAATAACTTACAAGAAGAGACAAATATGGAGGGAATTCATGTTTCTTTTTTGTTACGTTTAATAGTTGAATGGAGTAGCCATTTAACAAAGCAGTTTATTGATTCAATATATTTTGATCAATGTCAACCCTTTCAACCTTGTCACCCATGCCTCTCAACCCACCCTCTCCTTCAGTTTTCATAATTTTGTAGGATAGATATTGAATTCTTGACTGCATTCTTCCCCTCTTCTCCTCTTCATTTGTCTCCCCTCTCCTCTTGACTTCACCCCACAACTTTCAAATGCCTGCTAACTTGTATTTATTTTTGTTGAACTTTGAGTTTGTCTTTAAGTTTATAAGCTAAATCTAGCTTCCACATATAAAGGAAAATGTAGATCCCTTGCCTATCTGGGCCTGGCTTATTTCATTTAAAGGATTTTTTCAAGTCTTTCCATCTCCTCACAAATGGTCCATACAATATCATACAATATCATTCTTTCTAATGGATGAGTAAAATTCCATTGTGTATATATACTACATTTTCTTGATCCATTCATCTGCTGAGGACATCTGGGTTGATTTTTTTTTGTTAGTAGTGGGGCCTGAACTCTGGGCCTGGGCACTGTCCCTCAGCTCTTCAGCTCAAGGATAGCACTCTACCACTTGAACCACAGTGTCACTTCTGGCTTTTTCTGCTTATGTAGTGCTGAGGAATCAAACCCAGGACATCATGCATGCAAGGCAAGCACTCTACCACTGAGCCATCTTTCAGCCCTCTGGGATGATTCTATACCATGGCTATGGTGAATAATACTGGAATGAACATGGTTGTGCTTTCTGCTTTATTATATTCTGTTTCACAGTCCTGTGGATAAATGACGAGGAGTGGAATTGCCTAATATTCTTCATGGAGATAGAGAAAAACAATCCAAAAATTCACATGTAACCACAGAAGGCTGTGAATCACAAAAGCAATCCTGAGAAAAAAAAGTAATGCTGGAGGTATAACAACACCAAACCTCCAACTCTACTACAGAATTGTAGAAATAAAAACAGCTTGGTACTGACACAAATACAAGTCTGAGGACCAATGAAACAGAGTAGAATAGAAGACCCATAAATAAACCCACAGGACTCTATAGACAACTAATATTTGATAAGGGACCCCAAAACGTAGGCTGGAAGAAAGTTTTTTCTGCAAATGGTTCTGAGAATACAGGATATCCACATGCAGAAAGCTAGAACTAAATTATTATCTATCACCTTGCACCAGCATCAATTTAAAATGGATGAAAGACCTCAATGTAAGCCTGGAAACCGTGAAACTATTATAGGAAGCATTAAGAAAAACATTAGGATCTAGAGTAAAGATCCAGAAACATAGAAAATCAAAGAAACGCTTGATAAATGGGCTTGCATAAAATTTAAAAGTTTCTGCACAACCAAGGACATAGTTAACAAGCTCAAAAGCCTAGAGAACAGGAGGTTTTGCCATTAAAATATCAGACAATGGACTAATATCCAGAATATGTATAGAGTTTAAAAATTAAACTCTCAAAGAATCAACAACCAAATTAATAAATGGGCTAATGAGCTAAAGAGAATCTTCATAGAAGAAGTAAAAATGGCCAATACATACATGAAGAAATGCTCAATATTTCTGGCCATGAAGAATATAAATCAAAACAACAGGAAGAGTCCACTTCAGCCCAGTTCGAAAAGCCAGTATTAAGAGGAAAAATAATAACAAATTTGTCGAGGTAGTGGCCAAAAGAGAAGAACTCTAATACACTGATGGTTGGTATTTGAAGTTGTTCAGCCTTTCTGCAAAGTAGTATGGAGGTTCCTCAAAAGACTAAAAATATAACTACTCTATGATTCAGCAATCTTACTCCAAGGAATTTAAGTTTCTAAATCATCACTTGGAGGAGAGCCATTATTATTATTATTATTTTGGGTCTGGTTGTGGGGCCTGAACTCTGGGCCTGGGCACTGTCCCTCAGCTTTTCATCTCAAGGCTAGCACTCTACCACTTGAGCCACAGCGCCACTTCCGGCTTTTTTCTTTTTGCTTATGTGGTGCTGAGGAATCGAACCTAGGGTCTCAAGCATGCAAGGCAAGCGCTCTACCATTGAACCACCTTCCCAGCCCCAGCCATTATTTTTTTTTAACAAAACCTATTCTATGTTTTAGAAATAGGAAGTAAATTTCTACCATGTATAATCTATTAAATAATTTAGAATTTCTTCATTACAAGAGATATTGTTGCTAAAAACCCTAACAATAACAAAAGAAAAGTTAGCAAAAAATAAGTAAGCCATTTTTGAGTTATGATAAAATATTCAAATAAATATAGAATTTTAGATAAAATGAATATTAGATAATTTTTACCTAATTCTGGAATCAAAGATGGTGAAGAACAAGAATGAAAGTTATGAAAGAGAAAAAGAGTTGGGTTAAGAGGGCTTTACTTTGAGAAATTTTAACTTTAATAAATAGATCCAAAAACTTGAAGCTGGATGCCTGCCTGTAATCCCAGCACTCATGAGGATGAAGTAAATACATCATGAGTTAGAAGCCAGCCTCTAGGCTACTATTGAGCTCAATGCCAGCCTGTGTTGTATAGTAACAAATATCAAACCAAACCAAACATTCTTTTAAGATGTATTTAAATTCTATATTAAGGACAATTAAAAGAGAATAAAGATGAAGTCAAAGAATGGAGACAAGAAGAAATTGGAATGGAGATAGTGACACATAATGAGTGAAATGCCTATCTAATGGCAACAACATTTTAATATTGCTTTGCCCACAATAGGCCTTTTCTAAGAAATTTCCTTGGACTTAGCTTCCTTGGAGGAAAGGCAGCCAGAAAGCTTTTACCATACTTTGTTCCCATGAGATCCTAGCATTGTAGCCACAGCTAATTAGATCCAGAATTTGAGCCACTTGATGCAAAGGCAGTCATTCATATGCTACTCACAGACAGTGATATAACCTGTCAGGAGAACTATATGTAATCCAGGTATTGTTAACTTGGTTTATAAGCAGAAATCTCATTCTTGCAATATATGAATAGGGGACATGTGGAAAACCAATTAAGCAATAACATCAAGACTGGAAGTAGAACCAGTCACCATGTTGAGGAATGAAAGATCAGGAGCAATGCACATCACATAGTTATCTTCTATCTTGAGTAACTGAATGGATGCTATTGTACTTTACAACTTCATGTGTTTTTAGAACACCTTCCCATTACCTGAAATAAGGTGAACATGTCTTTATGCCCTGCTAACTAAAACAACTAATAAATTATCCATTAGAGCATTTGTAAAGCAACATGATCTTTAGATGGAAAGCTGGGATTCTTTTTAACTTGGACTCTGCACATGTACTAGAAACAACATGCCTTCTATGGAATCCTTCCCTGAAAATAAAATGGTTGTCAGATAGAAAAATAAAAGATTTTATATGCTTTAAGTATGCCACATTCCACATGCTGACAAGTTCTAAAAAATATTTTCAAGCACTATCTCTTCCCTAATCTTTAAACTTGTATATAAAACCATCCACTTTACAACTCAATTCGTATGGCCAATAAGCATCTCTAAGTTATGTCTCAAGCCAAACTCCAAATATTTTCTACCTTCAATATTTTTCCCATCACAATTTGATCCATCTGTATCAATTACCTGTTGTGTCTTGATGACAGAATGCTTCCCATAAACAATTTATAGGAAGAAAGATTTATTTGGGCTCACAGGTTCAGATGGTTAATCCCATAGTCGCTTGACTGCATGTGTGTGGGAATAGCATAATCATGGCAGAAGTGTGTGGTGGCAAAGGTTTTCACCTGGTGGTGCACTCGAAAGGGAGTGACACAAAGAGAAGGTATCCCTAAAGTACTACTCTATATGATCTATTGCCAAGTCCCTCCTAAAGTTTTAGAACTTCAAATACTCTCACCAGCTAAGGAGTAAGCATTTAAACCATAGGCCTGTGGGGGAGCATTTGATACTGAAACCATATCATTCTACTGCTGGTCTCAAAAGGCTCCTGACCATCTCAATGAAAAAAATGCACTTAGTCCCTCTCCAAAAGTATCCAAAATCTTAACAAATACAGCATAGTTCAAAAGTTTAAATTCAAACTTTCCCGAGACTCAATTGAATTCTTTAACTGGAGTACTGTAAAACACTGCTATTTTAAAACAGAGGAATAGGGCATACAAAGAAATCATGGGAGCAAAGCAAGAATGAAACCCAGTAGGAAAAACATTAAATTCTGTAGCTTCAAGTTTGGCATTCATGGCATACTCTGATGTTGTGATCTGAGTTCCAAAAGGCCTTGGGCAGCTCTGCCATTCGCAGTCCACATGATCTTTTCATTGGTCTGGTTCTGCTCAGTACTTGTGGCTTTCTTCAGCAGGTGGTCCATGTTCCTGGCATCTCCAATATCTGAGGCCTCCATTTTAGCCTACAGTTTACCCTCTCAGTTTCATTCATTATTTTCCCATGGGCTGCTTACAGGAATTCTGACCTGATCACATATTGCCTGGTTTCCCAGGCCTTCATCTAAATCTTCTTAGAAGGTTTCATGATTCAAAGACCCTTGAATTCTGCATGCCTCCAATGGACAATGCCGAGGTCAAGAATTAAAAGGACCCGGTTGAGACCATGACTGTAGAAGCTGCTGAGTACCTTATGGCTGAACCTGTGCAAGCAGGATGGCACAGGGACTCTCTCTTCTCAAGGGAAAGCCTTTCAAACAATTTTATTCTATGGAGTCTGTGATAGAAAATTTTTGTTACACTCTCAAGTATTGTCCTAGTAAAAGGTGCAAGGCTGCTCCTTCCCTCTTTTCCCCTCCTCTTCCCTCTTTCCCTTTCACGCCAGTATTTGGGCTTGAAGTGAGGACCTTGCACTCTCACATGTCTTTTTCACACAAGATGAGTGCTCTACTATTTGAGTCTACCTTCACATCTGGCTTTTTTCTGGTTAGTGGGAGACAATGTCTCACAGATTTTCCTTCTTGGGCTGGCTTTGAATCTAAATTTTGAGATCTACCACTTCAGCCTCTTGAGTAGCTAAATTATAGGCTTAAGCCACTGGTGTTCTGCTGCTTGGTTTCTCTTTGAGGGGATTACTCTCTTTAACCATCATTCACTCTTTATCCATGACTGTCAGCTTGTTCTTTTTCTTCACAGACTTCAAGTTTTCCAATATTTAATCTGTGCATTTTGTATACAGTTCTCAGTGAATCTGGATAAAGTATTCAGCAATAAGCATACCACAGTCTGAATACTCTTCTGTCTTGAAATTTCCTCGATGAAATTAGTTAGTTCATTACTTTTAAACTGAACAGAAAATGTAGGCAAATTATTTGCTAGAATGGATCTGCATGGGCTTTGTTTCAATATCTCATAGAGAACTTATTCCCATCTGAAACCTCATGAGTCTAGTCTTCATTGCCTGAACTCTAACCAGAATTACTCATCACATTCGAGGCTTTCTCTAGCCCACTTCATCAATCTTTCCAAATTTATCCCACAAATCAGTTCTAAAGGTTTAAGAAGCAAATGGTCAAGTTTGGTGACAGCAACAGCTCAGTTTCTCTGGTACCAATTTTCTGCATTGGTAGTTTTTTTTTTTCTTGTCGGTCTAATAGAATGTCTGATATAAACAACAGAAGGAAAGAAAAACAAATTTGTTTTTTTGGTTTCAGGAGAGTTCAGTCCATGGTCACTTGGCCCCATGTGCTTAAGCAAAATATCATGACAGTAGAAGCATGAGAATGAAAGTTTCTTCACCTAGTGGGAGACAGGAACTAATGGGCAGAGACTAGTGGGAAGGAGACATGGACCAGGTACTAGTAGTGAACTACACCCTCCAGCTATGTTCCACCTCCTATGTTCCAAAACCTCCCAAAATAGTACTGCCATCATGGGACAAAATATTGAAATATTGAACCTGTGGGAAACCTTGCATATTTAAACCATACCATTATTTCAATAGAAAGGTGCTAGGGCAAAAACCTCTGATCACTTTTCACTTCTTCCAGTGACACTATTCTGGTTCAAGCTACTATTGTCTACCTCATTATTTAATATGTTAGACTTTGTCTTAGGGTTGGTATTTTGACTATTTTTTGTCAGTTCTGGGGCTTGAACTCTGGGCCTGGGTGCTGTCAGCTCTTCAGCTCAAGGCCAGTGCTCTACCACTTGAGCCACAGAGCCACTTCCAGTTTCTAGTGGTTAATTGGAGAAAAGAGTCTCATGGACTTTCCTGCCCAGGCTGGCTTTGAAGTGTGATCCTCAGATCTCAACCTTTTGAGAAGCTAGGACTAGAGGCATGAACCACAAGCTACTGGCTGGTATTTTGACGTTAGACTGTGTGTGGCTTTGTTCTTCAAATAACAGCCAGAACAAATGATGGCTTAGAGCTATTTTTCCTTGTTCTTCCTGAGTAATTACAATTGTAAGTACTGAAACAGAGAAAGAGGAAACTAAAAAATATCTGATAGGTAAAGAGGAATAAAAGTAGTTAGCAATCTTAGTGCTGGAGAACAACAGACAAGTGTGGCATTTGCAACCTTTCACTCATTCAACAAAAGAAGTCAACCCAGTAAATGTATTTCCAATTTGAACAGAAGATAAGTAAGGTTGGATTATTTGTCCTCCAGATAAAATAGTAACACCACCAAAAGTAACTCGAGAGTCTGGTAGTATAAGCAAAATGTATTGATCAGGAATTTCACTGGCAGTAAATGACCAGGGGAAGTACTTTCTTTTACCACCAGGCTTGAACATTCTCTTTACCAAAAATAGTCAAAATTGGAAATAAAAAGTCAAATTTCACATGAATAGTTAAACTGGAAATAAACCTCTTGAAATAAGTGGTCTGGCCCAGGAAGTATTCTTCCTCCCTGCAGTCAGAGATTCCTTTCCTCAAACTAGACCTTCCATTGGTCTTGGCCTGGAGAAACATCTTCCTTTCAATCAGCAACAGTAGAGATCAGTGGAAGTTTTTCTTAACTCCAGACAAATCCAGTCAATCAAAATAAAATTTACGATGGTCTTAAAATTAAGTTCTCCCCCAAACTAAGGTAGAACCTATGGGTGAACATAATCAGGGTGAGCCTGATACAAACATTTACATACAACCCAGAGTTTTTTTTAAACAATGGACAAAATATACAGGATACAATCAAACAACATCTGTCATTCTAAGGACTAGGAAAATCAACATTTTTGAATAAGCCAAGAATCAATAAACAATGATGTCATGATAAATCACGTTGGATTTTTCTGATAAAGATTTACAGCATGTGTCATAAAATGTTCCAACAATCAGATACAAAATTTCTTGAAATCTATGAAAAGTGTAGAAAAGCATGAATAAAGAAATATGTTATAAAAAGGAACCAAATGGAAATTTTAGAACTAAGATATAATAATATAAGAATGAGTATATAAATATAATATGATGAGTATATAAATATAACAATGAACAATCTGAACAACACTAAGCAAAAGACTGAAAAAAGAGCATAGCAGCAGGAACCTGTGAGACAACAAAAAAGGTCTGATAAATTTTGTCCAACCACTCTGGAAAACAGTATGGAATTTCCTAAAAAGACTAAACATAGAGCTTCTCTATGACCCAGCAATCCCACATCTGGGTATTTATCCAGCAGACCACAAACAAGGCTGGACTAAAACAACCTTGACAACAAGGTTCTTTGCAACATTGTTTACCATAGATAATATATGGAATCAAGCCAGATACCCCTGTGTGGATGAATGGATCAAGAGAATGTGGTATATGTACACAATGGAATTCTATACACCCATCAGAAGTAATGAGATTGAACCATCCATAAGGAAAAGGAAAGACTCAAGAAAAACATTACATTAAGTAAAATAAGACAGACCCAAAGAAAAATAGGCTCCAAGATTTTCCTCATTTGTGGTAATTAGAATATTCCTATAAATCTACAAGTAAACACACTGGAAAGTAAAATACAAAAAATACTAGGACATAATAAATTATATAGGCCTGTAGACATTCACACAAAAAGGAGACAAAAGGAGGTTATTCTTAGGAAAGGATAACAAAAGCTCAATAGATATAGTCATATAAACATATAAAAGAATATTTATCAAAATTAACTGCAAGAAATGGAAACGAGATTTTTTTTCATTGTTGTTTTTGTTTTCTGTACATTTTGTCTTGTTTGAAAGTTTATCTGTTTGGGGGAGGATAAGTAGAGGTATAGAAAGAGTAGGACAAAGTGTGAACAAATGCAGGAGTGATACTCACTAGACACTATTTTGAAAATGCACTACACAACTTGAAGGTGAGGATGGGAGGACAAACTGGGAAAGAGCAAGGGAAGGGTGACACTTTTCAAAAAGAAATATACTCATTACCTGACTATGTAACAGTAACTCCTCTGTACATCACCTTTATAATAACAATAATGATAACTATATATATATATATATATGACAAAGGTACCTTTCATAAGAAGAATTAAAAAGTTGCCTGGATACTTTAACAGGGATACTTTAAAAATCATTAGCGTATAAAACCATTTCTTAACTAAGAAATCTCTGTAGTATTCTGAATCATCACTTTTCCTTTTCACTATGAAACTGAAAAAAGTATATTCCCATGTATATAACTATCTATGTTATTCCTGAGTATAGCCAGTTCAATAGAAATAAACTTGTCAAAGGGAAATAAATTCAAGAAAGAGGGGAAAAGGAAAATAGAACTGAAACAGAAATAAGTAGCAAACAGTGAAAAACATTACATATAAGAGTCTTAGTCTGAGGAAATATACACCAAGGCACACCACAATTAAACTTCTATAAAAATAAGGTCAATAGAAAAGAGGGTAGTGAGAGAGGTTACACTTTATATATAGAGGAACACAATTTGGAATAATGACAGTTCTCATGAAAAACCATAGTACAAGAGAATTTGGCACAACAGGTTTTGAAAGACATGGACTTTGGGTTTTTGATGCAGGGTCAGACTATGTAGCCCAGGCACTATGTAGCCCAGGCTGACCTTAAACTACAATCCTCCTATCTCAACTTCCAGAATGCTGAATGACTACTGTGCCTGGCTATACTTACAACAAAAATTCTATATCCAGCAAAACTATCCTTTAATAGTGAATGAAATAGTGAATTTTCAAACAATAAAAAACTTTTGAGTTTGTGGTTAATTGACTCACCCATACAGAATGGTTAAAAGAAGTCTTTCAAATAAATGAAAAGATAAATGATCAATAAAAGAGAAAACTTAGATCACCAGGAAGAAATAAGGGATGGCAAGAATAACATAAATGTGAGTAGAGATACTAGAATGTTTTTCTTGTCATCAATATTTTTTAAAGTTCACAACAATTTTATTTTGCATATACTCTTTTAATATATAGTTTTTAAGGATTTGTTGTTGGGGGATTTAATATTTTGAGTTCCAAGTATATTTTAGATATGAGACCTTTGTCCGTTGTATGGCTAGTGAAAACCTTCTCCCAATCTGTGGGCTTTCTATTGATCTTGCTAGCTATGTCCTTTGCCATGCAGAAGCTCTGCAACTTCATGCAATCCCATTTGTCCAACCTTTCTTTGATTTGTTGTGTTTCCGGGTCTCTATTCAGAAAATTTCAGCCTGCGCCAAGGAGACCTAGGGTTTCTCTTATTCCATCCTGTAATGTTTTCAGAGTGTCTGCTTTGACTCCGAGGTCTTTGATCCATTTGAAGTTGATTCTGGTGCAGAGTGATATATAAGGATCTAGCTTTAGTTTTCTACAAGTAGTTAACCAATTTTGCCAGCACCATTTACTGAAGAGGCTGTCTTTCTTCCATTCTATTTTTTTAGCTCCCTTATCGAAGATTAGATGGCTATAGGGTTCATATCTGGGTTTTCAATTCTATTTCATTGGTCCTGAGGTCTGTTCTTGTGCCAGTACCAAGCTGTTTTGATTACTATGGCTTTATAGTAGAGTTTGAAATTTGGTATTGATATTCCTTCAGCAGTGTTCTTTTTTTAAATTAATTTGTATTTTTATTTTTTGTGAACGTACTGTACAGAGGGGTTACAATTAAATGGGCAAGATAATGAGTACATTTCTGATCAAGCATTGCATCCTCCTCCTTTGTTTACCCTTCACATCCCTTCCCAACCTCCCCCTGCCCCCCCCAGTACCAAAGTTGTAAAGTTCATTTTCAACATGACAACTTGTACTTCCCATAGTTGCAACGGGTCCACCTGTATCCTTAAACGACTTGTTTTTCCCCATCTCCTCCACAAATTATACCCACATCAAATATAGTGAAAGCAGGGGTTATACTGTGGGGGAGGGACATACAAAGCAACAAAGAAATAATCTTATAAATGCGTTAGAAACAAATGCATGAAAGAAAAAAACATTAAAATACATATCTAAGGGTTCATTTTCCTAGCATCACGTTATCTGACCTTTTCTGCTTGTCTCATACATATACTAGATATTGCAAATAAGGGAAACCATGGGACCTATGTTTCTTTGGGCTTGGCTTATTTCACTTAATATAATTTTTTCCAAGCTTTTCCATTTCCTAACAAATGGGGCGGTGTCATTCTTTCTGATGGAGGCATAGAATTCCATTATGTATATATACCACATTTTCTTGATCCATTCATCTACTGAGGGGCATCTGGGTTGGTTCCATATCTTAGCTATGGTAAATAATGCTGCAATAAACATAGTTGTCCTGGTAGCTTTACTGTGGTCTTGTTTGTAAACATTTGGGCAAATGCCCAAAAGTGGGATTGCTGGGTCATAGGGGAGCTCTATGTGAAGTCTTTTGAGGAACCTCCATACTGTTTTCCAAAGTGGTTGAACAAGTTTACACTCCCACCAACAATGAAGTAAGGTTCCCTTCTGTCCACATCTCCTCCAGCATCTGTTGTTGTTAGAGTTCTTGATTATAGCCATTCTAACTTGGGTGAGGTGGTATCTCAATGTTGTTTTGATTTGCATTTCTTTTATGGCTAGGGAGGTTGAGCATTTTTTTCATGTGTCTATTGGCCATCCTTCTTTCTTCTTCAGAGAAGTTTCTCTTCAAGTGTTTAACCCACTTATATATTGGGCAGTTGTTTCTTTGAGGATTTGTTGTTGGGGGATTTAATTTTATGAGTTCCAAGTATATTTTAGATATGAGACCCTTGTCTGTTGTATGGCTAGTGAAGATCTTCTCCCAATCCGTGGGCTTTCTATTGATCTTGCTAGCTATGTCCTTTGCCATGCAGAAGCTCTGCAACTTCATGCAATCCCATTTGTCCAACCTTTCTTTGATTTGTTGTGTTTCTGGGTCTCTATTCAGAAAATTTCAGCCTGTGCCAAGGAGACCTAGGGTTTCTCCTATTCCATCCTGTAATGTTTTCAGAGTGTCTGCTTTGACTCCGAGGTCTTTGATCCATTTGGAGTTGATTCTGGTGCAGGGTGATATGTAAGAATCTAGCTTTAGTTTTCTACAAGTAGTCAACCAATTTTGCCAGCACCATTTACTGAAAAGGCTGTCTTTCTTCCATTATATTATTTTAGCTCCCTTATCGAAGATTAGTTGGCTATAGGTCTGTAGGTTTATATCTGGGTTTTCAATTCTTTTTTTTTTTTTGTAGGTCGTGGGGCTTGAACTCTGGGCCTGGGCGCTGTCCCTCAGCTCTTCAGCTCAAGGCGAGCGCTCTACCACTTGAGCTACAGCGCCACTTCCGGTTTTCTGGTGGTTTATTGGAGATAGGAGTCTCATGGTCTTTCCTGCCCGGGCTGGCTTTGAACCGCGATCCTCAGATCTCAGCCTCCTGAGTAGCTAGGATTACAGGCGTGAGCCACCAGCGCCCGCCTGGGTTTTCAATTCTATTTCATTGGTCCTGAGGTCTGTTCTTATGCCAGTACCAAGCTGTTTTGATTACTATGGCTTTATAGTAGAGTTTGAAATTTGGTATTGATATTCCTCCAGCAGTGTTCTTTCCGTTGAGGAGCGTTTTTGCTATTCGGGGTCTTTTATTGTTCCATATGAATTTTTGGATTGCCTCTTCTATTTCCTTGAAGAATGAGGTTGGAATTTTGATAGGTATCGCATTGAATTTGTAGATAGCCTTGGGAAGTATTGCCATTTTCACGATGTTGATCTTTCCAATCCAGGAGCATGGGAGTTTTTGCCATTTTCTAAGTTCTGTTTTGATATCCTTTTTCAAGTTTTTAAAGTTTTCATCATAGAGGTCCTTCACTTCTTTGGTTAAGTTAATTCCTAGGTATTTTATTTTTTGTGGGGCTATTACAAAAGGAGTTGCTTTCCTAATTTCAGGCACACTTTTCTCATTGTTGGCATACAGAAAAGCTATTGATTTTTGGAGGTTAATTTTATACCCTGCCACTTTGCCAAAGTTTTGAATCAGCTTGAGTAATTTGGGAGTGGAGTCTATGGGATTCTTTAAATACAAGATCATGTCATCTGCAAAGAGGGAAAGTTTTACTTCTTCTTTCCCTATTTGGATCCCCTTTATGTTTGCATCTCATCTTATTGCTGTAGCTAGGCATTCTAATACTAGATTGAAGAGAAGTGGAGAGAGTGGACATCCTTGTCTTCTTCCTGAGTTAAGAGGAAATGGCTTTAGTTTTTCACCATTAAGTATAATGCTGGCTGTAAGTTTGTCATATACAGCCTTTATTGTATTGAGGAATGTTCCATGGATTCCTAATTTTTCCAAAAACTTCATCATAAAAGGGTGTTGGATCTTGTCGAATGCTTTTTCTGCATCTATTGAGATAACCATGTGGTTCTTATCCTTTCTCCTGTTGATGTGATGAATTATATTAATTGATTTGTGTATAATGAACCAGATTTGCATCCCTGAAATGAATCCTGTTTGATCGTGGTGTATGATTTTTTGGATGAATTGTTGAAGTCAATTGGCAAAAATTTTGTTGAGAAGTTTTGCATCAATGTTCATCAAAGAAATGGGTCTATAGTTCTCATTCTTTGATGAGTTCCTGCCTGGTTTTGGGATGAGGGTTATGATGGCTTCATAGAATGAGTTCAGTAGTGAACTTTCTTTTTCAATTTTATTGAAGAGTTGGAGGAGAATTGGTGTGAGCTCTGCTTTGAAGGCCTTGTAGAATTCTGCTGTAAAACCATCTGGTCCTGGACTTTTCTTAGATGGGAGGTCTCTTATTGCTGTTTCTATTTCAATGCTTGATATGGGCGTGTTAAGATGGTTTAACTCATCTTGGTTTAGTTTTGGCATGTCAATATTTGCTAGGAAAAGGTCAATTTCTGCCAAGTTCTCAAATTTATTAGCATAAAATTTTGAGAAGTATTCCCTTATAATGTTCTGAATCTTGGTTGTTTCGTGGTGATGTTTCCATTCTCATCTCTGAGTTTATTTATTTGGGTGTATTCTCTTCTTTTTCTGATAAGATTTACCAAGGGTCTGTCAATTTTGTTAATTTTTTCAAAGAACGAACTCTTTGTTTTGTTGATTCTTTCTATAGTTTTTTTGTATTCTAATTCATTTAATTCTGATTTAATTTTAATTATTTCTTTCTGTCTACTGGGTTGGGGTTTATCTTGCTGCTCTTTTTCAAGGAGGTTCAGATGTCTCATTAAATTGTTGGTTTCAGATCTCTCCAATTTGTTGATGTAGGAACTCAGAGCTATAAACTTGCCCCTGAGTACTGCCTTTGCTGTGTCCCAGAGGAGCTTGTGATTTGTGTGCTCATTTTTGTTGAGTGTCATAAACATTTGAATTTCCTTTCTAATCTCTTCCATTACCCACTCGTGATTCAGCAGTGTGTTGTTCAGCCTCCATGTGTTACCGGACTTTCTTTGGTGGCTTTTGCTGTTGAATTCTAATTTTATTCCCTTGTGGTCTGAGAGAATGCAAGGTGTAACTTTAATGTTTCTGAATTTTGACAAGTTTGCTTTGTGGCCTAAAATGTGGTCTATTTTAGAAAATGTTCCATGTGCTGCTGAGAAAAATGTGTATTCTGATGCTGCTGGGTGAAATATTCGGTAGATATCTGTTAAATCTAGTTGATCTTTGCAGTTGTTTAGATCTGCAGTTTCTCTTTTGAGTTTTTGCCTAGTTGATCTATCTAGTGGGGAGAGTGGTGTGTTAAAATCCCCAACAATTATTGTCTTTGGATCTATGTGGGATTTGAGGGAAAATAGTGTTTCTTGGATAAATTTGGATGCTCCATTGTTTGGCGAATAGATACTTAGAATTGTAATATAAGTGGGCGAAAGACTTAAAGAGAAACCTCTCTGAAGAAGAAAGAAGGATGGCCAATAGACACATGAAGAAATGCTCAACCTCCCTAGCCATAAAAGAAATGCAAATCAAAACAACATTAAGATACTACCTCACCCCAGTTAGAATGGCACAAATCAAGAATTCTAATAACACATGCTGGAGGGGATGTGGACAGAAGGGAACCTTACTTCATTGTTGGTGGGAGTGTAAACTTGTTCAAACATTTTGGAAAGTAGTATGTTGGTTCCTCAAAAGAGCTCCACTATGACCCAGCAATCCCACTTTTGGCATTTACCCAAATGTTTACAAACAAGACCACACTAAACTACCGGCACAACTATGTTTATTGCAGCATTATTTACTATAGCTAAGATATGGAACCAACCCAGATGCCCCTCAGTAGATGAATGGATCAAGAAAATGTGGTATATATACTCCATCAGAAAGAATGACATTGCCCCATTTGTTAGGAAATGGAAAGGCTTGGAAAAAATTATATTAAGTGAAATAAGCCAAGCCCAAAGAAACATAGGTCCCATGGTTTCCCTTATGTGCAATATCTACTATATGTATGAGTCAAGCAGAAATGGTCAGATAAGATGATGTTAGGGAAATGAACCCTAAGATATATATTCAAATGTTTTTTTTTCTTTCATGCGATTGTTTCTAATGCATTTATAAGATTATTTCTTTGTTGCTTTGTATGTCCCTCCCCAACAATGCAACCCCTGCTTTCACTGTATTTGATGTTGGTATAATTTGTGGAGGGGTAGGGGAAATACAAGTCGTTTAAATAAGGATACAAGTGGACCCATTGCAACAATGAGAAGTAGAAGTCGTTATGTGGAAAACGAACTTTGCAACTTTTGTGGGGGGGGGGGAGGATTGGGTGTTGGGGCGGGGGGAAGATGGGAAGGGATGGGAAGGGGAAACAAAGGAGGAAGCTACAATGCTTGATAAGAAATGTACTCATTATCTTGTCCATGTAATTGTAACCCCTCTGTACAGTATTTTCACAATAAAAGTAAATTAAAGTTAAAATATATAGTTTTTATTGTATAGATACTGTACAGAGGAGTTATGTTACATGAGTAAGGTAATGAGTACATTTCCTATAGAGCATTGTTACCTCCTCCTCTGTTTTTGCCTTAAAATCCTTTCCCTCTCCACCTCCTTAGCTCCTGGCTCACCCTCAAATAAATCATCTTTGATAATTAAAACAATTATAACATCTGATCTAATTTCCAACTACTCTTCCTGACATTTACTGTGCTCTAGCCATCCTCTTGTTCTTGTTAATTCTTCAAAAACATGTCATACTTCCTTACTTACCTACAGCATTGAAACTCAATTTCTTCTCCTTAGCATGTTCTTCCTTGAAATGTTGACATGATCAGTGACCTAGGGGAGCTTTCCCTGACCATTTTCTTTAACATTCATCTATTTTCACTACTCTCCACCCACATTGATGCTTTTTTGATTCCCTTGCAAGAATGACAGCTCCATGACCAAAAAGGTTATTGTCTGTTTTCTTCATTTTTGTATGTCCAGTGACTAGTGACACATAGTAGAGACTCATATGTTTAAATGAATAGAAGAATACATTAGCAAATTCCAAACTTTTCTCCCTTGAACATTCTGGGAATGGAGCACTATGTAGATCACATACTTTTCTTGGGCTGTGAGAGAAATCATCAGAGTCTAGAGGGCACAAAAAGATGGAAATATGTTAAATATATAGCTATTCTCAATTTATGAACTTTTACATTCCATCATGCTGATTTCAGCATGCATTTTTATTGAGCACCTAATATGCATTGGGTTTTATATAGAAAGATCACTTAATATTTGCTACAGATGTATAAACTAAGCACGGTCATGTTTTTTAAAAATCTAAGAATATATAGACTGAAAAAATGCACCCTCAATTCCTTAACAATCTTCTCTATTGGCATACAATTAATTTTATATAGGGGTTTCACAGTAACATTTCCATACACATATATTGTATTTTGATCAACTTACCCTGTCTACTACTCTTTCTTTTTGCCTCTTCCTCCTCTATCTCTTTTAAAAACATGTCCATGGACTTCATTATATTTTCAGACTTTAATCATATTCACCTGTAATCTTTTCTTTTTTTAACTTCCCAGCACCCTATGGTCCCTCCAAAACAGTGCCTCTTTGCAGTCATTTCATATTGTAAACCTCTATGTTTACCAGGGATTGAATTCAGGTCCTTATGCTTGCTAGGCACATGAAGCCTGCCTCTATTCCTCAAAAACCTTCCATAAGAAGGACAAAGAAAGTTCAAAGGGAGACAAAAAGGACAGTATCCCACAATAAATAAGATTCTGACACACTCTCTAGTTTCAGAAACTTCATAATGTTTTAACATTTGAGGCAATGCATTCTTAGTTCTTTTACATAGATGAAGAAATGGAAGCTCAGAGAAGTTAAATCACTTGCTTTGAATGACACAGAAAAATAAATTCAAGTATATTTCTACTGGATTCCAAAGCTATTACATTTCCCCACCTTCTAAGAAGTTATCCCAGTGGGCCTCTGGCATTTTGGACATCTAGAGATATTCCTCAGGATGGGAATAGGTGACACCATAGTAAGTTACAAGTACTGCTGGCATTTAGGTGACAAGGTCCACCAAGGCTAAATATTCATAAAATGCATAGGACATGCAACCAAAAAGTGTCCCATAAAAGATCATTATTACATGATTAATCAGCAATATTTGTAGGTAACATAGTCTATACAATTGCTTGGCTAAATGCTAGACACACAAAGATTTAAAAATCCTGCTTCTTATTCTCAGGAAGCTCATAGAATAGTGAGAGACACAAAGAATTGTTTTCCATATAGTACATGTAAGTTAGGGCCAAGGTAAGAAAGAATAAGGAGGAGAAATCAGTATAGGTTGAAGGGACTACATGACCTACATGGTCTGTGAATTAGGCCTTGAAGAACAAGTGATGCATACATAATATTAATATTTAATAATTTGAATCTATGTTGAATATATTATATTTATATATGAATATATTATGTATATTGACTGTACAATATATTTATATGTACATATATATATGTATAAAAAGCATTACTTCCATAGGATGTAGTTGTATATTTTATAAATAGTTTATATACATAAATATTTTTTATTGTTGTTGTTGGTCATGGGGCTTGAACTCTGGGCCTGGGCACTGTCCCTCAGCTCTTCAGCTCAAGGCTAGTGGTCTACCACTTGAGCCACAATGCCACTTCTGGTTTTCTGGTGGTTTACTACACATAAGAGTCTCATGGATTTCCTGCCTGGGCTGGCTTTGAACCGCGATTCTCAGATCTCAGCCTCCTGAGTAGCTAAGATTACAGGCCTGAGCCACTGGCATCTGGCTATAGTTTATATATTTTATGTATTATATAAAAACATTACTTATACATGAAATGGCTATATATTTTTTATGTAATGTGTAATGATCATATCAGGCTAATTGGCATATACATTACCTCAACCATGGATCATTTCTTTTTTGTGTGAACACTCAAAATCTTATCTAACAAGCTATTTCAAAATATATTATTAGACTGGGTGTTGTAGTACAAGCTCATACTCCCAGCTAGTTAGGAAGTAGACATTAGGAAGATTGAAGTTTGAGGCCAGACCTGGCCCAAAAGAAAACAACCAAAACAATAACAAAATATTAGTGAGACACCTATTACAACAAATAAGCCAGGTATGGTGACATGGCTATGTGGTCCCAGTATATAAAAAAGGTATAAGTAGAAAGACTGTGGTCGAAGGTCAGCTCATGAACAAAATTTAAGACCTTATCTGAAAAATAACCAAAGCAAAAAGGGCTGGGGGTATGGTTCCAGAAGTGAAGTGTTTGCCTAGAAAGCATGAGATACTGAGTTCAAACTCTAGTTCTTTCCCCCATATGTGTTTATATATATGTGAGTATATCTGTATGTTTATATATGTACATGTATGTAGATATACACAAATATATGTACATGTACACGTATCATTATACAAGTATAACTGTACAAGTGTAATTATGAGACTAAACATGACTCTTTTATATGGGAAGTGTACAGAAGGTATAAGGCATGAATGAACACGTCTGTAAAAGTAGTTGTAGGCACTGAGTGAAGTATAGCAATAGGGCTCAGCTCCATTGGTAATTCTGTCTTTATTATCTCCACTGTGATTATGAAGGCCAACTACTTCACTTTGTCTTCTTAGGTTTCCATTTATATAAAATGGGAATAGAATCTATCACATAGGATTAGTGAGAGTCCATGAGTAAATATATGTGAAATATTTATAGTAGTATCTATCATATAATAATCCTCCAGTTAAGGTTAGTCATTAGTTATTGTAAAACAGATTTGTCTGTACTGTTTCGGCAAGGGTATAACACACACAGATTAGATAGCTACTCACTAGCTACCTATACTGATAGAGGGGTGGACATAGTGAAATTGAGGGAAACAAAGATTTCTAGTATAAAAATTCTTGGATTGTAATGCGTGATTTGGAAAGGTAGGATAGAATTCAGATTACAAATGCCACTGTCTTTTTAAAAACTAGATTATGAAATGTTTAGAATTTTTCCTATGTGAAATACAGAACTATAGATGCATCTATGAGAGGAGGCACAATCAGATTTGTATCTTTAGACTACTCAGACTGTGCTGTAGCCAGTGGATTCAAGGGGAGAGACTGAAATAAGAGGCCATGTGGAAAGAAGGTGAATCAATCCAGGGTAGAAGTGGTAATAGCAGCCATCTTAGTGGCCCATGCCTGAAATCCCAAGTACCCAGGAAACAAAAGCAGGAGGATCATGACTTCAAGGTCAATCCATGAAAAATTAGCAGGACTCTATCTAAAAGACAAAATAAAAATGGTTAGGGGCCTACCTCCAATGGTAGAGCACTTAACTCACAAGCATGGGGGTCTGGATTCAATCCTCAGTACCACAAAAACAAACAAAACATGTGATGATACTTAACTATAGACAATGTCAATGCATCAAAAAAGAATGGATTTGTAAAGAAATCACAGTCTACTGACTTGACAATTGATTGACTGAGTATAAATGGGTTTAGAGAAGTGTGAAAGAGTGGAAGTTCAGAAACTAAATTAGAAGTCTCTTGAGTCTCATCCAGTGCTCTTACCATTTCTCTAAGCTGTTTACTTTTTCCTGCTGCTGCTATTAGCTTGTGCTGGACCTCTTCCATGGCACAGGAGCCTGCTCTTTTAGTGGAGTATCCTGTGTATTTCTGCTTGTCTCCATGATTATACTAAGGGACTCCAAGCCGGGGGTTCAACTTTTCTTTATGTTCAGAGGTACTCATTTATACAAGCATTCCTGGAGGTTGGCCATCCTGTACCCAGGAGCTCCTATGGCCCTTGGGTGGCCTGGGCACAGAAGTTGAGGAAGGTACCTAGAGCTCTGTTGCCTCATGGCTTAGTACTCTGGTATATACTTCTGTGTCTCCGTGGGAAATCTCTGCAAAGACTGTGATTCCAGCTACCCTGGGGGCTTTGCCCAAACAGAGAGTGCTCTTGGCTGAGCCTCTACTCCTTCCATTTCTAAACTTTGTGTATTTCAAGGGAAATCTGATCTGGACCCTTCTGATTCATTTACACTTAAATCATCCAAGGGCTCTGTTGTAAGAGTGAACTCAGCTCCAAAAATGTCTTATAAGCTTTGGTTATAAAACTCCCTAAGATTTTGTGAGCTAGATTTTTTTACTCCCCTTTTCTTTGAAACAAGATGTTGTGACTTTGCCAAGAGTAAATGGATTTCCAACCTCAAAGGGGTCGTGTTTGGTTCAAGAGTCAGAAATTATGATGCTCAGAGGCCCAAAGGCATTCTTCAAGAATTGGCAATAATGAGTCCCATGGGATGGGAAGAATGATAAATCTAAGAGAAGCTGGGTGAGGGGGTGACAGGAAGCATTCATTCTACCCTTTTGGCTTAGTGCCCCAAAGCCTGAGGACTTTTGTCCCTTAACTGGTAAAGTGGAGCTGAGACAGTCCACTCCTACAAGGCACCAGGAAAATTAGGCAGAGAGACAATTCTTATTTTGAACAAGCGCCTGACAGTTTAGAGTGCTTTTTCACAGTCTCTTCTCTCAGTTCTTGAACAACTTAGTAGGCACAGAGTAATCATTCCTATTTCTCAGAGGAATGGAATGATACTAAGAAGAGGTGAAGTGATGTATTCAAAGCCACAGAATGAAACCTATAGTAAAGTCAAGAATTCTTTCCAATTAGCTTCAGGTTACATTATTATGAGAGAAAGAAGATATGGCCATTTGCCTTGGGTTGCTGACAGAATTCCTATTGAGAAAGTTCTTCTTATTATTCCTATCCCACCAGCAATTGTCATTTTCTCCACCAAAAGTTGTTCATGCATCTCTTAAGGAATGCCTAATACCTTCTCTTTGTTTAAAAGCTATCTGGGTATCTATCTTATCATGTTCCTACTCTCCACACTTTCTATTCTCCAAACTTCACAAGTCTACAAATATCTCAAAGGCTGAAACTGTGGGTATGCTATTAAACATTCGAGGCACATGATGAAGCCATCTTTCAGTAAGTGTTGAATAGGTATACATATAGAGAATGCATCTGTGAGCTTGTACACTCATGAATGTATACAAATATGTGTGAATAATAAATGCACATAGGGCATAAAGCCATGCAAATAATGTCATGGGTTAAGGGTACTATTATGTGTATTAGAAAAGTATATATGTTTGTGTGGCTATATGAGTATTAAGAAGATATCATTCTGAGTTTTAAGAAAATTATCATGTACTGAGTGATGAAGTCTGTCTAAAGTCGACCTTGAGACTACATAGGAAATACTTTGTGGCCGGGTGCTGGTGGCTCACGCTTGTAATCCTAGCTACTCAGGAGCCTGAGATCTGAGGATCATGGTTCAAAATCAGCCAGGGCAGGAAAGTCCGTGAGACTCTTGCCTTCAATAAAACCACCAGAAAACCGGAAGTGGCACTGTGGCTCAAGTCGTAGAGCACTTGCCTTGAGCTGAAGAACTGAAGGACAACACTCAAGCCCAGAGTTCAAGCCCCATGACTGACAAAAAAAGAAAGAAAGAAAGACTTTGTTCTGGCTGAAATAATTCATTGACCAAAAAATTAAAAGATTTTATGGGTACTGCTCAGCCCTGAACGTTACAAATGTCAGCCATAAAGGCATTTCTGAAGTCTCTGTTCATGTTCTCCCACAGAGGAATGGGTCACAGTTTATTTGAAACCCCTGGCTTGCCCCTTCCATGACTTTTTGTACTCTTTCTCTTCACACCCAGTACTTAGAGCCCTCAAGTTCTAACTTGTAGTCTCCTTTAACCAATGAAGATATATGTTAAGTAGGGTTGGGTAAGAGACCTAAGGCCTTTCTACCAGAACCGAAGCATCCAAGGTTCTTCTTGGTCACTGCTCATATCCTGCTTCCACCAGTTATGTACTCCATTGATCCATTGGAAAGGTACTATCTTCTTGTGATATCACCAAATCTATGTCTATAAATGTATTTACAACTGGATTCATTGACCCTTTTTCTTCTATTACAATAGAATAAAGATTTCTTTTCATATCCAAGGCTATTTTCACTTATATTTTAGAGATCAAAGATTTTACATCCTATAAGCATTATGTGTTTTGTTATATATGAGAAATCTAAATTTTGCAAAGGTGACATGAATGGAGAAGGTGGATTATTTGAGAAGAATAAGAGGATCAATGTGTGATGATCACAATTGGGGCTGATGATGATGGAAGTAAAGTATAGATAGATAGATAAATAGATAGATAGATAGATTAAAATATCATAAGGGAACTCATTACTTAGTACAATTAATATAAAATAAAAACACATCTTCAGTTTCTACTTATGCTCCATCCCACATACTTCCCCTATTTGGCTATGGTCATCCTGCAAACATTCCTTCTTCTTATATGCACATTTATATACCCTTGTTAGCTATTTCAGAGTTCCATATAGCAAAAATCTTTATTGTCAAGGTGATGTACAGAGGAGTTACAGTTACATAAGTAAGGTAATGAGTACATTTCTTGTTGAAAATTGTTATCCCCTCCCTCATTTCTCTTGCTTTTCCTCCTCCCAACTCCCCTCCCTCCAAGTCATAAAGTTCATTTCCAACTTAGTGTCTTGTGAGTATCACTATTGCCTTGGTTCACCCTTTGTCCTTTTTCCTTTGCCTCACCATTTCTGTGATTCCTGTTCCCATCACCCAATCAAATAAACTTATATGCAATACAAAGGGTATCCTAATCAAAAACAGTGACAACAGAGGGTAAATTAAAGGGGGGGGGGGAACAAAAGAAAAAAGAAATAACTGTATACAGTACATTAAATAAAACAAAACAACTTCTTTTTTAATTTTTATTTATTTTTTATTGTGAAAATACTGTACAGAGGGGTTACAATTATATGGGCAAGATAATGAGTACATTTCTTATCAAGCATTGTAGCTTCCTCCTTTGTTTCCCCTTCCCAGCCCTTCCCATCCTCCCCCTGACACCCCCAACAAAACAACTTCTTGTTTCCATATCTTGTTGTTAATTTTGGTTAGCATCATTTTATAAGGTCATATGTATATAACTATTGAGCTATTGTGATCCTGCGCTAGAACTATCCTAGACACATACTAATTATTACAAATGAGGGAAATCAGGCAGCCCAGGGATGCAAAGCTAGTTCAATATACACAAGTCAATTAAGATAATTCAACACTCCACTAGGAGCAAGGAATAGAACCACATGGTCATCTCAATAGAGGCAAAAAAAGCCACTTGAAAAGATCCAACACCCCTGGAGAAACTAGGAATCAATGGAATATTCCTCAATATAATAAAGGCTATATATGACAAACCTACCGTCAGCATTATACTTAATGTTGAAAAGTTAAAACCATTTCCTCTAAAATCAGGAGTGACAAGGATGCTCACTCTTTCCACTCATCAATACAGTATTGAAATTCCTAGCCAGAGCCATAAGGAAAAAGTCAAACATAAAGGGGATCCAAACAGGGAAAGATGAAGTAAAACCCTCCCTCTTTGCAGATGACATGACCCTGTATTTAAAGAATGCCATTGACTCCTCTCCCAAGTTAATTGAGCTGATCAGAAACATTGGCAAAGGAGCCGGTCATAAAATTAACCCACACAAATCAATAGCTTTTCTATATGCCAACAGCAAGAAGAGCAAGGCTGAAATAGGAAAGTAACTCCTTTTTTAATAGCTTCAAAATACCTAGGAATTAACCAAAGATGTGAGGGAACTTTATGATGAAAAATTTAAAAACCTGAAAAAGGTAAATTAAAGCAGATGTAAGGAAGTGGAAAAGCCTCCTATGCTCCTAGATTGGGAGGACTAACATTGTGAAAATGGCAATACTGCCAAAGCTATCTACAAATTCAATGCAATTCCCATCACTATCCCAACAACATTCTTTAATAATCTAGAAGAAGCAATCTAAAAATTCATATGGAATAATAGAAGACTCCAAATAGCAAAAGCAATACTTATCAGGAAGAACAGGGCTGGAGGAATAAGAATACCAGGTTTCAAACTCTATTATAAGCAAAACTCTTTTCAAAAGTCTTTTAGAAGTACTGTCTCCATTTTAGAAACTGTAAGTCATTGCAATCTAGTTCAAACCACAAAACGATTTTAGGTTGCTAAACCCAATCAATACTTTTCTGACTTCAAATTATGCAACCTCTCAACAACTTTTAAATGGTGATTATGCCATTTAAAAAGTATTCTGGCTGGATGCCAGTGGTTCATGCCTGTAATCCTAGATACTCAGGAGGCTGAGATATGAGGATCATGGTTTGAAGCCAGCCTGGGCAAGAAAGAACATGAGATTCTTAGCTCCAATTAACCACCAAACCAAACCAAACCAAACAACAATAAAGCTGGAGCTGGGAAAGAGAGTTAGTGGTATGATGCTTACCTAACATGCATGAAGTGCATAAACAGAAAAAGCCTGAAGTAGTGCTGTGACTCAAGTGGTAGAGTAATAGCCTTGAGTAAATGAAGCTCAGGGATAGTGCTCAGGCCCCGAGTTCAAGCCCCAGGACTAGCACAAAATAAAATAAAGAAGAATCTTATCAAGAACCTGAGAATTTAACTTTGGCCAGTACACTTAACATCCATGGGATCTTTCCTTACCCATTCATTCTACCACATTCTCCTATACAGAGTTAAAGTTGCATCAGTTTTTTGTTTGGAAAACAGTACTTTGAAATAGTGTTTGCTATGAATATGAGTTTATAATACATGATTTGTACATATAAGTATAGTGTTATACAGCAGATATCTAAAACTTATTCAATTTTTACTTTTTTGAGGAGCCTCCATACTAATTTCTGTAGGAGGCTCTAACATTTTTCAGTATATCTATAGTGTGCTAGGGTTTCTCCATCACCTCACCTTTAGTTGATTATCTATCTGGTAAAAGGTGATATTTCATTTTACATTTTCCTGAAAGTGTCACTGACCACTTTTTCAGGCACTGTTCATGTGTTTTTATATGCTTTGTTGTTATCTTTAAGTAGTTGTACAAAGGAGTTTCAATTCAACATCTCAGTTTGTTAGTACAATGTATTTTGATCAATGTCACCATTTTTACCATTCTCTCTCATCTCTCCAAACCCCACCCATACCCTTAAGTCTCCTGGTTCTGTTTTCACCTATGTGCATTGAATATTATGATTGCACTGCTTAGCCTTCCTCTCTTCATTTATCTATCCCTACATTTACCCTTACCCCATTCCCAAAATCATGTTTCACTCAGCTTACATTAAAATTGGGTTATTGCTATTTTATCATCATCAATACCACCAACATCATCATTACTATTATTATTACTATTTTGGTATGGAGTTGTAGGAGGTCTTCATATAGTTTTAAAAATTGGCCATTTGTTAGATACAGTCTTTGGAAATATTTTCTTCCATTTCACCAGTTACCTTTTATTTTTTTGAATATTTCCTTTGCTCAGAGTATTTTAGAAGGACATAGTCCAATTTATTCATTCCTTGTGAGTTTCTTCACATATCCATAAAATCATAGCTATAATTTCTTTTTATTTTTAATATATACTTTTTATTGTAAAGATACTGTACATGAGTAAGGTAATGAGTCCATTTCCTATCGAGCATTGTTACCCCCTCCTTTGTTTGTCCCCAACCATTACTTCCCTCCCTACTCCCCAAATCTTGCCTCTTCCCCCCACCCCTGCAAAGTTGTAAAGTTCATTTTTAGCATAGTGTTTTGTACATCTCATTGTTACAATGGGTCAACCTTTATCTTTATGTCAACTTTTTGTTATTTCCCGTCCCCTCCCCAAATTAGAAAAATGAATATACAAGATGCAGGGCACCAGAATCAAATACAGTGAAAACAGGAGTTATACTGAGGGGGAAGAACACACAAAAGAAACAAAAAAATCACATACTATATTATACAAACATTAAAAACAATAGCAACAAAGATAAAACCTCTTGTGTCAATATCTTGGGGTTCATTTCACTTAGCATCATCTTATATGGTCATGTTTGTACATAGCTTTTGACATTTTCTACTTGTCCTAGACATATACTAGCCATTGCAGATAAGGGAAACCATGGGACCTATGTATCTTTGGGTCTGCCTTACTTCACTTAATTTTTTCCAAGTCTTTCCATTTCCTAACAAATGAGGCTGCGTCATTCTTTCTGATGGAGGCATAGAATTCCATTGTGTGTATGTACGTATGTGTGTGTGTGTGTGTGTGTGTGTGTGTGTGTGTGTGTGTGTGTGTGTGTATGTATATATATATCACATTTTTTTGATCCATTCATCTACTGAGGGGCATCTGCGTTGGTTCCATATCTTAGCTATGGTAAATAATGCTGTGATAAACGTAGTTGTGCTGGTAGCTTTAGTCTGACCTTGTTTGTGATTGCTTGGATAAATGCCTAAAAGTGGGATTGTTGAGTCATAGGGGAGCTCTATATGGAGTCTTTTGAAGAACCTCCATACTGCCTTCCAAAGTGGTTGAACAAGTTTATACTCCCACCAACAACGAGTAGGGTTCCCTTTTGGCCAAATCCCCTCCAGCATCTGTTATTAGAGCTATTGTTATTAGAGTTGTTGATTATAGCCATTCTAACTGGGGTGAGGTGGAATCTCAATGTTGTTTTGATTTGTAGTTCATTTATGGCTAGAGAAGTTGAGTATTTCTTCATGTGTCTATTGGCCATTCTTATTTCTTCTTTAGAGAAGTCTCTCTAAGTCTTTAACCCACTTATTAATTGGGCAGTTGTTTCTTTGAGGATTTGCTGTTGGGGATTTAATTTTTTTCAGTTCTAAGTATATTTTAGATATGAGACCCTTGTCCATTGTATGGCTAGTAAAGATCTCCCAATCGGTAGGCTTTCTATTGATCTTGCTAGCTATGTCCTTTGCCGTGCAGAAGCTCTGCAGTTCCATGTAATCCCATTTGTCCAACCTTTCTTTGATTTGTTGTGTTTCTGGGTCTTTATTAAGAAAATTTCAGGCTGATCTTAAGCAAAATGAACCCCCAAGACAGGCACACAAGTGTTTTTTTCTTTCTTGCTATTGTTTTTAATGTACTTATAATGTACTATGTGATTTTTTTGTGTCTTTTATGCTCTTCCCCCATATTTAACCTCTGTTGTCACTGTATTTGATTCTGGGGTCCTGCACCTTGTACGTACATTTTTATAATTTGGGGAAGGGAAGGGATAAAACAAAATGCTTAAATAAGGATACAGGTCAATCCATTGTAACAATGAGATGTACATGACACTATGTTGAAAATGAACTTTACAATTCTGGGGGTAGGGTGAGGAGGGAGAAGTTGGGAAGGTGGAGAGGGGAGGGGGAAAACAAAGGAAGAGGTAACAATGCTTGGTAGAAAATGTACTCATTTCCCTACTTATGTAACTGTAACCCATCTATACAGTATTGTTACAATAAAAAATACATATGAAAAAAGACATGAGTCTAGTGTTCTCTTTCTTTGATGAGTCCCTGTTTGGTTTTGGGATGAGGGTTATGATGGCTTCATAGAAAGTGTTTGGTAGTGAACTTTTCATATTCAATTTCATTGAAGAGTTGGAGGAGTATTGGTATGAGTATTGGTGTGAAAGCCTTGTAGAATTCAGCTGTAAATCCATCCAGTCCTGGGCTTTTCTTGGGTGGGAGGTCTCTTATTGCTGTTTCTATTGCATTGCTTGATATAGGTTTGTTAAGCTGCTTTAAATCTTCTTGGTTTAGTTTAGGCATGTCAATATTTGCTAGAAATTCATCCATTTCTTCCAGATTGTCCAACTTATTAGCACAAAGGTTTGAGAAGTATCCCCTTAGAATGTTCTGGATCTTGGTTGTTTCTGTGGTGATGTTTCCATTCTCATCTCTGAGTTTATTTATTTGGGAGTGTTCTCTTCTTTGTCTGATAAGATTTGCTAAGCATCTGTCAATTTTGTTAATTTTTTCGAAGAACCAACTCTTTGTTTTGTTGATTCTTTTATGGCTTTTTTGGACTCTAATTCAGTTAATTCTGTTACAATTTTAATTATTTCTTTCCATCTACTGGATTGGGGTTTAGTTTGCTGCTGTTTTTCAAGGAGCTTCAGGTGCCTTATTAAAATGCTGGTTTCAGAACACTACAATTTGTTAATGTACAAACACAGAGCTATAAACTTGCCTCTGAATACTGTCTTTGCTGTGTCCCAGAGGAGCTGGTTATATGTGTGCTCATTTTTGTTAAAAATAATGAACATTTAAATTTCCTTTCTAATCTCTTCTGTGACCCACTGTTGGTTCAACAGTGTGTTGTTCAGCCTCCATGTGTTACAGGATTTTCTTCAGTAGCTTTTGTTGTTGAATTCTATTTTTATTCCCTTGTGGTCTGAGAGAATGCAGGGAATAATTTCAATGTTTCTAAATTTGGAAAACTTTCTTTTTGACCTAAAATGTGGTCTATTTTGGAGAATGTTCTGGTGCTGCTGAGAAGAACGTGTATTCTGATACTGCTGCATAAAATATTTGGTAGATGTCTGTTAAGTCTAGTTGATGTATGCAGGTGTTTAGATCTGAGGTTTCTTTGTTGAGTTTTTGCCAAGTTGATCTATCCAGTGGGGATAGTGGTGTGTTAAAGTCCCCAACAATTGATGTCTTTGGATCTGTGTGAGATTTTAGGTAAAGTACTGTTCTTTGGATAATTTTGAGTGCTCTGTTATTTGGTGAATAGATATTTAGGATTGTGATATCCTCCCAAGGAGAGATCCCTTTAGTATGTAATGACCTTCATTGTCTCTTTTCACTAATTTTAATTTGAAGTCTAGTTTATCTGATATTACAATTGCAACTCCCACCTGTTTACGGGGCCAGTTGCTTGGTAGATTTTAGTCCTGCCTTTCACTTTCAAAATATGTAGTTTTTTGTGGGCAAGGTGTGTCTCTTGATGATAGAAGATAGAAGGATCTTGCTCTTTGATCCAACTAGACAGACTGTGTGGGCTTAATTAGAGAGGTAAGTCCATTAATACTGAGTGTTAGCACTGAGATGTGTTTGGTAGTTCTTGCCATGTTATAGACCTTCTTGGGGTTGTGCCAACTGGGTTCTTCCTATGATTCTTGGATTCTTTGTTTGGGAGCTGTTTCTTGGCCTTTGTCATGCTTTTGTTGGTTTTCTATGTGTAGAACATCTTTAAGTATCTTTGGCAGGGCTGGTTTGGTGAAGATATATTGTTTTTATTTTTCTTTGCTGTGGAAGATATTTGTTTGTCCTTCTGTTATGAAGGAGAGTTTACCTGGGTACAGTATTCTTGGTTGATAGTTATTTGTCTTTAGGGTGTGGCGTACACCATTCTAGGCTCTTCTTGCTTTCTTTGTCTCTGCTGAGAAATCTGAAATTATTTTGGTTGGTTTTGCTTTGCAGGTGATTGATCTTTTCTCTCTGACAGCTTTAAGGATCCTTTCCCGGGTCTCAATTGATCCTGTGAAGGTGGGATATCCTGTCCTAGTCTGGTCTATTTGGGTTCTAAAGGCTTCTTGTATATTAACAGGCCTATCTTTTTCTATGCTTGCGAAGTTCTCTGTTGAAACCTGTTCAATAAATTTCCTAGACCTTTCACTTCTGTCTCAAGGCCCTCCTCTACACCCATTAGCTTTAAATTAGGCCTTCTGATGGTGTCTTTTAAATGTTGAATAGATCTCTCATATTACTTGGATTTGTCTTGAACACTTTTATGTTCTTCCTTTATAATTTCTAGATTGTCTTCAATCCCAGAAATTCAATCTTCTGTATGGTATAATCTAATGTCCTAAGTTTTTTTATTTCCTTTCCTTCTAATTGGTCAGATTTGATGGCTTCAAATTCTTCGTTGGAGCTTTGTTTTAGATCTTGTATGGACTTCTTTACCTCCTTAATTTGGTTTTCAGTGTTCGTTCTCCAATCCCATAGTTGATTGGTTATACTTTCATTGGACTCCCTTTCCTTCTGTTGGGCTTCATTCAGCATTCCCTTTGTGGCCTCTATGGATTCTTGCAGCTTTCTGTTTGTGGATTCCATGAATGCCTCTATTAATCTTTGTTTATTCTCATCCCACTCATGAAATTCCTCTATCAATCTTTGATTAGACTCCTCAGGCTGGCAAAATTCCTTTATTAATCTTTGGTTACCCTCATCACATTCATGCATTTCCCTATCACACTCATGCATTCGCTATCCCGCTCACACCGAGTCCTTTACAGGCTTTCAATCTTTTCATTCATCATGTCTACCAGTAGTGTTTTTAGAGCATTTTGGGAACTCTCCTCTGGATTATTCATTAATTGCTTTGTTGCCTGATTATCATGAGTGGGAGTTGAGATACCTGGACTTGCCATTTTTTTCTTGTGTTTCTTGGCTTGTTTTGCCTATTTGGATATGAAAGCAAAACCAATGCCGCACTAGAACACTATTTTAATGCAAGCATCAACCCGAGCCCTGTTTCACACAGTCAAAATAAGTACAGATACAATCTAGTTCAACAGATTCAATCTAGTTCAACAACAAACAACTAGGGATCAATGAACTAAGAAAATCAAAGAAGGAGACAGCATACCACAAATTAATGTTTAGGGAGATTGTGAAGAAAAAATAAGATTAGAGGAATGTAGGGAGGGAGTGGGAGACAGGGAATATAAGGAAGGCCTAAATTCAGAGAGAGGAAAGGTATAGAATGAAAGAGAAGAGAGAAAAAGGAAAAGGAAAAAGAAAAAGAAAAAATTTACAGGTGAAACACAAACATTGTATAAGTATAAAAATACTACAATTAAAAGAGTTAAGGTTGAGAGTTTGTGAATTGAGTAATCAATATCTGAATTAAGTATGCACACAATGAATGATAAGGTCTCATAATCGAAGACAGGTATATATCTGGGGATGAACAGAACAGCATTTAAGTAAAACAAAAAAACCCAAAATGGACCAAAAAGGAAAAGAGTATAAAGACAAGAAAAAAAGTCAAAACAGAAAATAAAATAAAAGTGATGAAAAAATAGAAAACATTTTTAAATTTTTTTTTAAAAATTATGTAGAAGAAAGAGTTCTTCAATTTGGGGGTGGGGGGATGGGGGCATCTTTTGTCTTCCCTATGTCCATAACCAGTCTCTTGGTAGAGTCTGTGGTTTGCTTATGGCTTGATTGGCTTCTTAAATCTGTTTGGGCAGGCAGAATGAAGCTCTGCCTTACCAGGGACTTTGTGACCCTCCTCCCAAGCTACTTCAGTGGGAGTGCGATCTATTTGAGTATCACAAAAGAGGGAGATGGCTATTTCCTCTAGCTTGGAGTTGCTGTGATGGAGCTGGGTTGTAGGTAGGGCTGTGGCCTGTCAGCAATCACTAGCTTTACCCTGAGCTCCTGAGAGACTCAAGCAGCCCAGCCTGTAGCCATTCTCAGGATTTATGTGTAAGGGATTTCCAATAGTTTTTCTTTTATCCTCCAGCAGCTGGAGTTATTGCCTGTGCTGCAGGGGGGTGAGGAAGCCTCTGGGTCTGTTTACTCACTGAGGAGAGTTGCTCTACCCTTGTGGAGCTGCCTCTGCTTGGGAAGGGCAACTTTCCGCAGGGGTGGAGCTGAGCCCCGTAGGTCAGCTTCCTTTGACCTGTTGAATGGTTCCTATTGTCTTCTTCCAAGGTCTGAGTTATGTAGAAGCTGCCTTGGCCCAGTCTTTGTCAGTATCAAAGATGGTGGGGGAGGGGCTACCTTCCCAGTGCTGCTCCATGAGGAGTGAGGATGTCTTGGGGGTACTCATGCCTTTCCCTTGGTTTCTGGGCCATCCATGGTTTGAGACTGGTCAGCAGGATGAAGATTTCCGCTCCTTGTCAGTTCTTTCTGATGGTGAGTAGAATCCGCTTGCAGACCACCTCTAACACCTTTGTCCTGAGCTCTCTCTGTTGATATAGTGGCTGCTGCAGCAGCTGCCACTGCCTCCACTGTGGACACCAACAAATGCTTGAATGTGTCTCCTTAACCAAGCTGTCTGAATATTTCTTCTCTGGCCAAACTCTGTGTACTATGATGGCACACGGTGAGCTTGGGCTATTCACTGGGACATTAAAACTAGTTTCTACATGAGAGTTTTATAGCCCCCTGCTAATTCATAATTGTGTTGTAGAGAATAAAATACTCAAGGGTAATAGTACCTAAGGATTTAAACCTACGTATAATAAAAATGACCATGATAAAAATTTAAAGAAGGTACAAAAATAGAAGGACATCACTCATTTGTAGATTAAAAGACTTATCAGTGTTTAAATGTGCATACTAAAAGGAATGTACATATCTTATGCCATTGCTATTATACTCCTGGTGTCATTTTCAAAGAAAAGGAAAAAATAATTGCAGATTCATTATATGGAAATGCAAAAGACCATAAACGGTCAATATAATCTTTTTCTTCCTCTCCTTCTTCCTTTTTATTCTTTGCTGGGGCTTGAACTCTGGGCCTAGGTGCTGTCCCTGATCTTTTGCTCAAGCCTAGAACTCTACCTCTAGAGCTACAGCACTACTTCTAGTGTTTTCTGTGTTTAATCATAGATAAGAGTCTCAGGGACTTTCTTGCCTAAGCTCACTTCGAACTGTTATCCACAGACCTCAGCCTCCTGAGTAACTTCCTTCCTTCCTTCCTTCCTTCCTTCCTTTCTTCCTTCCTACCTTTCTATCTTTTCCTTCCTTCTTTCTTTCCTTCCTCCCTCCCTCCCTCCCTCCCTTCCTCCCTTCCTTCCTCCCTCCTTCCTGTCCTTCCTTCCTTCCTTTCTTTTCTTGTTTTCTTTTTTTCTTCTCTCCCTCCTTCCTTCTCTCTTTCTTTGTTTCTTTGTTTCTTTGTTTGTTTCTTTCTCTTTCTTTTTTTCCTTTCTTTCTTTGATCCTCTTTCTGTCTTTTATCTCATCCTTTGTTTATTCTCTCCTTCCTTCCTTCCTTCCTTCTTTCCTTCCTTCCTTCCTTCCTTCCTTCCTTCCTTCTTTCCTTCCTTCCTTCCTTCTTTCCTTCCTTCCTTCCTTCTTTCCTTCCTTCCTGCCTGGCTGCCTGCCTGCCTTTTTTCCTTCCTGTCTTCTTTCTTTTGTTCCAGTATCAGGGCTTGAACAAAAGCCCTGAGTCCTGTCCCTTTGTTTTTCACTCAAAGCTAGTAGTACTCTACCACCTGAGCCACAGCTCCATTTCTGGCTTTATTCTGGTTAACTGCAGATAAGGTCTCATAGACTTTCCTGCCTTGGCTGGCTTTGAATATCAATTTCCAGAGGTCAGACTTCTGAGTAACTAGTATTAAAGCATGATCCACCCATGCCCATATCAGTGTTTTTGAATCAGTCATCCTTTACACTTCCATGGTCTGCCATTCTTTTGGTTTTCTTCCTACTTCCACTGATTTTTCTTTAGCAGGAGCTTTGCTGGTTTATCCTCAAACATTTTCCCCCATTTGAGGTTACATAATTGTAAGTAGGTGTCAGTGCTGCCCAGTTCCACCTCACATTCTGGACTCCACTCCTGGCACTTTACCATCATGACCCAGTCAGTGTACCATATATGTGGCTCCAGCTATGCCCAGTGCACTGTGTGTTAAGACCAGCAAAGTTGTGGAAGTAGATACTTCCACCTAGATTTTAAAGAGAGCTGTAGAGGCCCAGGCAGAGGAATGAAATGGAACTGGAGGATACTGCAGAGATATTGTATTTGGTTATTGACCAATAAAGTCATGAGGGATGATGGGTTGCCCCTGAGAACCTAGACTAGTAGAGTCACAGGCTGAGACTTCAATGACAGAACTATAACATGGGCTAAACTCAGCAAATTGAGGTGATCACTGGTATCTAAAATTATAGGAGTAGAACCTTGATCTCACTGTGTTTCAGACAGGATGCTCTGACACCTTTAAGCCTGGAGGAAAAAGCATTGTGTCAAATAATATTTTTTCCCTGAGATTTTACATTTATACTTGCTTGTAAATGCAGATGAGGGAGTCTTAGGAAGAGGAAGGGGATCAGGAGAGAGCAGAACAATAAGAGAGTAAGAGGAGGTAAGATCAAAGTATATGAACATATCAGTATGCCACAACAAAGCCTGCTATTTTGTGTACACAACTATAATGTTTTGAAAATATTGTTTATCGTGCTGAATTTTGGATTGCTTGGGACCTGCCACTCCTGTCTTCTTTCTTCCTTCGGAATGTGAATATCTGTTGAATCATTGTATTTTTGAATCATATGTCTTATTTTACTTCACAATTTCATATCTGAAAGAAAATTTTCCTTATGGTGAATTATATATTGTCTTACTAATATCAAATTTAGATGTTAGTTCAAGGAGATTTTGGACTTTAAGCTTTTGATTTGATGCTGAAATATATTAATAATTATGGAGTTATTTGGATGGAATGAAATTCCCTTGCATGTAAAAAGGACATGAGTTCAGAGGGGCAGACGTGGAATGTTCTGGCCTAAATATTATGAGCTCTCTTGTTTGGAATGAGTGTGCTTATTTTAAAAATGATCTCAAGAGCTTGCTTGGGCAGCAAGAAGAGGGCCATCCATGAAATGAATAAACATTTCCTCACCAGACACCAAATCTGATCAAACTTAGTCTTAGTCATAGCTTAGTCTTTAACAACTTTTAGAACTATAAGAAATAAATGCTTGTGTAGGGAAAAACAAAGGAGGGGATAACAATGCTTGATGGGAAATGTACTCATTACCTTACTCATGTAACTGTAACCCCTCTGTACAGTATCTTTACAATAAAATAAGAAATAAAAGAAATACATGACTGTTGTATAAAGATCACCCTGTTTATGGTAATTTGTTTTAACAGTCAACCTACTTCTTTGTTGTGTTATTGTGGGGTCCCACTCTAAATTCAGAAATCATTTTTGGAGAGTACTGCATCAGACACACTTTTTGTGCTGGTATAAGAGCTTGAAATCAGGACCTCTGCTCTCACTTTTCTTTTTCACTCAAGGCTAGTGCTCTACCACTTCAGACACAGTTCTACACCTGGTTTTTGCTAATTAGAGAAAAGAATTTCTCAGTTGCATTTGCCCAGACTGACTTAGAACCATGATCCACAAATCTCAATTTGTGTGTAGCTAGGATTCTAGTAATGTGCCAACAGTGCCCGACCTTGGACCCAACTTATTAAGGCATCAAAAATATGCTTGGGTAATGTGATAATAAACTACTCTTTATAAAGTCAAGTAGGTGGAAAGAAATAAATACGTTTGGAGATAGAGCTGTGTAGATTTAATAAAGACTAAGCTGTATATTGTGGCAGATGACAATAATCCCAGCACTCAGGAGTCAGAGGCAGAGCGACCTCAAGTTTGAGGACAATCTAGCCTACATAACAAGTTCCAAGACAACCTGGGCTACACAGAAAGACATTATCTCAAAAAGTATGGATTGATGAAAAAATATGGATTGGTTATCATACACTCAGTTTCAAATGACAGGTTGAAAACTACTACCCTAAGGGCAGCACATTGAAATCTTCAAAGACTGTGGTTTTTTCATTTTGTCCCTTTTACATCTCTTTTTGTATTCTCTGTTCTGTACTATCTTCAGACCTTTAGAGACACAAACCAAGAGTCGTAGAACAGAATGAGGTTATGTCCTAGTTGTGCTCATTTGTTATTCTCCACTGGCTGAACTACATCCATTATCTGCCTTCCTCTACCTTCTTTGTGACTGAGAATCAATCTTATTGCTATGGACTGCATCACCTGGACTACTTTGCTGTCTCATTCTGTTTTGACATAATTTATGTGTCATATAATAAAGTTTAGTGCTATTTACTAGCACATATATTCTAATTACTATGTTTTATACTTACTGAAAATAAAAAATGGGAATATTTACTTAAATGAGCTACCGTAATGTAAGGATCAAGGAACACGAAGTAAATATGTGCCTTACAAATTATAAGGAATGAAGCATACCAGTGGGATCAAGATAACTAGAGAGCAGTACAGAATGGTTCTGAGCATCTCGATTTCATCAGCCTTCTATAGATTTGGAGTCTACTGTTTTACTTTTTTTCTCTTTTGTTATTGAATTGTTTTTCTTAAAAGAAAGCATTACCAGAAAGCCTGATATGGAAAGTAAAAAAAGCTCTGGAAAAGTTGAAATAGAAAGTCCAAAGTCTATGTAGTTGTCACTAGCAGATCCTAAAATCAGTGATTTGTGATGTGTAGCCCAATAGTATGGGCTTAAAATAAATTCCCAGGGACAAGAACTGCACTTTAAAAATAGAACAGAATAAAAAAGAAAATGAAATATCCTCATGCAACACACAAAGTGTATGATTATTTCATTTCACATATGTGTGTCCAATAGGACAGATATAAAATATATTTCACAAATGGTCTAGATATTTGAAGATCACTTCACTTGGAGACTCTATTGAACTCAATTTGTAACAGCATGTTTTGATAGCTAGTGCCAGAGTTGTATACAACCAGATATAATGAAGTAGATCATGAACAAATGCTTGAGTGTTAGCCCAGCATAGCAAAAGCTTCATCTGGTCAGGAGATAACTTTGACTGGGTCCTTGAGGAATGAATGGACTTCTCTGATAAAAAAGTAGTCAGAAGTGGAGTGTGGAAGAAGGCATTCCTAGTACCAGGGAAGAATGGTGTAAGGTTTGGCAGGGTATATGGAGTAGGTGGTAGCCTTCATGAGAACCAAGGGATTTCTCTGTGATTTCTCAAATGGAACTGAGAGATGTTCAGATATATTCCTATCACTAAATCTGATAACAAATGCTTTCATTCTCTATATTCCTGGATCCTCTCCATGACCTTGGAAAGAGGGGTATGGGAGCAGAAGATGAATCTATGGCTTCAGGGAACGCAAACCAGTTCTTGTCAGTAGCACCAGCAGAGAAGTCTCTAGTAAGCATCAAGGGGAGAACAGTATGGAAACATAATTTGAAGGACAAAGACTTAAAACTGAAATGATGAAGTTGATGCTTTCTTTTCATAATTTTTGTGTAAATGGGGCCAATTATGGAAAGGTTTGGCTATGCTGGATCTGTAGATGGAGCCACACTCTTATGCCCTCCCAGTAGAAGAGGCACTGGTTGTCATGGCTTGAGAACCTGGTATTGAGGGTCCACAAGTTTTAGAGTTGGGTAATTTATTTTATCTTTTTGAGTCAGTTTCCTCAACAACATTTGAACAATGAGCTACCTTTTAACTTAATATCATGTAATACATGCTCTTTTGAGTGACCTTCCATGAATTTCTTTTCTCACTTAATCTACAGAACAAGTTTTTTTTTTTTTTTTTTTTTGTCAGTCGTGGGGCTTGAACTCTGGGCTTGGTCGCTGTCCCTAAGCTCTGCAGCTCAAGGTGAGCACTCTACCGCTTGAGCCACAGGGCCACTTCCGGTTTTCTAGTGGTTTATTGGAGATAAGAGTCTCAAGGACTTTCCTGCCTCAGATCTCAGCCTCCTCAGTAGCTAGGATTACAGGCGTGAGCCACCGATGCCCAGCCAGAATAACAAGTTTTATACATGAGAACGTTTCCTTTTTTGGGTGAAGACAGGGAAATGCGTTAACTGATTTGACCAAAGTCACACAACTATCAACTTCTAGAGCTCTTAAATTTTGCTATGTCTAGAACACTTATAACTGATCAAACTTTGTCAAAGTTTTTTAAAAACTACAGACATCTACAATGAGCAATTATATTAAATTAGTAAGAATATCTCAACCAGGAAATAATGAGACTAGAAAAACTCACTGCTGAATCCTACCAAACACTTAAAGAAGAACTAATGTCAATATGACTCAAGTTATTTTACCATACAGAAAGGAAAGACCTATAGACCAATTTCCATGGTGAACATACCAATTCTCAATAAAATTCTTGCAAACTGAATACAATAGCATATTTAACAGATCTTACATCCTAATCAAGTTGATTTCATTTCAAAGATGCAAAAAAGGTTCAATATATGCAAATCAATAAATGTAGTATGACCCATAAATAGTAGAAAAGACAGTAAAAATATTGCAGGATCACTTCTATAGACAAATATGAAGCATGTGACATAATTCAATATCCTTTCACAATAAAACCCCCAAGGAAATTAGGGAAAGGATCATACCTCGGTATAAGGGCTGTACACCTTTATACCTATAGCCAACATTACAATGAATGGAGAAAACTGAAATATTTCCTCTAAAATCAGGCACTAGACAAAGGTGTTACATTCTTTACTCTTATTCAATACAGTACTTGAATTCCTAGCAAGAAATTAGGAAAATAATATAATTCTGAAAATAAGTAGAAATCAAACAAAAGACATACAATAACCTCTAAAATGAAAACTATAAAACACTGAAGTAAGAAGCAAGAAAATGGAAAAATCAACCATGCTCATAGATATATTATTAAAAACGATCTATAGATTCAACCTAACCCCTTTCAAAATTCTGATGACATTCTGCAGAGAAATAGAAAAGGTAATCCTAAAAACCTATATGGAGATGTACAGAGAAGTTACAGTTACATATGTAAGGTAGTGAGTACATTTCTTGTCTAACCTGTCACCCCCTCCCTCATTTTCTTCCATCCCTCCAAGTTGTACAGTTCATTTCCAGCATATTGTCTTGTGAGTATCTATCACATTGGCTCACCCTTTGTCCTTTATCTCACCATTTTATTGTTCCCTTCCCTTTCCTTAATTCAGATAAATGTATATACAATACACATCACCTTGACAATCAAATTAAACATTTTAAAAAGATAGGGGCTGGGAAGGTGGCTCAGTGGTAGAGTGCTTGCCTTTCAGTATGAAGCCCTGGGTTTGATTCCTCAGCACCACATAAGCAGAAAAAGCTGGAAGTGGCACTGTGGCTCAGGTGGTAAAGTGCTAACCTTAAGCAAAAAGAAGCTCAGGGACAGCACCCAGTCCCAGACTTCAAGCCCCAGGACCAGTCAAAACAAAAAAAAGGGAAGATAAAATGGACAATAAGTACATGCAAAAATTCAACATTCTTATCTATCAGGTATATGCAAATCAAAACTTTACTGAGGCTGGGCCCTAGTGGCTCATACCTATAAGCATAGCTACTCAGGAGGCCAAGATCTGAGAATCCCAGTTTAAAGCCAGCCTGGATAGGGAAGTCCATGAGACTCTTATCTCCAATTAACCACCAAGAAGCAGGAAGTAAAGCTGTGGCTCAAATGGTAGAGTATTAACATTGAGCAATAAAGCTCATGGACATCACCAGGTCCTGAGTTCAGACTCTAGGACAGACTGACACAGACAGACAGGTAGACAGACAGACACACACACACACACACACACACACACACACACACACACACACACACACACACACACTAAACTGGCTTGAAACTTGATCTATTGATTCTCTCAAGTAAGAATGACTACCATTAAGCCAGTAACGATGATGTCAAGGAAATGTGGAACTTGAAATCCTCATACATTATTCATGGAAATATAAGTTAATATAGCTCTTATGGAAATCAGTATGGAAGATTCCACATTAACTAAAAGTATAACTACCACAATAATTCTGTTGAACCACTTCAAGAAATGTATTGAAGGAAGGTAAGTCTACACACAATACTAATACGTGCATATCCATGTTTTTCTGCAGTACTATTCATAATGGCCAAGCTATGATTCAGTCCATGAACAGACAAATGGATACAAATCTCTCTCTCTGTCTCTCTGTTTGTCTCTCTCTCTCACACACATACACACTCACATACACACTGAGATATTGTTCAACCACTTATAAAACAAAATGTCATTTGTAGGAATATAAACTAGATATTATCCAATTAAAGAAAATAAGCCAAACTAAGACAAATATTCACATGTTTTCTCTCATATACAGAATGTAACTAAAAAATATAAAAGTGGAAGGAGATTATTTGTGTGGAGGAAAAGGATCAATAGTGGGAGAGGAGTATAATGGGGGCATATATGATCAAATTACATTACATTCATATACAAAAATGTCATAAGCAAACCAATTATTTTGCATCATTAGTCTAGTAATAATAAAACACCAAAAATTTAATAGGATTTCACTAGAAATTGCAATAAAACTGCAGATCAATTTGGAATTAATTTACATCTTTATTATATTGAGTCATTCTAACCATGAACATAGTGTCCCAAAGATGAGGTTTTCTTTAAGAATTTTGTAATTTTCGGCATCCTTTCTTGTATATGTTTGCTAAATATATAACCAGATACTATATTTTCTTTGGAATTACTTATTTTCTTTGGAATTATTCTGTCTGTAAAAATGTAAACTGGCTTCCATGTGTAGATTTTGTACCTTGAGACCTTGCTGAAGTCATTTATTATTGTAGAGATTAGTTTGTAGATACATTTGTTGGTCTAGGAAAACAATGATTTCATCTATAGATTAGAGCAGCTTTGTTTTTATTTTTCAATATATTTCTTTTCTGTCTTGTTTCATTGGGTAGAATTTTCATTACCGTGTTGAATGTGTGGTGAGGGTAAAATTTTTGCCCTCTTCTCAGTCAAAGGGGAAACATTTGGCCTTTCATCAAGTATGATGTTAGCTGTGGAAGTTTGGACCCACTCTTTAATGGCTAGTATTAATTTGTTGAGCATTTTTACCGTGAGTGGATGTTGGATTTTGTTAAATAGTTTTTTTGGTAAGTTGTGAGGCTTGAACTCAGGGCCTGAGCACTGTCCCTGAGCTCCTCTGCTCAAGGTTAGCACTCAACCACTTGAGCCACAGTGCTACTTCCAGTTTTCAGGTGGTTAATTGGAGATAGGAGTCTCCTAGACTTTCCTGCCTGGGGTTGGCTTTGAACTGAGATCCTCAGATTTCAGCCTCCTGAGTAGCTACGATTATAGGCTAAGCCACCAGTGCCCAGCCAAATTCTTTATCTGCATTGTTATTACATATGAATTTTCTAAGTTAGTCTTTTGGTATTAGAATAGCAATGATTAATCTTAAGTTTTGAAACAGTTTTGGCTACTTGTAATGAATTGAATTTGGCTGCCAGCCTTCCTTTTTTCCTTCCTTTCTTCCATACAATCTTTTGTCTGCTTTTGGTAACAATTGAAAGTGCTTTGCTCTCTCCTAATTTTTGGAAAACAATAAAGAATAATATGAGTTCATTTTCAATGTTTGATAATAATTGTGCAGTGAAAATATCTTGGCCAGACATATAATTTTCTGAGCTGTTGGATTATTAATTTTATGTGTTTAGTAGTTATATAACTGTTGAGAATACCTGTTTAATCTTTATAGAGACTAGGTGGTTTGTTATTTCCAAGGAATTGGTTCATGTATTACATTGTCATATTTACAGGTTACTTATTTATAGCATTTTATTAATATATTTTAAATTATGAGTTATTACCCTTACATACTTAGACAAAGGAGTCAACATTCAACACATCAGTTTATGAATACAATGCTACTTGACCTATGAAACCCCCTTTTAATATACTTTTAATAGTTGTGAGATGTGTACACATATTTCTTCTTTTATTCCCAGTGTTGTTAATGAGACATTTTCTTTTACATTCGCAAGTCTTGCTACAGGTTTTTATTGATGTTATTCCAAAACACAACTGTGTGTGTGTGTGTGTGTGTGTGTGTGTGTGTGTGTGTTTGTGTGTGTGTGTGTGTGTGTGTACTTGTCCTGAAGCTTGAATTCAGGGCCTGAGGTTTTTTGCTCAAGGCTAGTGCTCTACCACTTGAGTCACAGTTCCACTTCTGCCTTTTTTGGTGGTTAATTGGAGATAAGATTCTCATGTACTTTGCTGCTGAAGCTGCTTCAAACTCTGATGCTCAGATTTCAGCCTCCTGAGTAGATGGGATTACAGGTGTGAACCACTGCTGTGCAGCAAATAACATTTTGATTGTTGATTGTTTTTCCTCTGCTTTGCCTATTTTAATTTCATTGGTTTCAGCTTATTATCTCTCATCCTTCTTCCTTAGTCTTTTTTCTCTAGTTTCTACATCTAAGAATTTGTTATGTTCCTTTGAGACTTTATCTTGTTTCTAATGTAAATATTTGGTATTATGATTTTTCCTCTCAGCACTACCATAGGTGCGTCACACATATTTTGCTACAGTTTACTTATTTTTATTTTTTTTTTCTCAGTCATGGGGCCTGAACTCTGGGCCTGTGTGCTGTCCCTCAGATCTTCAGCTCAAGGCTGGCACTCTACCACTTGAGCCACAATGCCACTTCCGGCTTTTTCTACTTATGTGGTGCTGAGAAATTGAACCCAGGTCCTCATGCAGGCAAGGCCAGCATTCTACCAGTGAGCCACCTTCCCAGCCCACAGTTTATTTTTATTCTGAATGATTACATTGTATTTCGGTCCTTTGAGATTTTCTGTTTGGCATATAGATTATGCAAATATGTGTTAATTTCTATGTATTTATGTGCTTTCTTATTATTTTACTGTTATTAATTTCTTTTTTTGCTCTCAACCCTTAAGTTGGAGCTTTTTTTTGTGATACAAGATATCATTTTCTGTTAGGAAATGTTCCATGGGAACTGAAAAAAGCATATTCTTAATGTGTACTCAAAATAGTGAAAAATAAGCATATTCTATTGAATCAGTAACATCTTGTACTGCTCAGACCTCTGTCCCTACTGACTTTTTGTCCATTAGATCTGTCAGTGGCTAAGAGGGTCTGAAGTTCTACCTATAATTGTGGATTTGTTTCTCCTATCAGGTGGTATGCTTATCTTTAAATCCTCTTGTTTAATATGTACATATTTATGATTATTATATCTACCTGGTAAATAATCCTTTTATCCTTTTTGTCATTATGTAATATCTGTCTTCCTTACCTCCACAGAAGTGATTTTGCCAAACATTAATTCAGTCCCTCCTGTTTTTTTAATTAATGTCAGTTTGTTATATCTTCTTCCATCCTTTTGCATTCAAGTTACCCATATATTTGCAAGTATGTTTCCTGTAAATAGAATATATTTGATTATGTTTTTGTCTACTCTGCCCATTTTTATCTTTTGACCAGAATAGTCAGGTGATTTACATTTAAAGTAATTATTTATATATACATTTGAACACAAATATGCCTTTTATAATATACAGTTCGAGATTGAACCCAATGCATGTTAGGCAAACACTGTGACTCTGAGGCACAGCTCCCAACCTTGTCTGTGTTTTTATTGTTTCTTCTTTGTTTCCTTTTTGCTCATTTCCCTTTTTATCTCTGCTTGTCTTCCCATGGGTTCCTTGAACATCATTGGAATTTTATACTGGTTGATTTATAGCAGGCTTTTATTTAGTATAATGCATTTCATAGGTTTTTATAGTGGTTGTTCCATATATTACTATAAATCTTATCAGTCTTTTTACTGATATTAAGCAGTATATTATGATTTCAATTCAGGTGTAATAACTTACAATTTAGTCATATTACCTCCTCTTTTACAAATTGCTACTAGGTTGATTCCTTCTGGTAATCTGGTATTATAATTTTTGTTTTAATCATACATTTTAATTTAAAAATCATGAGGTGGAGGATAATACAATGTCTGAACTCAATTTCTGTTGTTTCTTCACTAATCTTCTAGGACTAAAAAAATCATTTCCATTTTGCTTGGAGAACTTCCTTTTCCAATATTTAAGGGTATGTTTGCTAGTACAAAACTCTTCTAGTGTCCTTTGTTTGACTGTGTCTAAATCTTCTTTTTATTCTTGAATAACAGATGTAAAAAAGATAGAATTATTGAATGATAGATAGTTCTTACACTTCATCACATTAAAAACGTCAGGTTTTTCTGACCTCCATGATTTCAGATGAAGATCTGTTGTTTGTCAAACTAGCCTTCAGTTAATGCATTCTTTCTCTGAGTTGGTTTTAAAGAAATTTTGTCTTTGCTTATAATTCTTAGAGGCTAAATTATTTTTGTTTTTCAGTCACGAGGCTTGAATTCTGGGCCTGGGTTCTGTCTCTAAGCTCTTCGGCTCAAGGCTAGCACCCTACCACTTGAACCACAGTGCCACTTCCGATTTTCTGGTTGCTTTTTACTGGAAATAAGAGTCTCACAGACTTTCCTGCCTGAACTGGCTTTAAACCTCAGTCCTCAGATCTCAGCCTTCTGAGTAGCTAGGATTACAGTCATGAGCCACCGATATCTGGCTTGTTGGTGAAATTTTAATTACAATTTTTTCCTGATATACTTTAAGATATTCCTGTTACAAGGTCATTCTATTTTAGTTACTCCTGTTAAGAAATCTTGTTTCTTTAAGTATGCCAATTCTTGTTGCAAATTGTGAACCTGAGTTTGTCCAGTTGGAACAGAGGGGCAGGGCCTGCAGCATTAGGGATAAAAGGGGAGCAGCCTGCATACTCTGGATACTTGCTTGGTTGATTTTGGGTAGCAGCACACCAATCTACAGACTTTGCCTTGCCATGTTCCTTTCAAGTTGAGGTTGCTATTCCTGTGACCGGCCCCCAACATCCCAAGGTATATCTAACAGTGAGTATTGTCTTTGAGCTTGATCACTCAAAGCTAGTGCTCTAACACTTAAGTCAAAATTTTACTTTGAGATTTATTTTTTTGGTTATTGGAGATAAGGACTTTCCTGCCTGGACTAGCTTAGAACCTTGATCCTCATATCTCAGACTCCCGAGTAATTAGGATTATAGGCATGAGCCACCAGCGGCTGGCTATCATAGTTTTCTTTAGGTTCTTCTTCTTGTTCACCCTTAAGTTGAAACATTTAGTCAAATTTGGGGAGTTTTAATCTATTATTACTTAGTTGTTTGTGCTGACGCATGATAATTGCATGTTTGTGAGGTGAGATGTGATGTGAGATATGGGTACATATTATACAATGACCAAATCAGAGCTATTTAGATATCACTTAAAAATGATCACTTCTGTTTTGAAAATTGTCACATTACTAGTAAACTATTATTCCTGTCTGTATCCAACTTTGTACCCATTGAAAACTTTTTCCAACATCCCCTTCTTTAGTTTCCCTAGATAATGGTAGCTATTGTTCTACTTTTCACTCATCTGAAAGTTTTTATCTTTAACATATATGATATACTATAATATTTTTCTATATCTAGTTTATTTCACTTAACATAATGACCTCCAGTTACTTTCTGGTTGTCACAAATACCTTGATTTCATCCTTTTATGATTAGTTTCCCATTGTGTGTGTAGGTGTATCATTCATACATTGGCTATTGAAAATAGCACTGTAATGAACAAGGAAGAACATATGGATTAGATTTTCTTTAGACATATATCCAATGGTGAGATTATTGGATAATATATTAGTTTGGCTTTCTAGTTTTTGGGGAACATTCATACAACTTTCCATAATAGCTATAATAATTTTCATTCTTTCCCAAGAGTATGCAAGGTTCAGGGTTCTTTATTTCATCATTAGCATTTTTCTTTCTTGGTAGCCATTATAACTGGAATGAGGTGAACACAAGTAACTACTAGTGCCAAAGGCTGGTACTATAATCCTAGCTATTAGGGAAGCTGAGACCTGTCAGCAAAGTCTAAAAGACTTCATCTCCAATTAACCAACAGGAAGTGTGCCTAAATTTGTAGATCATCAGTCATAAGCAAGCAAGCTGAGAGCAAGAGGCCCTGAGTTCAAGCCTTGGAGGTAACATGAGGGAGAGAGAGAGAGAGAGACAGAGAGAGATGGAGAGAGAGAGAGAGAGAGAGAGAGAGAGAGAGAGAGAGAGAGAGAGAGAGAGAGAGACAGACAGACAGACAGACAGACAGACAGACAGACAGACAGACAGATAGACAGACAGACAGACCAACAGAGACAGAGAGGAGGGAGACAGAAAGGAAGACATAGGAGAAGAGGAGGTGGGAGAATAGGAAGGTGGGAGAAGAGGAAGGGGGAAGAGAGGAGATGGGAGACTACTTATAAACAATTATATGCCAATGATTTGGAAAACTTAGTTGAAATGGATACAAGTTTGAATCAGGAGCAGAGAATCTGAAGAGTTGAGTTCTAAGTAACAAGATTGAATCAATAATAAAAAGTCTCTTATGAAAGGAAAGTTTAAGACCTGATGGCTTCATTGCTGATGTCACCCATTTTTTTCTTTTTCTTTTTTTTGCAGAGCTGAGGATTGAACTTAGGGCCTTGTACTTGTGGGAGAAGTACTCTTCCACTGAGCTAAATCCCCAACCTACATGATTATTTATTCTAATACATTTTTAGCGTCATTTTGATTTCTCTTTTAGAATTCCAATGAGTGCCAATGTAACTTTCAATTTTTCACATGTCCTTGAAAGTCTACTCATTAGTTTGTTATTGTGTGTTGAGACATTTTTATAATGGCTCTTTCAATTCTTGTTAAAGATTTTTAACATCTCACTCATTGTTTTGTTAAATCAGCTGGTTTTATTTTTTCATTAAAATTGTGATTTTTTTTTTACCTTGGGATTACATTTTCTCGTTATTCTTTTTCATATATATATATATATATATATACATATTATAAAAATGTTTTACAGAGGGGTTACAGTTACATCAGTAGGGTAATGAGTACACTTCATACTGAGCATTGGTACCTCCTCCTTTGTTTTCCCCCTAACATCACTTTACTCCCCACCTCCCCAACTCTCTCTACCCCCCACATTGTAAAGTTTGTTTTCATCATAGTGTCCTGTACATCTCCTCATCACAATGGGTCAGCCTGCATCCCCATTTAAGCATTCTGCAATATCCCTTCCCCTCCCCAAATTACAAAAATGTATATACAAGATGCAGAACACCAGCATCAAATCCAGTGAAAACAAGGGTTATACAATGGGAGAAGAACATACACAAGAAACAAAAGAATCACATAGTGTATTGTAAGTACATTAAAAACACTAGCAAGAAAGAAAAAACCACTTGTGTTCCTGTCTTGGGGTATATTTTGCTTAACATTATTTCATGTGGTTATATGTACATAGCCTTTGATCTTCTCTGCTTGTTCTAGACATGTATAATCATTGCAAACAAGGGAAACCATGGGACTTATGTTTCTTTGGGCATGGCTTACTTCACTTAATATAATTTTTTCCAAATCTTTCCGTTTCCTAACCAATGAGGCAATGTCATTCTTTCTGATGGAGGCATAGAATTCCATTGTGTATGTGTGTGTGTGTGTGTGTGTGTGTGTGTGTGTGTGTGTGTGTGTATCACATTTTCTTCATGCATTCATCTACTGTGTACTGAGGGGCATCTGGGTTGGTTCCATATCTTAGCTATGATAAATAATAATGCAATAAACATGGTTGTGCTAGTAACTTTGGTATGACCTTGTTTGTGATCATTTGGGTAAATGCCCAAAGTGGGATTGCTGGGTCATAAGGGAACTCTATGTGGAATCTTTTGAGGAACCTCCATACTGATTTTCAGAGTGGTTGAACAAGTTTACACTCTCACCAACAATGCAGTAGGGTTCCATTTTGGCCTCTCCAACATCTGTTGTTATTAGATGTCTTGATTACAGCCATTCTAACTGGGGTGAGTAGAATTTCAACTCATCAAAAAAATCATATACCACGATAAACAGGATTCATTTCAGGGATGCAAAACTGGTTTGATATATGGAAAACACAATATAATTCATCATATCAATAACAGCAAGTATAAGAACCACATAATTATCTTAATAGATGCAGAAAAAACATTTGACAAGATCCAACACCCCTTTATGATGAAAGCTCAGGAAAAATTAGGAATCCATGAACATTCCTCAATATAATAAAGGCTGTATATGACAAACCTACAGCTAGCATTATACTTCATGGTGAAAAGTTAAAGCCGTTTCCTCTAAATTCAGGAATGATAAAAGGGTGTCCACTCTCTCCACTTCTCTTCAACCTCATATTAGAATGCCTAGCTAGGTCAATAAGACAAGATGTAAACATAAAGGGGATCCAAATAGGGAAAGATGAAGTAAAACTCTCCCTCTTTGCAGATGACATGATCTTGTATTTAAAGAACCCCAAGGACTCCACTTCCAAGTTACTTGAGCTGATCAGAAACTTTGGCAAAGTAGCAGGGTATAAAATTAACCCTCAGAAATCAATGGCTTTTCTGTATGCCAACAATGAGAAAAGCATGTCTGAAATTAGGAAAGCAACCCCTTTTGTAATAGCCTCACAAAAAATAAAATACTTAGGAGTTAACAAAAAAGGTGAAGGACCACTATGACAAAAACTTGAAAAACCTAAAGAATGAAATTACAGCAGAACTAAGCAAGTGGACAAACCCCCATGCTCCTGGATTGGGAGGATTAAGATCTTGAAAATGGCAATACTGCCAAAGGTGATCTACAAATTCAATGTGATACCTATTAATATTCCATCCTCATTCTTCAATGAAATAAAAGAAGCAATACAGAAATTCATATGGAACAATAAAAGACCCTAAATAGCAAAAACAATCCTTTGTAGAAAGAACATCACTGGAGGGATATCAATTTCAAACTCTACTACAAAGCCATAGTAATCAAAACAGCTTGGAACTGGCACAAGAACAGACCTGGAATAGGACTGAAGATCCAGAAATGAACCCACAGACCTATACCAACCTACTCTTTGACAAGGGAGCTAAAGAAGTAGAATGGAAGAAAAACAGCCTTTTCAGTAAATGATGCTGGAAAAATTGGTTAAACACTTGTAGAAAACTAAAGCTAGATCCTTATAAATCACCTTGTACCAGAATCAACTCCAAATGGATCAAAGACCTCGAAATAAAAGCAGACTTCATGAAAACATTACAGGAAGGAATAAGAGAAACTCTAGGGCTCCTTGGCATGGACAGAAATTTTCTTAATAGAGACCCAGAAACACAACAAATCAAAGAAAGGTTGGACAAATGGGATCTCATGAAACTGCAGAGCTTCTTCATGGTAAAGGACATAGCTAGCAAGATCAATAGAAAGCCCACAGACTGGGAGAAGATCTTTACTAGCCATACAGAGGACAAGGGTCTCATATCTAAAATATACTTAGAACTCAAAAAAACTAAATCCCCCAACAACAAATCCTCAAAGGAACAACTTAAAGAGAAACTTCTCTGAAGAGGAAATAAGAATGACTAATAGACACATGAAGAAATGCTCAACTTCTCTAGCCATAAAAGAAATGCAAATAAAGACAATGTTGAGATTCCACCTCACCACAGTTAGAATGGCTATAATTTATTACTTTTATGATGGATTATTTTTCATTGTATTTTGGACATTTTTCCAGTTATATAGTCTTATTTAATTATTTTGTTGTAGAGGTAACTACTTGTTTTGATTCTCCATGTGTCTATGATTGCAATGACAGCTTAATATTCAGAATCTTTATATTATTTTTTTTTCTTTTTTTTTTTTGTGATGGGTTCTACTGAGTCTTTCTGATGTGGTTGAAGGGGCTTCCCTAGTTGTTGCTTCTTTGTTTTGTAGAAAATCACTGCCTCTGGAATTCATAGTTTTCTAGGTTGGATATGTGTTTATTCTGCCTGGATGCCAGGTTAGCCTTATAGGGGAAAAAAACCTTTCCACTTCTCTACTTGTTCTCAGGAGGGAAGATAGTTTTAAATAGGATCCTCTTCTTTTGCTGTCATTAGGAATCAACAACAGAAACACACAATCTCACAGGTGATGGAATCTGCCACTTTTAAAATTATTAATAAGTTTTTTTAAATTGTGAAAATACCATACAGAGGGGTTACAATTACATGAAAAATGTAATGAGTACATTTCTTATCAAGCATTGTAGCCTCCTCCTTTGTTTCCCCTATGATCCCTGAGCTCCCATCTCCCCCGCACCCTCCCCACCAAAGTTGTAAAGTTCGTTTTTTTTTTTTTGTCAGTCGTGGGGCTTGAACTCTGGGCCTGGGCGCTGTCCCTCAGCTCTTCCGCTCAAGGCGAGCACTCTACCACTTGCGCTACAGCGCCACTTCCGGTTTTCTGGTGGTTTATTGGAGATAGGAGTCTCACGGTCTCTCCTGCCCGGGCTGGTTTTGAACCGCGATCCTCAGATCTCAGCCTCCTGAGTAGCTAGGATTACAGGCGTGAGCCACCAGCGCCTGGCCGTAAAGTTCGTTTTTTGACATAACGTCTTATACATCTCATTATTGCAATGGGTCCATCTGGGTCCCTATTTAAACAATTTGTTTTTTCCCTTCCCCTCCCCAAATTACACTAACATCAAATACAGTGAAAACAGGGGTTATACCGTGGAGGAGGGACATACAAAGCAACAAAGAAATCATCTTATAAATATGTTAGAAACAATAGCAAGAAAGAAAACCATTTGAGTCCTTATCTTGGGGTTCATTTTGCCTAACATCAACTTATCTTTCTGTTTGTCTCAGACATATACTAGTTATTGCAAATAAGGGAAACCATGGGACCTATGTTTCTTTGGGCCTGGCTTACTTCACTTAATATAATTGTTTCCAAGTCTTTCCATTCCCTAACAAATGGGGCAATGTCATTCTTTCTGATGGAGGCATAGAATTCCATTGTGTATATGTACCACATTTTCTTGATCCATTCATCTACTGAGGGGCATCTGGGTTGGTTCCATATCTTAGCTATGGTAAATAATACTGCAATAAACATAGTTGTGCTGGTAGCTTTAGTATGGTCTTGTTTTTGGTCATTTGGGTAAATGCCCAAAAGTGGGACTGCTGGGTCATAGGGGAGCTCTATGTGGAGTCTTTTGAGGAACCTCCATACTACTTTCCAAAGTGGTTGAAAAGTTTACACTCCCACCAACAATGCAGTAGGGTTCTCTTTTGTCCACATCTCCTCCAGCATCTGTTGTTATTAGAGTTCTTGATTATAGCCATTCTAACTGGGGTGAGGTGGTATCTCAGTGTTGTTTTGATTTGCATTTCTTTTATGGCTAGAGAGGTTGAGCATTTCTCCATGGGTCCATTGGCCACCCTTCATTCCTCTTCAGAGAAGCTTCTCTTTAATTTTTTAGCTCATTTATTTATTGGGCAGTTGTTACTTTGAGGATTTGTTGTTGGGGGATTTAATTTTTTGAGTTCCAGGTATATTTTAGACATGAGACCCTTGTCCATTGTATGGCTAGGGAAGATCTTCTCCCAATCCGTGGGCTTTCTATTGATCTTGATAGCTATGTCCTCTGCCATGCAGAAGCTCTGCAATTTCATAGAAAACATTTGCTCATTGAATATGGAACTAGAGCTAGTCGAGCTTGATACCAAAGCTGCTATTGAGAAAATTAGAATGGGTCTCCAAATTAAATCTAAATATGTAAAAGTCTTTGATAGTATATTGCTTTCCCATCTAGATGTGTTCCTATCAACTTCACTGTCTCCTCTTTCTTCTGGTACCGATAATCTTCTCAAACCCTCCACACACCATCCTCTTTTGAATGGTCACCTTCTTTAATTGTATGCATTCATTCAATTGTCTTCCCCTTGTCTGTTAAAGTGGAAGATTTAAACTGGATTGGATAGTGGTCTATTTCTGACTTTTTATTTTTGGTAATTTAATGTTTTCTTATAGGAAGTAAAAGCATAGCTATTGTCCAATTCTTATGAAAGGGTCCCTGAAAGTTTAAGCAGGTGATCCAGAAGTCTCAGAAAAACAATTAGTTTTTATTTTCTACTTAAAGATCATATCTTATTTCCAGAAGTTAACAGAGATCTATATAGCTAACATCTGTTGACTCTAAACATAATGAAAGGACTTTACTAAATGACGTTTAATTTACATCTGGAAATATTCTCTTTTGATATTTTCCTCATTCTTCTGTGATATATATTTTTTAACCACAGTTGAGGTCCTTACCTGACTAATCATTTTTTATTTACATAACACCACATACTCCATTTTGTTTCTGCTTCTTTTTTATTGTGAAAATACTGTACAGAGGGGTTACAATTACATGGGCAAGATAATGAGTGTATTTCTTATCAAGCATTGTAGCCTCCTCCTTTGTTTCCCCTTCCTATCCCTTCTCAATCTCCTCCCCTCCCTACGCAATCCTCCCCCCCCCATCAAAGTTGTAAATTTCGTTTTCGACATGACTTGTGCATCTCATTGTTGCAATGGGTCCACCTGTATCCCTATTTAAACGATTTGTTTTTTCCTTTCACCTCCACAAATTATACTGACATCAAATACAGTGAAAGCAGGGGAGGGACATACAAAGCAACAAAGAAATTATCTTATAAATGTGTTAGAAACAATTGCATGAAAGAAAAAAAACATTTGAATACATATCTTAGGGTTCATTTCCCTAACATCAACTTATCTGACCTTTTCTGCTTGACTCAGGCATATATTAGTTATTGCAAATAAGGGAAACCATGGGACCTATGTTTCTTTGGAAAAACTTAGAAAAATTATATTAAGTGATGTTTCTGCTTCTGTAGTAATTTGTTCTCTCTTTCCTCTTCTCTCTTTCTCTCCTCATCCTTTCTCTCTGCCTCTGTCTCTATTTTGGTCTCTGTCTCTGTCTCTCTTAGATGGAACCTAGAAGCTGAATGCTGGTGGCTCACACCTGTTATCCTTCCTACTCAGGGGCCTGAAATCTGAGGATTGTGGTTCAAAACCCTGCCAGGGTCTGGGAATTTGGCTTAGTGGTAGAGTGCTTGCCTTGCATGCATGAAGCCCTGGGTTCAATTCCTCAGTACCAAATAAACAGAAAAAGCTAGACGTGGCACTGTAGCTCAGGTGATAAGAGCGCTAGCCCTCAGTAAAAGAAGTTCAGACACAGTATCCTGAGTTCAAGTCCCAGGACTGGCAAAAAAAAAAACCTGAAGGGTCCCACACTTCCGTCCCAGGGACCACACAGAGGCAGGCAGGCAGAGGAGAGAGATTATTATAAGGTTTATTAGAGGAGCCATATTTCCCCCAAGAGGGAGCACATGGCCTCCATCCCCATCCAGGTAGCAGGAGGGTCTGAGTGTCAGAAGTAAGGTGAATGGGAGCCCAGGTGGATCTGGGTAGAGAGATGGAGGGGCCATGTGTATGGTGGGAACTCCAGGAATGGGAGGGGGCCCAGGTGTGGGTGGAGCTGAGGACCAAATGTGAGCATAATACTAACACAAACAAACACCCCAAACAGGCCATGCAGGGAAGTCCATCAGCCTTGAGCAAAAAAATCAAGTGAAAGCCTTAATCCCTGACTTCAAGTCCAAGTACTGGCACAAGTCAGACCCAGAGAGACAAAGGATGCAAGTTTTCTCTCATATGTGGAACTGAAATGTACAAGTAAACACATGAGTTTGTATGCAAATTTACACCAATGTATTAACTGAAGTATGGTTTTTGCAGGGGAAAATTCAAATTATGTAAGTCATTAGAAAAAGTAACAGTCCAACAAAATAAATACCAGGAAACTGACAATTAAGAGGTATATGGGGGAGGTCAAGGGGAGGGGCGTAGGTGAATGAAGAGAGGAACTGGGAAAAATGCCGTCATAATACACAATGCATAATAAGAAAATATTGAGGGTTGGGTTGGGTTGGAAGGGATGGGTAAGAATGATGAAACCGATGACACTGATTGATGCATTCATACTCATAAATAGATTGGTTGAATGGTAATTCCTTTGTACAACTACTTGAAGATAATAAAAGAAAAGAGAAGATGGAATGCATCACCTTGTATAAGTCAAGAAAGTAATCTACCTCTAGGAAACTTCCTTTTATGGTTCCTTGTCATTATTCTACTCTTGTAATGGTAAAATGTCCTTTAACCTTTTCATTTGGTCTATGATATTTTGTTGAAGAGCTATCAATTTTAAGGTGACTTAAAACTTTCAGATGATGATCTCATTTGTGGATCTGGGGGGTTTAAGCCCAATGTCATGAGGTGAAATGGAGTTCAGGAAGCATTCTTGGGCAAAAGTCCAAGTCACATTCACCAAACATTGTTCCAGAATGATGTAAGGGAATCTTGCCAGCTGCTGGCTCCTATTTGTCCCCTCTCAAATGGGGCTAAGACCAGACCCAGGTTTCTTGGAATGCTTCTCAGATCTTTATCTTCTTTAAACTGAAATACTCTTATCAAGGCTGGTTATGTTACCAAGTTATAACATTAAAAAATTTGCAAACTTTTTTAAGTCCCTACCTGCTACCCCCAAGATCATATATAAAATATTCATGTACCTACTGGAATGTCAGATAATTTCCAAATTTTTCTCTCCATGTAACCAACATCAAATGCCTCTACTTTAAGCTGTTTTCCTATGAGTCTAGCTCTCCCTCATATTCTTGCACTGTCAGGAATAAAAGGAACCTGAGCCAGAGGAACCATGTTATTCAGCATCATGGAATGATTTAGTGTTGGACTAAACCAGAAACAGGATTGTTAACTCCCAACCAAAGCACACATCCAGGTAAATGTTTATCAATGGGTAAATGATGGCACAGGCCCTTTCCAACTTTTTTTCTCTCTCCTGTACCCACTTGTAACTTGCCAGGATCTTGTGATTTCTTCCACTTGCTACTAAGGGGAGAAGTATGAGAAGAGAAAACCGAGGAATAATTAATATACAAGGTATAGGTTAAGGGGGAAACAATTCTCTCGCTGACTGGGTTTTGTCGGACTACCAGGGTCTGAGCATTTTGTCTCAGGGGTCCCTGGGATAGTCCAGCCTAATAATTGTAAGGCTCACCCTGGGAAGGTGAGAGAGGCTCCTCCCTCCTCAAGGCTAAGTCTCTGCCCAGTACCTGTGGCACCTAGGTACCTGGCACACCTGGACCTGACACATCTGGAGGTCATATCCTGGGCCACCCATTGGACCAGGGGAGGGTTCCAGGCCCTGAGGTCTCAACGCATCCAGTGTGGTCATACCTTCCCTCACCTGGCCCCAACTTCTCCCCATCCCTTCCCTACTTAGACCCAGGTCAAATCTCAGCTGGCCCCTTTCCACCATGCCTCTCCACCATGCATTTCAGAGACAGCAGTTTGGTAAATAAACTTCTTTTCCTGCTTGAATACTGCATGGTGTTCTCTTCATCAGCTACCTAATGAAACCTACCTATTTAATATACCTTACAACAGTGACTAAGTTTAGCTCTGCAGGGCACCAGATTGCCATCTACAGGATCTGAGAAATGTAGTTTTGCCACCTGGTTGACTATGAAATCCTCTGGAAGATAATACAATTGGGAAGAATCTAAATAATCTTTTCTAACCATTAGCATATATACTATACACCAAATAATATGAGAATTTTATTAAGGATATTTAATTCATTAATTTTTCTCTGCACTCAAGTAATGTTAATAACCCCAACAAAAATACAAATATTCCAATTAATGGTTTGTCCTTACATTGTACAGTCAGTAGAAGACATAATTGGGACTGAAATCTAAAGGGCTGACTGCAATGTCAGTAATAACTGACATTTACAGTAATAAGAACAACCATTCATAGAATTTTGTACTATGTCCCAGACACTACAATAGAAATTTTGAGTGTTGTGTTAATCAAATACAATTAGTATGTCATTACACTATGATACAGGGGAGTAAATGGAGGCTCAGAGAATAAAATGACACTTGATAAGCTCATATATATATCATGTATTGAGCCAGGACTTCAAGCCAGGTCTGTCTGAAATCACAGCCTAAAATTCTCTACCATGCTGCATCTTTCAGAAATTTGAGAGCTTTAGAGGTTGAATGAGACTTTCAAAGGATAGGCAATTCTGGGTGGCTTTGAAAACATATTCCAGGGCTTAAATGTTCCATCTCTGATATAATTCTAAAAGGAAAGAAGAAATTCAAGAAATAAATATGGACTTTTCACAATGAAATGTAATTAAATCATGGTAATTCAAAAGTGAAATACATTAAAGAAATTCACAGCATAAAAATTAAGTGACTTTGCTGTCTAAATTCCAGAAAACTGATTAGTCCTAAACTTCTTTCTGACATTCCAGAAATATTTAGATATAATGAAGTTTATAGAACTTGGTGAACTAAAGATCAGTTCCTCGCCTGGAGAAAGGTGCTCATTGTGCTTTTAGGGGACCTGGAGTGATTTGTTATAAGTGAGAAAACTTGTTGCTGGGTTTTCACTACTTTATTTGGCTGATCCTTTTATTTTGAGGTACTAGGATTTGAGTATAGGGCTGGGCAGGTACTCTACCGCTTGAGTCATGCACCAGCCTCCTCTCCTTTATGCTTTATGTTTGGAATAGGGTCTTGGATTCTTGCTCAGAAAGGACTGGACTATGATCCTCCTACATATGCCTCCCATGTTAATAGATTACAGATGTAAGATTCCACTTTTGGTTTGTTTATTGAACCAGGGTTTAGATAACTTTTTTCAAGGTCTAGCCTTGAATTTTGATCCACCCATTTGTGCCCTCTGAGTACATTAAAACCATCAAGCCTATGTTTTTCAGTTTGTAAAGTATCATCTATTACTTCAACTTGCATAAGATCAGCTCAGGTCAGAGGCCAGCTGTGCTCTACCTTTTTTGAGTAGAACCTAAAATAGAGAGAGCTGTTAGTTCTGTTTGCTTACACATTTCCATCAATTTTGAGAAATCCACCCCTTTCAATTTCTGCAGGAAGTTTTGGGTTTCAGTATGATCCTCTAAAAATTATGGGTGAGAATTTCATGGTCTTATTAGCTTGAAGACTTGTGCCTTGGATTTGCACAAATGTGCTTTACTAGCTTAACATAATTTCCAGCCCCTAATCACACCCAAGAGGTAGTAGATAAATGAGCAAAATCATCAACAGTCTAGTAGGCACAGTAGAAGAGAGCAGAAGCTCAGAGCTTAACAAAATTTCCAAAGCTAGCTCATCTAAACTCTAACATTCATTTCAAGGAATTCTACCCAATTTGTCTTCAAGCCCTGCCTGTACACTTCTAGTTATAGAAACTCATTATGAGACAGCTTTTTTATTTTTATTTTTTGTGTTTTTTTATCGTGAAAATACCATAAAGAGGGGTTACAATTACATGAGCAAGGTAATGATTACATTTCTTATCAAGAATTGTTGCCTCCTCCTTTGTTTCTTCTTACCATCCCTTCCCATCTCACCCCCCCGCCCCGCTCTTCCCCCTCCATGCCAAAGTTGTAAAGTTCATTTTTCAACATAACGTCTTGTACATCTCATTGTTGCAGTGGGTCCACCTGTATCCCTATTTAAACAATTTGTTTTTTTCCTTCCCCTCCACAAATTATACCAACATCAAATAGAGTGGAAACAGGGGTTATACCGTGGGGGAGGGACACACAAAGCAACAAAGAAATCATCTTATAAATATGTTAGAAAGAATAGCAAGCAAGAAAAAAACATTTGAGTCCTTATCTTGGGGTTCATTTTGCCCAACATCAACTTGTCTGACCGTTTCTGCTTGTCTCAGACATATACTAGTTATTGCAAATAAGGGGGAAATCCATGGGACCTATGTTTCTTTGGGCCTGGCTTACTTTACTTAATATAATTTTTTTCCAAGAGACAGCTTTTTTATAAAGGTCTTCCTTGTGCAGAACAGAATACATCTCAGTGTGGCATCTATTATGAGTCATAGCCTGTTCCTCAGGACCTCAAACATCATGCATTTTCTTCCATTTTCCCTGTACAGTTCACTCAATGATACCATATGAAACCTGAATTCTCACCTATTATTTGTACTACTGAAACATTCATATTCACTGTAGGTTGTCTATACCATTTTGAAAAATGGAAACAGGGCTAGGAAGGCAGCTCAGTGGTAGAGTGATTGCCTTGTATGCACGAGGCCCTGGGTTCGATTCCTCAGCACCACATAAGCAGAAAAAGCCAGAAGTGGCTCTGTGGCTCAAGTGGTAGAGTGCTGTCCTTGAGGTGAAGAGCTGAGGGACAGCACCCAGGCCCAGAGTTCAGGCCTCATGACTGGCAAAAAGAAAAGAAAAATGGAAACAGATCTGCATACAGGGCCTCTTCTGGGTAGGACAAAATAGAAAATAATGTCACTTTTGTTTTGAAAACATATCTCCATTGTGGCAGCCTAAAATTAATTTCCTTTTTCCTTCATCCATTCCTCCTTCCCTCTCCCCTTTTTTTCCCATCCCTCCTCCTCACTCCTCACCTCCATTCTTTATTTCCTTATTTCCCTTTGTTTTTCCTTCTTCCTTCTTTTCCTCCTTCCTTCTTTGCCTTCTTTCCCTCCCTCCTTCTTTCCTTCCTTCCTTCCTTCCTTCATTCCTTCCTTTCTTCCTTCCTTCCTTCCTTCCTTCTTCCTTTCTCCTGGAAGTCACTTCACTTTTTTAACCAGTGATCTGATATTCAGACTGGGAACTATAGATCAAATATGGACTACTCTCTGTGAAGTTATGTTGGAACACAACTATGCTCACTTGTTTATATAATGTCTGTTGTTGCTTTAATGATACAAGGTCAGAACTACCTGCTACAAAGTCAATATGCTTTCACAACACTTAAAATATTTACTATCTGGTAATATAGAAAATTCATAGACCCCTATTCTTGACTAGCAGTGAGATTATTAATAAAGATTCTGTTGTCATATCAAACACATTGTTTAAAAGTAAAATAAAAGAGATACAAGTGATATGGAATGATTTTTCCAAATTCATATACATTGAACATGATTAGAGATGAGTTCTGAACCCAGTCTTGCATGGTTCACTTTCTATCTAGTGTTTTTTTTAGGGGGGCGGGAGGTCCAGTTGTGGGGTCTGAACTCTGGGCCTGGGCATTGTTCCTCAGCTCTTCAGCTCAAGGCTAGTGCTCTATCACTTGAGCCACAGCGCCACTTCTGGCTTTTTTCTTTTTGCTCATGTGGGGGAATCAAGCCCAGGGCCTCATGCATGCAAGGCAAGCACTCTACCACTGAGCCACCTTCTCAGCCCTCTATCTAGTGTTTCTTCATCATGTGGACCACTCAGTGTAGCTACTTCAGGCTTGGATGTACTGTGTTTCTTTGACTCCAGAGGATCTTTCTGATCCAGTTGGGGTTTTACTAAAAGCCAATTACTCCCCAGGATACTCTCTTGATCTTTCTATGGTCAGCATGCATGTGGTTGCTGGCATTTTTATCTCCTTGGCCTATGATCAGGATAAGCGTTCTCAAAAAAAGAAGCCATTCAGAGGCCTTTACACTGCTGATGTAGGCAAACTGGGTTAGCTAAACCTCAGGGCACACTGGAGAAGCAGAGGAGGAACCAGTGAGCTGACCAATTGAGTGATCTGTCATTTACTATCCTTGAATCACTTGTCCTTGAATCTGACAATCTTTCTAAGAGAGAGAGGGAGACAGAAAAGGAAGATAGAATAGATTTTATAAGCCAGGCACCTGTGGCTCATGCCTGTAATCCTAGCTACTCAGGAGGCTGAGATCTGAGGATTGTGGTTCAAAGCCAGCCCAGGCAGGAAAGTTCGTGAGACTCTTATGTCCAATAAACCCACTAGAAAACCGGAAGTGGTGCTTGCTGTGGCTTAAGTGGTAGCATGCTTGCCTTGAGCTGAAGAGCACAGGGACAGTGCCAAGCCCAGAGTTCAAGCCCCACGACCACCACCACCAACAACAAAAAGAATAGATTTTATAATCAAGAATAAGTACCCTCTTTTCCCTCTTTTTTAAAAATCAATTTTCTTATTAATTAGTCCTGCCTTTTGGAGCGAATAATTTATTTAGAAACTTTTGTGGTCATTAAGAACGGCTATAAACAACTTTCTAGGCATTTCTGCCCATCTTCTGAGAAGACCTAGCTGAACTTCAATGAAGGGCCCTAACTCTAGAGCCAGTCCTAATCCAGGACACATAGATAAATGGAAAAGCAAGGATGTAGGGAATGTAAGCCTCAGGCCCGAGCTCATCTCAGTCCCACAGCCAGTCACAAATGGCCTCAACACTGAACTGTAGGAATGCACAGGAATATTGGAATGTAAGTCAGGATAAAATAATAAGCACTCACACACCCATGTTTAGGGCAGCAGTGCTCATAGTCAAACAATGGAAGTAGTCCTTATGCCTTGGAACTGATAAATGAATCAAGAAAATGTGACACACGTGTGCACATGCACACACACACACACACACACACACACACACACACACACACACAGAGGAAAATAATGCAGGCATAAAGGACAATGAAATTGTGTCATTTGCAGGGAAATAGATGGATCTAGAAATTGTCATAATCAAATATGCCAGAAGGACAAAGGTAACACATTTTCTTTTCTATGTGAATGTTAAACATACAACATAAATAAATATATGTAATTAAATACAAGATTATATACATATGTGTATGTACATATGCACATATATGTATATATTCACACACACATATATATGATCCATATGACTAAAGCTTGATGTATGTAGGTGTGAAATACACTGGTGAAACACCTTTGAAAAACATACATGCCATTTAAAAAAGAATATTAAGAAGTTGAAATATGTCTGGCCTGGGTGGGTATGGATACTAAGATGAGAGTGCGAGGGAAAAGGGAAAAGGTGGATATAGTCATAATTTGTGTTCCTGTGTGGAAATGAAATATGGAAACCCAAAGAGATTGGCTTTGGAAGAGGGAAGGGAATAGAGGAGGAATGAGAGGGTGGTCTGATCAAGATTGTATCATATCCATAAATGGTCATGCTAAAATTAAACCCCATTGATACTAGTATAAAAATAAGCAAGACATTATAGGTATATATCTACCATATGAATTGGATTATAACTAGGGATACAGGTGGACCCATTGCAACAATGAGATGTACAAGTCATTATGTCGAAAAACAAATTTTACAACTTTGGTGGGGGGTGGGGGAGAATCGGGTGGGGGAATGGCGGTGGGGTAGAGTATGGGAAGGGGAAACAAAGAAGAGGCAACAATGCTTGATAAGAAATGTACTCGTTATCTTGCCCATGTAATTGTAACTCCTCTGTACGGTATTCTTACAATAAAAAATATTAAAAAAAAAAAGCAGCAGAACTCCTTGGGTCATGAGACACCATTGCATAAAACTATCATTTTTCAAATCTGGAACTAATGATCAGTGAAGATAAATGTTACACTTAGGGTCCCATATCACATTAATTCACATGCACAAAATTACCATGTTATTAAAACTGAATATTTTTTTTGTTGGTCTTGGGGCTTGAACTCTGGGCCTGGATGCTGTCCCTCAGCTCTTCAGCTCAAGGTGAGTGCTCTACCACTTGAGCCACAGCACCACTTCTGGTTTTCTAGTGGCTAGTTGGAAATGAGTCTTCCAGACTTTCCTGCCCAGGCTGGCTTTGAACCACGATCCTCAGATTTCAGCCTCCTGACTACCTAGTATTGAAAACTCCATAAATTTTTATCGAACATTTGTCTAAATCCTCTTTTTATAAATAAGAATACTGAGGCACTATGTCCAGGATATGAATTATGCGTGATTAATTCATATATCCTCACACCCCATATAGAATTTCGCACAGAACAAGCATTCAAGAAATGTTTACTGAACTAAAGCAACATCAAAGCACGAATTTTTTTTTTTGGTGCTAATACCAGGCCTTGACCTGAGGGCCTGGGTGTTGTCTTTTAGCTTTTTGCTTGAGGCTAGCTTGAGCCACAGCCTACTTCTGGCTTTTTGCTGACAAATTAGAGATAAGAGTCTCAGACTTTTCTGCCAGGGCTGATTTCCAGCTATGATCTTCAAATCTCAGCCTCCTGAGTAGCTAATGTTTCAGACATGAGCCACCAGCTACAAAAAGGATGTTGGACTTTTTGTTGGCCTATCTCTTATTTTATAGGATAGGTCCACAGAGAAAATGATGTGTACTAACCAGGATGAATTAGAGTGAAGACTCCACCCCATGGGCTGGGAAGGTGGCTCAGTGGTGTAGTGCTTGCCTTGCATGCATGAGGCCCTGGTTTTGATTCCTCAGCACCACATAAGCAGAAAAATCCAGAAGTGGCGCTGTGGCTCAAGTGGTAGAGCACTAGCCATGAGCTGAAGAGCTGAGGGACAGCACCCAGGCTCAGAGTTCAGGCCCATGATGGAAAAAAAAGACTCCAATACAGCCATCCTGAGATTAGGTAATGTGCCAGTCTCATTCATATATGGCTCTCCAAAATTTTTTTCTCTATATGAGTCTTGTGCACTTGTTTGTCTTCCTCTCTTTCTTTATCACTCACCCTGTTCTTTAATTTCTCTTTTCCTTACTACCTTTCCTCTTTTCTCCTTTCTCTAACATTTTCTGTGCATGGTAAAACTATACACAGCGTACCTCATAATGTATGGATCCATTTTCTGTAAAGAAATGTCTCACATTCTCCAAACATGTAAGGAAGCATTTACAAATGCATTTCTACTGATATATGAAGGTTACAATTATATAGAAGGGTTTGCCTTTGTTCTGGCTCTGGTGAGACAGTATGAGCTTACTGGGAATGTAAGGTAAAAGAGGGCATCTTATTATCAATAGTATGTCCAAAACCCTATCATGTTTGGTAAAGCATGGCTGGTACATAGGATTACAAGGATTAAAGTAGAGGAAGCTGTAAGGGGTAGAAAAATGAGTGAGACAAATTTGTTTGGGCTATTCATTATAGATTAGGAATATGTCATCTGCTTGAAGGTCAATAGAAAACAAAACAGTTTTTAAAACAGAGAATTGCTGTAATCCATCCTTTATGGAGTATGAACTGATCAGGAGCATATCTTACCTCTATTACAAGCTATCCATAGCTGGGCCCTGGTCACTCAATCCTAGTTACTCAGAAGACTGAAATCAGAGGATCAAGGCTCTAAGCCAGGCTGGGCAGAAAAGTCCCAGAGACTCTTTCTTTAGTTAACCAGCATAAAGTTGGAACAAGAGCTGTGGCTCAAGTGATAGAGTGTCAGCCTTGAGTAGAAAAGGCTATGGTGGAGAATCTGAGCCCTGAATTCAAGCCCCAGTACTGGAACAAAAAACAAAGAAGATATTCTTGATTCTGCTTTTACAAACTCTTCCTTAAAGATCCCTGAGCATAGCAAATATTGAGTCCAAGATTCTCCCTCAGCTTTTGAGCATTTCACTGGCCACCCAGATATTTATCTCGTCTTATGCTCTCCTCCTTTCCTCTCAGACTCAAAGTTCTGGTGCAATGGAACATGATGTATGAAACACACATAGGAAAATAATAGAAAACTTGGCTGCTAATGCTGTTTTATTTATTACAGATGTGGCCATAGGGGTTCAGAGGCAAAGAATAACTTCACAGAGGGCAAAGTTAGGAGTGATGGAACATAATGGTCTAAAACCATTTCTCTCAAAGAGTAGAATATATATTTTCCAAGGAAGTGTATTATCAGTATAGGGAGTCTTTGCAATTCCTGTCCTGTAAGATTTATTTATCATTGTAGACCAACAGACATGTATCTTGGTTTCATTTCCTGAAGGGAAAATTTTATTGTAGTTATTCTGTTTTTATCTTGCCATTATCTTTAGAGTATTGGCAAGAAATAGATAACTTATCATTTTGTTAATAAACTACTGGGCCATGGAGGGTCATACCTGGAGTTGATGGGAATGACTACAAGTTGCCCAGAGATCTTGATAGGTATAGTAACTTGATAGACCTTTGTGTTGTATGCCTTGAAGAGATGAATATGGTCTGTGACTGTAGAAGTGTACATGAATGATGAGGGGTGGATGAAGTGGGTAGATATGGCCAAGTTTGCTGGTTATCCAACGATCTTCATTTCCCTCTACTTTTAAGAAAACAAACCCTAAAACTTAATTGGGCATCTGGCCACATACTGAGAGATTATATTTTCTAGTTTTTCTGAGAAATTATCTTTATTTTAAAGAAGAAAAGAAGTATTTTAACAAAAGTTATCTAGCTATTAAGTTAGCTGAGCTGGGATCCAAGAAAAGGTTTCTCTTATGCTTATGAGCTTTTATTTACAAGTCTGAGTTAATTTTGGGAGGGGGGGCTCAGTGGGTGGGGCAGGTGGACTTAATCAGAGACTAAGGAGCACTTACTTATTGTAATATTTTAATCTTTCTTCCAAGTCCAAATTGCTTAACTAATTTTTCTCCAGATGGTGATTCTCAGTTGTATACTGACTCTCATAATGCAAATGTTTGCAGGACATATTTCATTACTCTTGCCTAGGTGGGAATTCTGAATCTGGAAGAAAGAGTGTAACTTGCCCACAGTCACAAAGAAGTTTTAATAAACACAGCTATTGCTAGGTCTGAAACTTCAGCCTGGTCATTATTTTTCCTCCAGTTTAGCTGCCATTCTAAACAGTTAGAACTGAAAGGACCTTCAAACTAGTGAGTTCAACATCCTCAAAACATATACCTGATAGGTGTTATGCACGCGTGTGTGTGTGTGTGTACACACACACACACACACACACACACACACACACACACACGCGCGCGCACGCACTCACAAAGTTTATTTAGTGACATAAACTTTTGAAATTCCAAGTTAAACAAGATTCAAGCAAAGAATAATGAATTTTCTTCTCTATTCTGCTGTATTCCTATGAACAAATTGCTAAACATCTTTGTCTGTTTCCTGAATTCTAACTAAGCTACTAAAGGTACCCACTATTAAAGCAACATTTATGAAGCTTAGTTGTTCATAGGATTAAGGAAGGTAACAGTTGAAAATTTATTTCAAAATTAAGTATATATAAAAAATATCACATATAGGCCAGACATCAATTGCTCACACCTGTAATCCTGGCTACTAAAGAGATTAATATCTGAGGATCACAGTTTAAAACCAGCCTGGGCATGAAAGTCAATGAGATTCTTACCTCCAATTACCTACCCTCTCCCCAAAGCCAGAAGTGGGGCTGTGGTTCAAGTCGTAGAGCATTAGCCTTGAGCAAATAAACTCAGGGATAGAGGCTGGGCCCTGAGTTCAAGCCTTAGGACTGGCACCAAAAAATAAAAAAAATAAAAACAAAACAGAAAAAGAAGAAAGTGAACATCACATATCAATAAAACATTATTAAACAATTGAATAGTACCTGGTGATGATCAACAGGTATGGCTGCACACAATAACATGGATGAGTCTGACACCTCAAATGTTATGTGAATGAAGTCAGAAAGAGTACAGACTATAATTCCATTTGACAAGTATTCAGAAACAGGCCAAGCTAATCTGTAGTGAGAGAAGTTGAAATAATGCTATTGCTGGGAAGAGGTAAGGTTTATTACTGGAGAGCTTCCAGGATTGTCATAGCGTTCTATTTCTTGAAATATGTGCTGATTGCCTGGGTGTGTTCATTTTGCAAGCCCTTTTAAAACTGGGCCCTCATGATTTGTATGTTTTCAATAGCATCTATCAATAAAAACTTTATTTTAAAATAATACTGTCGAGAGCCCTAAATATGTTCACATGCATTATAAGTCTCTAATAGTGACAGATGATACTGAAAACTTGACCACAGATTTAATTTTAAAGGATAACAGGTACACGAGATGAGACAAGAGTTGAACATGACAAAACTCTTACCTTGATGGCAGTATTGGCCCAGAGGGAAGCAGACAACTCTCGTCACATTTTCGGCATGCATTCAAGTAAATAAAGCAATTTTTTAAACCAAGTAGGAAGGGGTACTAATAACTCCTGCATTTGGCAGGACTGAAGATGTCACCACACAAAAGAAAGCATTAATATTGATATATTGAACTGAAACCCCTTTGTACAACTACTTAAAATAATGATAAAATAAATGGAAAAATTAAGTAAATCATAAAATCCAGACAATAACAAAAAAAGAGAAGAATGACAGATGGATTTAGAAGGATGGAGAAAGTTTAGTCTTATTAAAGGCTAGCTGTCAGAAAAGAAGAAATTGAATAAATTATGGCTCAGAGCCACTGTTATTCATATGGAAACAGTGGAATGGCTGCTTGGTTCTCCTTTCAGCCATTTCAGAGTTGGAGAGTAAGCTGGCCTGTGTCTACACAACCTTTGAAGATGGAAGGTTTTTTAAATTATTATTATTATTACTATTACTATTTTGTCAGTCACAGGGCTTGAAGTCTGAGCCTGGGCATTGTCCCTCAGTTCTTTAGCTCAAGGCAAGCACTCTACCACTTAAGCCACAGCACCACTTCCAGTTTTCTGGTGGTTTATTGGAGATAAGAGTCTCATGGACTTTCCTGCCCCAACTGGCTTTGAACTGAAATCCTCATATCTCAGCCTCCTGAGTAGCTAGGATTACAGGCATGAACTCCCAGCCCCCAACTGAGATGGAAGGTTTTCTGATGTGGTTTCTCATCTTATACAAAATGAAAGCCAAAGTCCAGCATGATCTTAACTTCACATCTCACCAATCACGTTAGTCTTCACTGATTCTGCTACCTGGGATGCTATTTCATCCCATAAATGTATCAACTTGCTTCCTTAATTTCTTTGTTAAGTAAAGTATTTCATCCAGTAAGGCTTTCTCTGGGAAGTCCATCTAAAATTCCAACTTTACCCTACATACACAATTGTTATTTTACTTTGTAGTCTATATTATTAACATATGTTTATTCTTTCAAAATATCATTGTAGTATATTTTACTTTGGTATGAAATGTGATTGATGCTTTTGTCTAGTTCACTACAGCGTTTTTAGAGCCTGCAATATAGGATGTATTCTGAATTATCTGTCAATAGAATGCATGGAAAGTAAGTAGATTTGAAACATAATGAAGCTGATGAAGATGCACATGTGTGAGTTGGAAAGCATACCAGGTAGCAGAAACAACATATATGAAGGCCCAGAGGTTAAAGAGAGCATTAGATTAACTACAATTAGTTCAGTCTGGCTGGAAAATATTAATGTGAAAACAAGAGAGGACAGCAATGAGATAAGGGTCATATTTTACAGCACACTGCAAAAATCTATGAAAAAGTATAATCTTTGTCCTGAAGGCAACGTTGAGCCAATGATAAGTTTTAAGTAAGGAAGAGACAAGATGAGATTGGCCCTGTGATACTTGTAATCCACTGACTGATTTACACAGGTGAAGATATAAATTTGCATTGCCATTTTTATATATGGTTTAGAAACTGGGGTTTCATGTAATAATAAGCATACCAACTCAAAGGAACTTGGCAAGGCAAAGTTTACTTCTGTGCAGAAGGATGCAACATTAGCCAAAATCCTGGCAAGCAAGCAGATAGGCTGCTTCCCTTTTATCCCTAAAGCAGCAGGCCCTGCTCTCTTGTTCAAATTGGCCAAGTTCAGGTTCACAATCTTCTCATGATTGGCAATTGGTATTTGAAGAGGGCACAATGTCTTAATTACTCACACCTTCTGCTACTTTCTTGAACAACATGAGGTGTGTCTTAATGACTCACACATTCTGCTAATTTCCTTACTTGCTGATATTGCCTTGGCAGAATAATCATCAAGAGCAAAGACATCAGCCAAAGCAAGAACTTTTAAGCAGCCTACTTTTTAGAAAAGATGGTTTTTCTCATACTATAACTAAAACACACTATTATGATCAGAGAAAATTAAATCCTAAAGTCAAGTTTCCTCACCTGTTAAAGGAAGAAAATGATAAAAACCTACTTTATACAATTATCACAAACTTTACAAATATCAAATGGAGCCATATGACTTGAGGGTGTAAGTGATGCTGGGAAATATGGGGGAGAACAATGGAACCGGTGACATTGACCAAGATAGTTGTACTTATAAACCTATTTGTTGAATTAAAACTCCTCTGTAGAACTACTTAAAGATAATGATAAAAGCAAACAAAGAAACCTAAGCAAACTCCCAGTTCAAATGCAAGATACTCAGTGTTTAATGTTTCCTAGTTTTCCTTTGGTAAACTAGTACAGTGCCTCAAATGGATATCTCTTCATTGCATACGATTTTCAGGAAGTCACTTCTCTGTAACTCTCAGCTTTCCTCCCTCAGAAAGGAATTGTAAAACATGACAATTCCCAATTGAGGAGCTGATGAATTTGATGCTATTTTTTTATGCCTCATTGACTAGCTTAACAGGGATGTAGTCCCAGAGGAATAGTGATGCCAAGTGTAGTTGAAGATACATGTGATCTGCTTCTCTTTGTAATAGTCCCTCCCGGCTAAGATTACAACACATAGTGCTAGAACAGCCATTACACAGTTTTTATTTTTAGTTTTGCTTTTCAAAAGATTTTGTTAGCATAAATTGACTGCACAAAAGGATTTCATTGTGATGCATATAATATACTTTGACCAAATTCATTACATCTATATATTTTTTCTTAATGTTTTTTCTCTTCCCTCCTTTTAAATAGTTTTAGTGGGTTTCATTTTGCTCTTTTCATATGTAATAATGGACTTCTATCATATTCATATAAATCTTGTCACTATCTACACTGCAGCATTTTTATCACCAAACTGTAACAACCAAAAGAGAGCACAAGGATTTAAGTGGCTCATTTGAAAAAATGTCATGGTGTGACTTCAAGATTTCAGCCATAATTAGTGATAGTAATGTTGGAGTCAGTCCTGCACACATATATTGAATCTTATGACCAAGACTAAATGCTTGCAAGGATCATCAAAAACTATAAAACAGCAAAAGTGTTTTGGTCCCAGCCCCAGAACTGCTGACTTAATTGATCTGAAGTTAAACCTATGCTTGTGTATTCCTTCTGCTCTGCCCCACTTCCCATGAATTAGATTGTTTTCTAGTTGCAAGTAATTAATTAATTAATTTGTTGGTCATGGGGCTTGAACTCTGAGCTTGGGCAGTATTTTATTTTTTAACTTTTTATTAACAACAGTTATTTACATACAGGAGTTTAATTTTGACGTGTCTATAGATTAATGCAATGTACCTCGATCAGATCCAACCCATCACTCTACTTCATCCTCCCCATCCTTTCCCAACTAATCTCAACAAGCTTCATTGTTCCATTTTTACCTATCCTCTCCAAATACCATACAGGGCCTGTTTTATATTAATGCCATTTATTTTTAATTACATGTTAATTGTTCAAAGAGGTTTCATTGTGGTATTTGACATATGTATATACTGGCACTTTAGTAAGTTTGACCCCTTCACTGACTCCCACCTCCCCCTCTCCCTCATTATTCCACATCTTTCAAGGGGTTGTGTTTGGAAATCTTCACTCACAGATATAATGTATTTCAATATTGTAAACCCTCTAAAATTCTCTTTTCATAACCCTTCAAACAGATCCATAATTTATATCTATCTATCTATCTATCTATCTATGAACCTATATGTGTTTACACATATGTTTACCTTTTAGATGTAGCATCCACATATAAGAGAAAACATGTGACCTTTGTGTTTCTGAACCTGGCTAGATCTACTTAAAATGATAATCTCAAGTTCTGTCCATTTCCCTGCAAATGTTATAGTTGCATTCTTTCTTATGACTAAATAATACTCCACTGTCTATATAAAACATTTCTTAATCCATTCATCAGTTGAAGTGCTTCTGGGCTGTCTATTGCTTGGATATTGTGAATGGTGCCGTAATGAACACGAATGAGCAAGCATCTCTCTTTTATCTTGACTTACATTCCTTCAGATATATGCTCAAGAGTGCTATCACTGGTGTGGAAGTTCTACTCCTAGTATTTTGAGGAATCTCCATAGTAGTTGCATTTATTTACCTCATTTACATTGTTAAAAACAATGTGGAGTTTTTTCCTACATTCTCATCAGCATCTCTTGTTTTATTTTTGTTGTTGTTTGTTCTTTATGATCATCATGCTGACTGGAGTAATATGTAACCTCAACGCCATTTTGATTTGCATTTCCTTTATGGCCAGAGATATTGAACATTTCTTCATGATTCATTTGGACATTTGTACTTCCTCTTTTGAGAATTTTATGTTCAGTTCATTTGCCGTTCATTATTGGGATGTTGATTATTTAGGAGTCTAATTTTTTGAGCTCCTGTGTATTCTAGTTATTAATAGCTTGTTAGGTGCTGGCAAAGATATTCTTCATTCTGTAGGTTGTCTCTTCAGTTCAGGGACTATTTCCTTTCCTGTGCAGGAGCTTTATAGTTTGATGCAATATCACTTGTCAACCCTCGTTCTTATTTGCTGAACTATTGGTATTGTAGCCCAAGAAGTTATTTCTTATGCCAATATGTTCCAGTGATGTCTCTGTTCTTTCCTGTAGTATTTTCAGTTTCAGATCTTATAATAATTTCCTTGATACATATTAAGTTGATATTAATACAGGATTTAATTTGTCTTCTACATGTAAAAATCCAGTTTTGCCTGCACCACTTATTGAAGAGATTATCTTTCGTTCTGCTTGTTTTGGGCTCTATTTTGAAAAGTCAGCTAGTTACAGCTGCATAAATTTATTTCTGGGTTTTCTATTCTGTTCCATTGATCTTTGCCTCTGTTTTTAAACCAGTACCATGTTATTATTTTTGTTAATACTGTGAGACTTTAGCAAGATTGCTTTGGCCATTCAGTATCTCTTGTGATTCCATAAGAATTTGTTTGATTTTGTATTTTTGTGAAGAATTTAATTTACAATTTTGGTGAGTATTGTATATAATGTGTAAATTGGCTTTGGGTAGACTGGTTAATTTTCATGCCATTAATTCTGGCAACCTCTGAATGTGGGAGGTCTTCGATCATCTGTTTTTCCTCCCTTCAGTTACCTTCTTCAAGGTTTTATAATTTTTCATTGTAGAGGTCTTTCATATCCTTGGATAAATTTATTCCTTGGTGTTTTATATTTTTAAGATGATTGTGAATATAGTTCTTTTCCTTATTTTCTTCTCAGTCTGTTCATTAGTGATATACAGAAATGCTATTATTTTAGTATGTTACAAAAGGTGTTTAAAGATCTGGAAGTTTGAGGCTGTGTAAGAAACATATATTACTGACAAAAACAAATACGAGTTTTGGGATATCTGAGACAAGCAGAAATGGTCAGATAAGTTGATGTTAAGTGAAATGAACCCCAAATTAAGGACTCAAATGTTTTTTCTTTCTTGATATTGTGTCTAACATATTTATAAGATATTTTTTTGTTGCTTTGTATGTCTCTCCCCCACGTTATAACCCCTGTTCTCACTGTATTTGATGTTGGTATAATTTGTGGAGGGGAAGGGAAAAAACAAATTGTTTAAATAGGGATACAGGTGGACCCATTGCACCAATGAGATGTACAAGATGTTATGTCGAAAATGAACTATACATTTTTGGTGCAAGGGGTGGTGGTGAGGGGGTGGTGGTGGGAGGGGAGGATGGGAAGGGATGGGAAGGGGAAACAAAGGAGGAGGCAACAATGCTTGATAAGAAATGTACTCATTACCTTGCCCACATAATTGTAACCCCTCTGTACGGTATTTTCACAATTAAAAAAATAAAAGAAAGTTTGAAAAAAACCTAGAAAATGGACTCCAAAAGCAGGTGGGAGTGATTATACTCATACCAGGTAAGTACATTTCAAATAAAAACTAGTAAGAAGAACAAATTGCTCATTTCACATTAGTGAAGGGAGCAAGCCATCAAGAGTGCATAACATTTTTTTTTCATTTTTTTATTGTGAAAATACTGTACAGAAGGGTTACAATTACATGGGCAAGATAATGAGTACATTTCTTATCAAGCATTGTAGCCTCCTCCTTTGTTTCCCCTTCCCATCCCTTCCCATCCTGCCCCCGACCCCCCACCCAATCCTTCTCCCCGCCACCAAAGTTGTAAAGTTTGTTTTTCCACATAACGATATGTACATCTCATTGTTGCAATGGATCCACCTGTATCCCTATTTAAACGATTTGTTTTTTCCCTTCCCCTCCACAAATTATACCAACCTCAAATACAGTGAAATCAGGGGTTATACCATGGGGGAGGGACATACAAAGCAACAAAGAAATAATCTTATAAAGGTGTTAGAAACAATCACCTGAAAGAAAAAAAAAACATTTGAATACAATTTTTTATTGTGAAAATATTGTACAGAAGAGTTACAATTACATGGGCAAGATAATGAGTACATTTCTTATCAAGCATTGTAGCCTCCTCCTTTGTTTCCCCTTCCCATCCCTTTCCATCCTGCCCCCGACCCCCCACCCAATCCTCCCCCCTCTAAAGTTGTAAAGTGCAATTTCGACATAACGACTTGAACATCTCATTGTTGCAAAATGTCAGTGCACCTAACTTTGCTAAACGAACACTATTGAACTTAAAAACACAGATTAATTCTAATGGATTGTAGTAGGAGATTTTAATAATCCACTCTCACTAATAGGTCATCCAGGCAAAAAAAAAAAAAGCCTCAGAAATAAATGACACTATAGACCAAATGAACTTGAAAGACATCTATGGAGTATTTCATGCAGAAGTTATACAATGTGCATTTTTCTCAGCAGCCTATGAAACTTTATCTAAAATACCTTGTAATTTAAGACATAAGGCAAGTCTCAACAACTATTGGAAAATTGGAATAACTCTGTGTATTCTTTCAAACCACAATGGAGTAAAAATAGAGCTCAACAGCAAATGAAACTACAGAAAATATTCAAATACATGTGTTGAATGATGAGCAGAATAAGAACATATATATATATATATATATATATATATATATATTCTAAAGTCACCTCACACTGCTTCTGTTATCTCTGAAGGTATGGCTTTGATTAGAATAACTAGTCTAATACTAGACAGATTCTACTTTAATAGGTATTGTCACAATGTTGTATCTGACCTGGAAAGGCAACCAAGAAATCAATGGCACTTGAACAACTCCAAAGTTATCAGATGATAATGAGCAAACAGAATATGTGGAAGGGCATATGGGAGAGACAAAAGATGGTACTTCTAGCTTTGAAAGATCTGGGTCTGACTCATTTAAAGAGTGTCAGTAAGACAAATTTCTTTTCTTTTCTTTTAATTTTATTGTCAAGGTGATGTACAGAGGGGTTACAGTTACATAAGTAAGGCAGTGATTACATTTCTTGACTAACCCTCCCTCTTGGGGGGGGGGGTAGGGAAAGAGGAAGATAATTTTCTATACGTCTTGTTTATCCAAAGGGAGAAAAATGAGATGAAATTATGAAAACCACAAATAAAAAATCATTGGTTTCACTTATAATAAGCCTAAAGAGCAGAAATGATTTTTTCAGTGTCACACAAATAGACAGGAGGGACAGAATTCTAACTTAAGTCTAACTAAATTACAAAGTCCTCCAGCTGCTTACTATAAAATCTTAGGAGCCCATCCAGAGGAGAATTTAGAGCTCAGGGAAAGTTACTTAAAGTGGTTTTATAGCTAAAGACAGTTACCTGGCATTTAGTGAAGTCTCAGTAAATAATAATTTTATCATTAGCACAGTTAATATTTCTTGGTTATTCGTACAGCTGGGAAAAATCTTAGTAACTTCCTTTCTTCTCAGCATATTATTTTCGTATAGCATTTAAAAAGACAGACATTGAAGGGATCCAAATGTGGAGCCACTATTTCCAAAACTATAATATACTACAAGTATAATGCTACACTCCTAATATATTACCAGGTCTTCTGTGGAAAACAAAATATTTCCTTGACCAAATAAATTTTAAAGTACTAAGTTAAGCATTAAACATGTGCTTTTATGCAAAGATTGCTCAGAACTATTTTTAAATGTGTTTTTATGTATTTAATGGGAGAAAAGAAAACACAGGCTTTTCCAATCATATTTAGCATGACTTTGTTCATGGATACTTTTTCACATTTGCAGAAACCCACTATTCTACAGAATGAAATTTGTAAAATGCTGCCCCAAACAATTGCCTCAGATTTGTAAGAGAGATTTTGCCAATCTTTCCTGAGTCTACAATTTCACTGCTTGACTGGCAGACAGGTGAAAATGAGCTAGGAGAGTGTCAAATACTTATACTGGACCAAGTTCACAGATGAGTCAATCAAGTTCAAAATCCTATGAGTCTTTCAAAAGCAAATTCACCAGCTGTGCTCCAGTAGCTCATACCTGTAATCATAGCTACTCTTGGAGGCTGAGATATGAGGATCTTAGTTTGAAGACAGTCTAAGCAGGAAAGCCTGTGAGATGTTTATTTCCAGTTAACTACCAAAAAAGCTGTGGCTCAAGTGATAGAGTGCTAACCTTGAGCACAAGGGCTCAGGGACAGAGTCCAGGCGTGGAGTTCATGCCCCAGGATGGGCAAAAAATATATGGTTTAGCAGAGATAAGAAAGGGTAATCAGGAATTAATGGTAAATGAAAGAAGCCAAAAATCCAGGACACTCATGTCTAGGAGCACTTAGAAAAAGAAGCCAGTCCAGGAATAAACTAGAGATATTTCTGGAATCAACACACACAAATTTTACCTATTTGTTTTAATTCCATTTAATAGCTTGATGGAAACATGACTATCTAGTGAGAGAGACATCTAACACTGAGGGAATACTGCCATTTGAAGACTGCACTGAGAGAGTTTTAAGAAGCTCTTATCTACTAGTAACATAACAATAAAAAATGAGAAATGTAATCCTATGTTCATGGATTAGTTAATTTAGTCCTTTTCAAAATATTAGTTGCATTCTTCACTAAAAAAAAATCTAATTTATATAGAGCCACAAAAGCCTTGAATAGTTGGCACAATCTTGAGTACAATGAATGAAGCAGGACCATCATGAAACCTGTCTAGAAGATACCACAAAGCTTTAGTAATCAAAATAACATGGTTTTGACATAAAAATTAACAGAAAAATAGAACAGAATTTAGATCCTACAAGTGAACGCATACACCTACAGCCAATTGATTTATAAGAAATGGATTGAGATCGTGCATTAGAAATAAAAGAGGTTTTTTAAAATACATATTGTTGGATAATTTGGCCATCCACATGGAAAAGAATGAAACTAGACCCCCCCCTATCTTTCAATGGTTATAAAGTTAATTTAAAATGAGTTAAAGATGAAAACTTAAACATGACACCAAACTGAAGGTATAGATGAAAACACTTAGAAATTCTTCAGGATATTATACTGGGCAAGGATTGTTTTTTTTTTTTTTTAAAAAAGATCTCCATAACACAGGAAACAAAAGTAAAACTAAATAAATAGGACTGCATCAAACCATGATTACCTCTGCATTGCAAATGAAACCAACTGTAGAGTGCAAAGAAAATCTATGAAATGGGACAAGATGTTAATATCTAGAACTTTTAAGGAACTGAAAGTCTCAATAGCAAAAAAACAAACAAAAAACCCAATCTCCTTGCTGGAGATTTTGGCATGTCTCCTAAGTACCTGCTTTATTCTTGCTTTGCTTTCTGTCAGGTCTATTCTTCTATTTGTTCCCATCCTGGGGTTTGAATTCAGGGCCTGGTCACTGTCCCTTAGCTTTTTGGCTCAAGACTGGTGCTCTACTACTCGAGCCACAATTCCTTTTCCATCTTTTTGGTGGTAAATTGCAGATAAGAGTCTCAAGGACTTTCCTGCCCTGACTTTGAATTTTGATCTTCAGATCTCAGCCTCCTGAGTAGCTAGTATTATAAGCATGATCTACTGGTATCTGGCCAGGTCTCTTAGGTAAACTTCCCATAGCTTTTAATTCTAGTACACTTATTTTATTTGTGCCTCTGCTTGTTTCCCAATGTTATTGTGTGCCTACCTCACAACTGAGCTATTATGAGCTATTAACTTTGCTCATCCTTTATGAGATTTCCATGTTCCTGAAAACAACTCACTACCACTCTTTTTACCTCTTCCAGGTTGCCTACTTAAATATGTTCCTCTATGTTTATGTTCATCTTCACACTTATAACATTGTGTGGAAAAGTATTCCTACTATGATTGTCTCAATCACTGTAATTTATTATCTATCACTAAGTGTAGGGACATTGACAGATGGATGAGTGCCTTGAGTCAATGGGGAAGCCTTCTGCTCATCTCACTTGGTAAGAACATGTCTGTAGCCTATTATCACTTCATTTAAATTTAATCAAACTTATGGATATCAGAGATCATCAATATTCTCCTTTTAGAGAGAGGGAAATATTTTTGTAGCAAGAAAGAACATTGTATTCACCAGAATTCCAAAGAGGTTAGGGAAGGCAGACTGGTTTAGCAAGATTGCTACCAGAGTAGGGAACAGAGTGTAGATGATAGGAATAGTTTTACCAGGAGGTGGTGGAGAAGGTCACATTGAAGACTTAGAAACCTTTGGAAAAGAGCCAAACCAATACAGCATGGATTATATAGAAATGGAGATGAATGAATTTCAGGTATTTCTTTTCATATATATGTCAAGATATAAACACAGAATATTTTGCATATCTCCTTATAAGTAAAATATATTCAATATTTATAGAACTGACTATAGGTATTCTATACATATTTACTTACAGAAAGATAGACTACATAGATATTATTATATAAAAAATATTTTTAAAATAGTGTCAGTGAAAAGTCCAGCACTGATTTCAGCTGATCTGGAAAAATGGTCACTTATTTTTTAACTGTCCTTAAGAATCAAAAAAGATAGCTTCAAAGATATTATAGAACCTACATTTTAAGGCAGATCATCTTGAAATCTCAAAACTTAATAAAATTCTGGCTATCAGTATTTTCTCAAATGTAGCTCAAAGCACAAATAAGATTTATTCTGATTTTTCATTTTAACCTTCCTACCAATCATATGGAGATACTATTGTGTCTCATCTCACTTAGAATGGCTATTATCAAAGAGACAAAAAATGCTGGCAAGAATGCAGAAAAAGACAGTTTTATTCACTGTTATTGGGAATGCAAATTAGTACAGCCATTATGGAAAAGAGGTAACAGGTTGTTCAAAAAGATAAAAATCTTGATCTGCCATAAAATCCTGCAACCCCATTTCTGAGTATTTGTGAAAGGAACTGAAATCAGCATATCAAAGAGATGTCTAAACTCCCATGTTTATTGAAGCACTATTCATAATATCTAAGATAAGGAATCACCCAAGTTGGACGAATAGATAAAGAAAATGTAGCACATATACACAATGGAATATTATCCAGCCATGAAAGAATGAAATCCTAAGCTGGGCACCACCGGTGGCTCACACCTGTAATCCTATCTACACAGGAGGCTGACATCTGAGGATCACAGTTCAAAGCCAGCCTGGGCAGGAAGCTCCATGAAACTCTTATCTCCAATAAACCACTAGAAAACTGGAAGTGGTGCTGTGGCTCAAGCGGTAGAGCGCTAGCCTTGAGCTGAAGAGCACAGGGACAGGGCCCAGGCCCAGAGTTCAAGCCCCACAACCAACAAAAAAGAAAGAAAGAAAGAAAAAAGAAGGAAATCCTGTCATTTTCAACAACATGGATAGAACTGGATAACACTAAGTGAAATAATCCAAGTATCTAAAGACAAATACCATATATTCTCACTCATTTGTTGAAACTAAAAATGTTGATCCCATAGAAAAAGAGGGTACAATATTGATTACTAGAGTCAATGAAAAGGAGAGGTGGTTAGGAGCTAGATAATGGGTATGGAAATATCATTACAATAGAATAATTAGCTGTTGTACTAGAGCCAACTATAATTTCAAAATAGCGGGAAAAACCCCAAAGATTTCCAAGACATAGAAATTGTAAATGTATAAGAAGAGGAAAATGCAAATTATCTTGATTTTTTCATTATTTACTATATTCATTTATTGAATTATCATACTATGCCTCATAAATATACTCAAATATTATGTGCCAATTAAATTTTTGTGAAAGGTTTTTGAGACAGAGGTGTACTATAACCCAATGTGGTCTGGAACTCATAATCCACTTTCCTCAGCCTTGAGAGTACTGGGATTGTATGCATTCTAAATTGAAGGCCCATGCAAAACTGTTTAAGGATAATAAAAATAAGTAATTTAAAAATCATATAAAGTTGTGACAGGGAATTACCTTCTTTTCAACCTGGGTGCCATTCATTTATTTATTGTCATTAGCATATATTACTTGTATAGACTAATGGGTTTCATTGTGATTTTCCACACATGCCTGTATCATGCAATGATTATGTCCTTCCACCCCTCTTCTAGGTTCACTCCTGCCAGTGCCCTCCTAGATCCTAGTAATTAGTCTTCTACTTTCAGATTGACTTTTGAGTTTCTCTATGTGAGAGAGAATATATGATGTGTCTGTGTCTAATTTATTTTATATAACAACTTTCTTCCTCTTGTCTAATTGCATAATCTATCTCTTCCCATAAAAATACTTTCATTAGGTAATAATGGAGATACATTTTATTCATGTCTTTTTCTATTTTGATATAATTCTAGTATCTTCACACATGTGGCACACACACACATATACCCACCCTCTACCCCCAACAAACACAATCCATATTCCAGTACTGAGGTTTCCATTTATATTGATTTTTTTAATGACCTGATTTTATTATTCTTATGGAAAATTAAAACTCCATTGTGTCCGGGAGGTTGTGAGTCACACCTTTAATCCTAGCTTCTCAGGAAGCTGAAATCTGAGGATCATGATTCAAAGTCAGCCTGGACAGGAAAGTCTATAAGAGTCTTTTCTCTAATTAAGCATCAAAAAAGCCAGAAATGCAGCTGTCATAGACTGAGCCTTGAGCACAAAAGCTCAGAGATAGTGCCTAGGCCCTGAGTTCAGGTCCGAAGACAAGAAAAAATAACAACAGAAACTTCCATTGTGTTCATATACCATGTCATTTATCCACTAATCTGTTGGTGAGTACGTAGGTTGTTAACATATAAAGTCTTTCATCATTTGGTCTAAGCTTAGGTGGCTAGCTTGATCTCCAACCACTTCTTCCATCCAGACACTTTACTGGTAGAGGCACAGGAATCTTTCTTTCTCTAGCAAATTTCTCCTCAGCACTAAAAGGACCAAGCTCAAAAATGGACTGTTCTACCAGGCTTTATCCTCATACTCTATCACATATTAAAGGCTACCATTGAGGGCAAAAGTGTTTCAAAAATATGGAATGTTTTGGATATGAAGTAATTTAGACACAAAATATTATATCTTCATTGGCGATTGTGCAAGATTCCAATTGAGGTCTGAAAAAATATGACATATTCAAATATTTTAATATTTCAGTATAAAAATATTTAAATAGCAGGAATAAGGATAAATAACCATTGATCAGATCAGACCAGGCTACCAAAATTAGCCAAGTGATATACGTTTTAATTTTTGAAAGTTTTGAATATTGTAACTGATAATTATGCACTGTAGGTCTATGTTTCTGGGATAATTGTATCACAACCAAATTTATTCCACAAAACCAACAATAGCTTAAGAATAAGAAACATACCCATGACAACAATGAGATGTACAAGCCGTTATGTCAAAAAATGAACTTTACAACTTTGGTGCGAGGGGAGGAGGGAGCGGGGAGGAGTGGGGGGCGGCGGGGGGAGGATGGGAAGGGATGGGAAGGGGAAACAAAGGAGGAGGCTACAATGCTTGATAAGAAATGTGCTTATTATCTTGCCCATGTAACTGTAACCACTCTGTATAGTATTTTCACAATAAAAAAATAAAAATTAAATAAAAAGAAACATACTCATAGTCTATGCTATTTTATAACTCATTATAATGCTTGAGTGGTAATTTAGAAATTTTGCTTTATTATTTATTTATTTTAACTATATTTGCTGAAAACTGTGTACAGTAAATCCACAAATAAAGTGGGCTTATTGTATGCCTGTGAAGCCAAGTTATATGAGTAAAAACTATTTAAATAGACTTCAAATACAATTTAGTTATATGATGACTGCACATTTATTAGATCAAATAAAAAGCTTTTCTATATATGATCAGAAAATACAATGAAATATCTTACTTATAATAACATCCAAACAAGGTAAACTTTCTTAGGGATAAACCATACATGTGCATGGTCTATATAAAGAAGATAGAGTCTTAAATGATTATATAAATAGACTGTCCTGGGGATAGGAAGGTGGCTCAGTGGTAGAATGCTTGCAGTTGTTTCTTTGAGGATTTGTTGTTGGGATATTTAATTTTTTGAGTTCTAAATATATTATAGATATGATACCCTTGTCTGTGATTTGGGTAGTGAAGATCTCCTCCCAATCCTTGGGCTTTCTATTGATCTTGCTAGCTATGTCCTTTGCCATGCAGAAGCTCTGCAGTTTCATGAAACTCATTTGTCCAATCTTTCTTTGATTTGTTGATTCTGAATCTCCATTAAGAAAATTACAGCCTGTGCCAAGAAGCCCAAGAATTTCTCCTATTCCTTCCTGTAATGTTTTATGGAGTCTGCTTTTATTTCGAGGTCTTTGATCCATTTGGAGTTGATTCTGGGGCAGAGTGATATATAAGAATCTAGCTTTGGTTTTCTACCAATTTTGCCAGCACAATTTACTGAAGAGGCTGTCTTTCTTCCATTCTATTTTTTTACCTCTCTTATTGAGGATTAGGTGGCTATAGGTCTGTGGGTTCATTTCAGGTCTTCAGTTCTATTCCATTGGCCCTCAGGTTGGTTCTTGTGCCAGTAACAAGCTGTTTTGATTACCATGGCTTTGTAGTAGAGTTTGAAGTTTGGTAATGATATTCCTCCAGCACTATTCTTTCTTCCAAGGATTGTTTTTGCTATTCAGGTCTTTTATTATTCCATATATATTTTTGAGTTGCTTATTCTATTTTATTGAAGAATGAGGTTGGCATTGAATTTGTATATATATAGCCTTTGTCAGTATTGCCATTTTCACAATGTTAATCCTCCCAATCCAAGAACATGGGAGGTTTTTCCACTTCCTTTGCTCTGCTTTAATTTCCTTTTTCAAAGTTTTTAAAGTTTTCATCAGAGAGACCCTTCACTTCTTCATTAACTCCTTAGTATTTTATTTTTGTGGGATTATTACAAAAGGAGCTGCTTTCTTGATTTCAGCCACACTCTTCTCCTTATTGTCATACAGAAAAAACCATTGGGTTTTGAGGGTTAATTTTATATGCTACTCCTTTGCCAAAGTTTCTGATCAGCTCGAGTAACTTGGGAATGCAGTCCATGGGGTTCTTTAAATACAAGATCATGTCATCTGCAAAGGAGGAAGAGTTTTATTTCATCCTCCCTATGTGGATTCCCATTTTGTTTTCATCTTGTCTTATTTCTCTTATGTCTCTTATTTCAAGGCATTCTAATACTAAATTGAAGAGAAGTGGAGAGTGGACATCCTTTTCTCATTCCTGAACTTAGAGAAAATGGCATTAGCTTTTCACCATTAAATATAATGCTGGCTGTAGGTTTATCATACACAGCCTTTATTATATTGAGGAATGTTCCATGAAATACTAAATTTTCCAGAGATTTCATTATAAAGGGGTGTTGGATCTTGTCAAATGCTTTTTGTGAGATAATCATGTGGGTCTTATCCTTACTGTTGTTGATTTGTGTTCACTGAACCAGCTTTGCATCCCTGAAATGAATCATGTTTGATCATTGTGCATGATTATTTTGATGAGTTGTTGAAGTAGATTGGCCAAAATTTTGTTGAGAAGTTTTACATCAAAGAAATGGGTCTAGAGGAATGTAGGAAGGGAAAAGGAGAGAGGAAATATAACCAAGACCTAAATTCAGAGTGAGGAAAGGGATAGAATGAAAGAAGAAGAGAGATAAAGGAAAATGAAAAATATAAAATTTAAAAATGAAATATTAAAAAAATTATATGTTTAGGGGCTGGGAAGGTGGCTCAGTGGTAGAGTGCTTGCCTGTCATGTATGAGGTCCTGGGCTTCATTCCTCAGCACCACATAAGCAGTAAAAGCCGGAAGTGGTGCTGTGGCTCAAGTTGTAGAATGCTATCCTTAGCTGAAGTGCTGAAGGACAGCACACAGGCCCAGGGTTCAGGCACCATGACCAGAATATATATATATATATATATATATATATATATATATATATATATATATATATATATATATATATATATATATATATGTTTAAAGGAATAATACTACAATTAAAGGAGTTAAGGGTGAGACTTTGTGAATTGAGTAATCAATATGTGAATTAACTATGTATACAATGAATGATAAGGTCTAATAATTGAAGATGGGTATATATCAGGGGATGAATAGAACAGCAATTAAGTAAAGCAAAAAGAAAAAAGAAAAAAAGAAAAGGACCAAAAGGGAAAAGAGTATAAAGATGAAAAAAACCCACAAACAAACCTAAAATAAAAACGATTAAAAAATAGAAAACAATTTTTTAAAGTTAAAAATATTATGTAGAAATAAGTTCGATTTTTTGGGGGGGAAGAAGGCATCTTGTGTTTCCTCTGTGTCTATAACCAGTCTCTTGGTGAAGTCTGTGGTTTGCTTGTCCCTTGGTTTCTTAAATGTTTGTTTGGGCAGGCAGAATGAAGCTCTGCCTTACCAGGGACTTTGTGACCCTCCTCCCAAGCTACTTCAGTGGGAGTGCGATCTGCTTTGAGTATTACCAAAGAGGGAGATGGCTGTTTCCTCCAGCTTGGAGTTGCTGTGATGGAGCTGGATTGTAGGTAGGGCTGTGGCCTGTCAGCAATCAGTAGCTTTACCCTGAGCTCCTGAGAGACTCAAGCAGCCCAGCCTGAAGCCATTCTCAGGATTTATGTGTAAGGGATTTCCAATAGTTTTTCTTTTACCCTCCAGCAGCTGGAGTTGCTGCCTGTGCTGCAGGGGGGTGAGGAAGCCTCTGGGTCTGTTTACTCACTGAGGACAGTTGCTACACCCTTATGGAGCTGCCTCTGCTTGGGAAGGGCAACTTTCCCCAGTGGTGGAGCTGAGCCCGGAAGGTCAGCTTCCTTTGACCTGTTGAATGACTCCTATTGTCTTCTTCCAAGGTCTGAGTTATATGGTAGCTGCCTTGGCCCAGTCTTTGTCAGTATCAAAGATGGTGGGGGAGGGGCTACCTTCCCAGTGCTGCTCCATGAGGAGTGAGGATGTCTTGGGGGTACTCATGCCTTTCCCTTGGTTTCTGGGCCATCCATGGTTTGAGACTGGTCAGCAGGATGAAGATTTCCGCTCCTTGTCATTCTTTCTGGTGGTGAGTAGAATCCAATTGCACATCATGTCTTGAGCCTTTGTCCCGGACTCTCTCTGTTGATATGGAGGCTGCTGCCACAGCTGTAGACACCAACAAGTGTTCCAATCTGTCTCCTTAACTAAGCTTCCTGAATATTTCCTCTCTGGCCAAACTATCTGTAATATTATGGCATACTTAGCCTGTCTCTCTAGCCTTAAATTTTCCACTGAAATACTAAAACTGGTTTCTATGTGAGGGCTTGTTTAGCCCTCAGCTTCTCCTCTGCCATCTTCCTCTGGAATCCTGAATACTCTTTAACACTCTTTAATAATGGACTATTTGTAATAAAATCCTTTCATTACTTACAGAAAGATAAATCCCAGATGTATTAATGATAGGAACATCAAATTATAAAATCATAAAATGACTTAATTCATGATGATTCTTGATTGAATTACAATTCTTAAATGCCTGCAGTAGAAGGATTTCAAGTTTGAGGCAGGCTGAACTATCTACCCCTGCTAAGGCCAGCCTTGTCTACTAGAAATTACTTGTCTGGAAAAACATATAATCGTGAAATGTCATAACCTAACACAAAATCCTAAATACATAAGTAGAATTGATATATTAAATTATACATTAAAATGATTTTTTGTCAGTCATGGGGCTTGAACTCAGAGCCTAGGCACTGTTCCTGAGATGTTTTACACAAGACTAGTGCTCTACCACTTTGAGCCACAGCTCCACTTTTAGGTTTTGAGTAGTTAGTTGGAGATAAGTGTGTCTCATGGGGACTTTTCTGCCTGGGCTGGCTTTGAACCTTGATCCACAGATCTCAGCTTCCTGAGTAGCTAGGGTAACAGGTGTGAGACACTGGTTCCTGGCTTAATATGATAATTTTAAAATCTCCTTCTATCTGACAAAATAAACAAAACTGTAAAACAAAGTTAAATATGCAACTACTTGGGAGGCGGAGGCAGCCAGATTGTGAGTTCAAGTTAAGCCCAGGCAAAATGAATGAGATCCTATCTAAAATCAAAATACTGAAACTGGGTGCTGGTGGCTCATTCATCTAATCCTAGCTTCTCAGGAGGCTGAAATCTGGAAGACTGAAGTTCAAAGCCAACCTACGCTGAAAGGGTCATGCAACTACATCTCCAAATTGATAAACAGAAAAAAGCAAGGCTGGAGTTGTTGCTCTAGTGGTACAGCACCAGCTGTAAGTAAGTAAGCTGAATGGACACAAGTCCATGAGTGGTATATTGCATGCTCTAGGCATTG